>NC_070598.1:24161138-24907388 GCF_027409825.1 Scomber japonicus
TAATCAATAACGATAATTTCAATTTGCTTGTATATTTTTATGCTCTTTCATGTTTAAGTCTTTATTGCTTTTCTTGCTCTTTCTTCTTCACTGATTGTATATTTTAATTGCCTTTGTTTTTAATGTTTGGACATCTTTATGGTCTTTAAATGTTATTCTGTGAAGCACTGTGAATTTAGCTTCAGTGAAAAGTGCTATAATAAATACATTATATTATCATTATTGTTGTCGTCATCATCGTTGTTGTCGTCATTGTTGTTGTCATCACCATTGTTGTTTTTATTGTTATTACCATTATTATTATTATTATCATCATTATTATTATTATTATTATTATTATTATTTTTAACTGTGGTGTTCCCCTGACTGTGCATCTAGCGCCATCATCAGACTGAAATTTGAACTTGTATCTGAGTGACCACAGAAGTTTTTGGAGGAAAAAAAAAAACTCAGCACATACTACTAATGGTAATTATGTATTCTTGTATGTATTTGAACTATAAATAAAGCACATATTCAATGATCCACCATTCCACCCAAGACTTGTATTTATGTCAGTTATTGTTCAGTTGAAAAAAAAGGTGCATTAAAATCAAACATCACTACATTTATAGTTTTAACGTTGATGGGTTGATGGTTCTCTGGTGAAAAACATGACCTCGTCCTTTCAGAACACTCCACAGTATCAAGTGGCTGTGAGCTTTTGTGGTCGGCTCGCTCACCAGGTGACCTGCAGACCGCTGTGTGTATGTGTGAAGTGTACATGAGTTTGTTTTTATGTGTGTGTGTTAGTGTGTCTTCTCAGTGCAGCCTTTGAAGCCGTTCCATCTGGCCTATGGCCCAATCTGTAGACAGTATGTAAAACACGCTGTGGCAGTGATAACTCCAGGGTCACGCTGGGTTCAATGTCAATCTGTCTCTTGTTTATGCTCTGTCCTCTCTGTCTCTCCTTGAGGCTCTGAGTGATACATTCTCACACAGCACAGAAATAAATGAGACAAATAAAGTGATTACAATAAAGTAAGTTCATTCGTTGAAGGTGAAATATTTAAACACCACTTAAAGTTGAAGCAGTTTGAATAGTCTATTGAAATAACAAGCACTGAACCCTGAGGTGTCACTTGAGGTATAAAAATCAGTTTAAATACTTCTTCAAAAATATTTAAAATATCAGTTTCCAATTTAACAGTTAAGGCTGCAGACTTTCTTTATTATTCTTTTTGTCAACACCTCTCATGTTTGAACCAAACCAACAATGAATAGACCTACTTATAAATCTAGTGTGTGTATCCACCAGCTTGATGCTCTATAACCCACATCTTTACATTGTATTCATAGATTCATCACCCACTTGTGTTGTTCTAGAGCCAACTGTTCTATGCATAGCACACCCATATGTTCTATTTTAACTTATTTTTAATCTTACTCTTCTAAATCCCATTTAAATGTGTCTTTTTACATTGGTTTGTGTTTCTTAAAGTGTATATTTTCTATTTTTTATGTTGTATTTAAAGCACTTTGAATTCCTTTGTTGTTAAAAAGTGCTATATATAACTTATATAACTTGCCTTGCCTCAAGTGAAAACACTAAGTTCACCAGTGATATGTGGAGGACTAGATAATGACAAAAAGTAAAGGAGCAGCTATGCATCTGATTGTAAAGCTGCCATTAGTCCAGGGTTCTGACCTGTTGTTGAAGTTGGTGCAGTAGGTGAGGTCCTTACAGCCCAGCTGGCAGGGCTCTCTGACATCAGCCAGGCAGTTGATGAGCTCCGTCTCCACTGGGTTGTACTCACACAGCTGGTCAAAGTCCTGCCACGTCTGGCTGCCCCAGTTAGTGCTGATCTCCTGACACATGTCCCTATAAGAGTAGAGTCAAGAGTCTGGGTTAGAACAACAACAACAACTAAGACACTTGGCATTTAACCTGCGCTCCATGTGCTGTACCTGCAGAGTGAGGTGTTAGCCTTGGAGCAGCAGTGCAGCTTGGCACAGTCCATTTTGGCTGGATGGGGGGTCTCCTCTTCAGTTGGGGAAGGTGGGTGAGCGCTGCCTAGAAAACACTGCCACATGGGTTCCTGAGGAAGAGGCTGGGAGCCACACTCATTGATCAAACCGTCCATGATCTCGTGCTCTGTGCTCATGGTGCGAAGGATTCGCCGGCAAGACACCTGGCAGTGAGTAGCCTCTGCCCGGTCACAGCAGTACAGACCTGAGGGAGAGAGACTCATCAGTGCTCTAATCACAGCAAGATTGTGCTATACTCTATCTATCTTTTAATACCTGTGGGTAAATGTTCATCCATAAATAATTATCTTGGTTAATTCATGTAACTTAAATTGTATGAAAATGACAATCCAATAAAGAACATAACATTATAATAAATATATCACATACTAGGGTTACAGGATAGTTTTAAAATCATGATCATGATACATTCCTGTATATAATCTCATTCTTACATGACAACAATTCTGCCATATTTGATGCAACCAACAACACATTTGCAAATTCACCATTCCTAAGCTGCTTCAACAAATCACAAAAAAGTGTGTGTTGCTCCATGTGACAACTAACAACAAGGCAGAGTAAATATAAATGTACCCACTGTGTTTGTGACAAAAACATTGTGTTTATCATATAAAACTTTGTGCCGTCTGCTGTGTGGAACTTCTTCAAAATGATGATGAAAGTCAAAAGCACAGACATTATATAACAAGCAAATACAACACTATTCATACAAACACTGGAAATGTCACCAAAAACCCTTTGCTATACAGAGTCTGTTCTATCTTGTGGTCAAACTGAAATGTTGTTCTAAATGGAGATGGAGATGGAAGTTGGTGGTGTGGACTTCTTAGTTTATGCTTTCATGTGGCTTAAAACATGAGTCCTGTATACTATCATAGTTATCAGTGAAGAAGCTACTGTATGAAGACAGTCTCTACAACTTTTGTGATTCTCCGATTGGCTTTCACATCTATTTCTATCACCTCAACTAGTAACATCCTATATATAACATCCTTATACAGTTCAAGCTCTCATATAATCTCAAGAAGACTACAAAAGGGATGACTTATCACCAAAATCATGCACAACAAGGGACTGATGTGCAACCTGATCTAATGTTATAAATACATAAGTGTCAAGCATCAGTAGAGGCAGAAATGTAAAAAAAAAATTGATTCATACATACACCTGACATTTACTTTTTATCAGTAATTACCTTTTTAGACTTACTGTGTTTGAATTGCACAACTGTAATAATAATAATGATAATAACATTAGTTAATAATAATGCTACCTTCTGAAAGCCCAGGTCAACAGTAATTTATAGTAGGAGATCATTAATAGTTGAATCACTCATGAAAGATATGTGACTTTTAGTGATTTCTCAAAAACTCCTGCTGGTGTTAAGAGAGCTCCACCAACTGACACCACGAAGAAAAACAGTGTCCGAGTGATGGATTGAGTCGTGCAGTAGAAAAGAGTGTGAGTGTAGATGGACTTACTGTCTATAGGGCTGCGTATGGGGTAGGATTTGGTGAAGTTGCTGACGCAGCTGAGCAGCTGAGCGCTGTGGCTCTGACAGTACTCTTTGACTGCGTTGATCTGGGACACGGTGGGGGTGGAGTCGGTCCTGAAGATGGCCTGGCAGTACTCTCTACAGGTGGTGTGACGCCCTGCATAGCTACAGCATGTGGAGCCCACTGGAGGACCACACACACACACACACACACACAAACAAACACACAAACACATCAGTTACTGCTGTCAATATACTTTTGATGCTGTGATTATGAGTGGGCGTGTGTGTGTGTGTGTGTTATGAGTGTGTAATATGTGTAAGAGTGCAAGACATCAAAACAGAGACAGAGTAGTGCACTCAGGGCTTTATTTATTTATTGGCTGGAAGAAGAGATGAGATCAGTGTTTGTAGTGGTTGGCTTCTTCACTTTTCATCTTCCATGTGTTTTTGAGTGATAACTTACTTTCATTTTTGGTGATGCAGCTGTAGAGGGAGTTCTAGAACAAGAAGAGGAAAGCAGAGGACACTCACTCACTATTTTAACATGGGAGAAAACAAAATGTACATATGTTTTTTTTAATTTTAGTTATGCCTTTAAAAATATTATTCCAGCAAGGCTTCATGACAAACTCCTAAAGATAGGTGATAGATACCTGTGATAGATCACATGTGGTCATCAAAGTCAATGCTCGTTAGCATTGGTGCTACTGAGAGTTGTGTTGTAAACTAATGATTGTACTTGTCACTCTGACTCAGTTAAAATCACATTTGCAGATGATGCCAATGTGGTGGGTCTGATCTCTTGTAATGATGAAACAGCGTGTGGTGGTGTGCTCATAAAAACTCTAAACATCTCTAAAATCAATGAGATGGTTGTGGACTTCTGCAAATACAAAATGAGCTTTACCTCTTACTTATCAATGACCAGGATGTTGATATGGTAGAAAAACATCATATCTTCTTCTCTTGAACAGAATGTCATTGTAACCCTTATTATAAAAAGCAAAGATTTACATACACAGTGTGGTATGGAAACTGCTTGGCCAATGACAGTGAGGAGCTTAATGAGGTCATGAAAGTAGCATCAAAAATCAGTGGTCAAGATTTGCCAAGTATTTGTGATATTTCTAATAGACTACTTGCATGCTAAGGACGGGTCTGAATATAATTAGAGACCCTTCTTATCCAGCCAATGCACTATTTGTTCCCATCCCTTCAGGAAAAAAAGAGCAGAACTACTTGTTCCCACAACAACACAAACCCTCAACTCATCATCAGTTCAGTCCATGAGCTTAATTTAACTGTATCCACTAACAGGTTTCTTTATTTACCAGACACTTCTCTTTTCTTTGACTCTGTTAGAGTGTTTTATATGTTTATGGTGGTCTTTTCTTCATTTTGCTACGGAGTATGTTTGATATGTCTATACTGATGTGTATCTATATTGTATTGTTTTTGTCTACCCCGAGCACACACAAAGACAAATACCAACAAACAAATTCCAATCAATGTTTCATTGTCATGGTAATAAATGATTGAATCTAAAATCTGTGGCTCCGTGGCTCCCAACTGCTTTGCTTAGTGACCGCTTAAAACGAGGCGATATCTGATCGTGACCCCACATCACAGGCTGTTGGCATTAGCGCGGACATGAATCATGCACAGTTCAAAGACTGATTTTTTCCACCTCAGATTGTTTCATCTGAAGGAGTTTTAGAGGCGTGACGAGATGAAAGTATCGGCAGATAAAGGAAAAATTGCAAAAGCTGCGAAAACAATAAACATGATTTTGTGAAACAGATTTGCTTTTAACATCGTGTGACTGCTCAGATTTATCTTGAGACGGTTGGTTGGGAATCACTGCTCTCCATCTTTTATCAAGATTCATATTTTTTCACACTAATGAAAAAATTTTTATCTTAATTTTGTAAAGGTGTGGAGTCTGCCTTTCAATTTCATTACTATTTTTTTATTTATTAAAGTAAGGTTTTTTCTTCTTAAATTGTAATGTATTCATTGTGATATAGTGGCAGTAGTTGAAATGTAGATTTTCATTTCTACTTAGTTTCATTTGGTTATGTCAATATAAGAGATTTGGGATCTATACTATACAGTACTTTCTTATTCTGTACCTTACTTTAAATGGTTACATAGAGTAACCTGCACCTTTATGTCACTTCCCTTTAACTCTTGGACTTACCTCTGTGATTTTTTTGCATACTTTTGTTATGTCATTTTTGGACGATGCCTACAGAGGGGAAAAGAAATGAAATGAAATGAATCACAGGTGGGTCTACACTACACACCAATAAAGTTTTGAAACTAATGTGAACAGAAAGCTGGGCTTATACTTAAGTTATTGTGACTCACCTGTTTGCATTCCCTGCGACACTCAGCTGAGATAGCCAGTTCACAGCAGCCCAGCCCCACCCAACCGTCTGACTTCCTGGACACTCCTGGAGATAAATCAAACACCACAGAGTTAACTTATGTCATATGTATACTGTACAGTTATTCATTTATGGACATTACATTGTACACTTAAGGTACCAATACTAACTATTATTAATAACTGGATGTACTAGCTCGTGTTGTCACTTATGTTCAGGATGCAACTCCACCTCATCATCTCCATCTGGGATTATGTTTTTGTCTGTAAAAAAGCACTGCACTTTTGTTTACCTTTTGTACCAAAAACTGATGGAATCTTGACCCCCTAACCCAAAGTACACACTTCATTTTACCATTTTTACAGTGGTGAAATGGCATTTTGAGAAATGAAGGAAATCATTAATTTTAAGTTGTTGAGGGGGAAAGTGGTTGCACCAACAGAGTAAATCCCTAAAAGCTCCTGGAATGCAGCGAGCATCAGAGGATCGATGATATCTCTCAGCCTGCGAGGATCTGAGGGAGGCTTTTTCCTTAACAGGTTAAATCTTTACAGTCTCCCGAGGCTGTCTGGACGCCAGTGTTTAGTGGGTACAAAAAGGTAAGAATAACAATACCTCCGAATCTGGAGGCTATTAAACCTCTGACAGGTACATTTGTTCCAAGCCGAGGGAGCAGGATTTAGCCCTTTGATCCGCTGCCTGCCTTCTGCTCGAGTCATGGCCAGGTCTCCTCAAAGCTTTAACAGATTCACTAGCTACCATTTCTTCTCATGCAACCAGATACGCACACTTCATACAGCCTGGGTTATGATGTTTATTGTCATGTTTAATGTAATTTCTAGAGTCAAAGAGCACTTTTGATTTATGGCCTGTACATTCTGTTTAGTCATATAAATATGATGGACACTTAGTCAGGAATGCATTGGGGGAAAAAAACCCTGTTTTCAGTTTGATCAAGCTGTTTGTTAGATTTTACAAAGACAGTCTTAGGAAAGTTTTATCATTGGAATAAATTTGATAATGCAAACAAAGGTCTCCCCATCTGGACAGTCCTTCAAAGCACTAAAACAATTTAAAAAATCCCACATGAGGGTAGATGAATGTGGCAGCAAACACTTGCCTGTTTACACATCCAGCAGAAGAAATTGAGAAATGTAATCTAGCCCTTTAGCTGCTAAATGTTCACTTGCTAGTCGCTAACAGAGCTGCCTGATGAGAGCCGTGACACTGAACTAAAACATTTGCTAGTCATAAAACTAAAACAATAATCTTAAAGAGGTTAAAACCTTCTGTTGAGCTGAGGGAGAAATTCCAAATCTAAACTCAGTTTGTCCACTGCTCTGGAAACTGATGACATTAGCTCTATTTTGTGCTTAGTGCTATTTAACAAATCTTAGTAAGCTAACGTGCTAAGCTAAAATGGTGAACATGGACTTCCAGTAATGGCGGCATGCTGAGTAATGGTTTCTCCTGCTCTGTTGCTAATCCTGAAATTGATTCTTTATCACTTTAAAGAGTAAAATATCTTGAGAGTACAGGCTTGTATGGGTAACTATGTCAAGGAAGAGGAACAAGGACAAGATGGTGAACATGGTAAACATTACACTTACTAAATATAAAAATCTTTGTCATTGTCATTGTTAGCGTGTTAGCCAGATGAGTTTAGCATTTAGCTCAAAACACCACTGTACTGCTTCACTGAGTTGCTAGCATGACTGTAGACTTGTACAGTCTATATGTTGCATTCTGCACATTTACCTGAAGCGTTTGGTCCATGAGGGAAGGTCTATATTATTATACATCCACTAGGAGGTGCCAAAGTCAGACATTTTAAAATGTTAAACTTACTGGCTTTAATATTAACACATATATAATATTAGCTCACCTGGAAGTGTAGAGTTGATACACATCCACAGTTCATTCTAGAAGGAAATGAAATGTTAGTGTCAGGTGTCATTTCAACTTGATAATTAATAGCTTTTACATTTAAGCAAACATGCAAGTATGTACATGTAAAAATGGATGGATAAATTTAGGTTTGAGATATATTTTTGAATTTTGAAAGGATTTTCAAAATTCAAAGGAGTGGTGTTGCATCTGAAGGCCCTCTGCATGATACATGCAGATGCCTTTTCACTCTCACATGAATCCACAAACCTCTGCAATTATGTAATTACAGCTGGCATGCTGACCCAGCAGGTACCTCTCCAGATTTGAAAGAGTGCGGTCCAGTGGTTGAATCATTGTGTCTGGATCCCTTTTGATGATTTGCTCGTGGTTTGTGTGACTAACTATTGTAATTGAATGGCAGTCACACAGACCAATATTCTGCTGTCTCGGGCACATAAAACTGTTGTATGCTTTTCACTGGATGACAATTTGAGCATTTACTCTCGGAAGTATGAACAACAAACACTGCGTGTATATGAACCATTACAAAAAAACAAGTGTGTCTAAGTATACTGCTAGCATACTACTTTAAAACTGTAATTGGATTCTCTAAATACACTGTCTGTACTAGAAATAAACTTTGAGGTATTGCTCTACCGGGGTTGTACATGTACTGTAACTGCTGACATACTTTAAGACTTTCGGACAGTATATCTCCAGTTCACTTTTGCGTTTACCTTTGATGCACATACTTGCTTTGCACTTTAGAAAACTATACCAGGCTTACACCATGACTTTGAACTAACACTAATGTAAGCTAATACATTCAGCATACTTTAAGACATCTGTGGTTTGATCTTTTAAAGGGGCTCTATGCGAAATACAGCTTTATTAGCTTTCAGGAATTTTATTTTTGCTATGTAACCCACTAATGGTGTATTTACATCTGGAGTAGAGAGTTACGTCACACGCCCTCTGTGTGTGTTGTTCTGGAGCCTTTGTTTTGGAAGCCGGGCCGGCCGCGCGTTCATGTTAGTGCATGTGAGCCACCTCCTCCTCTCCTCCACCGGAACCGTTAACCCACTCCCCCTATATAACCGGGACCGTAATGCCACTCCCCCTATCAAACCACTGAGGACCGGCTGCGGTTAGCGAAAGCGACATGGCGGAGGAAAACCAGAGACATTAACCCCATGAAGAGACCACGCTCAGTTGCCAAGAAACTGTCCGATAAAGAGAGGAATAAGACCCGGGTTAACATTGGCCTTGCATTTCCGAGGCGGAGAGCCCTGCGAGAAGAAAAAGGGATACATTATGACTCGGAGCTAGCTCTTCTTCTCTTGGACCAGTAAGTAACGTTATGTGTATACAGTCACATATCTGTTTAGTTAGTGTTAGACTAACGTTAGACATTATGTCGCATATCATGTTCATTTAGTTGACAGTCTTAGGACGAAGCCTTGAGCTGCAGCTCGGCTTCATGATAGCCATGGAGGGGGGCATACCTATGTCCCCCGGCTAGCTCGGCGGCTTATTCCGCTGCTAGCTGGGCCGCTAACTCAACTAACTGCAGACAGGATCATCCCTATGTCCCGGTTTTGTTTTGCTGTTAACACAAACGAGCTAGAGCTAAACTAAGCCAGCTACCGTCATAAGTCTGAGCTGGTAGCCATGTGGCTAACGTTAGCAATAAGCATCGTAAAATAGTAACAGAGGAAGGAATAGGAATGCCTACGACTAGTGCTGTGTGTTATCACATTTTGTCTGTCCGCATATTTTATAGCACAAAGGGAGAGAAGTGAGTATGAAAATATGTATGGCCTGCTTGTGTAATGTTAGTTGTAATACTGTCAGGGCAGTACATAGAAGATGATGATGATGATAATAATGCTAACCATGCTTCACGGACCAGTCCTTGATATTTCAGAAACTTTTGACTAAATGGAAAGTAAGATATTTTTGTCCTAAAAATAATAAACAGGCTGTTGGACTGGTGATGAAATACTGTGACTGTTACTCTGATAAAGATGAGACATTTTGGTCTGACAACTACTTGTGTTTTCTATAACTGTTTATTGTAATTGACAGTTTAGCAATTCTGACATTTTTAAATGTGACAATTGTCTGTCATGTTGGGTTTGTTTAGATTAAAGCTCTGAAATATGTTATACACAGGTTACATTTTTTTGTCTTGCATTCCTCAGGTCATAATACCCAATACTGCAGTTACTCCACCATGGCAGACTGGCAGATGCTGTGTGATGGAAGGAATAACACCAGGAGCTACTCTTCAGATTCTCCGTCCTGTCCTCATCACGTCCTCATCAGTGGCTTTGAGCACAGCAGGCCACAAAAGCGGACAAACCATACTGAATTACACTTTGCATGCTGCTACTTTGTCACTACTGATCATATACCTTAAATTGTGTCATTATTGTCATTGTTTCTGAATTTGATTTGCTTTTGATCTATTGTCTTATATGTTTGTTATAAACTGAAGGGGCAGTAAACCACATTTGAGATGTTAAAACAGAACTGTAATACATCAATGTGTATGACAGTGGAGTTTTGTTTTCATTTCAACTTCAGTGTAGATTGTACAGATACAGATACAATAGACCTTTTTTTTGTCCAGATGGTTACAGCAAGAAGAGAAAGGTGATGTATACCTCTAAAAAATGTAGTATTTATGATTTTCTGGACTTGACTGCAATACTGCTCACTAATAAACTGGACATTATTTGAGATTATATTCATGCTTCATCCATTTCAACATTATCCTTTGTAACACTGTAGATAACACTGGCTTAGTCCACTACTGCTTAGAGAGTGTAATTCAATCACTGACCATACACAAGTGAAATGTAAATTGATGTACTGTTTACCACAAAGCAGAAAACTTATGGTGTTTCACAATTCTGTTATTAGTGAATGAAGCAGATCCACACATCATCTCTTGAAGAATATTTGTTTACTCATTAATGAACAATAGGCTAAACAATAACTTCTGAACATAAATTATTATAAATGATTAATTAAACATGTTAGGAGTCTACTTAATAGGACTGAGTTGCCTTTGATCTGTAAATGATGCATGTTCCTGTAAATCTGGGGTGCATGTTGCTGCAGATGTCAGAGGTAGGTATGGCATGGCAGTTGAGCATCATGATGGCCCTGCTGCATCATCATCAGAAACCAGCCCTGGCCTCAGGTCCAAAAGGCTCTTTCCAGGGTCAAGTCTTGAGGCAGGCTCTGTAAAAGATGAACACGTACACTGAAAAGTAAATCATGATGTAGACACACTGGAAAAACTGGCGTTTCACACTATGTTGATATTTTACAATTGACTTCAAATGGATAGAAACACAGATGATACAAACCTGTTTCTTCTCATCTGAGCAGCTCACACTGGCTCCTCTGAGGAGGCAGACGCTGCTGCTGCCCTTACCAAAACCAAAATCAAACTATCAGTTATGAAGAGAGCATTAACAATTATAATATAACATTATAATTTTATAAGGAACAAACTTAGCATTAGCTACCTTAGAGACAGTTGATGAACCAGACTCTGGCTACATTACACTAGCAACACACATCTTGGTCAATATTTTCACAATTGCACAAAAACCCAAATGTCTGTTTGCCAGCAGTGCTCATAAAACCCAACAGAAATGATCAATGTGAAGTTGTTAGCTTGGCTACTATGTTCAGCTTGTTAATTTTCAACTACTAGCAGTTAGCTAACGTTAGCATCGGAAAGCTAATAACAACTGTTACACTACTTTAGAAATACGTTACTAATACGTTACTCTCGCTTGTATTACTTACTTCGTTACTTGACGTCACAACGGTCCGTTGTGTGCTGAGTCAGCTGTTTCATCACGGATGGAAAGTGCTTCACTGAAAACAGGCAGGTAGAGGAGGAGGAGCGGACGGAGAGCGAGGGGGAGGCGAGCTGAAAGAGGGGGGTGTACCCCTTAGCTAGTTTTGTTTTGGTTGCACGCAGTCCAGAGCTACGACGTCTAGCGGTGAAATTCAAATCGCATTTAGCCCCTTTAACACTGCTGGAATCAGTGAAATCTCAGCTTTTATTTGATGTGTAGTTTGTGTGGATATCACGAAATTAAAAATACTAGGGTCCTGGTGACTGCCGGCATGCGCAGTGCTGACGGTGTAGTGTTTTTGCAAATGGTGCAATCAGTTGCTTGGTGTTTGACTTGTGTTTTGTTGAGCTGTAAATGGTTGCGCTGGCTCGATAGCTGAGCTTCAGCTGAACAAAATGGTGTATCATATGACTGTATTGGTGCTTGTTTAGCTGCCCTGAGATGTTTTTCATTTATAGGGGGCGCTCTTGCCCCCGCCGGCGGGGGCTCTCGGGCTTAAGAGGTTAATTTACGATTCTATATTCCCATGCCTGTTAATTGGTCAGCTAACAGCTTAACTAGGTAGCTCCTGGTACATCTGACACTCAGTGAAACTTCTGATTCTTTCTGCAAATGCAGAAAGGCAAGTAGATAACATAAGTATACTTGTTCACAGAAGTGTACTTCATTGTGTATATTAGAAGTTTACTAGTTTCTTGAAAGGATGGTTCAACATAGACTCACTAGATGGCTTTCTTATAGCTCGGTGTAGATTTATATACAGCTTAGACTACACTAGAGCAGTGACATGAGAAATGCTACATGGATGGGAGCGCCAGTATACATATCAGTGGTTGTGGACAGTGCATACACCCTATTATAATAAACTTTATTGGTTTGAGCTTTCAGCCATGGTAGTTAACTCTTGGCTCCAAATTAATCCGGTCATTACTACATTACTACTTCACCATATAAAATGCTTATGTAATTATAAAATTCTGATACACATACTTAGGGGTTAGGGTTTTATCATTTCTGGTAAGTGATGAGGGCAGACTCCTTATGCAATAATTCCTTGACTTAGAAAAAACATGTATGTATGTCCACAACAAATAGACTAAACAATCAACGATGAGATGTTGAAGAGATGCGAAAAGGTTGTGAAGAAGCTGTGAGAAGTGTCTCTAATTTCAAAGAGAACAAATATGACATTCTTTGGATCAAAACAGGAAAACATGTGAATTCTATGAAACTCCCATTGGGTTTGTGGTGAAATGTTGTGGGATTAATCACGAAAAACAAGCTTGACTGTCTTCTCTGCTGAGAGGACAGAGAGACAGAGGTAAGGACGGCAGCACAGAAACACAAGACGAATGGAAGTGGAGGTGGAGAAGAAAAAGTAACTCTTCAATGCTTTTACGCTTTCAGTCATTTCTGTAAACTTACCACGTCACTGTTAACACTCTCCCTGTGTCTTTTGGCTTTGGAACAAAGGTTCCCGTCAGTGGGCGTCAGCATCATTTATGAGACAGACCAAGGAGTTACAATGTCTTTACATGAAGCATAAACATGATTTGTGATGAACCAGAGGCCAATAAGGCAGGAACATGACAGGAAGAATAATGCAGCAGTTTAGACGAGCCAAAGCAGAAATCCTTCAAGTCTACCCAGAGAGCCAGAGAACCTTTGTGCGTACGTGTCTGTTAGGGTTAGTCTGATAAAAGCTTTTCTCTTTCATCTTGTTTTGTTCTTGTTATGCTTTTAGGCAGATATGATTGCGCAATTCATTCTATTCACCTTTGATCAATTAAGTTTTTACCAAGGTAGAACCTGATTGTTTTTGTTTTTTAGGATTGGTTAAAAAAGTATTCAGTATTAAATTTCATGACTGTGTATAGTTTCCATCTCATCATGTTTGGTATTGTGATAGCACTAAGCCTAGGGTAGCTAATCCTTAACCTCAAACCAACAGCAAACATTAAATTAAATATCAATAAAAGCACATTTTCCTGATGATAGCAAATAAAATATAACTGTATCTACATGTGTATACTGTATGTAGGAAGAAGTATTCAGATCCTTTACTTGAGTAAAAAATACCAAAATAACATTTTTAAACGTCTCCTTTAGTCCAAGCATTCAAAATCGATAATTTTTAAGAAGTAAATGTCCAAATTGTATGATTCCAGCTTCTCAAAAGAATATTTTCTTCTTCTTTAGTCTTTTATGACCATAAACTAAATATATTTGAATTGTGGACTGTTGGTTGGGACACTTAAGGACTCTTAAGACATTTTGCTCTTTAGGAAACTTTTTATAGACCAAAATCTAATCATTTAATCAAGAAAATAAGCAATGGATTAATCAATAATGAAAATAATTGTTAGTTGCTGCACTTTTTTAATGTTAAATTGAAAAGTAAGTTCAGTAACTGTAGCTGAATTTGGTGGAATAACAAGTGCATTGTATTTATTGTATGTATTGTATATATAAGTAGATATACTGTAGAAGTAAGTTCCTCGAAACTTCCCTTGAGAAAATTGCATTAGTAAAGGTGTTTAGTTACTTTCACCACTGTACATGCCTGTGATTGGTATATAATTGGGTGTTTTCCCATGCGTTAAGCTAAATTGGAACATGACTCATGTCCAAATGAGAGTGAACATTTTAGGTTAAGCCTAATTACTAGTGTGGATCTAATAGAGCATGAGGAGAGAGACAAACAACAAACCAGCCTCTCTGCTTTGTAATTAAGCATGGCGTGAGGAAGCAGTGTGTGTATCTGTGTGTTTGTGCGGTTTAACCAGGTGCTACAATATTCTGGTAACCACAACCACCAATCCACTTCCTGTATGAGTCTTATAAGAGAGTTGATTGGGACTTTCTCTGAACGGCAGCCAGCTGTTTACATCAGCAACACAGCGGGACAGCTGCACAAGTCATGTGCTCAAAACTCAACTAAACACTTTACATTAACATTAATACCATAAATAACTATTCACACTGCCATAAGTCTATCATTTGAATAAAGTGTCAACCTATCATTTTTGCATTAATGGATTACACATTTCAAATCAGCCAAACACTTTTCTTGCCATGTACAACAGATGATTTCAGACTTCCTGTCCTGGATGCTCTCTCTTTACTGTAAATCATGGATGGAAATATTGTACCAAAGTTAGTTTTCCAGTAAACTATTCTAGTCATCAGCTGATTTTTTGGACCACTTTTAGGACTTCTTGTCTGTCCCGTCTCCACCATCCAGGAACAACACCAAACCTGGCATGACAGTAGTTTCTCCACAGTTGCCCCCTCCCTCTGAGACTCTCTGCCCAAACATATCCAACACTGCACCAATCTGTCTACGTTCAGAAGTCAATCAAAACTCAGGTTTTTAGGACTGATTTTAACGTGTAATGTTGTGCACTACCTTGTCCTTTTAGTCTATTTCTTTATGCTTTCCTTGCTTTTTTTTGGAACCTGCTAATAAGTGGACCATGACTTTAGATTATTTGGTCAAACTGCTAATTTCAAGATCAAGTATGAACTTTCAAACTCATTTTTGGGCCGAAACAGATGAGAATTCCTCACAGCGCTCAGAAATTAGGAAGTTTAATCTACAGCATGGGTAAGCAAATAGGTTCAATGATGGACCAGTTTTTTAAGGGTTTTTCATTGGGGAGGGCAGTGGAAACAAAGGTTTGTATGTTTATTTCTTTACGTTTATTTAAGAATAAAACAGATTTACAACACTGTTAAAGATTGTATCTAAAAGGGGAACATCAACACAGCATTTCTCTTCCACTGGCAAAATTTGTTGAATTCACATATTAAACTTGAATTTCTGGAAGGTGTATTGGACTTAAGATACCATGACAGCTTTAATGCCTCTGCTGGTGTGGCTGCACGATTAGATGTTATATAATATATGACAATAATTGGTATTTACAGGAGCCTTTTCGTGGATTTGTGAAAAATGATGTTAAAGTTTTGATGTAAACTATGAAAGTCCGAATTTTCATCAGAGGGCCAAATATTTTTGCTGCAGGGGCAAATTTGACCCATGGGCTGCTGTTTGCCTACCTCTGATCTACATTGGAACATACTCATGGTCAAATGAACAAATCTATCCAACAAGTGAACAGAAGGAGTGAAGTCAAGACCAAGGCTATGTCTGAAATCACTGAATGCTGAATGTGTAAATATCTGCACTATACTGAAAACTAATATCACTCGACTCTACAGCTGATGAAATGATGGTGATTCATTAGTGTCTGAAATCTTGTTTTGCTGCTCACTACTGAGTGAATCATTTAGTGTTTATTATATAGAGAGTAGTGAATGAGTGAATAAGGAAGTGATTTCAGACACGGCCTAAGTGATATGGTCAAAACAGCCAGTGAGTGGACCTTGAGTTTTCTTCAATTTGCCACTTAAACTGAACCTGGTGTGTCAGGTATGCTTTGTTGTGTTATCTGTGCTGACTGTTTCTACTCACTCTGGTTATCGTCTTCTTCAGCCTGTGACTGGGTGTCCTCCTAACTACACAAGTGAACAATGAGCACTATCTGTAATAAGTATCTGTATCGGTAAGTTTAAGTAATCCAACCGTCTTATCCACAGTTTTTTGTAACCAGAATCAAAGTTCAAGGTTATCATGGTTCTTACATGTGTTGAGATAAAACCACCTCCTGCAGTTATGGTTCTTCTGCCAAGTCCATCTAATCACCTGAAGCCAGACACTGTAAGGATTCACTGGCATCCACATATCAAAACATTTTGGTGGTCTGTTTTGCAGTTTGAACAATGTCACGGCTCATTTCCCAACATGCTGCATTTTAAACTGTAGGGAGCTTGTTTTAATATTATTAGAATACATATAAAACTGAACTCTGGTGCTGGATAGACACACCATCTTCCAGCCAGCTGTAGTTCCATAGTTCTCTTTTTTTTCATACTTTCCGTTGATAGTAGAACTGCACACTATTGAGGATGCTGTCATCTTGTTTGAATAACCTTTATTGGAAAACGAGTGCAGGTTCTGTGGTTACGTTCAGTGTGAGCTCCAAATCGTGGCTCATCAGTTGATCCATACAGTGTGAGGAAAAAAGGTGTCAAGTTCTGGATGTGTAGTGTTGTGTAGTGCTGTTAACACAATATACAAGATTAATACAGAGTCTGCCCAGCAATTAAACTCAATTATTATCTAATATATTAAGTCTCAATTACTTAATTTATTGTCTTTGTCAATTGCGCCCCAAAACTATGGAAGAAATTACCTTTATATATCAGGGAAACCAGCTCACTACATATTTTCAAGAGAAAACTAAAAACTCTTGACTTTAGCTTTTTATTAGTTTTTCTGTCAGTCATCTTCACACTGAAGCACTAATGCACTTCTTATAAAATGTTTTTTGTTTTTTTAAACATTGCTCTATGCTCTAAGTGTATTGTTAAAAACTAAAACTAAAGGTTATTTGTGCAGTAATGCAAAACAGAAAAGCAGTAAATCCTCATATTTAAGAAGCCAGAACCAGATAATGCTTGTCTTTTTTTCCCTTTACTTTATCAAATTATTTTAGCTCTCTAGAAAAGGTTGTACAGAAAGGTCAGTGGTATCAGGTAGGTTGTATTATAAATGATTGGCCAGTTCATTTGAGCTTGAATGTGACTGTCTGAACATAAGATGCTGAGGAGCAGAGCAGCTCTGTAGCCTCAGTTAGTTCATGTACAGTAGTGCAGTAACACCCTCAATGATCCAAAAGACCCAAATACCTCAAAGCAAAATGATACAATAATACAACTGCAAACTGAGTGATTTCACCCTACATCTTTCACATTGTAAATGCAACCAGTACTGTTAAATACACATGTGGTGGACTCACCATAGACTCTGGACAGTAACTGGGTAACCTTTGCAGGAGATGCTTCAGACGAGACTCACTCTTTATAGTGGTGAGCTGTGGGACAGGAGGAGGAAAATACATGGTTAATATAACATAGATTTAATATCTGTACAATTACTCTTTATTATAACATTGTACATAAATAGCCTTGTGGCATGTTGGATAATATTTGTAATTACATTTTCAGCGTATTATTGTTAATAAAAGACTTCCCTTTTAGTATGCATATACTGTTTATACACCAGCTCTACTTATGGGCGCCCACAGGGGGAGCTGTTTTAAACACTTATACCTGCTTACAAGTACAGTACATTATTATGTGTTATAAACCATTTATTAGCGTAAATTGGGGGTGGGGGGCTTTAATGTTAAATGCAAAATAAATTTGTGCCACAGGTTTGCTTCCTGTCATATAGATGTTTAAACACTCCTGTTTGCTGTCAGGACAAATTGTCCCTTTTAATAACAATCAGTAGATCATCGCGTTTGTATTTACTATGCCAGCTGGCTTTGTCACCATGACGACCTGAGAGAACCTGCATCATACATTATGACACGTTCCAGAAGTTCCAGAACTTTCATAAATTAGAATCTTCACCATATCATCAGTTCCATTTGTGAGTACAGAACACCAGACCAGTTTGTGCTAGTCTTATCGAAGAGTTTTAGATAAACAGTAAAGAAAATAAGTTTCTTCTTTCAAGTTTCAACAATCAGTGGAGAAAGAGTTGCCATGAAAAGGAGCTACTCCCAAATCTCACAGGGCAGCCACAGAGTTGCAGAGCTCTCTTCCCCTGAAAGGAAGAAGATCAGGATATCCACAAGAAGATCTGCCAAGAAAAGGCCCTTCTCTGAAGTGTCACAGGACGACCACAGAGACCCGGAGATGTCCCCCCCAGACAGTAAGAGGACAAGGATCACCACCGACACAGAGGAGAAAGTCAAACAACCAACTACCTCTAAAGTTAATCCTCTGTCAAAGATTTGGATAATCGGTGACAGCTATATTCGTCGAGGAGAGGAAGCAGCAAAGGAGTTTGGCAAGAACTTTGGACTTCATGCCAACGTTCACTGGTTTGGCCAAGGAGGAATGCGTTGGGGTGGTGTCCTTCCCTGCTTTTATGCCAAGTTAGCAAAACAAAGTCCACCAGACATTTTGGTGGTCCATGCTGGTGGCAATGATCTTGGACTAGTGTCCCCCAAGAAACTGGCATTCCTAATGCAGAGGGATTTACAGCAGCTGCGAGCAGAGTTTCCATCAATGCAGATTGCATTTTCCTGCATCAGCGAGCGGCAGCAGTGGAGATATGGAAAACCTGTGCAGATTAATAATGACAGGAAGTCTGTCAACAGGTTCATGAAGAAGAATGTTGACTACATCGGAGGTGAACTCATTGAACATCCTTCCCTTAAGTTCTACAACAAAAAAATCTTTCTGCCAGACAGAGTACACCTGTCCAAAGCTGGGAACCAACTGTTTTTGACCAGCATCCAGAGCACGTTGGAGAAGATAGTTCACAGGTCTTCCTCAAAGCAGCGTGTCTGACTGCACTGCAGCTCTGCTCACTGGACCCCTGGCTTCTCAATTGTACATAATTGTTAATGTAAATATGACTGCGAAATAAACATTGAAAAATGAATTAAAAATGGATTCTGTGTAGTGGTATAATATCTGTAGGGACAATAAAGTCATAATTGGCAGTGGTGTTTATTATTTAACATATGTCCTGTCCAATCTGTCATTTCATTTGAGCTCAAAATATACCTCATGTATGTCAACCTCCTAACACTCATTTAAGAAGTGGAGCCAGTTTGAACTACTTCATATACAGTTAGCTAGTTAGTCTGGTAGAGTTAGATGACTAAAGGATGACTACAACTTTTTTGCCAATCTTTGATTTTTGGTGAAATATATTTATTAATTCATTTATATAACATTAAATGAAATTAAGCCATGTGAGACTTTCAGAGGGGAAATGTCTTGGAGCTGCTAACAACTCATAGACATCTTAAACATAACAGAGACACAACTACACAATGATTTAATCCCTGAGCTTGAAAAGATTGGAAACCTTAAAAAAAGAAAAGGACTTTTCATATTCTGGTTCCATTTTGAATGAAGAGGACAGCTGTGGTCCTGTGTTCTCAAGCTCAAAATGTACACTTACCCAGGAGACTCCTATGATGAAGAACATAGAGACCACTTTAAAGTGAGAATTTAGAATATGAATAAACACTTCCAGGACCAGCAGCTCCTCCCAGTTCACACCTCTAACACTGAGCCATTAGATCTGATAAAGATCACCAGATATACATTATCATCACTTTGATCCATGAGAGTTCAAAAATGTACTTGTTGCACCTTATTATTGAGTTTTCCTGCAGGGAGGAATGTGTTGAGGCCATGGGAAAGTGTTGGATAATCAACTCAGTTCCAACACTTCTGAAATATGCTCACTTAGACATCAATAAGGCATCCAAGTTTGTGGTGTGTATCCACACTGAGACACACTTCGCCAAAACACAGCCAAGTGTTGTGTTGAACATACAAGGCGAGAGAGCCTGGGAGAACGTGGCCACTGCCAAACAGTCTCTGGCTGAAGTGTGAAGTCATGAAACCCAGCGAGTGAGATTTACAGCTTCACACTTTCAAACTGCTGGGCTTTTTGTGGATTATCTCTGTTCTTTCAGAGAGAGGAACAGCTATTAGAAATCACAGTGATTCAAAATGCTGCCAGTTAAAATGAATGGTGGAGAATACCAAACATGCCTGATGGTCTGCAGTCGGAGTATCAGACTGTCTCACTCCTGCCTGTCTGCTTTTGTGAGGAAATAAAACTAGAAGACATGCAATAAACAACCTTGATGTTTGTGAGCTGGGACACACTTCAGTAATGGCAAAGGTTTAGTACTCTGGATTTTCACTTCTTTAGCTTCTGCATCTCAGCAAACTACACTGAATCTTTTCACGCATTTACTTTTCTCTTACAGCCATGAATTATTTTCCACAATAACTCAGTCATTAAAACAGTGATATAGTATTGTGCTTCTATAAGGTTTGGGGATTCTTAAAAGACAGATTTAAAAAAAAAGACATCCAGATGTTTAGTCTCTTATGTGGCTCAAACACCAATAACACTGGATTCAACACTTCCCATAATGCAACTAGATGGCGTTAATTAGACCCTACTTGTCTGGCACTTTCAAACTCCACACATCCAGTTTGTAACATAGACTTTATGATCATAATATGCAGTGAGATGTGGAGGAGAATGTTTTCTACTGAGTAGGCTGGTGGGGATTTTCATACTCATTAATGAGATATTAAAGAGCCACTTCACAGCAGCTTGGAAACCTTGTATTTCTAACCTGACTGTTGGGTGTGGTAACAAGTGCAGCACACCCAGTGATGCTTAAAACTGTGAATCAAAGAGGACAGTGCAACACTGCTGTTCAGTCTGGTATTGAGTAGCTATTTTAAGTTTTTAAAGTATGTTATAAGTGTAACTATGACGATAAGTATATTTAAACTATTCTGTCGCTCATGGTCATTGTTTTTTCTTTACTATGCACAATGTCTTTATATTATTCATTGTATTTCTTGTATATATCTGCATTTGAATTTTAATGTATTAACTAACATAAAATACTATCCATTGGCTACTATATGTCTCTGTCCCCTCAACGTTTTTTCCAGGAGGAAAAAAGTTGTATGGTGGACAGGAAGTTAGGCTATAGATGTGGTATTCTGATGAAAACACACATGTGGAACATTAATTCACATTGAGTTTTCATATAATTCTAACAGTTTCTCTCAGTGTGTTCCTCACATTTTCAACTGACTGTATCTCAATGTTTTCCGCTCCTTGTATTTTACTTCGACAAATACACTTTTAGGCTTATACACACTTTTTTGTACAGTGTAAATACCAGTTGTACTATGTTTAAGATTCACACTTCTGTCTATTCTTTTTGTTGTTTCCTTGATGTGCAAGTTTGCAGCTGCAATGCTTCAGTTTTCCCACCAGATAACTGACATCTCTTCTCATCTAACACCTGGGAGAACTATTAGACCGCACTATCTCGTTTGTATGCTGCTGTCAGTTTGGAGCGTGTTCATTGGCTGCATAGGCCGGGCTGCAGGTGCTCATGATGCGGTCGTAATCAGGAGTTTTTGTTAGGAAAGACTGAATCAGGGGGAACGCAACACAGACTGGCAGACAGTACCGTCATCTACTCCTTTTCCAAACGGCCTTCCATCCCTCCTGCACTGACAGCAAAACACAACACCAAACCAAGCGACAGTGATTCGCTGGCGGACAATCAAAGAAGAACTCTCTCTCCCCGATTGCAACAAAAGGCCCGACTCTGAAAACCAACGAGCCGGGGGCGGGACATTTGTAAGACTCTCTCGCTCTGTATGAAAGGTGAATAAGTGCTGCTTGACAGACTGATGGGTTCTTTCTCCGGAGTGGATGGAGCCGCCATCATCAAACAGCGCAGGCCTCAAGAGGAACGCTCCGCTCCAGCAGCCGTTTCCAATCATACACCGTCGAGGCCTGAGAGTCCGGCAGGTTTTCATTCCAGCTTAAGTCAAAAACAGCTGATCCTGCTGATACATTCCTTCTCTTTCCTGTGCTGTTCAGTCGGAGTGAAATGTAGAATAAGCGTACAACCCCCAAAGGACATTACTGCTACTAGAAAATGACATGAGAAAGTGATTTGTTGGCTGTGAAGAACCCTTCTAGAAACCTTCTCCATAGCAACCGTCACAGGACTTTTAACCTACAGCTCAGGGGCTTTTTTCAAACCTGTGCATTTTAGTCCACATATGTTGGACTCTAGTTTGTTTTTCCCCTTTGCTACAATTCATTTGGACACATCTGAACAAAGCGCTCGGGCGTGGACCAAAACAACCACACCAAGACCTTTTTGAGGAGGGGGTCTCAGTCTGGTCCCAGAAGAACTCTGTGGTAATTCATTTGTGGTGGGAACATGATCCCACCTCAATCCGACCCACAACAAGGCGCACTCTGCAAGTCTGAGTTAAAGTTTGCTTTGAATGCTGGGAGGCAGATGAGTGGAATCAGTCGCCAGCAGCTAGATGGAGAATGAATGTAGGTCTAACCTGGACTAAAAGAAGGTAGTACACTGCATTTTTGATATTTAGGCAACTTCTTCAGGAGCTTCTTCCCATGTTTACACCAGAGATGTCTGACCAATGAGAGTAGAGAACATTCTCATGTGGCTTTTCGTGATGCATTTTGGTTCACTTGTGTTTTGCTCTGCGTGAAAAGAAGCTGAACCAAGTACCTCGAGATATATTTGAGGAAACTGGTTTTAAGAGGTCAGCTGTATTTTGCACTTCTTGCAAATAGCATGATAATATTATGTATGTGTATGTATCAGCTACTGGATACTTGAATTTCCCCAAGGGGGTGAATAATCTATCTATCTATCTATCTATCTATCTATCTATCTATCTATCTATCTGTCTATCTATCTATCTATCTATCTATCTATCTATCTATCTATCTATCTATCTATCTGTCTATCTATCTATCTATCTATCTATCTATCTATCTATCTATCTATCTATCTGTCTATCTATCTATCTATCTATCTATCTATCTATCTATCTATCTAACTATCTGTCTATCTGTCTGTCTGTCTGTCTGTCTATCTATCTATCTTTCTTTTCTGTTTATCACTCCACAGGACATTCTAACATCAATGGCCAGCATTACAAATGTAACCTTTATATGTATATATGTATATTATTATACTATATTGTCTTTACTATCACATCCTTAAATGTTATCAAACTTTCATTGACCAAGAGCTGAACTCTGTGAATTTCAAGCTTACTTATTTTTCTTACTCCCTTTTTATATAAAATGCATGAGAGCGGCAGTATCTAATGAGCTTGGAGCCTACTGTGATTCATTAATCTATTTAAAAAAAGGAAACTCTTTGAACCCCTGTGGTTCTATATATAACTGCAAGAACCTTTAAAGACCCACTCATTTTCTGGGTGTAACCAGGCTCAAGGCAGTTTCCATTAGAGCTAAAATGGTCCTGGTTATTACAACGTATGCATGACACCCCACACCCTTACACCCCCACACCCCCACACCCGAACCCTTACCCACCATCTCTAAAGGAGTATTTTGGGGGCCATTACACTTCTAAAAAAAAAAGGCCATTATCTTTCTTTCTCCATCTATCTCTCTTTTTCTTCCCCACGTTTTCAGACACTTTCATTCATGGTGTCTCCTCAAACATGCCAGCATGAACACCCACCCCCCCCTCTCCCGAACCCCCCATCTCTCCGGCACAGCCAACTTCAAAAGGAGGAATAAAGTTTGAACTCTGTGCCTGTTTGTTGCTTACAGAGAAAAGCTTCATTCACATCTTCTTTGTCTTTTTTTTTGCTGTAAAGAAGGAGATGGGGGGCTTCAGAGAGAGAGAGAGAGAGAGGGAGAGAGAGAGAGAAAGATAGAGAGAGCGTCACCTGCTGCCAATTGAAACCGGGTGAGACACAACTTTTCATTCTACACTTCAAAGAGCCAAGAAACAAAAAAAAAAAACTTTACACCACTCCCCTTCAAAAGCCTCTATTCATAGGCTGACCATAATGGGCTGAGGAGTGGGCTCGAGTGTGTGCGTGTGTGTATGTGTGTGTGTGCTCATACCTGGTCACAAGCATCTTTGCAACGCGATGACTCGGCAGCATGGTGGCAACAGGAGGGATCTGTAAAAACAACATGTTACACGTTAGTTGTGATTTTGTCATTAATGGAGATGAAAATGAGGATGGAAATGGAAATGAAGAAATGTCATAGTGTCCAGAATGGAAAGTGCTTAAAGTCTGTGTAAAGTAAGAATAAATGTGTTCTGAGTTATACCACAGAAAAGTGTGTTGTTAACCACCCTGCCAAATTTGAATGATTAAAAAAATCAGCAAATATATGAAATTAGGTTTCAAAGTTATGTTAAAATCAGCCTCTTTCTCTGCTCCCAAACGCTGTGGGCGTGGCCGCCGAGTTCGCTGAAACTCCGCCCCCTACCAAGTGTCACCTGTCAATAAAAGTCACCACCTCTACCAGAAACATGGACGAAACATTCTGCAGCTAACTCAACAGCTAACTCAGCCTAACCCTAACCCCATATGTTATCCTCAAGTTGTAGAACATAGACCATATTTAATACTGATATCCAACATTATATATTGTCCTCATGGGTTCACTTAACTGTATAAAGGTATTCATAAATAGGATACTTCTAAATTAAAACATTGTTATTTATTTAAAACATTTAAATTGGACCACAGCACACAAAATACAATAAAAGCCTTCTCTACCTCCCCCTCCCCCCAAAATGAGACCATAGCCAAATATGGCCTACAACAGACTTGTTGAAATGTCAGAAATGTTTTTGACTTCAGTAATTGATCACTTGTGCTCCCCACAGGCTGGTTAAGAGGAGTGAAGAGTCAGCAGTGGATGGCACTATAAAAGACTTTCTAAAAGAGCCTTTCCAACAATTGTGAATCATTTCAACCATGAGAATACAGTCATAAATGTGCACTAAAAATATTGGGCTGATGGTCTGGTAGTATATGCAAGATTAGCAGCTGAAACACACACACACACACACACACACACACACACACACACACACACACACACACACACACACAGACTGTATCTGTATAGCTGTACAGATGTATAATTTATTATGGTGATGATGACAATGGTAATAAGTTCCGTGTTTTATTTTTTAAATGTTTTTGTTGTTCTGTCTGCATCTTTCAGACCTTCTGTTTCACTCACTGTTCTGATCATCAGTCTTAATTATGAGTTTCAAATGTGTTGTGCCTCTTGGACTTAGCTGTCTTTTTGTTGTTGTTTTTTTTCTTTTTTTAATTCTTGGTTTGCTTTATATCCTGCTTTTCTGCACAATAAAAAAGCATGACATATAATAACATTTATATACATAATAATACTATAATTTCAAATGATAATAGAATGAGATAAAAAGAAAATATAACTGAGATTCTATATTACTCTTTAAGTGTTTTTTAATAGCTTTTTTCAGCTTGGTATGGATATTGAAATTGTGAAAAAAACACCATATAATGTCTACGTCTCAGTCCAAAACACTGTCTGTGTCAGTATTACCTGAAAGTCACACCACTCATGCCCTGATCACTGACTGCAGCTTAACAGAAATGACAGACACCATCTACTCTATATATCACCCATATAAATGATGTGTTTTCCTCCTAGCTAAACAGGAATAATAACCACACACACAGACATGGGGGTGTTAGCTGGCAGGAGAGCTCTAAACCACAGCTCAGCCCAGGGTTCCAGTAAGTGACTTGGCTCAGTTTGCTGTCAACAAGCTGCTTCCACCTCCTCAGTGTGGACTCTAACACACACACACACACACACACACACACACACACACACACACACACACACACACACACACACACACACACACACACACACACACACAGTCTGAGCTGGACTGATGTACAGCTACTGATACATGCAGGCAGTCAGACACCTACCTGCCTCTATCTGTGTCTATCATCTTAAAATCAATCACAGCACCCACTTCTATAGACGCTCTGACCAGCAGCTCTGTAGACAGGAAGTGATTTTTTTTTTAAATGATGCACTATCTGCATATGAAGTGTGTGACTGAAGGAATAAACAGTTTAGACTAACATGACTGATTACACACTCTGCTTGATCTCAGCAGGGTGAAGCTACACATATATATGATGTTTAAGTACAACCAATCACAGTAAAGGTGATGTCATTTACATATCTCACAAAGCTGTGAAGTAGAAGAATATATTCCAATATTAAACATCCCATTCATTTTTCCCATAGACACTTTCACATGACTCATAAGCTCTTCTATTGAATCCTCAGTATAAAACATGTGTTCATCTAAAGATTAGTGTTTACAAAGTACAGCATCAATCAGTTCACTTCTCTTTTCTGGCTCACTTTTGCTAAGGATTATGGGTATTGTATTTGTTAAGCCTGTTCATCGCGCCAAAAATGACAAACAAAGAAAACCAAGACGAAATCATTGAAACTGGCTGTGACAATATAAACCTATAGGATGATGTCTACTAATAGATGACATGATTTCACACTGTACAGCCTCATGAGCTGCCTCGTCTCTTCCACTAAAACATGAGAATGAGATGTGAGCTAACCATTCTGGGTCAAATTCTCTCTTACTTATCTTCTCTTATTAAATGGAAACAGTATGTACTACTCAGTAAGAACTGAATTGAGAAAGAAAGCTTTTAGGTTTTCAGGAACAGTTTACAATCTGAACTTTAACTTCCAAACCTCGAACCTTTGACTGAACTGAAAGCACTAGTGAAAACTCAGGCTGTTTTATATGAGGACGTTTTAATGAGTTGTCTGATTCTTTTACTGTGTTGCTGCTGTCTTGGCCAGGTCTAACCTGGTTAAATAAAGGCTTCATCACAATAAATAAATGCAATGTAATGTTGGCTGTGCTGCATACATGTGTTTGTGGATTTGATACAAGTGAAGCAAATCTTCTTCCCATCACACATTCTGAGATTTATTTTGAGATGTAAAGATAGTGCTTGATCTAAAATACCCGACAAAGTAGAAAGACGGAACTCTTACATTAGTGTGTCCTTCATTCTCCTGTTTGCACTTCCTGTTTGGATGATTGTAAACCTGCACTGATGTTGAAGGTTTGACATGAACTTGCAAATGAAGGGGGAGTGAATAGGGCGAGGGGTTAGGGGCCAATTTGAGATTGGGCTGTAGTGTGTTCATCGTGCTGCAAGCGATGACATCACTGCTAACATGGACTGAACTCCACTGAAACTTCTATCTTAGTGTTTCTGTTGTTGTGTAACTGTGGTGTGACTGAGGGTCTACAGGCTTGGACCCCTGCTGCTGTATCAATAAATCTTCCCTGAATTTGACTCTGCTTACAACATAATCTGTAGTTTCAACATCTTGGGTCTAAGAGTTCAACTAAAATGATTGAACTTGTTGTTATTGAGCTGTAGAAATGTTAGTAGATATTTAAAAGATGTTCATATTTTCAACAGGCTGATTTTCTTTCTTGGTTTAAATCCAAAAACGGAGTGAAATAGAATGTTTCTGAGTGTTACATGGTCTATGTTTGATGAATAATAGATGTGTAAAGTTGTTTCCATGTCCTTATTAGGAGCTTTCTCTTCCAGCCAGCACTCTCTTTGTTACACTCACACTGACACTTAAAGGTAGAGTCAGTCATTCTGGAAGAAGATTGATATTTGAATCAAACACCAATACAAATACACCCTTGGCTTCATGTGCCTTCAGAAGCTCTGCCCCTCAAATTCACAGATGGGGATCGCCAAGGCAACGGGAAAGAGAAATGTGTCAGAATCTAGGAATCTAGAGTGATGTATCATCTGTATCACTTCCTCCTGTCCTGTGGATGAGTATGAATGCCTCCTGCTGATTGGCTGGAACAGTGATGTATGGCAGAATGGACAGCTAATGTATGAGGAAGGTATACTGAACAGTCTTCCTCCACAATCACTGACTCTACTTTAAAAGAAAGCGTGTACTTGACAGGCCTGACTCCAGCCGATGAAAACCATCACACCCACTTATCAGTACGTTCATGTGTGTGGATGAGTGTGCGTGTGAATGTGTGTGTGTGTGTGTGTGTGTGTGTGTGTGTGTGTGTGTGTGTGTGTGTTGTAGTGTGTCTTCAGATGCTTGACACTGGAGTTTCTGGATTCCATCACTGGGCCTGTTACACTTATCTTTGATGCTCTAAAGAAGAGCAGGCTTCCACTCAGAGTGTGTGTGTATGTGTGTGCGTTTGTGTGTATGTGTATGTGTGTGAGTGTGTGAGAGAGAGAGAAAGAGAGAGAGAGAGATTCAGAGCAGAGGCTGTATCTGCAGCAGAGTTAATGACTGGCTTTTATCCTATTTCTCTGTTCTTTAGCTTTATCTTCCTTTTTCTATCTCAACATTCACAAATGCTTATTTTGTCAGGTGTTTTATTTCTTCTCAGTCTTTTTAAACCTGCATTAAACTCTTCTATTAACCAGTTGAGGGGAACTTTAAAGCAATTTCCTTTTTCCACATCCAGCAGACACAGAGCCTTTATTGACCTATACTCACTATACTAACCAATACTCACTGGCCTTTTTTCACCAGCTGGTTGCTACATTTCTATTTCTTTACAAAGTAAAAGCCCTGCATTGACATATTTCACTTTTTCAAATGTTACATTATTAAAAGCACACGCGCCTCATTAGGACACATCCACCTGTAGGCTTCACGTCTACATTCCTTTATCACCTCTCTCTGCCTGCTGTGCTGAGCATGAGCCCAAATATCAAAGCTGGACATAGGTTTGAGAAAGTTGGTTTAAAGGTCAGTCACACAGTAATAAAGTAGTCTCAACTTCATTTTACTGAACACTCATTGAAATGCACTGATGAAAATACTCTGTGCTTGTTTTTAGATCATGTAAGACACACACACACACACACACACACACACACACACACACACACACACACACACGCAGCATTTCCCTTTAATTATATAGAGCCATAGTCTCATGTTTGCCACTAATTTGTAGTTTAGTTATTTAAAGAAACAATGCAAACTTGAGACAATGTAGAAAAAGAGATCATGACATCTCTAGATAATCACTTCTGCTTACTTTGCTTCAGATATTAGTCTTTTTTGATGGTTTGTTAGGAACATTTATGAACTGGTTAAAATGACTAAAGCACAAACTGGATTAGAGCATGATTTTTATAGCTATAACCTCTTACTGTTAAAAATGTACTAAATGTTCTTCCAGGGGAGCTGGACCTCAGGCTATCCACACATCATTTACACATTACAGTGCAAATGTAATGACTTTTAAGACATTTTTAATATCTCTTTAAGAATAAATAATAAATAATACCAGTACTGCAGCAAATAAATATGACAAATTAGACTGCTGTATACACAGTTCTGACTTTTACTGAAATTTAAAAGAGGTGAGAAATAGACTCTGTCATAACAAGACTAATGTCCTGGTAAACAGTGGTGGAGGAAGTATGGAGATCCTTTCCTAGTGTAATAATACTAATGTCACTGCAGTAATAGTAAAAGTACTCAATGCAGAAAAGTGTCACATGTGACTGTTGTACTGATACATAATATATGAGACATATAATAATAAGCAGGATGTTACTGTTGTATTGGGTTGAAAATCATTTATACAGTACTGCTACTAATGATTAGTTTCATTATAGTTCCAACTGCTGCTTATTACTGCATAAACTGAACAAATGTAAGTATGCTCAGATTAAGTAAAACCTTAACTCCTACAATTCTACACAATCTAACACGTTTATACCTTGAATATCAAAAACTACATTTTAAGACTTTAACTCCCCAGGGACCCTGTGGACCCCCAAGAGGATTGGACTCAGGACTCAGGTCCAGTGGGAAACACTGACATGAACATAAATACATGAAGTTCTAGTAGTAATAGTTTGTTTTCCATGCTTTAAATCATTCTATTGATGTTTTGACTGCCTTCATTATTTCATTCAAATCATTTGTATGCTTGTATAAAAGCTTCTACAGCTGTTCTCTACAGCATATTAAAAAAAGAAAATGAAGTTTGAACAAGCTCAATTTGGTGATTTTGTTAATCTGTCAGTGTAGTTTCTGACCTGAATGAACTCACTGAGCCCAGAACTGAGAGCAAATGAACTCTCTCTCCTCTCTCTCTCTCTCTCTCTCTCTCTCTCACACACACACACACACACACACACACACACACACACACACAAGAAAAAAAACTGCTTGTTCAGACAATGGCAGGTGACATAATAATTAGAGAGGGGGAGGTGGAGGGGGATGATGGAGGCCATTCAGTCATGTACAGTATGAGGCCCCTAGCTGGCTGCTAATGAGCACTGGCCCCATTCTGACTCAGCGTACACACAACAGGAACAAGGACCCCCTCCCCACCCCTCCTCCTCCTCCTCGGCTACATTGTTACATTGAGGCTCTGTGGAATGAAACACAGAGCATTGTTGCACCTCAGTCAGCCAACCACAGTACACTTTACTGCTGCTGTCTGTCTGCTTACTGGCAGCACTCTGTTGTTACTCTCATCAATATGAAGATAAAAATGTGTGGAGATAAATGTGAAAATGTGAGAATGTAAAGTAGTGACATGTGTTAGGAGTCACCAGCAGATGGCGCTCAGGAAGGAAACACTAGAATGACAGAGAGCTTATTATTACAAGATAACATTGTGACACTGTGAAATTCAATGTTGTTGTTTTTTTGTGCAATGGTTCCAACCACACAAGCGTACGCTCTGTGTCACAGCCAATAACTGGAGGCAATAAATCAAGCTTTCATCACTCGCTCAGTACTGTAGATAATGCAAAGATTCATTCACACACACACTGGACAGTAGAGAGGAAATCCTGTTCTTTAATTTCTTTGTTATGACTAGTACTGGTGATGAATGTGGTTTATTATTGTTGGTATACATTTCTATGAGATGTAAAGGAGACATATTCATCCTGTTATGATGTCACAGTTCTAAAACTTGAGGTGAAAAAGAAAACTGAGCAAGCATATAACCAAAAACAACACAAACACAAAGGTTCAGTCAGGAATCTAAGTGCATACAGAGCTTTTTTTCATTTTACAGCATTTTATATACTACACTACATACTATTACTTTTTGTAAGATGTTATAATTTAGATATGCATCATATATAGAAATACATTTGTAAAAACTTTTGTGTATGAAATGTTTTGCTAAAATAATTGAATTATTATTCCCAAATTCTATTTCCTTGTCCTCCAACAGGAGACTAAATGTTATATTTTCATACGCTCAAATCAAAGTAATGTGACGATTAAAGGCTATCCAATATAGAAAAGCCTTCCAAAAGCTCCTGGTTGATCTACAAGAGAAACAAGGATGATCTACACCAGAGGTCACTAATAAAAGGACCGTGGTCTGGATCAGGACCCGGTCACTGTCCTATCTGGACCCAGACCTGTAACTGATGAAATATTGAGGATTGTTCAATTTTGTCAGAGTGTTTCTATTTTAGCAGGCACAGCTTCTCCAGGTATTACGGTAAAAAATAAAGCGGCCCTCAGAAACTCACAGACCACTGTACAGGGCAAATCTTCTCATGTGACGCTAATCAGCCAATCAAATCCATGCATTTGGACATGCGGAGAGACTGGACTGTCATTACACAGCTAGAGGTGGAACTGGAAAGGAGAGCTAACTGCTTCTTATCTTAACTATGACAAGGTGAAGGTATGCAATCTAAAGTCAGGGCTTCTGTCTGCTCTCAACACTTCATTTGCACTGTTTTTTCTACCTTGCTGACAAGCTGATGTCAAACAAACCGCCTTCTGTTCTATAACCTTGGTTGCTAAGGTTGTCGCTAAGGTTTTTACATGTGCGTTCACGTTGTTCACTCTCATATTTCACATCAGATCGTGGCTCATGATATGCTGTTGCTATAGTTTGTTTATATAGTCTCCAGAGTGGGCAGAAGTTGGCGATGACACAGGAGCTAAACCAGCTTGTTTCAGACAGAGGCTGAACTGAGGTTCTGTGTGAAGAGCCAGTATAAGGTATAAGGACTTTATTGTAACTATAATTCATGCAAATATATTCCAGTAGAGTCCCACAATACAAACATAGAGTTGGAAATGTGCAGAATATGTCTCCTTCAACTGTTGGAATCATTTATTTGCATATATAACATAGATAGTCATCTGTATAAAAGCTGTTCTATTTTCTACATTTCTAATTCTTCCAATTGCAGAAGAAGTACAATACATCATCATGATTTCTACTTCTTCCACTAACTGAGAGAGTTGTAGTGTAGATGAAGTCTTAACATGTGTAACCTCTGGAGACTATTTTGGAAAAGCTGGGTTCTTTGTGGGGGAGGAAAACGCAAAGTGGAAAGTGTTTTTTTTCCCGGGTAAACTGAAGTGTGACTGCTAACCCTTACTTACTCTCAGAGATAAGGACTGTGCAGCATGAGGTCTGAGATCTCTGCAGGGGGGAACATGTGGCCAAACTGTAGGAGGTTACACTAAACACCATGGGGGGGTATCTGAGTGTGTGTGTGTGTGTGGGGGGGGGTTGAAACAACATTGAGAGAGGCTGTCGGTCTCTCAGAGTGATGAGAAGACAACATGTCTGATGGATCATGTCTTTGAACAGTTCACACATAGCGAGTGAAAGATGATTAACCTCTGATCTGAAGCCTTTTGGCTGCAATCTCCAAATCCTGTCAGCCAGTGTAAAATCATGTAGTGTGAAGTCAGCATAAGATGTCTCTTTGTGTCTGTGTTCTCACCTGGAAATCACATTTTGTCTCAGTCACACTACATGACTTTCTAATTCATTACATCACTGTACTGCTCACACTACACAACTGACTGTCTTGTAATTAGCGATCTTGAAGCAGTTGTGGTTTGCACACTATATGACTGATCAGTGACAGGATTACATTACAAGAGCTTTCACCAGGAGTCACTCTGGTCTCCAATATTCTAGTCTCATTTACATTTTGTCACAAAAAACACACACGAGAAGTAACACGATACCATGAACCTGACTACTAGGCTGGGTATCTACCACAATAAATCGATGTAGAATCAAAACGTCTCCCATCAAAGAATACCTGCAACCAATACTTTTTGCACCCAGAGCTAGAAAATATGGCTATTTGTATGGACTTGCTCATAGCCAATCAATGCAAGCGTTCTTCCATTTAATGTGACATGTGATTGGCCCACTGCCACAGCAGCTACAACCTGTCAGTGGTGGTGAAGTCTTGGTGAATTTGAGTTCAGCAGCCAAGATGTCACCTAAACTCTCTAAAGTATTATTTGAGTATACTAAAGTACTTAAGTATACTATTCACATGATGGGTATTGAATGAATTACTCCATTGGTATTAATGTCACTTTAAGGGTACTTGGCTTGGTACTGGTATTGTCATTTTTTAAACCCAACGCTACCAACTACACACTGCTATAAAAGACAAAAAGGTTGTATTTTAAAAGCTGTACACACACACATATATATATATATATAACACACACACACATATATATATATATACACACACACACACACACACACACACACACATATATATATATACTGTAAGTTTCATATACTTTGTGATGTAATTGTTTCAAGCTTTGTTTGACACATGTGTGGTAGCACACTTTAGCTCCCAATGCAGGTATAGTTATCTGATAAAACTATAAAGTACCTGCATTGAAATACAGTGTGTGGACTTTCTTCTGTTTCTACAGATTTAGTTCTTTGGTCCAGCTTCTGGTTTTTTGTTTGAAATGTGCATGTCTACCACACACCATTTCTTTACACAATCCTAAAAAGCAGGTGTAATTTCACTACAATAGAAAAATAAACAATAATCCTGTAACTGTAGTGGTGGTGGAGGTGTAATGATGGGGTGGGATGTGTACAGTGTTGGTGGTGCATGTGAGGTGGAGGTATTTTTCCTGTCAGCCTCATTGCATGGTTCCCCACAGGACCTGATACTTAACCTACTTGATATCTTTTGGCTGTTTTCGAGTGGCGATCTCCAAAAACTGTCCCCAAGTGGAAAATCAGAGGTAAAACCTTTTAGTTTTTGTTAATCAGCTGATGTTTGCAGCATCAGTGACACCCTGATCTGCATCTGTGTTCATCAGAGGACACATATCACATCTAAACCATTCATGTGCACCATCTAAGAGACACAAGAAGCCAAAACAGGAAAGCTGAGCAGCTAAAAAACTAAAAAGCATCCTCTGCACACACACACACACACACACACACACACACACACACACACACACACACACACACACACACTGACAATAATAATCACAGTGCATGAGAAGTCCATATTAGCACGAAATCTGAATTCTCAGAGGAGGCAGCGTTGACATGGATGTGGCATGGATGTGGTGTAAAATGGTGAAGGCAGCCAGCTGGTGGCCATCTATGAGCCAAAATACATGTGAGAGCATCAATGCAGAGAGGAGGGAAAGAAATATCTGGTCAGTGATGGAAAGCAGCGCTGTGGTTTCAGGGAGGAGGAGAAAAATGTCAGAAGCTGGGAACGCAACACATTGTGCCTGTGATGATTTCACGCAATGTTGTGTAACTCCTCCAAATGTCAGCATCAGGTCCTGAAACTTCTGACACCATTAAATGAATATTAACAGATGACTTAATCATCTTTTAATGGATGAAACATACAAGTCAAGAAATATGTTTATGAATCCTAAAACAAGGGTCAAATGCTGTGTCTCAATACTTCTGTACTCACTCTTCATATTTTTAGTGCGTTCACACTGACAAGTATGGCAACATGCAGCACTATGAGTACCTACACTCAAAACAGTTAGAAGGTTGAGTGTGGAACTATGGATACTTCTCACCCTCAACGGTGGCTTGGCCATGTAGCAGAAGAGGAGAGACCATTTCTCAAACAGGAAATGGTGGCCGAGGACATTCTATTTGAGACAACACTAACCTGTCAAAATGTGTGCACTACACAAATAAGTACACAGTGTACTAACAGAAGTGTACTAACAGAAGTATGTGATTAGAAACACAACAAAAGTTAAAATGGAATTTTAATTATCATGCAAAATCTCTGTATTCTAATGCTGCCATTATTTTCTATAAGTTTAACTCCAGGCCTGTTTGATATGCTTCACATGATATGTTTGTCCACAATTATTTAAGGTTGGAGCAATGTAGCTTACATCTAATAGGATGTTTCATGAATGGTATACTACATTACTCCATATTTAATATCAAACATGACCATTGCTGCATCTTAAATCACATACTTCTGTTAGTACACTTCTGTGTTGTACACTGTGTACTTACTTGTGTAGTGTTCAAATGACGACAGGTTAGTGTCTCAAATCAAACACACTTCTTGTTTGTTCCTCTAAAAGATCATGTTTGGTGGAATATAAAGAGACAGCAGCCAGCAGTTTAATGCTGAGTGAGTCGTAATTGTCACATTAACCAGTTAAACAGTCGAGGTCACTGACTAAAACTGTGACTGTACAGCTGGATGGGAACATTACATTTACATCACTGCTCTCGTGTTGGCTCTTAACACTTACTGAGAGCACTGTGCCAGTGTGATATATTTTGATGATTGAACCATGACCATGAACATCTCTGGATGATCCTCACTGCTTCATGTGAACATTTTTTGGACAGCTGAATAGTCTATACTCAATTTCAACTCAGTTACATCATCAACTATTTATAAGAAAAAACAAAATGTGCTAGTTGATGACAGCTGTGATTTACAGCTCACATCTACAGTCGACCACAATCTAATTGATTTAGTAAACTGAATAGTGAGAAGCTTAAAATGAGCATTCCAAATAAAACCTCCACAGTGTTGTTTGTGTTCTGCCTGTTGATTCCCACAGAAACACAGTGAGTTCATCCAGAGGCTCTGACACTGCTGCCTACATGCTCCACATGCCATTTATATAACATTAAACCCTACTAATGTGCACTTATTAATCATATCTTCTACTGCTGCTCAAGTGGAGCCTGTTTAGCAGATAACTGTTCTCAGGACTTAGTGGAGACGATGGCTGTGTCATAATAATTCTGCCATAAATCTTCATGTGATAAAATCTGTCTTATCAAGATATTAACAGTATTATAACATGTTGATGGATTTATGTCTCGACTGAATGAGTGTGTGTAACATGGCAGTTGGCTCTTCTATAGACAGTTAGTTCAGTCATGTGGAGGAGCTTTGATAAGATGAGCCTTCAGTGGTACAACTTACTCCATCATTTAGTGATGCAATCAATTAGTGGAACAGCAAAAGGTTTCAAAATCAACTATTTTGATAATCTTTTGTTTAGACCAGGGGTGTCAAACATACGCCCCATGGACCAGAACCGACCCTCCAAGGGGTCCAATCTGACCCACTGGATAACTTGTAAAAAAAGTCAAGGCTTCTGATCTGCCTATGGCCATCCAGCTTGAGATAAATTACTTGTAAAGTGATTCAGATTTAACATTTTGATCAGTATTAACCCCTGATTGACACTTATCTACTGTAAACTCGCTTTTTCTTTCAGATTTAAACTATTTATATATTGAACATTGTGCAAAATGTGGTCAATCGGCAGTCTCTGCAAAATACTCAAAAACATAATATTGTTGAAACTGTGCTTATTTTTCGTAAGACAGTCCGTTCATCTGTTTTGTAAATAGGTGGTTTATTGTAGTAAAGTTATAATATTATTCATAGCTTATTATGCCATTGTTTTACTGGTCCAGCCTGCTTAAGATCTAATTAGGTTGTATGTGGCCCTTCAACTAAACTGAGTTTGACACTCCTGGATTAGATCACTTTCAAACAGAAATTGCACATATTTGATCCGTTTAGCTAATCATATTTGAGAATTTGCTGCTATTTCATGTCTTTACATTATAGTGAATTGACTGACTGTTAGCTGGACCAAACCAGGCTTCATCCATCTGCATCCAGTTAAGTTAGTTTGAAGTTTGGCATAAATAAACCGGACTCAGCCAACTAACATGAGTCCAGTACAGCAGGTCTGTTTATATCAGTGAGTCTGAGCAAAGTCACATATTTGTGAGTATGACAGGAAACCAGAGCTGGTTCAGTATGACTCTAAATGAATGTTGTTTCATGTCTGCTGGATGTGTAATAAGGAAGCATGAAACTACTACATCCCTGGTGGTCAAGCTCCAAAAACCTTAAATCCTACACTTCCCATAATGCATCTGTCATTAGAGCTTCCTCCTAAGGTAAACAGCAGAGTGGGAATTTGAACCTACTTCCAAGATTCTCCAAATGACACTTTAACACCCAAACTTCAGTCCAGAGCAGACTAGTATGACAGGATACTCCATCATTATACAGAGACAGAACAAAAGGACAGAACAGAGAGGAAATGACAGAATAAACAATAAAAAAAGAGAAGTGTTCCAGCTCATCACCGCGTCTCGACAACAATAGCAAGCTCTTTTTTTCTACGCTTTAATTTTCCGTCGTGCCGTCCGTCACAGCCACTAAAAGCACTATTTATTTTGACTATAACTTAAAAAAAAAATCTGGAAATAGCAGCAGACCGGCTGGTGACTGGGAGCCAGCTGCTGGGACGATAAGGAGAGGAATTTCAGTGCACCCCCCTCCTCCATCCTTCTATTTAAATGTAACATTACTCTGGGTTTCCTGCCAGCCAGTTTCCTGTGTGTGCATGTATGAGGGGAAGGAGAGAGTGGACATGACGGAGGGGCTCGGTGTATATGCAGGTTTCATGTATAGTTTTTAGTCATCTACATGCATCATGGTAGTTTTGACTGTTAACTACAGAGCATGTATACTTTACAGCACAGAACTGCAGGCTATTTTCCAGAGCGTGGTGCAATGTTTCATGTTTTTAAATGTGTTTGTTGTGTTTTTTTTTCCATCCTTTCAACCATTTGTTTCACTACAGGATGTAAATCAGCTAGCAAAGACTTCACATCTGCTTTGACTGGTTGCAGTTGTGCTATTGTTGCACTAATGAATATTGTTTCTTCATGGATCCATCTATTCTTTCTTTTCTCGATTAATTCATTCATCTCATCGAAATGTCGATTGCCGCTTCTCAACGTGCAAAGATGTAATCTAACACAGTCCAAAACCCACAGATACTCAGTCACAGAGGATCAAATAAAACAGAAAACAGTCAGATGTCAGATGCTTTAACTGGAGAACTTTAGCTTTTTCCCTCAAAAATGACTCATAACTACCAATATACATAACTACCAAAATTTTGGTAGTTATGTATATTGGTACTTATGTATATTTATATACAGTGATTACTTTTCAAATAATTGATTAATTGACAAGTGGTTGAGGCTCGATTGCATTGTACTGCCATACTGAGCATGCACTGAATTATTCCACAATGATAAAAAGCAGAAACTATATTCAGTGTGAAGGATTTGACGACTTCTTGAAACTTTTGAAGGTCTACCTCAGCCACTGAGATTGAAAGATTGAGAATTTTTACATTTTTTTCTAGGTTATATTGTTCTAACATGAAGTTGTGCTTATATTTAAATGACTAATCAAGTAATAGACATAGATCCAGTCCTAAGCAAAGGGGCTCTGCTTGTTTAATGAACACTATTTAAAGTATAGGCTGACTACATTTTTCTTCTTATCAACAAATGTCATGTTTGGAGCCAAACCAACAATGAACTCATGCTACAAGTATTATGTAGTGTATTCAAAGGCTCATATATCTCATTCATCTATGCCGTAGACCTCCATTATTGTCCAAAACCTACTAAAACACATCAGTGAGTCACGCTGAGGCACTGTGTGACATGTTTCTTCATTCAAATACTGTGCTTACTGTGTTTAGAAGTGGCTCCGAATAGAAGTGTAGTACTTTACTAGCTTGTTGTGCTTCATAACACAACCTCTTGACTTTTCTACCACATTATACATGTATTTAAAGAACTTGAGTATTAAGTCAAGAGGTTGTGTTATGTAGCACACAGAGCAGTATGAACAGGTGGCCAACGTTATTTTTGCCCTGAGGCCTCACAGAGGGTTAATCCATCCCTGCTCTTTCAATGTTGTTCAAACTGAAAGTAATGAGACACTAATAGCTGTCCTGATGTTAGGAAAACACAGTCATGAAACACAAAGGAATACATGTCATATGCAGAATGGTTGGCAGGAATGTTATGTATACAGTATTTGTACAGACTGGACTTAAACAGGGGGGGAAACAGGTTTAATGAGTTTAAAAGAGTTTTGGGTTAAGGCATAACATGTCTTGATACTCCTTTGAAATTGGAGAAGGCAAGAAGTTAGTGAATACATGCTGCAAGGTAATTCAAGTATTTTTGATGGATGGACTCTGAGTTTTTCAAATTAGAAATGAAAATATCTATAAAACCTTAAAATGTTGATTTGATGTGCACAAAAATGACATATGGGGTTCCAACATGGATGTATTATAAGAACTGGATATTGGACCCAAAATAACGCATAGTCTGTACAATGAGAATTGCTCGACTGGCGCATAAAAAAAGTTCCAGGTTTTCATCCTCATGTTGTGGCCTACTGAATATACTCGGCCCATAGACTTTACATTGTGATGATGTCAGATTTTTAAATCAGTTTTAAAACCTCCGTGGATCAAACATTCATACCATAAAGAGTCATAATTGACCTAGTGTGCAGTTCAAGGTGTCTCTATTACAATGGTGGTCTATGGGGAAGATGAAGAATTTTTTTTAGCTGCAATACTGCGAGTGACCATTGAGAAAAATGGGCAGCCTATCCAGATCTTATAATACATCCATGGGTTCCAACTATTGCTTACTGAGTGATAGCTGTTGCTCAGTCAGCTGGCTAGTGTCAACATAAATGACTGAAAACTGTTTTTCACAGTCTGCACACACTGTTCATAGACTGACCAACTCAGTCCTGATGGATTCTGTTAATGGTAAAACTGCCATTTTTTACACTATATAAAAATGATACACCTCATTTTTCTGTGGTTTTAAAGGGTCAGTTCTAACAATACTAAACCACACAGATGACAAAAAACTGAAAGTTTCTACACTACAGATTTCAGTTTCAAATGTTTGCAGGATGTAGATAATGAACATCCAGCTTTTCTACCAATGTGTTTAACACTGAACAAGACTAACACTCCTGTTAGTGTGTGTGTGGGAGGCAGACACAGAGCAGAGAAGCCTCTTGTATGCTACCACTCTCCTTCCTGCATTCCTTTGGGCCGCAGCAGACTCTCTGGGGGGAGAGTTTAATGGATGGAGTTCAAAGGTCACTTCCTGTGCATTGATTAATTGAGATTGGCCATACGGAGCTGAGCATTAAAGGATCAAGCAGAGCGTGTTTGGAAGAACAGGGGAGAAGATTCAAATAAATGCACGACACATTCATCTTTTAAAGAGATAGAGGACGATAACTGTGGTTGATAATGGTTGGAATTAGTTTTTTTCACACTGTGAGGAATGAAATTGAGCGGAAAAGTTTATTTTTGGCTTATTAGTCAGCGATCCATGTCCCACAAATAATAAGATCAAAGAAAGGAGAATAAACGGAGTCAACATTTGGTATTTGGTAATATTTTGGTGACATGTGAGAGCTGAAATTAAAGAATGAAAAACGTTTGCGCTTCAATAAAAGTTCCCGTCATTGAAGGCACTTCAAACAGCCTCTGTGACAGAGTTCAGCGGGAGACACTGATGAATGGAACATTTACCAGTTCCTGATACAGAGCTAATATCCTCTGCCAGACGCCTAGCGCACACATCTGTGCCAGACAGACGTGCACAGACTTCAGGGATGGGAGCGGGACAGGCTGGCGTTCCTCTCATGGACTTTTACAGAACCCAGGGGCCACATGAGAGAGTCTGTTACTGTGTGTGCTGCTCTTAGTGTGTTTGTTTGTATGGTCATTAATGCTTTTTTATCTTTATGATATTCATATTTAGATGCCATTGTGACAGCTGTTTTCTTTCTATTTGTTTGTCATTTTACTATATGATGCATATCTTTTATTTCTACTGAGATGGGTTGGGTATATGGTCATGTGACATCAGGTCAATCATTATATCCCAGGTTGAGTATCCAATAAGAGACATGAGTGACACCATATTTGGTCCTCAACCCAGTAATATGCAACTAAAGCGGTGATACTCGAGTCAATACCATGGATGTATTGTAAGAGCTGATAGGACATTGCCGCTCAGCCTATTAGCTGATTTGCATACTAGGTCAGTTATGACTCTTTATGTTATGGATTTTTGATACATGGAGGTTTTATATTTGTAAAACTTGAGCCAAGAAAAGCTGTGATGTCATCACAATGTAAATTTCGAACAGGAACTCATAGGTGGGGCCAACGGGGGAAACACTAATGAGCATATATTCAGTGGGCTGCATAACACGGAAGTAAACCCAGAAGCTAGAAACTTGGGATAATAATTGGTCTGAGGTCATATGACCATATACCCAACCAATCTTGGTGATACATATCTGTATGCACATAATTGGTTATTTTCTGTATATTTTCTATATTTTACTTTTTGAAATTCTTTTCAGCTTTTTAATGACCCTATTTAAATGCTGTGTTGTAAAATGACTCTGATGAAACCTAGACATGATGCTCTATATTTGACTTTCTTTTCCTTATCTGTGCACTTTAGAAGTAGGTGAAGTTGTGCCAGAAAACTCTACTTTGTACTTTCATCTATCACATAAGGAAATGCCAAAAAATAATCTTTAAAAAAATGTTGACATTGTTTAAACAACAATGTTGTTTACATGCAGGTCAGCAGCCAGACTTTACAGTAACAACCTCAATTGGAAAACACAGCGCTCAAGTGAGAGCTGTGCTCCTTATGGCATGAATGTCCTCTTCTGTAGTCAAAAACACAATTACCCAGACTGTAAGAGCAATGCACGACATCTGTATCAGTCAAAGAGCATCAGCTGATCCTCCTGACCAGGGTTGGACACAGGTCAGACACTTCACTGCTTTGGTAACCAGCAGGTTTGATCAGGGATGGGAATGATTAGTACAATGATTCTGATGCTTAACTCTCTTTCCTTTCATCTTTTTGTCTTGTACATATTTAAAAGGCTGATTAGAGTCCTGGTTAACTGCACCTAAACCTGAGCAGGGTCAAGTAATCTACTTTCAGCAGGAGAAACATGAAACTCTAACCTGGTTATATGCATGTAAACACAGTGAATCGCCTAATCTGATGGAAGCACGGGACGCACTGTGAAGCAGCAACAGGAATGTAACAAACATGTGTTTAGATGAACCAGGGACGTTGTTTCGTCTTCTAAATCTGAGAATTTGTGTATTTTTCATCCTTTATTTCCCTCAATATACAAGATTACCAGTTGAATACAGAATGCTCAGATAACTCAGTAGAAAGGTTTCTAACTGCATAATGAACAACATCAATCTTACCACACACACTGTATGTAAAGCATATCATGTGACCCTGACAGCATTTTGTGTCAGTGTGTGTGCGTGCGTGTTTGTGTGTGTGCGTGTGTTGTTGTATAAGCAGCAGGAGTGACCGGTCCAGCCACATGCTGACCAGGTGTGTACTGGGTAACACACAGCCACACACTCCATCCACATCCACCAAACCTCCGGAACACCTGAATCCTATCAGGGACACAGCAGATGTCACACACACACACACACACGCACACACACACACACACACACACACTTCCAGATGGTAGAGTTTGTCCCGCCCCCCTCATTTCATATTCAATTAGCAGAATCAAAGGGGACACAGACCTGAGCTGCTCTGTCCTGTGTGTGTAATGGGAAATGACATAATGAGGCACATATGGACACATGAAGCATGGAGAACAGACAGGGAGGAGGAGGGGGAGGGGTTGACCGGTACGAAAACAGCTACATTTACTCAGGTGTGGTGACCCCCCCAACCCCCACCTCCACCTCAGAATTTCCTGATTATAAAGGCTGTATTAGGTGCATCAAGTGCCACCTCTAGCACACATGGGAAGAGCAGCGCCACAATCCAGTCCACTAGGTGGCAGTAATGCTAACTGCCTAAATGCCAACTGGCAATCAGAACGGAAGACCAAACACTACATGGGACAACCAGAAAAGATGGTTGACAAAATCACCAAGCTGATCTACTGAGGTACGCAGACGATAAATGGCGTTAGAATGCACTTTTTCAAAGGCGGCAAAGCTAGAAGTCGTGGTGTGAAGAGGTGAAGTGCAGTGACAAATGTAGCTGCCAACGGTGTGGGGGCAGCTATTTTGATGCTCACTGGTGTGTTTTGTAGGGCTGGGCCAGAAATCGGTATTATATCTATATAGTGATATTTTATAGATATCATTTTACATCTTGAATATGGTAGTATGGTGATATAGAATAAGTGTCTTTTCCTACTTTTTAAGGCTGCATTACAGTAAAAATGTAATTTTCTGAGCTTAACAGAGTGTTCTATTATCTGCATTTATCCACTTAGTCATTGTATCCACATTACTGATGATTATTTATCAAAAATCTCATTGTGTAAATATTTTCGTAAAGCAACGATAGTCATTCCTAGAATACTGTCAAAATATCGATATTTGGTCAAAAATATTGTGAATATTGATCCTGCCCATATCGTCCAGCCATAGTGTCTTGGCCTTAAAACATAAGAGTAGACCTTCTCACAGTGATCAAAGCTCTTTGCATCATGTGTGACAGCAGCAGTTTTCAGACACTTGGGTCTTCACTGTGTCTCTGCAGTTGATTTTTCGAGATACTTTAGCTGACAAAAGACAGACTTGAAGAAGCTGGCTAGTCTCATTAAGGCAGTGCACAACCCATAATGCAATGTATGACACCCTTTCCATTCCAAAAGAAAGAATATCTCATGTTGTGAACACGTAAGTATCTGCTCCTTGAAAAGAAGATGCACACTGTTCTTTCAAATGTAATCTATATTTGAGCCAATATGGTATTTTTAGATCATGAAACACCACAATTTTCCATTTGTGTGCAGTGCACTCACAGTCCAGCAGCGAGGCTGGATAGCAAAGGTCCAGCTGGTTGAAGTCGGAGGTGTCATTGCCACGACAACATCCAAGCTACTCCGGAAGATGGGAGTGTGAGGGAAGGACCACCAACAGGCAGTCCAAGAACTCTCAAAGGCTGCTACAAGGGCTAAATACTAGATATATTCTCTATATAATCAAACACAAAGTAAGACTTAATTCTCAATTGTCTGCCAAGTGTGCAGGTGTGTGTCCTCACCTGGAGTTGCTCAGTACTTCACTTCACAACCAAGTATTTATATCACTTTCATATATATATATTTTAAAAATGAGAGTCAGGATATCCTGATCCAGATTCGGGGGCCAACCCAAACATTTTTTAAAAGCTAAGTATGAGCTTTATAAAGCCTTTGTTAGCTCAGGGAACGTCAGCTGTCAAAACATGCTATTATGCACTCCACTAAAACACTGGAACCATTAAAGAGTGGAGGCAAGCGGAAGGTGGAGCGGCAAAATAATAATGTATCATTATCATCAAGTTATTTTGGGTGGAAGCAGCGCTGGGTGCACTGATGTGTGACTGGTATAGGTGTGGTTTGGGCTCACGATGACTTGAATGGACAGTGCATACAGCACAAGTATCTACAGCATCATAATCACACTCATAGTTGACATGGATGATGTGGCTGATTCAGATGTAAAAGGTCCTGTGTTGGGTTAATGGCAGACGATGACACTTATGCAGCCTTGTTTTTACCATCTTAGAAATATTCCCAAAATGCAATCTGTTTCATCCTTCAAAAACACAGAGAATATTTTTACACGCCCTCATCTCCTCATGCTTCAAATATTGCAACAACTTCTTCACCTGCTCCAACCAAACATGTATTAATCATCTCCAGACCTCACACAGCTCAGCAGCCAGAGAGGTGACCACATCATCACGCCTGCTTCATCCTCCCTACACCGGCTGCCACAGTGTATTACAACTGTCTTTAAAGGTTCTTTATGGCTTCTTTCATGCTATATATCTGACCTCATAGTTGCATACAAGCCAGCACGTAGCCTGAGATCCTCAGGCTAAAAACTCAAGCCTACAGAACAAACTACCTGAGGAAATCAGCTCAGCAAAATCACTCACCTCTTCTGAATCTCATCTTAAAACATGCTTTCATTAGAATGACAAAATTGACAAATTGCACTTTTCAATGTACGCTACTGAACAATATCAGTATTTCAGGTATTACTTTCAGTTGAACTGTGCTTTTTTCCACTTTACAATCAGTGCAATATCAGTATCAGACTCAGGTAATTATTCTGACAACACCATTAGTCTTACACATAATGTTATTTTTTCCCCACAATATTGCTATTGATGCTTTTTTTATTTTTACTGTCCACATGCTTCTATAATACTGTACATTTCCCCATTATGGGACTAATACCTACTTGAATTTTATTGGCTGCCCTTTTGCATCGACGCTGTAATTGGTTTTATTTGTTTTATTTGCCTATGTTTGTTTCATGATCTGCTTGTTGCTGCTTGAATTTGGTCCTCTGTGTGAGGCACGTTGCAGCCTGGGTTTAGAAAGTGCTCTATAAATGAAGATCATTATTATTATTAGTCTAATTTTTAAAAAAAGACTATGTTTTTCTTTTTTTCCTGACCAAAATATCTGAATTAAACTAGAATATTCACTACTGAATCCTTACCTCAGCTTTTTATGCATATGTTTAAACATGTTCCACAGTTAGCTGAGGTCATGGAGAGATCACAGTGCTGGTTTAATACAGATAAAGTCTGCATGTGTTTATATTCACTTAACTGAAACCACCATCTTTCACTAATCCTGTTCAAATGTGACGACTTATGTTCTAACCCTGACCACACACAGGACCCAGGATGTGAATCCTAAAGTCCAGGTCCAAGTCCCTCCGCCCCATGACATCAGCTCAGTCAGTACACCATGTTTATCCATTCACTAAAACGTTGACTATAATCCAGGCAGCGATTAAGCTCCACACACACTGCAAGGTAACAGGAGAAAAATGAGCTGAATTTCCAGGAGATGTGCTTGGATAGATGTGTGTGAATATGTGTGTTGGACAAAAGTACAACAACCAGCAGCAACCACAGTGACGCTGCTGAATGGTGAGCTCTGCATGAATGTGTTTCTGACTGTGTGAGTGTGAAGCGTCACTGGAACAGACTCATTGTGATAAACGACAGAGAAAAGAAAAGAGAGAAAGGGACAGACAGCAGGTTGTGTGGCAGAAGGCTGATCAACAATGATGTACATCCACTCAGAGCAGACACTCAGCAGTGGGTCAGGAAGCCAGTCACTGTGGTCTGCTTCCACTGACACACACACACACACACACACACACACACACACACACACACACACACACACACACACACACACACACACACACACACACACACACACACACACTCACTCTAGCTAAAACATCTCAATAAATTGCGCAAAAAGAACCTTGAAACCAAATATGGGATTCATTCTAAATGTTTTTCTGTTATCTTTGATGATCTTCCATGTGTGTCTCTGTCCAACAGCACACTGACTGATCCACTGACAGATTTCTGTCTCTGTGTTCTGTCAGTCACAGCGACTCAATCCACTGTAGCCCTCTAACATTAAATGGAAAATAAAGTTTGATTGTACAAAATTACAGTTTAATTGCATTTCTAGGATGAGTAGAATGTATGTGTATTTAAAACATTTCATTTGGGTGGAAATAAATCAATATATAATGGTATGTTCTAACATGATGACAGCACAGGGAGAAGAGCAGGAAATGAGCAGAAAATAGCAGGACTAGCCCTTTATTTCTATTTAATAATACAGTGAGTAGCTGTACTGCTGTTGCAGCCTGAGAATAAGACCGATTGTTAGCTTTAACAACATATTTTGACATTTTATTCATGGTCTGGTGTGATGTGCATTTTAGTGCTGACACCACGAAACGTAAAACATTGGACACCAGCAGAGTGACTGTGCCAGCAGGTTCATGTCACCTGACCACACATTTCATGTTTAACACAGATGTGGTTTGTGACTCAGGATGTCAAACAAACAACTGAACAAAGTGATGAACGCAGCTCACGAGCCATCAAAACTGTTTTATAGCCGATACTGTGGCTGCACATTAAACTGCAATTCTCTTCTATAGATTCAGGTTCTATGTGTTTTATATCATTTTAAATAAGAAAGTTTGTAACAGACACACTCATGAATGAAGTAACATACAGTATATGGAATCAGATGACATGATGCATTAGCTGGTTGTTGAAGTCCACATAAGTTTACAAATCAGTCACAGTCAAGTCACTTTCTGAACATATTATATTTCAGGATGTAACTCAGGATTTCATTATTGATTATTCTCCTCATTGATTACTTGATTATAGCCATTTTCTGACATTTTATAGTCAACTGGCTAAAAATCGAGCAATTCATCTAGAAAACAATCAGCAGAATATGATGAAAAAAGGTCATCAGTGTTTCCCAAAGTCCAAGATGCAAATAAAAATATTATATTCACAAGCCAAAGATATTGAGTTTACTGTCATAGAAGACTAAAGAAACTATCAAATATTCACATTAAAGAAGCTGGAATCAAATAATTTTTGCATCTTTTCTTTAAAAAATGACTCAAAGTGAGTAAATCATCAAAATAGCTGGTGGTTCATTTTCTGTCAGACTAATCATTGCAGCTCTACTTATATTATATTAGTATGCTTATTAATATGTATGTCTACTCAGTGAGCTACCTGAGAGTGTTTTCTCTGATCACTAGTTGATAGCAGTGTAAATGTATCTCAGGACTGTGGTGGGTTTCTGGATTCACCACACACACAGCCTTGTTTGGCCAACCTGAATCAGTGTTTATTAACAGCAGCTGAGCAAATGGGCTGGCAACAGCTGTCACAGCTGGTGAAATCAACAGAAAGTGTAACCTCCTGCAGCTTGTGAAGACACCGTTAATTACAACTTGTAATGAGAGTCACACTCTCTGTCATAGAAAATCATCAGTGTTGTGATATTAAGCCTGATATCTTTGATGTTGTAGTTATGAATTATAAACAGGATTAAAGTTGCTCAACACTTTGTCTCTGTGTGTTTAGACTGCAGCAACAGATAAATCATGATGACTGAGATTCATATTTTTGGATCTGCATATTAAAATATGTCATTTAATCTGCTGCAATCATTGATTTATCACTGAACTCTCCAACTGTCACAGCTTCCAGAACTTTCCCTAGACTGTTTATTTTTATTTTTATGAATTCCATATTTTGTAACAGGATCAGTCTTTGAGCAGCGTCCACACACTGTTGCACAATCTTGTTGTTGGAGCCATTTCAGTGTTAATGTGAGTTCCTGTCCCTGCATATGCAGCACAAAGCTAATGTATGCACAAACATGGCTGGACTCACTGCAAAGGAATTAATAAATCATTCAAAATAAGACTTTTTTTTAATTTTGTGGAAAAAATATGAAAAACAATCCACTGAGTTAGTGTTTTAGTGAGTAGATCACTTAAATGTTGTTTCCTCTTGTTACAGATATAAATACATGCAGATTTATAAACATATATGTGACATGATTACAATGTATCTACATGTAGTCAAATCTCTCTAATACACTGTATCCTGCAAGCAACTCAGATATATGTTCCATCATATTACAGCCTACTGAGAAATATACAGCTTTTATATAACAACATGAAACTTCTATCTAGAAGCTTAATAACATTTGAAATATTCAATTTGAGATTCAAGCTAAAAGGAGAGTAAATATTGACTTGTATCAGTTCATCCATGTGTGCTGAATGTGTATATCCAGAAGTCACACAAATATTACAGTATGTTGTTGTTGAATCTGATATTCAGTGAACTATGTTCTTTAACCTCACTTCTTTGCTTTCACATAAACATTTAGTCTTGTATTTAATTCACTGGATTAATCAAAATCAGACACTGTTGTTTGTCATCTATTAACAATTTCTGACTTGATGCTCCATATATCTCCCTGCATACAGTCCATGATGTAGATATACAGCATTCACACTATTGTGTTTAACATTTCATTCCATTTGTGGTAGAATAATGTATTTCAGCTTCTGTGTATCCATGATGGAACAGTGATGGAAAGTAACTAAGTACATTCACTCAACTACTGTACTAAAGTATAATTGTGAGGTACTTGTACTTTACTGTAGTATTTCCATGTGATGCTACTTTCTACATCTCTTCTACTACTCAGCTCGACTCGATTCGACTATTCAGGTGTTTTTGTGTTTCCACTAGGGATAGTACCTGGTACCTGATACTTATTTAGTACCTGCTCTGCTGAGGTTCCAAGCGAGCCGAGCCGATACTAAATGTGACGTCAACAGACTGCTGGCCGCTGATTGGTCAGAAGAGTCATGAGCCGTCCGACACAGGAATCAAATGCAGAATTTTCAAATTCCGGCAACAGTGTTACAGCCATACAGCTCTCTCCTCTTGCTTAGTGTGTGACAAAAGCCACAGGCCAAGCAGCTAGTACACATCACCTCCATGTCCTCCATTGGTTATGTGTTTGTGTCATGTATAAAGTTTTGTTCAGCCGTGCTATGACGACCCCGCTCACGTTGAGTAGGTACTATAGTAATGGAAGAGGTTCCTGGTATCAAACCGAGTACAGTTGAGCTGCGTAGAGCTAGACCTGTATAGTGGAGAAGTGCTCTAACACTGATGCTTCACTATTAATAATCTAATGATGTCATATATAATAATATATCACTACTTTTACTGTAATACTGCATACTACATCACTCATAATACTGCAGTACTTTTACTGTAATACTGCATACTACATCACTCATAATACTGCAGTACTTTTACTGTAATACTACATACTACATCACTCATAATACTGCAGTACTTTTACTGTAATACTACATACTACATCACTCATAATACTGCAGTACTTTTACTGTAATACTACATACTACATCACTCATAATACTGCAGTACTTTTACTGTAATACTGCATACTACATCACTATAATACTGCAGTACTTTTACTGTAATACTGCATACTACATCACTAATAATACTGCAGTACTTTTACTGTAATACTGCATACTACATCACTCATAATACTGCAGTACTTTTACTGTAATACTGCATACTACATCACTCATAATACTGCAGTACTTTTACTGTAATACTGCATACTACATCACTCATAATACTGCAGTACTTTTACTGTAATACTACATACTACATCACTCATAATACTGCAGTACTTTTACTGTAATACTACATACTACATCACTCATAATACTGCAGTACTTTTACTGTAATACTACATACTACATCACTCATAATACTGCAGTACTTTTACTGTAATACTGCATACTACATCACTATAATACTGCAGTACTTTTACTGTAATACTGCATACTACATCACTAATAATACTGCAGTACTTTTACTGTAATACTGCATACTACATCACTCATAATACTGCAGTACTTTTACTGTAATACTGCATACTACATCACTCATAATACTGCAGTACTTTTACTGTAATACTGCATACTACATCACTCATAATACTGCAGTACTTTTACTGTAATACTACATACTACATCACTCATAATACTGCAGTACTTTTACTGTAATACTACATACTACATCACTCATAATACTGCAGTACTTTTACTGTAATACTACATACTACATCACTCATAATACTGCAGTACTTTTACTGTAATACTGCATACTACATCACTATAATACTGCAGTACTTTTACTGTAATACTGCATACTACATCACTAATAATACTGCAGTACTTTTACTGTAATACTGCATACTACATCACTCATAATACTGCAGTACTTTTACTGTAATACTGCATACTACATCACTAATAATACTGCAGTACTTTTACTGTAATACTGCATACTACATCACTCATAATACTGCAGTACTTTTACTGTAATACTGCATACTACATCACTATAATACTGCAGTACTTTTACTGTAATACTGCATACTACATCACTAATAATACTGCAGTACTTTTACTGTAATACTGCATACTACATCACTCATAATACTGCAGTACTTTTACTGTAATACTGCATACTACATCACTAATAATACTGCAGTACTTTTACTGTAATACTGCGTACTACATCACTCATAATACTGCAGTACTTTTACTGTAATACTGCATACTACATCACTCATAATACTGCAGTACTTTTACTGTAATACTGCATACTACATCACTCATAATACTGCAGTACTTTTACTGTAATACTGCATACTACATCACTAATAATACTGCAGTACTTTTACTGTAATACTGCATACTACATCACTATAATACTGCAGTACTTTTACTGTAATACTGCATACTACATCACTCATAATACTGCAGTACTTTTACTGTAATACTGCATACTACATCACTATAATACTGCAGTACTTTTACTGTAATACTGCATACTACATCACTCATAATACTGCAGTACTTTTACTGTAATACTGCGTACTACGTCACTCATAATACTGCAGTACTTTTACTGTAATACTGCGTACTACATCACTCATAATACTGCAGTACTTTTACTGTAATACTGCATACTACATCACTCATATTACTGCAGTACTTTTACTGTAATACTGCATACTACATCACTCATAATACTGCAGTACTTTTACTGTAATACTGCGTACTACATCACTCATAATACTGCAGTACTTTTACTGTAATACTGCGTACTACATCACTCATAATACTGCAGTACTTTTACTGTAATACTGCATAGTACATCACTCATATTACTGCAGTACTTTTACTGTAATACTGCATACTACATCATTCATAATACTGCAGTACTTTTACTGTAATACTGCGTACTACACCACTCATAATACTGCAGTACTTTTACTGTAATACTGCATACTACATCACTCATAATACTGCAGTACTTTTACTGTAATAGTGCATACTACATCACTCATAATACTGCAGTACTTTTACTGTAATACTGCATACTACATCACTCATAATACTGCAGTACTTTTACTGTAATACTGCATACTACATCATACCTTTACAGAGCTGTATTAGCACTTTTACTGAACTAGGATGTGAATACTTGCTCCAGCACTAAGTGTGCTTACCATCAGTCAGTGGAATTAAAACACTATTAAGTGTGGCCACAAACAGAAGCATTGTGTGTGTTAGTGCACACAGCACATTTCTAAGTATCACTAATGAGTGTAACAAGCAGCTGGCTGGCGAGGTGTAAAGTAACGTTCAGCGTATTCTGCATGGTGAGAGCCAAACGTCTGCACTGTTTACTAGCATGTAAACCTCAGCTATGAGCACACTGCTGATGCTGCCTGTCGATAGCAGCGCGCCGCTTTGAAATCAGACTCTCGGGGGAACACAACAAAGCAAAGCGGCTGAGATTCTCAAACAATGTAAGCTGAAAGTTTATAACAGGAATTATTATCTCTTCTGAACATTTTAAAATCATCTTTAACTCTTTCTTTACACCCTCATGCACATAAATGAGAAACTTAATTTTTTCTCATTAGTTGCACCTCTCTTTCTTTATATTTAGCTTTCATGAAACACTGGCAACGGTTGGGAATAGAAACAACATTTCATACTCAATTCAACAATCACTATAGCGAAGGATAGCCAAGAAAATTCATTCTCTGTATGCTACACTTTAATCTTCTGTTCGCAAAAACTATAATTAGGTTTGCGGGACTCAAGCCCATGCCTGTTCACAGTGGACATGGAAAGAAAAAGGGCTGCCGTTCACTTCCCTCCTTCCCCTCCTCTCTTCCCCTTCTGCTTTGAGGAGTCAAATTGGTTCCAGATGCATTCTCTCACGGCTAGCCTCCATAACCAAATCGCAACATGAAAGAAAATGAAGGGGAGAAGTTTCGCAAAACTCTAAAGAGACAAAAAAAAAAAGAAATGTATGGAATTTCAATAGAAGTAGTAGAATAGGGAGGATGAGAGAGAGAGAGAGAGAGAGAGAGAGAGAGAGAGAGAGAGAGAGAGAGAGAGAGAGAGAGAGAGAGAGAAGAAAAGGCTGTTATCTTCCTAAAGCGGCTCATCACCACTTTTCCACACAGCGCTGTTTTTCACACCTACAAGTTTTTTAGGGATTTTCTGAGATGCCTTTTTTTTAACTTTACTGTCACAAGCCTCTGGGAGACAATGTGCACCCCAAATGAGGATCTAAGAGTCGTGTTGCTTTCATGTTCCAGGCAGATGTGTCAGGAACAAAAAAAAAAAAACTGTACAAAGTGATATTTAGCCAGAGCAAATCCACATCCTGCACCCATGTGGACCGAACATCAAAGACCTACCCACCAGCATGTTAGACCAATTTATAACCCTGCCCTGAGCCCCCTTTAGATAAAACACTGGCTAAAGGAGGCTGAGATAGACACACGATGACCAGAAATGATATTAAAGAGCGATAACACCTGAAGGACTTCCTCCAGAAGGCTTCCAAAAAAATGTCGCAACAGTGTACCAAGTGACATGTGAGTGTTGACTCAGCCAATTTAACAAGTGAGAGCAAATTCAAGGCCAGTTGTCTTACAGCAGCATGCACACACACCTCTGTGTTTGTCTAACAACTTTAACGAGCCCCAGTGAATTCATTAGCAACTCTCAAAGGCTGATACACTATTCATTCACACCAACCAGACTCCTTTCAAAATCAGGCACTTTTATTTCCTATAGGGTAGATTAGGGTCATGTGGGACATTTTTTGCAATTTTGACTTGTTTACCTTATTTACATATGAATCCAATACATTATATCAACACCTTATATCATTATGGAATCCCTGAGATGTTTGCTTGTTAAATCAGAAGACAGTTTTTGGATATTGTACTCAAAAGGAAAATGGCACTAGTTTTTAGACTTAGCAATACTTTTATTTGTACAAAGCAGCCTTATCTGCCAAAACATTCTGAAATGTGCATACTCATATTTAGTTGTTTAATTTAGTAGGCTTAAAAGTTTTAGGTTAAAAAACTAGCAGTCTTTATGTACATGTGTAATTTTAAACAATATAACTTACACAGTACACATATACTAGTTAGCTTTTAAATAACTGAATAGAAAAAGAGATAAGTGCACTGGAGCTTAGTTGTCCCACATTAGTCAGTGTCCCACATTACCCTAATCCATCCTAGTTTCCTTTAAGTCTAACAGCAAGTGAAACATGAGACAGATGGACTACACATTCAATAGTGATATCGCTATCCATTTATATTAACTTTAAACTAGCGGCTTACAAGCGCTTACTGAGGTGTATTTTAGAGAAAGAAATACGTGGGAATAACAGTTAATTTAATCGAGTAAGTGTGTTTAAAGTAGGGGAGATTAGGGTAATGTGGGACACTTTTTGCAACTCTGACTTGTTTACCTTATTTACATATGAATCCAACACATTATATCAACACCTTATATCATTATGAAATCCTTGAGATGTTTGCTTCTTAAATCAGAAGGCAGTTTTTGGATATTGTACTCAAAGGGAACATGGCACTTATATTAATATTCCCTTTTGTAGATTTTGTAATGTGGGACACTAGTTTTTAGGCTTAGAAATACTTTGATATATAGAAAGCAGCCTTACATGTGCCAAAACTTTCTTTTTAGGTTATAAAAAACAAGTAGGCTGTATGTTCAGGTGTCATTTTAAATAATATAACTTAAACAGTACACATAGTTAGCTTTTAAAGAATTTAATAGAAAAAGAGATAAATGGACTGGAGTTTAAATTGTCCCACATCAGTCAATGTCCCATATTACCCTAATCCACCCTATGCCGAATTAAAGAACGTATGGTATTTATTCATAAAACATGTTAAGTGTTATACTAGCGGCTTTGTGAAGCTATAAATAGCAGGGACACAGTAAAAAAGCCTGAAAAGTTCACTAGGTTTGGCATCCGGTAACTTAACGGTCCCTGCTCACTTTTCCTTTTTTCCTCTTGATCCGCTATGTCACATCTGTTTCCTTCCTATTCCCGGTTATTCCAACACAAGGACGAGCCGAGCGAATATAACGTTATAAAACTATTCTAGCACATATTAAAAGAAGTAACCCTGAGTGTGATATTTGTATTAACAGCGTTACTGTTTACTGTTAGTTAAAGCTCAGCGGCTAATGTGAAAGACGTTTCACTACTAAGCTAACATCTACCTCAGTTATACATGTTACTACACAAATACGCACACATGCTGAACAAATACTGCTAAAGTAATATATATACTGTTTTAGTGAGTGTCGGGGGTGCACTCTATAATTCGACCTCCATTAAATATACAAAACATATAGACATTGAAACTTTAACAATAGTTTTCTCCGTTATTCCCACAATCATCTCACGCCTACTACCTCCGTGGTGGGCGGTAGCTGGCGCTGTAAACGACTCAAAAACTAAAGATTTTAATAAAGAAAGTGGCTGCTTGCTGGATTATTTTTACCCGAATTTACCAAAAGACTTGTATTATTCTGAATACATGTCAATAAAGTGTTTGAGAGACCACACAGTCCACTAAACAGCAAGAAAACATCACATAGTAGAGTTTTTATAACAGAGTTCGGCGTGTAAATCATCAGAGAGAAATGTGTCGGATCAACAGGATGCCAGCTGTCACTGAATCAACAGGTTAGTCCCAACCTGAAGCGGCAACAAGTAAATAAGGCTTTAAGATTCCGCTATGCATACTTGTGTTGTTTTTTTCCCATCATGTGAAGTGAACAGATGTATGAAAGCAGACAGACAGCAGTATTAGACTTGAATCACAGACACACTCACCCTGAGCTCGGAGCGGCTGGCAGTAAAAGTTTACGGCGAGGAGGAAAGTGATTATCTGGAAACACACACGCATCTTATTGAAATCCTAAAGTGCATCGTGGACAAGAAGACATAGAAAACACTGGTGCTGTGACATGCTCCATGGATCCCCTAATAACTCTCTCTCTCTCTCTCTCTCTCTCTCTCCCTCACTCTCTCACTCCCTCTCTCTCAGCCCCCGGTTCTGTAAATGGACAGCAGAGGACATGCGCAGAACGCAGAACGAGCCCGGTTAACGGTGAAAAAAGCACAAGTTAAAAGTCACTTACCGACCAATATGACTTACATCAAGGTATACTGTAATTCAAAAGTTTAATATTATTTCACTTTTATGGAGTAACAGTACTCTCTCTCTCTCTCTCTCTCTCTCTCTCTCTCTCTCACACACACACACACACACACACACACACACACACACACACACACACACACACAGGCTGATAGGGTTTTAAGGCACTATTATGAGAATATAGGATAAAAGCTTCATTTCTGCCCATACTGATGAATGTGTGTCTCACTTATCTAAATGTACACCATATAAACTGTCAGCCCTCCTTTACATTCACCACAATCACAGCTGTAGTCAGAATATTAGAAATACTGAGGTCATAAGTCCAAGACCTCACAATAAAGTCTCACTTTTTTTCAGTCTTGTTAAAACCACGACCACTGGTCTCCAAAACATCGATATTTCACGAGCTAAGAAATATTTTAGGGAATACACTTTGTATTTATTTAATATGCCAAAAGAAGTTAAAATTGAATATACTGAGTCTAAAAATACTGAATTCAGCCAATATATCTGCCAGTGTAGAACATTTAACTCCCCACAGTTTCCTTTGTTTCCAGAATGAATGCAGAGGACATGAGATCAGCATACAATAACTGCAGTATTGTATATAAAGTCTGAATCAAACCTTACTGTACTGTAAATACATGTGTAGTCATTCTCAGTTATTTTTTACATAACATTAGATATGAGTTGTCTTTGAAATTGGCTCTAAATTAGAAGGGTCACTTCTTAATAAGTCAATGTAAATGTATATGATAATAATAATTATAACCACAACAATAATAACAATTTTTATTTATAGAGCACTTGTTACAAAGTGTTTCACAAAAGAAGCAAAATAAACCAGGCAAATAATAAAATAATTTAAATCATAAAACCAATTTAGTGTATGATAAAACAAGAGACAATTTAAAGGAAATAAAAACATAAATGGAAGACAGTTGAAAGAAAATACAAACTCAAATAAAATCAGGAAAGGCTCTCTGATAGAAATGTTTCTTTTATGGGACTTAAAAGAAATCGCTGAGTCAGCCAGTCATTTCATACCACGGCCAAATACATTTCTAACTGTTAGAGAAAAATTGGAATAAATGAAGCCCAGATTCTATTTCATATCTACATAATGGGGAAACATTGGAAAACGTTCATGCTGAATATCTGCTAAACATTCATCAAAAACATTTGTTTTCCTATAATATCAGAGTGTCTAAAGCATGATTCATTTTTTATTGGCAACTCGAAACTATTGTTTTGGTTAGAGCTGAGACAAAGAGGCAGAGGAGAAGAGATGAAGCTGTAACCCCAACTCTACTTTTTTCCATATTTAACCAAAGCCACATTCTTTCACAAACCATAACCAAAGTTTCTTTGTAGCCTAAACAGAATCTAAACATAAACATGATGAAGCCTGTCATCCAGTGTCAAAGTCAAACAAGAATGTTGCTCTTTATGATCTGGAATTTCTTTTTATCAGGGATCCACATTAAAATATATGAAAATGTACCTGGCAAATTCAGTATAATAAATAAATTCACCATATCTTTTTAGGAAACAGGGCTGAATGAGAATACTTACAGTGAGCAATTAGCAAATGAAAAATGTTGAATTGGAGCAGATTAATGGGAGTACTGTGAGAGTGTGCAGTAGGTGATTTAACCTAACCAAGGATCAGTGTTTCCATACAACTTCATCAGTAATTTATTCACTTTCCATACCAGCTTCAGTCTCACTATGCGTCACAGAGGTATTGGAATCTATCCCAGAATGCTTTGGAAAAAATATTTGGAAACACCTTACTGAGTCTTCTATTCCAAAGAGGTGACACATACACACAGTCGCACCTAAAGGCAAGTCATGGGCGAGTTATAATTCACATAAGGGTCATTATGTTTTGGTGCTGGAAACTGCAACACCAAAACACTCAGTCAGTGCAAACATGCCTGCATTGTGTCTCTGTTATACACACCGGATGAGACAGCTTCTGATCACGTTGCATTGGTTTCGCAGGAAACAGGTAATTGCTCCCTTACAGACGAATCAACCATTTGTGAATCACCACACACACGCGCACACACACATAAACACACAGTAACTATTATCAAGTCAAGTTAAGTCAAGTCAATTCTATTTATACAAGCGCAAAATCACAACAGAAGTTATCTCAAGGCACTTTTTCACATAGAGCAGGTCTAGACTGTACTCTTTAATTTACAGAGAGCCAACATTCCCCTGTGAGCAGCGCTTGGCGACAGCAGCAGCAGGCGTCCACCCGCCTCCGTTTGGACACTATCATGTCATTACCTATGTATCCCCTTGGTGGTGCCCAAGTAGAAAGTGTGTCAGTGTATAAACCTTCACTGTATACTGACTGTGTGCAACCAAAGTCTAAGGCTTCTCTAACATTCTGTAACAATGACATCAAACTTTGGGACATACCTGCAAAAAAGTCTATAACAGAAGGCAAATTTAAGTATAAACATACTGGAATGAGCTATATCCAATAATGTGTAATTAGTAACATTATTATGTTATTCCTTCATACAAATCATGGCTGCATTCCTTTTACATGTGCAGGTTTCAGGGCCCTCATGTTGTTTATGCAGGCTCATTGTCTTCAGTGGTTGGGACACTTGAAGGGAACAAAGCTGTTAATGTGATGAGTTACACCTGTGCTTATCTGTTATGACAAGTTAAAATACCTGCTGTGAAAAAAAGGTTTATTATTTTGTAGCAAGAGCAAAAATTGAGCTTGTTGTGTTAAATTTGAGATGTAAGGTTAAATGACTGATTTTAAAGATAGGAATGTTGAGATATATATTCCCCTGACAGCACTGAGCAGCAAGTCACAGCATGCAGGGTTTTTTTTTTTACTTCGAAAAAAGGTGGAAAATGAACACACTTCCGGTAAGCCCAATATCCAGATTTGTCAATAAACTGATCCGACACCACAGGAAATGTTGTTTTCCAGGGGGGCCTCCCAGTCTGTCCCCTCATTGTCCCTCTTAATGCCCGTGTCAACAGGGCCAGGCGGCTTTTTGAGCGGCACAGCGGTCAAACAGCAGGGAAATCTCTGTCCAGGGAGACACCCTCTTTTGTAATGGGTCAAAGGTCATGAGCGAAGAGGATGTCAGGGGCTGGAGTCAGCACTTTGGCCCCATGTGGCTACATCATGCTGTTGACAGGCATGAATAGTGAGGGGCCAGGGAGAGAGGGCCCACTGGCAGCAGGGAGAATGAATCATGCATTTATACACATGTACTGAGGTCAGATAGTCCTTTGACTTAAATGATATGACATGGTCCTCTATGTTCCACAATGCACTGCTCCATGACCTATTGAAATCAAATAGTATTACATGAATTCATGTAATGTAATATCTTAGTGCATTACCTTTTATAATAGTCTTAGCTATTCTTATACTATTCCATTACACATTATAATGTTACATTTCCATTAGCTACTGTAATATAATACTTACATCCAATTACATATTACATATTACCTTTAATGAATATTAGAATATGCAGTTTGTATTTTAGCACAATGTCTTATCCAGTTGGTTTCTTAATATAACATATCATTCCATTATGTAATCATCTACTGTAAAATAAAATGCTTCTCTGTATGCATTTTTAATATATAATGATCATTTAATTTTCTATTAAATGTATATCATGTTTGTGTCATATGTGTGTAACTTTGTCTTTATTTAAACACCTGCACCTCTGTTACATATCATGTCTAATGTACTACTTAATTTCAATTAGTAGAGTAATCTACCATTCAGTTCAATTACAAAATACTTTATTTGTATTGCAAATGCCACTTTGAGGCAACCTATTTTGCAAACAAAACACACAATGTAGTTACAAAACTACCACATGGTTACATGAGATTAATGGCGGGAGACAGTCCAGTGCCTTTGTCGAACACGACAAAGGCACATTATGTCTAAAAGTCTGTGTACTGTCAACTTGTAATGGAAGGATACAGCTACACTCTTGATCAATTGTCCTTCTTCTATATTTGGCCACAGTTGTTTATGGGTGGATGAATTAGGATAATGTCGTGGATAGCTGTGAACTGAACTGCAATTCTTGAGGTTATGTGTCTTGTGTCTTAACTTCTTATGTTACTTCTCATATCCCCAGTAAGTGCAATACAATGAATGCTTGTAGAGGATAATACGACATGCATGGCCATTCACAACCAACAAGTCCTCCAAAAAACATTTAAAAAACCAAAACACATTGTTGGTTCATGCACTCAAAAATGACACAAGTGTTTTCTGGTCTGACACCCCTATCAGCTGGACCACAAAATGTTACAAATCACTGTCAAAAAATGGATATATTGAGGAGAGGAGTGAGGACACAGCAGTATGGTTGAGGTTTGGTTAGGTTTAGGAAAGAGCATGGTTTCAATTAAAAAAGTGCTTAGTTAAAGTAAGAGAAATATCATGGTTTGAGTTAACAAATTAGGTTTAATGGACCTTGATCGTCATGGTTGCAATCATAACCATGCGGTTAAGGTTTAGGGATGATCATGGTCATGGTCTTTAAAATTGTTATCTGGCATTTGAACACAGGAAATGTACGGCAATCCACTATATTAAAATCCAATGTTTTGTTCTGGTCATAATTACTACAGCCACTAGAGGGCATCTGTATATGTTGTTTTGGGGCACTTGTTTAAATGGCCGATCGTGTTGTTTTTATTCGGAAGACAATTTCTTTAGTACAGCTATACTTTGACACATCTTAAAAACCAGATTGGTTGAAGTTTACTCAACCCTTTATCCTACTTTCTAATCCTGCACCATTAGGCATTAGGTTTACCATTTGGATATCTTCAGGTTCTAGATGTCACCAAGCCGTAGCTGCCCATGGTTACGTGTCTGATCTTATCAGGGTGGCAGTCTGGTGACTCATTTAAGTGCAACCCAGTCCATGACCTTGTCCAGACGTCCAACCAGATAAATCAAATGGAAAGTAACCAATCCACCACAGCCGGAAGGTTGGGTGGAGCAGGTTATGGCTCTTCTCATTGTCCTACCACAACATTTTTAAGGTTTGGCAAAACTTTTTAAAATTTTCTGACCAAGAATTCCCCTATTGATGCTGTACCACCACCACCACCACCACCACTTTATCCTAACCAGAGCTGGTCAGCTTGCTTTATTCATTTTATTCCACTTATTTTGCAGTGGGGTCCTTGTTGTTGATGTTATTATGTACATGGTATTTGTCTGGAAGTATTTTGTTTTTCTCACTGATCTGAAAATCACCAGAAACAGTAACATACGCACATGTCTGCCCACAGCAGCCCCTCACTGACCAGCAGTCATGGAAGAATAAAGTGCCTGTCCAAGAGAGGCTCTTTTGTTTGCTGTCAGACCTAGAGTACAAACCCTGAGGCCAGGGGCACCATCCGTCACTGACTGGCCAACTGGCTCCCAGCTTCAAGCATAAAGCTTCATTGTGGTGGCAGATGTAGTTAGACACCATGATAAATTCAGTGTTGTTGTTTTCCATTAAGTCTGTCGCTGTCTCCGCTAACCAGATGTTCAATTTCAGTTATTACACAGCTTTACAGATGTCCGCCTTGGAGTGTGTGCGTGTGGACTGTGTGTGGGTTTGAATTAAACCCATACACAGTCGAGCCGATATTGGCCTTTTATTAAAGATAGAGATGCGTTCCAGGCGTTGGCTGTCCACCTTTTGAAATGAAAGGTTCATCTAGTCTAAGATATGAAGTTATTCGCTGAACTGTTGTGCCCCAGAGGAAGGAGTGACAACAATAAATATGCAGTTAAAAACAATTCACAAATAGGAAATGATGCAGGCTCACTGTTCATCTAAAATGCATGATAGCAAATAGTATTGGTAGATTATAGCTTGTCACATCATCAGTATTGCATCTACAGTAAATGGGCTGCACATATGTAGCACTCTTCTACCTTAATGGACAAAATGCCTCACAATTTTTGCCTCATTTGCTTATTCACACACTCACCCACTGATGATTGCAGAGCTACAAGGTTCTGGCCTGACTTTCGGAAGCAACTCAAGGTTCAGTGTCTTGCTCAAGGACATTTCAGCAAATGGACAGGATGAGGTTGTGTTAGCAACCTCAGCAAACTCAGCACATACATTATCTTGGTCTTAAAAGTGCAGTGTGTAGAATTTAGTGGCATCTCGCAGAACAGACTTGGCAGAAAGGGAATATAATATTCATACGTATGTTTTAATCCGTTTATGTTACCTTAGAATGAGACCTTCATATCTATGTAACCCTAACCCTCTTCCAGGGAGGACACTATGTTGCAGTAGTCCAAAACAGACAAACCAAAAACTGGCTAGAGAGAGGCCCTTTTGCATTTTTTGAGAGTTTCATGGCCACTGTAGGTTCTCCTACAGTCTTGGAAGGGGAGGGTGAGGGGAAGGGTATTCATGTTGTTGCAATCTGAAACTTCACAACTAGATGTCACTAAATCCTACACACTGGTACTTTAAAACTTACATTTAAAAATGTTATCAGATTTTCAGAACTGTTGAATATCAAAGTCAGTCTAAAAAATCCAGTATCAGTTGGGCTATAGTATAATGTTTATGTCTCAGTGAATTAGCTCCAATGTTCAAGTGTGTCTCAGAGGTTTTTCACTATGACAGTATAAGCAATGAATGCATGTCTAATTTTGGGGCAATGCTGAACGTCAGGTTAAGGGTGCACTATGAGGTTTTCTTGTGACAACAACATAAAGTTAGGACGCTGGCTTGCATACCCCAAAATGTGACTGGATGTAGCAGGACATCCTGGTACTGTTGGCACTACTGCATTTGACATACTATGTATTGGGACAAACTAAATCTTTTTCTGGCATACCAAATAGTATGGATATTGAAATACACCCACAGTCTTGACAACAAACATGCTCCCATTTGACTGCAGCCAGGTAAGTTTAGGAAATGAAAATGATGCACACACATATTAACACCTCCAATCTGTTGCTAGTGCTATTTAGCTTATGGATTAAAGTCTGAAAAGCAAAGGTATGAATAAAAGAGCGAAGACAAGTTCCAGTGCAGAAACCGTGTGTGCCTCGGCTCGCTTACACACAAAGCTTACTGATATAACAACAAACAATAAATTCCATTCACAGTTTCAGGATCTCATGCCTGAAAATCTGCTCTGACACTCTGCAAAGAGTGTGCTGGAAGAGTGCGTTGTGGAATCAGTCACATGGTAGAAAATGATGTGAGTTATATACTGCAGAGGTAACTAGCTTTTTTTCAAATCTACACTGCACACAGGGACAAAGACATCCTCAGACAGATATGCTTGTAAGATTGAAGAAAAATCATAGTTTTATAATAGTATATCTGTCAGTGTCTTACCATGAAGTCATATAATGATACTATATGCAAATAGGAGTAATGACATATAGTAGGATGCAATTAAAGATGCAATTATAAAATGCAACCAACCCTGAACCAGGTTCTGTTAGATACAGGAACCAGTATGCAAACTTGTGCTAAAATAAGGACAAACAAAGAGAACAAAGCAGAAAACCATGTCAAAGTGCTGGAAGCTGCTTTTCCTCTAAAGGCCAGAACATAACATTAAATGCAATATTAACTTTTTAACATATGTTTTAGGGATGTCAATGATAACACAACAGGCAAAATGTGAAATATATTAGATTGTCCATGTCTAGAATCTAATCAAAACTGTATTCAATCCAAGTGACGCATCTATGTTGTCCATGGCCTGACAGTCTAATCAATCTACCACCACTTAATGTCAAGTTTCTGTAGCAGTGACAGATTGTTGCAGTTCCTCCTGTCACATAAAGAGAACATTGGAGTGTTAGTTGTAGGAGAGCAGCTGTTTTTTATGTATAGTATTCTTGCTTCTGCCTCATTGATTGTATGTTTGTATTGCCTTTATTTGTTTTTTTTTGTGAAGTGCTTTTTCCTGTGAAAGGTGCCATACTAAATGAATGTATTATAATTATTATTATTTTGTGCTCCTTCAGGCTTCCTAAGATTCATGGCACTAAACAAGACTTAGACTTCAACTTTGACTTAGAAAAACTTGAATGTCCTCCAAGAGGCAACACAGAGACACATTAAAAAAAACACCCGACAAATAAACAAGCCAATCATCCATAGCAGCATCACAATGTCATCACTGTTCAAGCAGAAATTTCCTTGTATCCCCAGTTGAAAAAAAAAAAGTCCACACTGTACTCCAAACTCTACCTGGCTACCTAAACTTGTTTAATTGGGTTGTAGCCATGGGAACAAATTAGTTTTTCATTCAACCAATCAATAACAAACTTAATATTCAGGCTAATTGTTATTATATATAAGTAGAAATGATTAAACAAGCCATTTCAGAAACTAAATACTAACTTGACAGTGTTGCAGATACATTTAATTTTTTATACTGATGATGATGCAGTGAATGTTTCCCTGATGTCCACACTGTGTTATGTTATGAATCTGTGCACACAAATGATTCATTCATGCTGTTGAATGACTTATTTAGTGAAGTAGAATAAACACTTTTAAAAATATTCAACATACCGTATGTTTAAGGGTTGAAGTTTTAATGCAGTTTTGCTTTGATTTTGAACAGAAAAACATGAATATACTGACTTTTAACAGACAGAGAGATAGACAGATAGACAGATAGATTTAATAGATAGTTAACTATCTGTTCAGTTTTGTTAAGACCATTTAAAAATGCCACCAGGTTTTCATAGCAACGGTTGCTCAAGAGCTGAGGATCTCCATTATGGGTCGAGGGTGTGTTCATCACCTGGAAGCCCTTCATTAGTCCTCCTTGTATCTGAGGTCTTGTCCCATACGTTGACTAGTGAAGGCTTGTTAGAGGATGTTAGAGTGAAGGAAGCTTCATTCACTGCCTTTTCAACACAAATACTCCATGTGATGTGTCGGTGTGCCGGCCTTCCATTCACACCTACGTATGCAGAAACAATAACTGTCCCTCAGGCATTGCATTGCATGGCCTTTCAACACCTGTCAGTATATGGAAACACGCACACACACACACACACATATGGACACACAAAAAAACACACACAGAGTCAGGCTTGGGTTCCAGTGATGGTGTTAATGGAAGGCCTACATTTCCCAAAGCAAATAACATCTGTCATGTTCACACTGGCTGCTCATGTACAGTATGTGTTCATACTAGCTTCATGGTTGAAGTGACACACACACACACACACACACACACACACACACACACACACACACACACACACACACACACACACACACAATAACCACTTGGGTGCCTTGTATTGTAATGTTTGTTATGGAGAGTATGTGTGTGTGTGTGTGTGTGTGTGTGTGTGTGTGTGTGTGTGTGTGTGTGTGTGTGTGTGTGTGTGTGTGTGTGTGTGTGTGTGTGTGTGTGTGTGTGTGTGTCAGTGAGAGGGTTAAAGGCAGAAATGCAGACAGTGTTGTGGTGTCACCCATGATGGATTGGAAACAGGAACACATGGTTTGCTATTGTTACCCAGTAAATCCCTCTTTACTATTGAGCTGTTTGCTTGGTTTCCAGGTGCCTGGTTTGACATGGCAGAGATAGGCCATGACTCACAATGTCATTGAACGTAGAATGAAGGAAAATAACACGAACCACCTGTGGCTTACTACATAGCCAAGACTGTCAGCTGACTGCACTCTGTGTGTGTGTGTGTGTGTGTGTGTGTGTGTGTGTGTGTAATTCTATATTCATCTACTTTCAGGCTGGGCTTTAGGTTTATTATTTAATGGTTGTAGAAACCAATCATCATTATTAAAGCAACACCAATAGATCAAATCAGAATGTGTAATGTAAAAGGCAGTGAGTCATGAATCAACAGAGAATTATCATCTACTCTGCAGTTCCTCTCAGCTCTCTGGTGCATTTCAGCACCTTTCAGCTCATTTGCTTTTGAGGTTCAACTCTACAAGTTTAAGTTTGGGGAAGTCTTACCACGCTCTCTGGAAAAATCAGTTCCAGCAGCAGCAGGCAGATGTTTTCAGTAAAAAAAAAAAGAAGAAGATGTGATTAACCCACAGTGCACGACCTGCCCAGCAAGAGCACTCTGCCCTAAAGGAGAGTAAATATTGGACTTATATTCTTCAGGTGACCACAAACATCACTCCATATGAATGCTAACGTTTCTGTGTGTCTTATGGATGTTATTATTACTATTATGGTTTATTTAATAGGGACAGATACAATATATATAGACAGGCTGAAACAGCTGTCTGATGCAAGTATCACAGTGTTTATAGCGAATGCTAATATGCAACTCCTGTCCCTCCTTACAAGGGCTAAGATATTAAAATATACATTTTTTGAGCAGTAATATAAGGTATAAGGCACTGAATGTAAAATGAATGCAATATGAGGCTTTTTTTTAAAGATACCTTTTAACAGGTTTTAACTTCTTACAATGGTTGCTGCTGTGTTCTTCTTATTGTTGGTGTATGTTTTTTAATGTCTTCATGATATTTATTTTATTTTATTGGTTTAGTTGTCAGGGACAATCTACAATTGATATTAATCTCCATCTGCAGTCCCTGTGATAGACAGACACATGGACTATAAAAACTAGAAAAGGTAGACAGACATACAGTACATCAGTAGAGCAGTGTGGGTAGATAGACACAAGACCAAAATACAACAGGAAGGGTAGAAAAAAATGCAACAGCAATTCAGTTAATAATAGTAATAGAATAAACTAAAATAAAGCTAATAATTGATCTTTTAATCTATAATGTCTTTGGTTTAATGCTGTCACATTTAATTGTTTAGAATCCATTTTTTGCTTCTCTAGAGAAGATTTTGAAATCTGTGCAGGTTTTAAATCTGTGCGGAGTTTGTTGCACTCCTTAAAGACTGTGTAAAGTGAATTCAGACATTTTCTTCTTAACACATTAAATAGGTCATAAATGTATTTCTAAAAAAGGTGTAAAAAGCATTTCAACCATTTAGATTTGAATTGTGGAGCTAGACTTCACAAACTGTGTTTCAAGATTTCTGTGTTTCTGTGTGTGTGTCTGATTTAGTGGGCGGGTCTGACAATTAGCATAAACCCGCCTCTGCTGCTGTAGAGGTATAAATACATTCAGCACACACTACTACTACTACAGTCTACAGTTAGCCAGTTAGCTGAGTTAGCCGCCGAGCTTGCAGCCGAGTTAGCAGCAGAAAGCTCTCAGACGTAGCGTCCATGTTTCTGGTAGAGTTGGTGACTTTGATTGACAGGTGACACTTGGTAGGAGGCGGGGTTTCAGCGAACTCGGCTGCCACGCCCACTGCATTGGGAGCAGAGAAAGAGGCTGATTTTTACACAACTTTGAAGCCTAATTTCATATATTTGGTGATTTTTTTAATCATTCAAATTTGGCAGGGTGGTTAACAACACACTTTTCTGTGGTATGTCAAACTCAGAACACATATTTATTCTTACTTTACACAGACTTTAACAGTTTTGTATGATAAAGCTGATTGAGCATGGTGTGTATTGTTTGTATTTTTAATGTATTGGAGGGACCCAAAGACACATTTCCACTAAGGTGGACAATAAAGTAAATCCAATTAAGTAAAAAGTTAACTGTTTACCTGCATGTTGCAAATTACACCTCAAAAGGACGATTTCACAGTTTTTCAAATCTGTCCTAAAAAGTCAATCATATGAACACTACAGTACATGACACAAGTGATGGAGGACTAAATCTACAGTCCTCCTTCTGTGTAAACATGGATTTAAAAGTTGATGTGAAGCTAATATGAAGCTTCAGCATCCAAATGAGTCAAATCTTCATCTTCTATGTTTCAACGTTACAGTGTTGTCAGTCCCAAAGTCTTTTTGTTAATACACAGAACAGTATTTAAGGGTGTCAGGGTGGAGAACACCTTGAGGCCATATGTGAACTAAATGTGCTCAAGAAATGGCATGTAGTGAAAAAAAAGAAACACGTGCACACACACACACACACACACACTCACACACACACACAAACATAGGTAAAGCCCGCCCACAGACCATAATATGGCCTCTGTACTTTGTGGTTACAGGATACCAATAAATGAGCCAGAACTCCGTGATTGAGTCTCATTTCATCTGACACCAGAGTGGAGGTCTACTCAACATATGCTCCCACTTCCTCTTTCTGCTCTCATTTAGGACTGCTGTGGATCAGTCCTTGTTTTTCTCCTCTGTGCTTCACAGGCGACATGTGAAAATCAGAAAATCAAAAAATCAGAGCTCAAAATGAAACATTTTCATTTTTATTATCCTAACATTACTAGGATGCAAATATATTTTACTTCCAGAGGATCATCTTTATAAACACATCTCACACACATCTAATAAGCCATCTGATCCTATTCTAAGTAGAAGAAGACATGTGTGAGCCACATGATAAGCTGTGGACGATGTTTTTCCCTCCCTGCACACTTCTACTCCATTAATACTTCTATAATCATTCACTCCAGTCTTTCATTGATTAAACTCAAAAACACATTTTCAAATAAATACATCTATTTTACTACTTAACCATCTCTGCTTGACAATAGTGATTAAAACTATGAATCAAGACTCTGCATGACTGGATCTCAGTGCTGCATTTGAAACAACCACAATGTATAATGAACCCATGGGAGACTGGGTGGGACTTTCTGGCAGTACTAAACTGGTTTGAATCCTACTTTAAAGACAGAGACCAAGACCAAGAGAGTGGATCACATTGCTCCAGTTTTCAGACACTGACTTCTCTGTTAAAGAATTGGTTTTAAACTTCATTTAAACGTTGGTTTCTGATCTGCTGCTACATGTTCACACCATCCAGACCTCTCAGGTGGTCTGAGGCAGGTCTGCTTTCTGTCCACAGAGTCACATTCCTGCTACAAACAGGTCTGCTGCAAATCTCGCTTCTTTTAAATCATGGCTGAGGACTTTTCTGTTTGATGCTGCCTGAATCAAATCAAGTCATTCATTTCATAGATAGATAGATTGATATAGATAGATAAAAATTGCTTAGTTTAGAGCAGCTACATCCACACTTAGATAGTCACAGAAACACATCTCTGCCTCCGATGGAAAAAGACAAACAAAACATTATTACTAAAAATGACCCAAAGTTGTACTAATAAAAACAAATATATGTATATATATGTAATAAATCATAAGTGCCAGTAAAAGCACTTTGCAGTATCTGATAAATACATAAATCCAAGACTAGCTTTGCTGATTGTTTGATTGATATCCCGCTCAAATTAAATATATATATATATATATATATATATATATATATATATATATATATATATATATATATATATATATATATATATATATGTATATGTATTTTTTTTTTTTTAATCATCCTATTTTTTGTTTGTCTTGTTTTTCCTTCTCTTTCTTTTCTTTTGATGGTATTGCCCACACTGACAACACTGAAATTTGATGTGTAAGCTGCTGTATTATTGATCAATTTATGTTTTGTTCCCTCAATGCATCTTTTTTAATTCATTTTTTGGGGATGCGGGTGGGGGAGATTTGTTCTGTGTTTCTGTATGTTTGTCTCTTGATAAACAATAACAACAACAAACAACAATAAAACAAGTTTAAAAAAAAAATAAATAAATCTAAAGCACAGTGTAAAAATAAAAATACAGACTAACACTGCAGTGTAACTTTTATTCCTGTTTTATTCTATTCTATTCTTATCATTGACTTATTGTGTTTCAATTACTGTTTTTCTTTTATTGAAATGTGTTTCGATGCTTTTAAAGTGTTATATAAAGCACTTTGTTGCTTCAGTGTGTGATATAAATAAAGTGACCCTGCCTCATTGTGTCTAGGAGGATTGACAGGTCAACATAGTGTGTGACTTTGACAATGGAGACCGCTGTTTGCACCCTGTTTCCAGTCAACATTTTTCCTTTTAAGCACGGCCACAATGTTTCCCTAACATGAACAAAGTCGTTTTGTGTGCCCGAACCCAACCAGACCTTCACCACAGTGGTGGCAGATCAGAAACAGATTTGCATTGCAGATTTAGAGGGCATTTCATAGTTCATAGTTTAGCCTGGCGGACTTTTTCTTTTTTTTAAGAGAATGAAAGAGCTTGTAATTAACTATAATAGAGATGAGACTTGGGTGACAAGTAACAATTAGTTTTATTGTCAATTAGTCTGATTTATCTCTCACTCTTTAAATTATAATTGTCTTGTTTAACAGCCAGTCCATAAAGCCCAGACTTTCATTCTACTCTTATACAAGAGAGTGGCAGCTACACTAGTGTTCGGACTTTTTCCAGATAATGACACTACACAATCTCTGCTTTTCATCTCACACACTTTGTTTTTATGACTTTGTTTTGTTTTTGGGTGAAAATGTTCTAGCTGACATTCAGTCTCGTGGTTCCTTCATTCTCATTTAATACTTACCTAAATCATCTTACTCTGCTCCTCTAGCAAAACACTTTGCATTTATTGGCAGATTGCAATACCGCCACCTATTGTACCGGAGTATGTAGAACGCTATCCAGTTTAACATACTCAAACAAACAAACACCCTATACTATATACATTCTGTTAACAATCCAGTGTTATCTATAAAAGATGGCCTCTTAAGCACAACCTAGAGCAAGTGGAGGAGACCAAAAGTGAGATACAATAATTCATTCTTAAAATTCTTTAAACAAAAATAACTAAAGTAAAAAACAGAGTTGTTTGTTCTTGGGTTTCTTTATGTTCATTTAATGTGCTAATTGTGTAAATCTGTGTGTAAATATGGAGCCCCTTTATTGTTTAGTTGACCTCATGTTTGGGTACTCATTTTTCCTTGTTCTGCTGTATTAAGATTGATTTGCAACTTTTACCATTTGTCATCAATTTTTCAACTTCATTAATATAAGAACTGTTCATCATTGTTCTTGTGCCTCTTGTGTGGTCCATAGTCTCTATAAACATAGGCAAGGGATTTTGGTTTCCATTTGCATTCCTGTGATTTCTAAAGGACATGCTATGGTTGCCTGCATTGGCGAACACATTTGCCGAAATTTCATCTGGACCTAAAACAACTACCAAAAGCACTAGTTTGCTTGGTTTTAAACTGTTAACTGAGTGTAAACCAGCTACTTGTTAAACAATCGGGTCAAAAATGTCATCTCTCAACTTCAACTCCATTCTCATATCTCAAGTTGCTAATTGGACTGTAAACAATGACTGGTGCATGGAAGAAGAAGTGTTGGCCTGGACATCTGCAGCCTACACCAGAAGCCCTACAAGTGTGTCCATTGGATTACTTGGTTCATGACAAAGAAAAGCTGCAACTCCTTACAGCAGAGAGCCTGGAGTCAGACTATGTTTGACATTTCTGCATGAAAAATGAATTCAACAATAAAATCAATAATCAAAACAATTGCAGCTTCTACTTTTTTGATGTAAATTTGTTTCTTTTTCCTTTATGAATACAAAGCTGGGGGTTTAGTGTGAGCAGTGATGGCTGTGTTAGAAAAAAACAAAAGAGCACCACATGCAGAAACTCACAATTGAAGTTAAATGCAAGAAGAAAACATATTACACAACCTACCACAGTGTTCATATCAATACATCAATACACTTGGTAAATGAAGGGTAGAAAGACTTGATGTCAATGTAGCATGTTTACTGCTGCTACTACTTTTCTCATGTAAAGATACAGGCTGCAACTATTACAGTGGTTGGCACATAAGTTTTTATACAGTCTTAAAGTAGTTTTAATCAGAACATTTCAAATTATCCCAATGGATTTGCAAACCAAAAGTTGGTTAAAAAGTGGAAAAGGTTTCAATCTGTACAGTTCTGTGTAAGAGTCAGTTGAGGCACTCTAAGGTATGACAGTTCAGCTACAGAACAAGCTGACTCCAAACTGATTTATAGCTCATGCCTGGGGAAGCGGCTGCACAGGTAAACTTACATCCTAGTTACAACCCTCTTATAAAGTCTGCCAGTTCCCAAAAGGGAGTTTAAATCACAGCTGAATCACAAAGGACGGAGAACCCCTGCTGAGCTGCTCTCTCTCTGTACTGTAGGTGGAAAACACAGCATGTTGCACCTCTGGCAACGTGCCAACTGCTGACATCACTACAGGTGTTTTCCATCAGCTGTCACGAGCCAGACACCTGCCGTGATATCACTGCAGGTGAGGTCACAGCTTGATCAGAATGATTTATAAAAACAAGGATGCACGTTTGTATTGTGAGTTTAATTGTTATTATTTTAACCCTTACATACTGTTCAGATTAAACTTGACCTTTGACATGCTGTGAAAACACTCAAAATGTCCTTCAAGATTTCGTTCACTCTAAAGTTCCTTTCATTTTCATTTTCAATTAAATTACATTTAAATCATTATTACTATGTTATATTTTCATGTCTAAGGTAAAATAGGACATGATATTGTGTGATAAAAACACACTCTGCTCTCTGAAACATTAATCACATTTATTGATCAGTCAGAATGACTATTGATGCGTTCTAAACACATCTGTGGTTCAACATTTGATATAGACATTTATGAGGGGATTCTTAGACTGGGTCAAAATTGGCCGAGGGTGTAGAATATGAACAGTATGTAAGGATTAAGTAGATGAAGAGTGGAGGTAAGAATAAAGCTCATTTTCCAGAATGTGTTTGGCATGAAAATAATCAAATATTAAGATATTATTGCAATGTAAAATCTGTAAAACCTGTCAAAGGCTCTTTTTTGTCTGAATTTCTTGTTGTTCACCAGACTGAGGCAAAAACACCACAGGCTCATGAAAGCCATGTAACAATTCAAACCACATTTCATATTAACTGAGAACAGAAACTCAACATGCCTCCTCTCTCTCTGTGTGCCTTGTCAGTTAACATTTAGCTGATCACAGTGAAAAACACAAATGCAAATAAGATCTGGCTCCATTTGCAGTTTTCCGACTGACTTGTTTCTATCTTTATTTTTTCTCTGATGAACCTACACAGGAAATAAATCTGACAACCTTCTTTACAAAAAGGTTGTAATGATTCATCAACTGTAAACCACATCACTGGTCTCATAGATGACTATGAAATCAATTACAGTGTGAAATTAAAGTATGTGCATAGACAAATCAGTGGCAGTTAGTAATATTGAACATATGAAGTGAGAGAAGTGAGGGTTAAAGACTTTTAAGCAGCAGTGGTTTGAAAAGGTTCTGTGGTCTTTGGTTTAGTTTTTAGTTTTATGTTTTTCTTTTGAAAATTCACTATAAAAGTGCCATAAATTAGTTAATCAAAACTTGTTTCATCCACTTTTATCAAGTCTACAGGGAGTGAGTGTATGATATACAAGACATCATTTTAAAGAAGCATGAATAGGTTTTATTTTGGCCACTTGGGGGCAGCAGAGCAAGCTGTAAACACAACACTGACATATTTTACTCATGGACGTATTATAATAGCTGAATAGCCAATTAGCCGATTTTTCCCAGTGGCTGACAGGACACCTCAAACAGCAGACAAGGTCAATTATGACTCTTTCTGTTATGATTTTTTTGATCCATGAAGGTCTGTGGGCCGAACGGAAACTTGAGTGCATGGCCAGCGGGAGAGAAAACACGAATATTCGTATTCAGAGGGATGCATAACACAGAACCAAAATAATTGTTTTCTTTTGTCTGGTATCCAGCTTTTATTATACAACCATGGCTAAAGCAAGCATGTTAGCAAACAGTTGTGTCTAGCTACACAGACATTAACATCCATCTGGAGTCGTGTTTCTGCACCTAACAAGTCCAATATCCACTCTGTTTTTAGCTCTGTATTGGTCTTCAACAACGGCAGAGAAAATGATCTGTGTCTGGCTGCTATGTTTGCAAGCTAGTAGCTAAATCGCTAACTGTCTGCTGAGCAGTTGTAGTACAGCAGGTTTATCACAACCTTTTCACTGAAAAAGCTGCTGCTTGCTGCTGCTGTAAATGTGAATGTTATATTAACTGTAAAAAGTAAAAAAAATATATATTAAAAAAGCTAAGAAAAAAGATATTAGGTACGGTACTTGTCAAAAGTTTGGGCACACCTAAAAGTGTTTAGAAACTTTTGAGATGTACTGCTGAGTTGGTGATAATTCCCATCACTACGAGCAACCTCTTTCACATTACAAATACTGTAGTTATTAGACTTATTGATATAAAATTACTGATTAATGCTGCTTTAAGTAAAAGTACATCTTCTACTTTTGGGGGTTCTTTTTGAGTGTCACAACCCCCACAAAATGATCTGTTTCACTGTCACAATTTGATCCTTTTTAACATCTGATAGGGTGCAGAAGAGCCACACCATTGAATCATTTTAACCCCATTCAATCTAGCGCAGGGTTAGCAGTTAGCCGGCTCAGCTGGTGGAATTATCTGGCTCTATGGGCCACATGATCTGAAAAGATCTGGGTAATGTACCACTGAGCAGCTTTCATAAGAATGAACAGAGCCCTGCTTCCAACACTGGATCCAGTTCTCTATCCATAATATTAGCACATTCATGGTGCTAATATTAATATTATTGCGAGAGATGTCAATGATCTCATTATGCTCTTCTCTTATGATGAACATAAAGCATCCATGGTACACATATTAATATTTAACTAGACAAGACTACAAACTAAAGACAAATGAATGAATTGCTAATGAAAGAAAAACTTCCTCCAGTGTTGCCAGCAGGTCTAAGACATCAGACCTCTCAGGAAACCCAGCATACTGAACATCATGTAGAGGGATTGAACAAACTGGGGCCCACATCTGTTAATGTTATGTGTATGTGTGTGTGTGTGTGTATGTGGTATGCACGCTTAATAAATACCGCCTCACATGTGTGTGCGCAGCAAAACAGCAATGTGGGCAGCACATATGTATATACACATGGCCTTCATTCATACTGAGGCGACTGCTGGGATCAGAGGCCGTCCACTGCTTTTTTCTCTATTTAAAGAAAGCAAACTGCATGTAATTCTCAACTGTTATGCAACACTGCAGTAATAAATACAAGTAAGAGTTCAAGGTAGGGGTAGCACCAGTCATTCAGTAAATCACTTCATATGTATAAAAACTTTATATTCATCATATCCCTGACTCATTTGTATTTCTGCAGTAAAGTTATGGTTTCCCCATTTTTCAACAAGTTTTCTTGTCAGTTCTCTAGTGCAATGAGATATCTTAAAGGGTAAATACAACACCATTTTTTTTACGCTATACACATAATGACATGGTTGGTATATAATCTTAATACAAGAAATGTTTCCAATAATACACATATTGCGTGTAATAACTACTTTTTTTGCTCTAAATTAGCTTAATTGTGTTTGATTGGGTTTAAAATCTTCTGGCCCTAAATGTGACATTATAGCCAAAATATCTGTCCAGCAGCTGCCTGTTTCTATAAGAAACGATAATGTTGTACATGAGCAATATTGTAATGTGTGCCCAATAGACAAACACACTGCTTTACACAGGCAGGCCACCATGCCATACATGTACAAATACAGTGTCAGAGGCATGGTCCCATTCATTCCTATGAAAGCTGCAGTGCCAAAAAAGTTCTTCCCTCTCCAAATAGCTACTGCATCATTTAATCGTGTGGCTTTTCTGGACTTTCGAAATGTGATTGGACCAAATGGATCACATTCTTATAGTGAAACAAGTCAATTTGCAGGATTTGTGATGTGCAGAAAATTGTATCCACAAATATACAGACACTTCTTTTAAAAATCTACATGTATATGGAAAAGTCTTTTTGGGCCCAACAGCATCATGTGACAGTTTGGCTCTCATGTCAAATTGGTGTAAAGCCCGATGTTGTTTCTGGGGGCTTGCACCATGCCAATGTGTAAGTGACTTGAACCCACCGTCTCTCCAATGGGCAGCAATGGGCAACTCCACTGTTTGCAAAAGGAAGATGTCTGATTGTATGGAAGAAAATGATCCTATATGCTGCTATTTATTACCTCAGTAAACAGTTCTCTAATGAGTTTATGGTCTCAACCGCTTCTTCATAACAGTATGATGATCATTTAGTGAATTATGGTACTATTTGAAGTCAAACAGAGCAGAGTATGCTTTATGGTGTGGCTGCTTTGTGAGTGACAAATCGCTACCACAGCAACAGCTTTGTTTATGTATGTTACATAATGTAACCCCAGCTAGCCAAAATTAGCATTAGCATTAGCAATATCACAATTAACCATTGACTGTAAATGCACTATGCTCATCAAACTAGCAGTTAACATTAGTGTTATGGTCAGCGCCACCCTCTCGTCCAAATATGGACTCTTCTCATCACTTCTGGCTCCAAAAAAACAAGATAGCGACGGTCAAAATGCTGAACATGAGGCTTCAAAACTGTCACAGTGGCTACATCCATTTTTATTTCTTACAGTCTATGGCTCTACATCACTTTTCATGCTACACTGAGCAGTGGTCAGTCTGTCATGCTAACTGGTCGGTGTCATCTCACTCCCTGCATCACACATTACTGAGGAACAAGGTCAACTACAGGTGCTGTCCTGGGAGGGAGGGAGCTAGCACATATTGAGTGTTTGGTTATCCATTAAAATCACATCAGTCCAACCTCAAACATTAGAAAACTGTGTAAAAATACCATGTGATGACCATGTGGAGTTTTGTTTCATTTATCAATTTGATGGATGTTACAGTCTCATCATCAATCCAGATGTTTTTTGTCTGCTGACACTCTTCGTCTCCTCAGCAGGAGCTTGAATTATTGGATTTATTGTTCTCAAAGTCTGTTTCCATCTCATTTGATCTACTTTTGCACCTCAGCCAATCATAAAAGGTTTTTTTTGCAATATTTCAAAGTTTTTCTGATGTTTCCACTTTTATGTGCATAAAAACAGGTGCATGGAAGCACACTTATAGACAGAGTGGGGACTGTGGTGGCAACTGGATCCTAAATACTGTATATGATGGACTGTCACATAGATGGATCTTGTGTGTAGTCAGAACATATTTGCGGTGCACCACCAATGTCTGTTTGTCTCTTTGCATTTCTTAGAGCAGGCAATGTATCTGTCAAGACCACAGCTAAAAAGGTTACAAAGTACAGTATCGCCTTTGAGGGAAATTGAATTTCAATTGCGGTACAGTAAATAGTCGTCCACTCTGGGCCATTCCCTCCACCATCAATGTTTCAGGGTGCTGTGGTGCACAGTGCTTTTTTATAAAGAAAGATGGTGGTTTGATTGTTAGCGACGTATGGTTTGCCAAAAGTCAGAAACCAAGCTCTGCACTCTGCTGACCACTGCACTACTGCTATGAGCCTCTAATCACGGAAATAGAATCCTATATGCTTTCTATATTTAATAAACAGGGCTGAGCTGTATTACTCATATGGTATGTAACTGCTATGATATAAGGGACTTATAAAATAGTCTGTTTGATAGTATAATACTACACTATTAGTCTATGGGGACCCTTTGTGTTCTTCTCCTATGTGTCATTTTGAGTCAATTCCATGGTTACCTGACAAACAGTTAATTTTTCACTTTCTACATAGTAAATAAATAGTCCTCTTCTGTTTTTCCCCCTTTATGTCAGAGTGCAGACCTCCTCTTTATGAAATTGGATAATTGTTCATTTTACTATGTTCCATTGTCTGCATGCTATTTCAAAAGCTTTCCCACCCACACAGTAAAGTTCTGAGGTTATACAATATGTACTGGCCTAACAGAATGAATTCAATAAATGAAATTTTTAAAAAAAGAATCAGGCAACCAGCAGAGAAACTGATAATACCTTAAATTTAAAAGCTGCTCAGTATTTTGTTTTTATTGCTGCTTACTTTATTATACAAGCAGCAAGCAGCTGTTTTCAGTGAATAAGCTCTGATAAACCCACTGTACACTACTTGCCCTGCACTAAACAGCATACAGGCACATTTAGAGACTAGCTGTTGAACATAGTGGAGCATTTATGGTGGAGACCAAACCAGAGCTACAGGGGTAAAGGACATTAAATATGGGACTTCTCACAACAGTTAACGAAATAGTCATGAAGTTTAATCTACAGATTTGTGTACATGAACACAAACTTTCCAATTTTTTCGTGACACTTTCCATTGTAATACATAGTTTGAAAGTTATACTGAGCTCTGTCTGATGTTGCTCTGTGTCTGCTGAATGTGTACATTTTCTAACACATTCGCCACAATAACTTTATAAAGTGATAATGCCATACAGTATGTCAATGTTTTGTTGTGTCTTATTCCTCTGCCCCTCAGTGATCCTACATCAATTACTACAGTTTTACATCAACAATTAGACATTAACAGTTTTTTAATAGAAATGTGTTTCTCATAACCACTGTACACTGTTCTAGCACTACACTACAGTACAGTATCTTATATGACCAAACAGTCATACAAAATCTTCTTCACAAGAAGGCCAATTGGAAGATTGGCGATTCGATTCCCGGCTCCTCCAGTCCACATATCGATGTGTCGTAGGGCAAGACACTTAACCCCAAATTGCTCCTGTTGCTGCGCCAATGGTGTATGAATGGTTAAATTCCCCCTGATGAGCAGGTTGGCACCCTGCGTGGTAACCCCTGCCATCAGTGTATGAATGTGTGTGAATGACATGTAATGTAAAGCGCTTTGAGTGGTCGTAAAGACTAGAAAGGCGCTATATAAGTGAGAAAATGTTGATGTTTCATCATCCATTCATATAGAGGAAGCTGGTGCCTTTGCTTTCAAGTGCTACAAAACTGTCAGCTTTATCATAACAAATCCCATTAGTAGCCTATCTATTATAGTAATTCAGTGTGGCAAATAATCCACGGTCTCTAAACTCTGTTTGAAAAACATCTATAAAAAGACACTTATAAAGCCACAATTACCAGTTCTCTGCTCTGTGTGTGGCTATATTTAACCCACTACTGTATAAATAGGGTGGGTACAGCTGGCTCTATGTTTTAGTGGAAAACACTGGAACTCAATGCCATGTGTGGGTTATGGATGGCACAAAACAAATCAAGTGGAGTCTTTTCCCTCTGAAATGATGCTGGGATAGTGCTATGGGGATTAGATAGCAACCTGGAACACAGCAAAAAACATCAGACTTTGAACAACTCACATTAGTTTCCTTGGTAATGTCTCCTTCTTATCTACAAGAATGGACATATTGACATTATTGACATTTTGTCTTGAACTTTGCAACAAAACCCCCTGAAAAATGCACTGCTATGTCAGTTTGCAGGTTGGATAGCTAATGAGTGAGCCAGTTCTGAGCCTTTTCACAGATTCAAATCGTACTTACTGATGTTAACCCCTTAGTCTTATCACTGTTAACAAATCGCTGTCTGTCCTTGACTTGCTTTAACAGCACTCACTCATTCATACTGTGTTCCTGCCATTTAACTCTCCTCAGAGGCCTGGAGGCTAAAAGGAGCATTTATTATGTATCTCAGAAGAACTTTCCCTTTCAGTCAAAGTATTATTATTATTGGCTACTTCATGGCAGCAAAACAAGCCACATACCAATTGACATATCATCATATTACTTTAGTCATCTGAATGATTGTTAATATAAAAATACTGCTGTTTTAAGTTTGTTTTGCAGGCAGCCATATTGACCTCCTGCATTGATAATGTAATACAGGGCCTTTTTTAACTTTTGTTTTACCTAACAATAACTTAGGTAATAGCTGTGCCCGTATTGTCACGATTGCATAAGTAAGTTCTACAGTTGCTGTAACGCTGAACTGTTTTTTCAGCCAAACCCTGGTCCCAGGGCTGCCCTCCGTTGACAGCACACAAGCTGTAATTTCAAGTTAAAACTGGGATGATCCAAACCACAGAAAAAAAAAATCTAATTTAGAACCAACACTCAGTCTGTGGCGTGAAGCCGTTTCCAGACCGCTTTAACACAGAAATAACCCAAAGACTCAATTTAGACAAATTGTTTTTTTCAGTCTGCATTCCTCTTTTGTTTGGACACAGTGGTGGTCAGTGACAGTATTTGGAAGAGCAGGCAGATTTTCAGAAACCTATAACTTGTTATTTTCCAGGGAAATTTATTCTAGACTCCACTTGCATTTGAACAGAAAACCATGGTGTTATCATTTACCCTAGTGTTCAAAATGTTGTAGATTTAAAAGGTACAGTGAATTGTTCTACAGACTCTTAATATGAAAATCAATGTGTTTTCAGTCATATCAAATCAGTAGTTCACTCAGAATAGTAAAAGCAATAAAAAACACAAAGACCAAAAAGACAAAGAAAAGTAACTGATACTGACTCATACTGAGTTAAAAGCCAAGGAAAGGAATAACTATGTATTTTTTAACAGGGGATTTAAGGCATGATCTCACCTGTGCTTCAACCTTGATCTTGAGACAACCAGAGGCATCTAATCAGGAAACCTACATGAGTGTGATGGGACTTGTGGTTGTACAGGGTCTGAGAGAGAGAGGTTGGAGTTTATAGGCAAATAATAAAATCTTAAAATCCTAAAAACCGTCATTTTGCTGTCATTTTGGTTCCTGTTAAAAGACAAGCTGCACCTGTCACAACATAAAGGGCATCATAGTAGTCAAGTCAGGGCAAGGTAAAATCATGTATAACCTTTTCAGAATCATTAAATGATTAAAAAGACTCAACTTTACTAAAGAGTGTCAGCTGAAAAAAGGTAGATTTGATCACTGAGTGTATCTGTTTATACTATATAAAACCATCAGAGGTGGAAAGAGTACTGAAATGTCTGACTCAAGTAAAAGTACCACTACTTTGATGAAATTTTACTTGAGTACAAGTAAAAGTACTGGTCTAAAAATATACTCAAGTAAAAGTAAAAAGTAGCTTGTTAAAAAATACTTTGAGTAAAAGTTACTTAGTTACTTTTATAATGGGGGGGGGGGGGCTGTAGGACAAATTGATGGCTCATAAATCTCTAACTAGTTGTTTTAACTAGTTGTTGTAATTAAAGATAAAGGTATACATTTACAAATTCACCTTCAATGACAAAATATGTCGACACACAACATTTAAAACATTTATGGAGATATGTGTCATTTTAGTGAAGACCATCCCATAAAACATTTTCAAATCACACAACCATTAAATTGAAGGTGGCATAATTGTGGATTCTGTAAACCCAGAGCGATTTTAGACTTTTTTGGGGGATTTTCTAACACCCCTAAATTTGATCTCAGTACCCCCTATAAATGATAAACCCTCCATAGTCTCTAAATATTGTGTGGGAAACACTGAATGATTATTGGGGGGTTTTAAAACACTTGCAGGGCATTGAATGTCACATTCTCATTAGGAGCTGAGCCCCTCTAAAGCTCTGATCCTAGTCCTACAATCACCCTGTTGTAAACCAACAGTCATACTACATATCTATGAATCACTATGGGTCAAAGTCACAAGAGCAATAACTTTTCTTTAAATTACCCAAAGAAGACCAAACAAGTACCCATGTTTAAAAGGCTGTGCCCCTGTGCAGCATTCGCTCAATTCTCTCATTTCCGACACTGTCCTTTTCACGTGAACGCATCATGCTCAATGCCTCGTCCTACACGAAGAGTGAGACAGATGACAGCACAACGTCTAATGGACATTTCTTTTAGAGTTTGTTGTGTTGTGTTAGAGTTTATATGTCGCTGTGAGAGCTAGCTGCCAGGTGTAACAGGCTGCATGAATGTTACGTTATTGTATCATGCTGGTTAATGATGCTGTTCGATCCCCTTTGCTTTAAAAAAAACATTCAGCCATTCAACATTTTTTACTCAGTAACGGATGTGATTTTAAAATGTAGCGAAGTACAATACTTCACACAAAACATACTTAAGTAAAAGTAAAAGTACAGATTTTTAAAACTACTTTAAAAAGTACAAATACACAAAAAAGCTACTCAATTACAGTAAAGAAAGTAAATGTAATTCGTTACTTTCCACCTCTGAAAACCATTGTCCATTAACATGCCCTGTGTTTTACATAAGGTTCCAGGGAACACAGGTCCATATGAGGGGCACTACTGGGACTTCACTTTTACTCTCATTAAAGTTTAAAAAATGAAAGGCCATCCAACAATGGTTTTTAAGAGTTTGCATCTTTTTGTTTCAGAAGGCAGGTAAATTAAACTGTCATCTGCATAACACTAGCACTAACATGCAATGGAAAAATAGCTCTGTCCCAAGAATAGAACCCTGGGGGACTCCACATGGGAGAGGTGCTAAGCAGGATACTTAGTCACCATGCTGACTGAAAAGCTTTCAACAAGTAAGAACTGAAGCACTCCAGAGCAGTACATTTAATGCCAACACAATGCTGCAGGAAAGAGATAAGGATACTATGGTCTACTCTGTCAAATGCAGCTTACAAAACTCCAGAGTCCCCAGAGTCAGATTGTTAAATACTTTTAAAACCAGACCTTAAGAATTCCATAGAATAGACATATACAGATAGATAGATCTTGTCAGTAAAATGTGATGTGTTTGTCTGGAGCCTGATGTCCACACACAAAAGACAGACTTGAATGAAGGAAATGTCTCAAAAACAGCAATCTGAAAATAACACATTCATCATTATTTCAGTCCCAGCTGTGGATGCACTGGAATTAATCATGAGTACAAAGCCATGCAGAAACAAAGTCTGTGATGCAAGCCAAGGGAGGCCTGCTGAAGTTCAACTGAATTCCACTGTGTTTACAGCCTGGTTTCAAAAACCGACATTTCCAAAATACACCTGAACCAATTATATGATGAAACCTACACCTACTAACATTAGCAAAGCCACTGCAGGGAATAAACTGAGATCCATTCCTTTAGAGTCTCATCATAAATATAATGAAAATGTAGCTATAATTCTAATTTCCATGCTATATATATATTTTATTCTGGGACTCCACTCAAGTAGCTTTACATGATTCAGTTAGTCAGAATCTGTCTCTAACAGGCAGTCTTTGCGCCTGTCTCACAAAGGCCCTCGTCCCGATGAGTCCACTCTGTTCTGATTTGCCAACTTTCTGAAAACCTGCTGACGAGTAGGTGTATCAGAGTTTTAAGTTACTGCTGATAAACCTAACAAAACACACGTAAGGAGGTTACTATATTGTAAAATCATGAAAAACAGCCAGTGATGACAGTAATTTCTATTCAAAACTTTATGCCATTGTTTTTGCCGTTCAGTCCTGAGTCCAGTTCAACTCAAGACCAACAGATCCCAAGACCAACAGGTCACAAGTCAAGACAGGTGAACCCCAAGTCAAGTCCTAAGTCAAGACCAACATGTCACACACCATCTTTTCGGTTACACAAAGGGCAAGATACTTAACCCCAAAATTGCCCCCGTTACTGTGCCAACAGTGTATGAATGAGAATGAATGGTTAACTTCTTCCTGATGTGCAGGTTGGCACCCTGTGTAGTAGAACCTGCCATCAGTGTGTGAATGGGTGAATGAGTTGTAATGTAAAGCGCATTGAGTGGTCGTAAAGACTAGAAAGGCACTATATAAGTACAGTCCATTTACAAAGGAGTTACTACTCTTTTGAACAGAAATATCACCATGTAATGTACTCTTGCTTGACCTTTACGCGGTGTAAACATCATTCACACAAGGATGAAGGATGTATAGGACTATTTTTGTATTTGTAAGACCGATGAAAAACAGCCAGTGGTGACATTAGTCTCTCTTCAAAACTTTCTGCCATTTATTTTTCTCCTTTTTTCCACAAGTCAAGTTTAACTCAAAACCAACAGGCACGTCCTGTTTAGTTCTGGTCCAGGCCAACAAGTCCCAAATGAACTCACTAATGAAAACTGGACGTTACATCAGTGTCTCCACCAGGCCATTTAAATCTTTTCAAAAGGTTTAAAGTCTTGGTTACAAGGAAGGTGTCATTTCTCCCATTAAAACAGAAATGCTGGTCATGTACATACTTATGGAGTTTTGTTCTGAAATATGTCAAGACCAAGTCAAGAGTTCCTGACTCAACAAGTCCCAGGTAAAGAAAAATAAGTCAGCAAATCAAGTCACACTCCTAAACTTTGTGTTTCAAGTCCTAAACTTGCCAAGGATATGAAGTCATTCAAAGTCAGAAGCCGTTAAACTCAAAGCCGTGAATAACTGGTGTTAAAGTCAGTGGCATATCTTTTGTCAATTTTAAAGTCATTACATTCATAACTCATGTCTGAATTGAGTCCAAGTCCTCACTTCTGCTGTTTGACAAGCATCCTTTGTAAATGTACCCATGTTAGTACGGATATGCCCTAACCCTATGTAACAGGTGCATCATGGTCCATTTGGCTGGCACTTGTCTACAAACCTGGTTGTGAGTATGTATGTGTCTTACAAACGTCTTCAAAAGCAACCAGAGAAACACATAACACATGTGGGTTGGAGGTGATTATAAAATTATTACTATGATAGCATCAGATCACAGCTGTAGGGATGTTGAAATCATGCAAGGAACCATTTGAATTCACAAACATTTAATGGGCTAAACCTCAGCCTCTATAACCCCTGGACGCACACACACACACACACACACACATTTCCTTCAGATCTCAGTGTGGTCTTAAGGGCCAAGTGGCAACATTAGATAATTGTCTCATTCCTGGCAGTGACTTGCTGTGTGTGTTTGTGTGTGTGTGTGTGTGTGTTGTATGTTCACTAATGTTCTGGAAGAAATTAGGAGACTTTTCCGCCTCAATATGTTCAAAATGAATGAAGCGACCTGTGTGAAAAGCCAGGTTTTAATCAGTGAGACTGGTGTTAAGTTTCACATACTTTTCATTAATTGCAGTCTGGAGGGTTTTAGGGATTTGATCTGTGTGATTAAGATGTTCGGTCAGCCCATAAAGAGAGGAAAAAGTCTGAAGTATTATCAAAACCTCAGGAGAGCTAACGGTTGATTGTTAGAATGATGACATGTTTGAATTGTACAATACATACTCATTTATCTTGAGAAATAAAGCCCTGAAACTCTAAGTGAGATCAATGAATCACACACAAACAAGTAATGGAGCCAAACCCAAAGCAATATCCACTGGCGTCTACTTTATGTTATGATGTTAAGTCAGTTCCTCTAATACCACATGTAAGCATTTACAGACACAAGAACACAGCAGCATAATGCAGTTATGCAGTGCGTGCATTTGGAACTATGTACTGGTTTGGAATAATTCTTATAATAGAATCAAACAATAACAATTATAATAGATTAACAATGTGGCAAACTGTCTTGGATCAAACTCATGGAATGTGTTGATCGGTTTATCATGAGTATTTATTATGAGTATAACTATCTGATCTGTTGGTATCATTGCAAATTTGTTTGGAAGTGTGCATCAGTAAAGAATATTATGAAACTATAATGGCATTTTAAACAATGGTCTCATCCAGTAAGATCAATGGAAAATGCTTTATTAGAATAGAATAGTATAGAAAGAGTGCTACATCTGAAACGTGCTGGGTAGTCAATAAAAACTAACCAATAAGACAGACAACATAAACAATCATACAATGGGGGAATAAATAGTGGAGGAAAAGAGTGTAAAAAACTTAAAGGTATAGTAAGCCATGTGGGGGAAAACAAGGAGAAAAGTTGTTGATATTTGAGTGAAAACCAAAACACCCCTCCCCCCCCAACTCCCTTCGTGCTCCTTCTGGGGCTCCACCTCCGAAGTTCATGGATGCGCATTGTCATGGTATCAGACGTAACCACTGTGCAAGCTGACCAACATGGCGGAGTCTGAAGCGTCTACTGCGGGACGGTAAGTTAGCTTCAGTTTGATAGCAGCATTTATTTCTCTGATAGTACAGTAGCATGTGTTTTAGTAGTTAGTGTGATAATAAGCGTGGCCATATTTAATAAGGTGTTGAGACCAAATATGATTAAAGCCAAAGTCAAAGCCGAGGAGTAGCTCAGCCTATGTATAAATGACATTAGCATCGTTGCTAAGGCTACTATCTTCACAGTACTAACCTCTATTCTACAGGTGAGCAGACGCTGCAGGCTCACAGACCTACAGTACAGCTGAAGCTGCCTTCACACTGATTTTTAGGTCTGACTGTCCACACTGTTTTTAGAAAGTGTCCAAATCTGATTTGGCTCTGTTAATGACCAATGACAGGTTGCCGTGGCAACGTTGTCAGAGCGGAGGCGTCATCTAGTGTGTATTGTGTGATGTCATATAATTGCAACAGAGACAGCAACAACAAACCCTTGAGCTTTGCTTGAACGGTGCCATCTTCCCAAAGATTAAGAATTTGGTTTGGTCCTCTGTCCAAGGACTGATGTTTTTGACGTCCTCCGTTGCCTCCAGTGATATCACCTAGCAACAACAACTGGAATAAGTGTGAGTCTGGTGTCGCATAGAGTGACGTAGCGTAGAGACGTAGAGAGACATCACGGACAGTCAAATCCGATATGAGTGTTTGGAGCTGTTCAGACTCAGACACATCTGTCCAAATGAGATTTGAAACTACCTTCCAAATGTGGTTTCAATCTGGTTTGCAAAAATCGGATCTCATGTGATTTATGACTGTTCAGACTTCATAAGAGCATCTGGTTCTAATCTAGATGGGCTAAAAATCAGATTTTGGCTTGCAGTGTGAACGTGGCCTGGGTAAGTATGTTGCTTTGCTTGCTTGTATTATTTCATAAATTCCCTCCATAAATCCCCCTATCCTGTGAAATAAATCCAGATTACATCAGTGTAACAGCATTACCTCTTAACTGACACAGAGGACATTTCAGGAGATAATTCAGGACCTGGACCTTGAGCAGTCTCATCAGCTGCTACACGCTGTCTGATGAGAGACCCAAGCATGATGTTCAACCTCCTGTCTTTATCACCTGGTGACCCCCTTAAGCCACACTCCACTCTGTCCAACATGAAGCACTTAGAGACAGAAGAATAGTGATACCAAGCTGTCGTGTGTGGAGATCTGTCACTCAGACTGTATTTTGGGTTAAATATGGAAAATAATAGGAAGGAAAAGATGATTTTGTTGTTGTTTTTTTAAATCACCATTTTTTCAGCTGAATTAAACAAACTGGATATATACTGGATAACCTGCTGCTTTAAATCAAGATTTTCTATCTATAAATATCTATATCTATAATATATATATAAATCTGTATCTGTGTATTAATCTGTTTATGTAATAAAACACAATGGAGTAAAAACTAGCAGGAGCTGTTCAGGTTGATTTTACACAACTACAGTGACACTGACAAGAGTTGAAGCTAATGATAATGTTGGTCCGTGTATCACTCCAAATAATCTTATTGTGATAGCAAACCTGTGTTTATATGTCTTCATGATTGTAAACACTTTGAAAGCAGTGAACAAACACCAGATACACAGCGAGCAGCTACACAACAGCCACGTTAGCTGCGAAGCTAACGTGCAGAGCGTCAAACAGCTTTATTAACAACTCTGCTACTTTACAGCTGACATCACAACAACAACATATCCTGACTAACTAGACAGTGAGCTGAATGTCAGCAGGTAACGTTACAGTTTATATGAAGCAGCGCAGAGCCAATTTCCACCGGGTCCGTCAGCGGCGCATTACAGCTGCGCCGCGGTCACCGGAGCTGATAGGTACCACTATAATCAATGAGAGTGTTTCCACCGGGAACGTTTAAGCAGCGTGTTAGCAACGTCCCAGCAGCAGCTCTCCACGCCGCAGCGCTATCAATCGCAGCATTTCTATTTTTGATGGAGCTGTTTCTAACGCGACAAGCTCAACAGAGCAGATTGCACCAGACAGGAAGTCAGACACAGAATCGGCAAAATAAAACTTCTGTCTTTCAAAATAAAACAACTCGTGCAGCCTCCCGATCGTATTTCAGCAACAAACAGGAATAAAACAGACAGATAAAGAGTCCATCTAGCTACGTAGCCTACTGACAGATGACATAAGCACAAAAATCAAAGAAAATTACCAAATCAACTAAATTTGAGCAAGTCAACAAAACCGGGCCATTTAGTTGTGCTGCTACTACAGTAATTACTGTATAGCTAAACTGTTGTGCAGCCGTTCTGCGCCGCTGACGGACACGGTGGAAATCCCCAGTTACTCACCTGTCCGGCAGAGCAGCGTCCGCCTTCATTCTCCGGTCCTTCGCCGGGTCTCCGTCGGTCCCTTTGATTATTATCGCTTACTACACCTTTAAATAAATAAAGTATTACACTTGATAGATTGAATATATTAATATTATTATTATTGTTTTCGCATTTTGTGGTTCAAAATGTACAAAAGTGCACATTGTCTTCAACTGTCACCATTAATATTCATTTTTAAATTATGGGCAAGAGCAATATGTAAAACACAGACATAAACATCTTTATTGTATAAACAATAAAAGTTGAACTGAAAATTGTCGCTATAGAGAAACCAATATTTGATCATTTTTTCTGCTATGGTTATTAAATGTATGCACACTTGTATTTAGATGTCATTTCATCCATATTATTTGTTATTGTCAGTGGCAGAGCCTGTTACCACGCTTAACTCACACTGTCCACACACACACACACACACACACACACACACACACACACACACACACAAAGACAAATACAGGAAATTACAGATGCGCATGCCGGAAGATATTTGGGAGACAAGATCACAGAGAGCGGCCCAAACCAGTTAGATGATCTGAGGAAGGATAAGAGAAGGAAAGGCTGTTTAGATGATGGATCATCTTATTGGAGTTTTCCAATAAGACTATTTGACTTGTATTCAAACATATAAAACAGAGTCTTTCCTGTTCACTTAAATCTGGACACGCTTTGGACAGAAGTGAATTGGACGATGTCAACAACGGCTTTTCTAAATGATTACCAGTATCAGCAATACCAGACAGGATCTACACAGTAATAACTGCATTTTCACTGAAAGCATCTTTAAAAAAGTACTGTACTAGCTACTATACTACTACTCAATAATTTACAAAAAAATAAATAAAGTAAATGAGAAAAATATAATCATATTTTACATACTGGGAATCATGTATAATTAAAAAGCTTTGTATGCTATGGAAACACTCAGCTTTGGTCAAATATTGTTAACAATACTGCCTTAAATAAATAAGCCATACATTGATATTTCCACAAGCGTATGGAGCATGTCTTTCTTACAATAAAACATCAGTACAAATTTGTCAGCCTTTTCTTCTCAGTTCAGTCAGCCTACTGAAAACTTATCAACAAAGTTTTATTACCTTAGCTTAGAACATTTGACCATACTAGAGGATTTTTTCTTTTGCAAGCATGGATGATTGGACTCTGGCACCTTTGTGCACACAGCAGTCAAAGTGCTGTTATTGTGGAGCAGAATGATGCAGCAATACATTTTCATGAATATTTGACATTGCAGGAGATAACTATCAGTCCACTATGTAGCGCTAGAAAACACACTAACTGCACGTTATATTGCCGCATATCAAATATAGACCACACACTTCACACTTCATTTAAATCAAAGGAAGTTTGTAACATAAGGCTGGCTTCCTGTTGCTGTGTCTGTTGGCAGTGCTGCACAAGTAAGTCAGTAATGCAAACCTGGGGCGAGGAGGTATTTTAGCACAAGTACTGGTCGGCATGAGGGGAACAAAATTGCCATGTGCTCTGTACTTGATGGATACTGAAGGTGACAGGAAACATACACAAGTGGATGGAGAGTGGGAGGAATGGGGAAGGGGGAGGTCATTAAGGTCCCATAGTTCACTTATGCCTTGGGGCCCCTTGGCATGTTAATCCAGCCAGTGGTGACATGCTGAATGATTAATCAATGATCAAATAAGGTTCAGTCTTGAAACAATATGTAGAATACAATGAATTGAAATGAAATGCCCTGCTGTGTGTGAGAAGTACAACTTTGACCATGAATGCAGAAGAATTATGTGTTCAAAAATGACTTCAAGTTTAAGAAGCATGTATGTAGAAGTGGATGAACATACATTTTTATTTATTTTATACTACATTTATATTATTTTATTTTATTTTTATTGAAGTATTTGATTTTAGTTGAAGTCTCTATGCTGGAACATTTCCTGAAATTCCTGCTTTATGCTGTATTTTATGGTATTGTATGGTATTGTTATGTGCATATGTAAAGCACCTTGTAACTCTGGCTTTGAAAGGTTCTAAACAAAGTTCACCTATTAACTTATTTACTTACTATTTTATACTTTTTAATAAAAAATTGCCTTATTTTTTCTTTGGTTTTCTTCTAATTTTTAGTAAATAACACCATATTGAAAGGACAAAATTGAATTAAGTGAATTGCACTATATGGGGTAGGAGGATGAGAATGAAAGGGCACATTTTGAATGATCAATGTGCCACTGTGTTTCCCATAGCAGAGATCTACATTTTACTGGAAAAAAGTACATCACAAAATCTTGACATTAGATGGTATTTGGCGCCCTCTCGTGGCCGGTCGCTGAATGTGTTTTGTAACAAATTGAGTAATTCATGTGGTGTAAGCCAGGCAATAAGATGGTGTTTGTACTTAAATGTACCAAAAGATTTGATTTGAAATTTAATGTAGCCAACCTAATCTAATTCAGTTTTTAGGCTATGGAATTATGACTTTATGACAACAGGTTATTAGATTCTGATAAGGCAATCCATTTATTACATAGTCCCTTAAAACAGAATGCAGCGGCCCAGAATATTGTTTCTGTGAAATTGGGTGGATGAAACATTAGAAACACCCTCAACTATAAATCAACGTTATTCAAATACAGTCTCTATTAGAAGTCTAATCTAAATTTCACCACTCTGGGCTAATTTTCATTAGACTTCTTTCTAAGTGTAGGCTATAGCTCTGTAAAGTTTCGGCTGGTGTGTTTTTCTTTTTCTTTCTTTCTTTCTTTCTTTCTTACAGCATGTGACACTAAGACAATAACAGAGTACACTTAGGCATCATAATGCAATTACAGGCAAGACTTTACTTTCAACTGGTTGAAAATAATAATACAAATAAATAAATACAAAATGTATATTTGAAATAATAATTTAACATAAAAACGGTATATGTGTCTTATTGTTTGTACTTTAGATACACTTTCTAAAATCAGTTGTGAAAAGTTCAAACAATGGGCGAACGATTCCCATAAATGTATAAATAGATAGATTAGATAGCCTAGATAGATAGATTTGATTGATCATTCAGATGATAGACTATACAGTGCACATCAGAATGAGATTCCGTTGCATGACTTAAAAATAGTGCAAAATATATATGCCTATTAAAAAAAGAAAAGTGTTGAATAAGCTATTAAAAATAATACAATGTGAAATTAAAAAAAACCCCAGCACATTTGCATAAATATATTGCACAGCAGTAGTTACTTTGTAAACTTGTAGAGTCGAATTTTTATTATGATCATTATTATTTTTATTTTATTTATCTATTTAAATTAAATTTCATTAAATTTTGTGCCGTCGAACTTTCTGGATTTCGTTTCGGTTGATGTGACGTACCATTTACGTAGTTTAATCCATGTGAGCGTGATGACGTATATCGCTTACGTACAACACATGTAACCTCACGGTTGCGTAGCTCGGCTGTGCTGCACGTTGACATTGAGACAGTAACCCGACAGAAAACACATCTCAGCTGACTCTAACAGGCGAGTTACTGCTTTGTTGCTTCTTACACTCTGCTGTGACTTATGAGATTAGACAGAATCTAAGAGAGACGTCCTCACTGTATTTGAAATGACGCATGTTAACAATATTAAAACCGAAGGAGACAGACAGCAGCTAACTTTAGCATAGTTACTTAGCTTAGCCGGATAATCATATGACTGAATGTGAATTGTTTCGTTTGATTTATTGTGTTTACTCAGTTTGAGTTGTTGAATAAGTGGGAGCAATGAAGAGATGTAGTGCTCTGTGTTAGTCAGGTGTAGTTGTTTTGAAGCTCTGACTATGAGGTTAACCAAGGATAACTGCAGACAGGGGAACATGTTAGCCTGTGTGATGTAAGCAGACTTATATCAGTATTGTACAACATTAACGTTATTACACAGAACGTTATTTACCTTCTCACTATGTTACTAGAAGTTATGTAGTTAATAAATGTCCTGATGCTTGTCTGTGCCTTGTGTAACGTTAGTTTGATAAGCACTTAGAATGGCCTCTGTGTGAGGAAGCAGTCATACCAACCTAAATGATGTTGCCCTTCAAACGGACTCCTTCACTAAGATAACACTGTGTTACATTGCACTAGTAAATACGTGTGTTCTCTGTGTTATCCCTGTACTATACTGTAGTATTTCCATGTGATGCTACTTTCTACATCTCAGAGGAATATTGTACTTTCTACTCTACTACATTTATTTGACAACCTAAACTAGCTAACTGTATATAAAGTAGTGTAAACTAGCTAACTGTATATAAAGTAGTATAAGCTAGCTAACTGTATATAAAGTAGTATAAACTAGCTAACTGTATATAAAGTAGTATAAACTAGCTCCACCTCCAGCAGCTACAACAGTAACATGCTGCTCTAACACTGATGCTTCACTATTAATAATCTAATGATGTCATATATAATAATATATCACTACTTTTACTGTAATACTGCATACTACATCACTAATAATACTGCAGTACTTTTACTGTAATACTGCATACTACATCACTCATAATACTGCAGTACTTTTATTGTAATACTGCATACTACATCACTCATAATACTGCAGTACTTTTACTGTAATACTGCATACTACATCACTCATGATACTAATAAATAAATTGGTACTCTTACTTTACTCTGAGTAAAGTATCTGAGTACTCACTCTGCCACTGTAGGTCTGACAGTGAGATCATTATTTATTTAAAGCACCTCTCTATCTGTCTCCATGGATGTCATTTCAAAGGCTGGGCATTGTTAGAAATGTTAGATATTGATGCTAGTGTAGTATTGGTTGCACAGAGATTTTAGGTTTTTCTTGCAAAATATTGAAAACAAACTCAAAACCATGTGTTACCTGTCTTATACCTTGTATGTGTTTGTCTCCACATCAGATAGAGCAGGATGGGAGCCTCCATGTCCACACCTGCAGCTCCTACAGTCAGAGCAGAGGCCATGATGGCTGCCCCTCCTCAGGGCTGCCCCATGCACCAAGAAGCCCAGCCTGTCAAAGGTGCTGCAGGAGAACTAATTCATTATTTACAAAAATCATACAATTTATGATCATGGATATTCAAACTGTGTTAACATATTTTAATGAGTGTGTCTGTCTCTGCTGTGTTGCAGTGTCTCCACCTTCAGAGTGTCCCATGCATCAAGCTCAACCAGTCAAAGGTAGGTGTTTACATGTGATGGTCAAATGGATTATTAACTATTCAGTACTACTGAAGCAGCACAGATCAGAACACACAGATAGAAGTAGATGATGTTAATATTATCACCTACACACATGTGAAATGTCCACTTCTGTATGTACCCAGTATGATGTTTTTGTTACTGCTGCTTGATTTCTGTTTCCCTTTTCACAACTACACTGTGACAAATCCTGCTACTTTCTTAAGGTGGTATTTAGGGCTGGGCGATAAACCCAAAATTTATCGATACCAAAATTTACGACGATAAACCGACGTCATTTTGCCCATGTCGGTATATTTGGTTTTTAACCTCTTAACGCACGCTGTTCCGCCTGTGGGACGGGACGGATGTTAGGAGGTAGCCACACACATGTTTTAAAATCCAACCCTTAAACATATATACTCATGCCATACATTGTTGGAAAGCTTAGATTCTCCTGATTCATTCAAGACCACTCACGGATTATATGGTTCCTCACAGCCGTAATAGTATTACGTTTTAGCTCGGCTAGCCCCTCAGCTAAGTGAGAAAAGCTATAATACCTACATACCTTCGAAGTCTTCCCTTTATCCACAACGATCATCTTATGACTCAGGACTTTCTGTACAGCTCGCCAAGTATCCATTCTTGTGAAATATGAAATCCGTTTCCATAAAACCGAAATACTTTCCTCAATATGTCAACATGTATTTAGTCCAACACGTAACGTAATAACACAAATAACAAACCATATACGGTCCGTTTACGTCATTTCCTGACCTGCACGTCCATCTCAGAGTACACGTGACTAGATGTTTACGACCGTGAGCCTCTCCTGCTTCGACACCACACACAAGCCAATCGGTGTTTAGGATTAGGCAGTACATGCCTCCAAAGCCAATGAGGACATGTGACAGACGACAACGTGGATTTGATTGACAGCTGTTCCAGCCAATGGAAGTATTCGGTGAAATGAAGTTTTAGCCAATAGTCTGAGGTTTCCAACGGTGTATGACACTAAGCTATCAAGTTTGGCTGTCCATAAACAAACTCCAAGCATAACCGGCGTGCGCCCTGTGCGTAAAAGAGTTGAACCATATATCATTACGCACTCAGCATTTTGGTACACGGTTGGTTCTTCTTCGACTTGACATACGAGTTATAGCAAAATAAACAGACAGATAGATAGATAGATAGATAGATAGATAGATAGAGGACAGTTCAAACGTCGAAGCAGCAGCTGCAGCGCCGGCTACGGTGGTACACCTGGTGGAGGAGGAGGAAGAGCAGCAGCTTGTTCCCAAGAAAAACGCGTCTTCAATCGTGTGGCAACATTTTGGTTTCAAATGGGAAGATACTGCTCAGAAAGATGTAAAATGTAAGTTGTGCAAAAAGCCAACGGCGTCACCAGCCAGGGCAATACATCTAACCTTGGAGTGGAGCAATTATGCTGCCACAGCCCCATCTAGTGGCCAAACTTTTTTTAGCGCACGGGGTGGTGGTAGTCAGAGCGATAGATATAACATATGTTATATCTATCGCTCTGGTGGTAGTTATCGTCCATTTATCGTTATCGAGGTGAACTGCTCAATATATCGTGATATTGATTTTAGGCCATATCGCCCAGCCTTAGTGGTATTACTGAAATTGGAACTGAGTCGTAGCAAGGCACTGATCAGTACTTGGATCAGAAGCAGCCAGCCTGTGATTTAGCAGAATGAAATCATGACATCACATCAAGGAACCTTAATCATGGTGCTCTTGTCTCCTGTAGCATCTCCTGAAGCGTCTCCTGTAGCCTCTCCTGTAGCCTCTCCTCCGCCCGAGTGTCCCATGCACAAAAAAGAAGCAGCCCCCGCCCACCAGGACCGGGCCTACGAGTTTGTCGAGTGTCCTATGAAAGCTGCAGCAGCCGCCAACAGTGACATCGACCCAACAAATATGGTAAATATGTCACATTTACTGTAGATCAGGGATGTTCAAACTATTCCATGTGTCTGCAGGGTCGTGATCCAACCATCAGTTGATTACATGAGTGAAGCCTGGTGTGCTCATGCTTGGTACATGAACCTTTATAGAATAGTTTGGACACCTGTGCTGTAGGGAGAGAGTGTAGAGTAGATGGAAATGAGCCTACTTTGGACAAAATTCTAATTCATAAGTAACAAACAACATGAAATTTTGGATAATGTGGATAATGTTAGCTGTCTTTGATTTGAAAACATGTATCTAAGTCAAGATATAATCATACCTGTTACTGAACATGTGATGGTGTAAAAAATACTACTAGTAATACTTTTTTAAAAAGCTCTCTTGGGGGGTGGGGAACATTTGTACATAGATAGATGGAAAGTTAAATTTAGGCTGGGTTTATTGTGTATATGCACCACTTACTTGGAAAGTGTAGGTAATATTGAAATGGGTTTATGTAGATTTTTATGTTTTTAACAATCAGGGAAATTCCTGTTGTTGTTGTGTGTGAGTGTATAATTAAAGACACAGCCTCCACAGCTGTAAACTATCATGCACTTATAGATTGTATTGAAGCACTTTATAACTGACATGTCTTGAGAAGGGTTCCTGCAACTGAAACACTGACTCCTTCTTTTTAATGAATCATCGTGTTGATCGTGTTGATTGTGTTATTGAACTATGTTTTCCTCCCTGCTTGTATCCAGATGCCTCCTCCTAACCAGGTGCCAGCTCCAGACCAGCCCTTCCCCCTGCCCGTTGTCAGAGAGGAGTCCACAATCCCTCGTCACGGCTCAGAAAAGCACTGGGTTTACCCGTCCGAGCAGATGTTCTGGAACGCCATGCTGCGGAAGGGGTCAGTTTACTGCGGGGCTTCCTTATGTCAGTTCATCACCAGATGTGTGCAGGAATGTAACAGAGATGTTTAGGGAGAGACTGTGGAGGGAGATATCTGTAATAATTCCACCTGATGAACTAACACTGACACATGTAAACAAGTTATTGGTCAGCAGTGATAAAGAGGTTGAACTTCTTTCTCTAGCTTTCCTCTCTTAAGCAGTATCACATCTCCTAGCTGTCCTCATTGATCTCTAATGTACGACTCTCTAATTGGCTCACTGTTCAAATATTATTCTGTTTAATATACCATCTTTATGTTCACAGTGTTACCTGTAGGAGGAAATATAGTAGCAGTGCTGAGGCAGTAAAGAAACTCTGGGTCTATTTTTACAGTGTGTCCTGTGTGTGTGTTGTACTGTGCTGCAGGTGGCGCTGGCGTGAGGATGACCTCGCTGCTCATGATATGAGCAACATCATTAAAATCCACAACACCAACAATGAGCAGGCCTGGCAGGAGATCCTCAAATGGGAGGCCATGCATGCAGGGTGGGTCATGAACACAATAAACAGAGCATAACATTAAATAAAACCAAACATATTCTTCATACACTTCACATACTGAGGTATTTAATGAGTATTGTGTCTTGTGTTTTTCTCCAGTGAATGTCCATGTGGTCCAAGCTTGAAGAGGTTTGGCGGCAAAGCCAAAGAGTTCTCACCAAGGGCTCGCATCCGCCACTGGATGGGGTGAGCTCAAACTTATCTCACTACACTTTAGTCTGTGCGTTCATGTTGTATCCATGTGTCAGCCCCGCTTTGTTTTTTTTAATCATTACTATATTATTATTTGTAGGAATCTGGTAAGAATAATTTTCACTCACTGCCAGATAACACACACAACAACACACAGGCATCCTCAATCCAGGATATACACTGCACTCAACATGCTGACTCAGCGGGACCCAGGTGGCTGGGGTGGGAGGGTCCGGACTCCTGACTGGTGTCCCATTCCTCTATTCTTCTTCAAATAGAGAGATGCTCCTCAGACCCCTCCTGTAGGTGTGGGGGCTTTTCTTTTCTAGATGGTATCTGACCTGCAACAGACCAGCAACCTCCTACGAGTCTGGGTGCAAACCTAAAGCAGGCAAGAGCAAGAGAGGGAGGGAGGGAGGGAGGGAGGGAGGAGGGGAGGGGAGGAGGAGAGAAAGGGGAGCACAGACAGACAAGCAAACAAACTATAAAAAAAGAAAGGGTTGGATAGAAGTGGAGAGAGGGAGAGAAAAAGTAAATAATTCTGTCCTGACTCATCCTGGTTTCACCCTGGCGCCTCGTTGTCCCTGAGACCCAACCAGAGACCCCCCCCCTCCCCACACCAACTACACTACAACTTTGACTTGTCCCCCCTTTTTTCTCTTCTCTTCTCACACACACATATCACATGTGCATCTCCTTTAAAACAAAAATGTAACTTATTTATTGTATTTTCTTAATGTTTCATGTTGTTTTTGTTTGGGTCACTGTCTGCTTCTCTTTGCTTTGTACTGTCCCGTGTCATGAGTGTTTTCCTGTTCATCACTTATCCTGCTCCCAATTACTGTTAATCACACACAGGATCTCTCACTAAATAAAGAAGCAGCTGATGCCACCATCAAACAGACTGAGCAGAAAAAAACAAAACAAAATCAATCCAGGATGTTCATTTCAGTCTTTACCCCTCATGTCCAATGATTGGCTGCTGTGTCACATCTGCACTGAAGCTTTTTCTTAAGTGTCTGTTCTTCACCAGCTCACATTTCCATTACAGCCACGACATGTTCTGCTTACGTTTTGTTTGTATTACTAGCAAACCTTACTCCTTTTTAATCAGTCTTATCTTTATGTGATATGTGATTCCTGGAAATCGTTTCTTCTTCTGCTTCAGATTCTGGTTGAGAACTGACATTAACAAACCCAAAGAAATATTTTGGCTCATGTCCCTATAAGATATAACATTGTGTTGTAAATACAGTCCAGAGTATAAACATACCTGTCCATAGAGGAAGAAAAAGGTGAAATCTCAAATGTCTCCTAAACAGCAGTTCATTTGGAGAAAGTGTCATCACGACATCATAACTCATCACGTTAATTTCTCCTCTCCTCTCCTCCGCAGCTATGAGCTTCCCTTTGACCGTCATGACTGGATCATCGACCGCTGCGGGAAGGAGGTGCGCTACGTCATCGACTACTACGACGGCGAAATCAACAAGGACACCTACCAGTTCTCCATCCTGGATGTACGCCCCGCCTTCGACTCTTTAGGTGCCGTGTGGGACCGCATGAAGGTGGCCTGGTGGCGCTGGACCTCTTAAAGGACTCATATATATATATATACACACACACACACAGATATTTAGGTGACTGTGTGAACTACAAACACATGCGGGGAATTGTGAAAGTGATGATCCTCATTTCTCCTCTTTGCCAGATGTGTGGTGCTGTGTAAAGAAAGTATCAACAGACTCGAGAAGAATAAAAGAAATGTTTTTAGCAGAACCTCACAGTTAGCCTGTAACAAGCTTTATCTGCTAATCATCATGATTTCAATGCAAAATTAATTTTGAGTTTTAATTGCAGTTGAACAGCGTGTGTATCTGAGCTAGAGAAGGTTTGTCTGACAGGTCACATATTCAAACTGCCTCTGGAGGTCTGCCCTCACTCTGCTTTCATTGCGTATGTAACAATAGGAACAGCTTACTCACCTAAAGGGACATTCCACCAATTTCCACCAAAGTTAACTTAACTTGTCATATAGAGCACTGCTCAGCCAATCAGAACAGTTGTATAATGTCTTCTGTGGCTTTAGAGGAGCTTTGTCAAACCTAAAGGAAAAAAACCCCTGATGACATCATAGTGATGTAATCTCAGTTTGGGTTTGTGGTTGACAAGTGTTTAAAAGTGTGGGCATTTACTTTGCAGGAAGGGTGTAATAATACTAGATGTTATCACATTGTATTGTGGGAAATGTAGGATCCAGTGTTTTTGGAGTTGATACTTAATAGTAATGAGAGTAAAGATGATTGATTAAAATAATTGTCCTTCTGTAATGAATCTCTGGTTACAGGGAGGGTGTAAGTATTTCATCGTTAGTGATATCAGACAAATGTATACTTTATTTTATTAGATCATTTGGCATCTTTCCTGGATTTAACAGTGACAGTAACTGCAGGAGAGAAGTCCCAGCCAGAATCAAACCATTGAACCAGGGATGATAAAGCATTGCACTCATTTGATATTAGACTCATGATGGCCAATCACTTGACACAGTTCATCAGTTTTCACACAGCTCCCTCTGGAGCCACAAAAGGCTTGAAACACACGGAATACCAGGAAACACACACTGATTTGGAAACATATAGGAATTCCCTTTTATCTGCAATAGTTTCAGTTTGCTTTAAATGCTGTAATAATTAACTTATACGTCATGACTCCAGCGGCAGTTTGAGTTCATACAATAAGTTTGGTTCTCTTCACCACAGTGATGCTTTTCATGAGTCTGTCTTCTCTCTGCCTTTGTACAGTGTATCTGCTATGACTGTATAGATGTAAGTACCACTGCAGTTCCATCCTGTCAGTCACTGTTGGAGAAACAATAGTTACTGTCTGTTTCACCAGCATCATCATCATCACTGGTGATAACGGTTTGGACAAATGAACTGTAGGGGTTTAGGGTGTTAGTCTAGTCTAAAGGAGATATAGTTATATTTTTGTAAAAGGACCAGGATGGATATCAGTGTCGCTATTGAATCCTGTAACTCTTATTTTCCTCTTCCCTTCTTATTGTGGTTAGTTTGCCCTGATGTGTCTTCAGTTGGACATCGGGGACAAGTAACAGATGATTGATTGCAGGTTAAATTGAAAGTCACATGACACGTCCATATACTGTATTACCCTGTTCTTGCAGTACTTAAATTCTGTATTTCACACAAAGGGATTAAAAAAAAGGTTAATCAGATAACATTTGCTTGGATATAAGTCACATCACCATTTGGTCTTGCATTGTTTATGATTTCACTGTGAAACATTTCAGCATCCAATTCTGCTATATTATATATTTTTGCTTTTGCTGACATTCAGGTTTTTATTTATTTTTGTCTGTAGATTTGTGGGATGCTTCTGTTCCCAGACAGTGTTTATCTCGAATGATTTTACTAGCTCTGGTGGTCTGCTAAACTATCAATAAAGCTGGTCCTTCTGCCTCTGAATACTTCTTGTCTGTCTCTTGGACACTGCAGTGTTTTGATCATCAGTCTGCCTCTCTGCCAGCCTCCACTCTTCTGCTTACAGGCTTTCCAGCAGATGTTGGGACCAGGCTGCAGGGATTTCCACGGATTTTGGGTGATCTAGTGGCTCACAGTCGGTGTTCCAGTTCATTCTAAAAAGTTCTGGGTGGTGTTGAGGTCATGGCTCTTTGCAAAGCCAGTCAGCACTTCAACTCTGCAATAGCAAAGCATTTCTTTTATGGGGCCTGGTGTTGTTTGCAGGGTCAATGTCACGTTAAAACAAGAAGGAGATCAAACTAAACAGCCACAGGCCTCCACTGTCCATACAGTGTGCTTCAGCACCATCTGCTGGACATAATGAAACATTGCAGCTGGTTACAACAACACTGACTATTTGAATATTTTGTGTCAGCTGTATTTGATTTCATAATAGTGGCTGAGAAAAGCAGATGTTGTGGGAAGCCTATCTGGAATGATGAATCTGATTAAACTCTTTCATGAAGCCAATTCAGTTTATTTGAGTAGACTAAAAGTCTAGTTTAGCAAATGCTTGGTTTTGACTTGGAACACACACACACACACACACACACACACACACACACACACACATTAAGTACAGATTACATCAATTCACAATAAGTTTGTTAAGATAAAAATGTACAGAGTAAAATACAACAGCAAAAATGAATCAAATCACTGCCATAAATGAAGTGCTGAGCTATAATGTACAAGCGCAAGAGGCAATGTTATTTTAAACAAGAGTAAACTTAAGTATCAAATAGGTGTGTTTATAGTATAGTACAGTATATGCCATTTAAAATGAGAGCCAGCGATAAATATACCATGTTCACTATATGGCTAAAGTTATGGGTCAGAGCTGTCGCCATAATTGAATTTAATTACTTAAAGTCTAAAGCTGGAAATGTACATAAGTCTGCTTAATAAAAACAGAATTATGAAACTAAGCAGAATTAGTAGTTAAGCACCTGGCTTATCCAGTCATTTTGCTTAAAGTTCCCTTCCAGATGTGTTTTAAAAAAACAAACAAAAAAAACTCTGATTTAAGTATTCATTTGTATCTAATGTGTTTTTTTCTTTCTTTCATCTCCTGCATTCCATTCTCAGTGTGTGTGTACTGGAGGCCTCAGGTCTCCACATCACACTTTTGTCAGTTGCATACTGGATAATGGTTGGCATCGAGATTTAAGGTGATCTCAGAGAAACTTCCCTGAATGTGAAGACTGAAACTCAGCAGCACACACATCATTCAGCACAGTGAAGCTCAAATATCATAGTGAAAAAACAAGACGTTTGAGCTTAATGAAACATTTAAAATAGGTCACTTTTGTCATTTGAGCACAGCATCATTCTCTTTTTTTCTAGTGGAATTTGGTAATATTTTTGACTTGGCACAGTAGGAGGTGTGGATGCTGTTGCTTTCTGCCCTTTCAATGACTCGTGAGTCACAAAACCTGACCCACATGTGTGTTTTGTGCTCTGTAGGCAGCAGGGGTGGGATGGGGAGGGGGTCATGGCTAGGGTTGAGCAAAAGAAGAGCCTGCACACCTACAGCACTTCATCTAAAAGGCAGTCTACAGCAAAACATGAAAATGAATGAAAGACTGTACCAACGATCCATCATAAGCTACTCTTCACAGAATGTGGATGAAAGATATCCTTTATGAATAAAAGATTATACTTTGCATTGCAGATGAGTACAGAAAAAGGGATAAAGTTGCTGTATCTGATCATTTTGACAGAAGTTGTTGTTTTACTGTCCAGTGTTGAGTCAGTGAGATGGATATGTTATCAGAAAAAGACACAGCCTATAATATTAATGTTGTATCATTTATTACAAATGATTATTGAGTACTGAGTTGGATCAAGATGCAATGACCATTAGACAGTTATTCTTAGTTTCAATTATGTAGTAATTATAATAACCACCACCATGCTCCCATAACATATATAAAAGTGTCCTAGAACAGCAAATTGAGACAAAACACTTAAATAACACACAGAAACAGTGAATTTGTCAGAAAAACATTTAACCAAGTCAAAAAAAGGTAAATAAAAGATGCAGTTTAGAAGCTGATCAGCAGAGGGAGGTGTTTCACCACAGTTGTAGAGAAACAGCACAATTTAAAAAAAGCATTCCACATGAGCAAAAACTATATTTTCTGCCATTTTGCTTAGTGTCTCATATTAATGAACACACTGCCTCCTGGATAAATATAAAAAGAATATATAAAGAAGTCTGACTTTATTCACTTCACATATCTGAAGGATTCCTCCACCTCATCTTGTGGAACTCTTCTCTCTGTTAAATCTTTACATGCTTAAATGAAAACACTCAGCATTTTAATGAACTATTCTTAAACAACCCACCATCACATATCAGGCACTAACTTTGGATAATCTATATTTTCATGAATTTGTCTGTTATGAAATGTGGTATTTGGAGAGAGCACTAACACTAGAGAGGAACTAACTGCTGTGATGATGATTCTAAAGGTATGACAAACTTAATAAGATTATTCTTTTTGCTTTTATTTTTTTAGTGTGTAGTATTTGTTTTTAGAGGGAAATGTTGATGTACATTGGTGAGGACTTATGGGATGGGAATGAGTTTTTTATAGCCTACTTCATTGACTATACTATTTATGCTTGTTGTAAGTGTACTGTTTGGTGGCTTATTGTTACTTGGAAAATGAGATAAAAAATTGGTGACAAAAATAAATGAAGAAAGAAAGAAAGAATGAAAGAAAGAAAAGAAATGACTAAGATGCAATAGATGAGGAATGTGTAGGTTTCATTAATTTTTATCACACATGCTTAAGTCAAGGCACATTGTGAACTACTGCTTGTCTCCATGTTCTGTGATTTTTTTTTTTTTTTTGCGTCCATTAGTTCAAACAATTAATGATGTTCCCTTTGTCAGTATGATAAATGATCATATAATGTATGCATTTGAATGTATTGGGTTCTCCATCACAGATGTGTAGACTACTTGTTGGTTTGGGTAAATGTTCCAATTCAGAGTCAACAGACAATAAACAGACAGTAAAAAGTAAATACAATCCAAGATCAGTATAAAAAATGCAGAATAGTAACACAAATGAAAAAAACTGAGGATTAAAAGGTACTGAGCTTAATATTTTTACAGATATAAGCCGGAGCCTGAACGTACAAGGCTTTAAAAACAAGAAGTCAAATCTTAAAATCAATTCTAACACTCACAGGAAACCAGTGCAGGGCAGCAAGGATCAGTGTGATGTGGTCTCTTCTCTTAAGACATGTGAAAAGCCTGGCAGCAGTAGTTTTGTATAAGTTGTAGTCTTTGGATGTTTCACCTACTCAGCCCTGAATAAAGTGTGGTGCAGCTGTCGAGTCCGGAGGATATAAAAGCATCGGTGACCTTTTCTAGATCTGCAATTTGACATTTGACAATGTTCCAAAGAGTTTCTTGTGATGTCACAGAGTGCTCGGCTTTCTCAGTCTTCAAACGCCCCCATAAATATTCAAGGGGGTTGAGGTCAGGTGACTGTAAAGGAAGGTCCATGACAGTGAGGACTCATCGGACTTCTTCGGTCTTTGAGTAGTTCTTGCAATGCTTTGAGGTGTGTTTGGGGTCAGTATGAATCCTTCTCCACAAAGATGCAAAATAGAGAGTGTAGCATGTCTGTAGAATGGAGTGCTACTTCTACTTGGTCAGGGTTTAGTCAGTTTAGTGCAAGTATCCAACTCCAGAGCAGGCAAAACACCCCCAGACCTGAATATTCCTACCACCGTGTTTCACTGTGGCTTTGGTACACTGCAGTCTTTCCTGTTCATCTTCCTACATTCATCCTTCTGTTACTACCATCAATCTCAAACTTGGATTCATTGGTAACTACAACTTCTTTTGGTATTTCTCAGCCCACCCCAAGTGTTCATCCTTGTTTCTTCTCCTGAGAATTGGTTAAGAAGCCACGGCTCATTCTCTGATACCACTTTAAGCCTTCTTTGACACTGTTATTGCTGATTAGAGTCTTGTGTTCTTTATTTAGTAAAGACCAAGCTTGATGTATTGATCTTCTGGTGGTGTGGTCACTTTTGGTATGCCTAATCAAGGCAGGAGACAACTGATCCAGGGGGTCTGCAGAGTGTTTTAGATATTCATGCACTGCCCCATTTAGAAACCTTTAGTCTAGTCATGATTTAACGCTGAGAAAGACTCTCCCAATTTGACTTCTGACACTTTCATTTAGTTCTGATGCCATGTTTCCCAAGCAATCTGCTGGAAACTTGAGGTACAGATATATTTATAGCAGGTGAACACTGGCTACAGGTTGAGTTAATGAATCAGCCTCCAATGAGTAGATCAAATCCACCTGTCATCTGAACACATGGTTCAATATAAGAGATACAACTGAAGGAAATCTGACCTTTTGTACAACGGAGTTCAGTTGGTCAGTACCACAAACTTGATGAAATCTGACCTATAAATAGAGCAGAATCTAAAATATTTCCTCTTAATTTAACATTTCATTACTTCTTTTGTTTTCTAAATGTTTCTGACTCCTCAAACATTATGTCTTGAGCTGCATCCATGATATAAAGAAGTACGATCCAAAGGTCTGTAAGTGTTGGCTCTGCTCATTTTTATTGAGGATGATGTGAGAATTGATTTCTGTGGACTTTGGTTAGACCAGTATCAGCATGCACTTTGCATTATCCAGTAGAGATGGCATAGAATCTAAGCCAGACTCATAACTGTTACAGCTCTTGTTTTACATCTGTTAATGCCAGTTTGGTCTTTTTCAGGCCAAAAAGTAACCGCTTGTTTCAAATATATCGTCACTTCATCAATTTAAAGTATATTTGAAAATTTGTTCTGATGTGATGTGAGGATGGCTGCTCCTAGCTAAGATGGTAAATGGACTGCACTTATATATATATATATATATATATATATATATATATATATACATATATATATGTATTCATAACCCTCCTTTCTAATTAACCTACCACTCAAAGCACCAATTCACACACATTCATACACTGCTGTCAGGATCTACCATACAGGGTGCCAACCTGCTTATCAGGAGGAATATTAATGAGTCACACACACTGATGTCACAGCCTTCAGGAGCAATTTGTAAACATACAGTATTACTCAAAATGTCAATCCATCCCTTTAAGACAGACGAGCTGATACTACATGTGTGGGTGTATTTTTCATTATGCATTAGCTCGTATCTATTACAGGCTTTTGAATCTTAACCATCTCTGTCAGTGCCTGGAATTTTTTATTTCTCATGCCTCCGTCTAACCATGGATAATGGGAATTTTCTCCCTCTTTAATATGATTGTTGACTGTTTACTTTGCCTAAACATGCCTTATTTATTTCTACTCCAGGTAGTTATTTTCTCTGTATCCTGAAATCCCATTACGACCTCAGAAAATATCAAAAAAAGCACAGACTCAACGCTCCCAGTCTAAAGTGCACATATGGCCGCATTGAATTTCTGATCAGCTGTGGGTTATTCATGTAGGTGGATGGAGCGGGAGCTGAAAGCGTAGTGAGGGCGGCGAACGCAACATGTCTTCTGGCTGCTGCGTTGCATTCTGGTCTATTAAGGCTGCTGTCAGTGGAGAAGCTGGTCTCTCTGCCTCCTGACTGATGGATTCCTGCCTGTATGATTGCCCAACGTCAGCGCAGAAGGAAAACATCGCTCTTTAAATCTAAAGGGGGCTGACATCTGACATTTACCGTCCACACTGGAGACATGATGTCTCAACATGACGTCTCATTGCCTGTAATTGGCCAGTCATCCAAGGTATTGAGAACAAAACAGATACTGGATACATCATACATTGCTGCAGTTGCTTTTTTTTGTTTTGGTGGATATTTCCTTTAAACACATGAGTGTGTGGGTCGACCACAGAGCCATGTGTGTGTTGCCTGAAATAATATGTGCATGTTGATTTCCCATGTGTTCCAGGGAGGCCAGATAGCTGCACAGCACACAGCAGATGTCCAAACAGCCCCTGGCATTCTGTGTGAAAGTCAGACATTTTATCATATCTGCTCTCCGCAGTCCCCATTTCCATACCAAAGAAGGGCCTTTTTAGCACTGTGTCTGCCACCGGCCACCCGCTAACCCGCCATAACCCAGCTCTGCCCACATGTCCGCTCCCTATCAGCGCCAGAAATCAACTTGTTAGAGAGGGACGCTGCTCTGTTTGCTGTTTTTACATCGACAGGAGTGTGTTTGCAGGCTTATCAGGTAATCACTGTGAACATGCAATCATTTACATGTCTGCTGTTTTTTTCTGTTGTGTGTGTGTGTGTGTGTGTGCGCGAGTTCTGCTTGAGCTATCATTTTCAGCACTGTATTGATTCAAAGCAGGCTGAAATGGAGAGGCCTACGTTTGCTTTCAGGTTAATCTGAGCCATTATAAATTTCACATGCTTGTTTAAATAGAATCATGAAAGCAAATCATGCAGCTGGTAAAATCTTGGAGCCACAACAGTCAGAACGAATGCAGGGCAAAGGCGACCATCATTTGGAACATGATGGAACATGTAATTGTAATAAATTATAGGCAGAATGCAGTTTACAGCTTTTATTGTCACATTCACAGCAACACCAGGCAGGCAAATTTGGCTTGTTTGGGCTCCAATTCTAAATAGTGTTTTTTTTTTAAAAGGAGAAAGAGCACAGTGTGTAATGAAATATAAAAATACACACTTTAAAAATCCATTGCAATATTGTGAATATGTTTCACATTTTAAACAAGTAATTCCAGTCTTGTGCCAAAAATCAGGAAATGTTCATTTGTATGTGTAACAGTAACAGTTTTACCACAAGGAAAGTCAGGACTCCCTTAATACACAACATATCTGTCACTGTCATTCCAATAAAACTATTTCATAATCTTCTTTGTCAAATAAGAGACTTTTTTCTTTTTATTGGTTGTCTGTCTTCTCCCAAGTTTTTGTTTAGTGTCCTCAAATGAGTGAAACAGCACCCCCTGTGGGTTATAACAGCTGCAATGTCAGCTGGTGATGGTGAAGATGGTTAAACTTGATTTAAAACAGTAGAGAAGTATCAAACTGTCACATGCAGTCATTGTGGCCGTACTGTAACTTTAAATGGACAAGACTCTGGAGAAGAAACATGAACTATGAAGACTATGGCCTTAAAAACAAACAATACAAGGTCAGGCAGTTAATAATAAGACCAGTTGTTGGATATAATTCATTAGCTTGAAGGAAATGTCACAAAGACCTGTCATGCAACTTCTAACTTTTGTTGGACGATATATTTTCTGTTGTTGTCATTTGAAGATTATTTTATACCACTGATATAATATATAGTGAGGAATGGAAGACACTACTTGCTTAGCCAACATGAATAGCCTCTTAGCTGCTAATGTGAAGTTTGGTAATACTAAGGTCTCTCTCTCTCTCTCTCTCTCTCTCTCTCTCTCTCTCTCTCTCTCTCTCTCTCTCTCTCTCTCTCTCTCTCTTTCTGTGCTGGTTTTCCTTCTGATGGTTAAATGTGTATCTGTGTGTCTGGATGATTTAACAATTTAACAAGGACACACAAGTTAAATTGTTAGTTATATAGGATACATAAGGTGCAGGTTGTTATCTGTAGTGTTAGTGTGCTGTTTTATTACATCCACATTTCCACACTTGTGTGTTTTCCTTGTGTCTTTGTCCCTCCAGGGTACATGAAGTGTTGATAAAGAAAAAACAGAAATAAAATACATAATACTGAAATTAAGAGAGAAAAATAAATAAAGTGAATAAGCAAATCAACTTAAATCATCAGGCAATGTTGTCCCCAGTGTTTCTCAAGTATAGAGTCTTTACAGCTTCCCTGCAGACACAATCACTGTATCACTATATCACTGAATGTGTGAAGTTTAACATTCAAAAAACAAGTGAAATCTGGAAATGTGTGAAAATGCTATTTGCCCAAAAGACACAATTTGATCAAGTTGTCAACTTCCACATTGATAACCAGACCTTATGAGTCTCCCATGAATAAGAACATTTAATTCAAAAGTGAAAACATAAAGGAGAAATAACAGTTCTAAAGTAGTGACTGAAATGAAAACTGAATTGTTTCATGGTCTTTTTCTATTTTATTGTATTTGTTTTGATGTTTACATTTTCTATCCTAGTTTTAGTCCACCTTTTATTAAACTTAATCTTTTATTTTACTTTTTTGTCTTTTTAATCTATTTTAACCAAGTTTTTACTCTAACTTATAATAACCCCTTCTCCTTTCTCTTATTTTTCTTATTTACCTATTTTTATTTAAATGTTCTAAACATTATCATTCTTAATTTCTCTTGTGTGCACTGCTCACAATTTGTGTCTTTTAATTTGTTCTTTTTTAAAATTCCTTTTCTTTATGTTATCACTTGTTCTGTCTTATTATCAGCTTGTCAATCAACTGAACTGAACTACACTAGCCTGTATGAAAGCTGCTATATAAATAAAGTTTGATTGATTGATTGATTGATTGATTGAAGTCATTGCAGGGATAAACTGTGAAATTTCAATATGAAATCTGTTAAATTCAGTCCAAACGTTCCCTCTGATGTTAGGAAACATCACTTTACAAGAACACTTCTGATATGAACATTGGAAACAAGAACAATCCTCAGGAACCTGTCCACCAGGCGACAGGAAGGACGTTCTTACCTCTGAAGCATCATGTGAAGCAACGTCCTGTTCTGATCACAGCTGGATCAGCTGTCAGTCGGCTTCCACAGCTGTAGAGACTGTTGATGGATTGTGTGTACATGTGTGCACTGTGCTGACACTAATAAAGGCTCACAGTTATCACTGACATAGCAGCTGTTTTCTCTCTGTTTGACAAACACCTGCATGTGTTTATACTGTATACTGTGTCCTGCTCATTTCTACTGGCAGACTGTGCTTATATTATTCATTCATTATATGCATATATATCTATTGATATTTGGATTCTGAAAATATTTTTTAATAACCCAAAATATGATATGTGTCTTTTGAACACCATGTAACATTAATATACAACCTTTAAGAATCTTCAGTATTCAGTGTTTCCTGCTAAGAGACAGACTCTCCCTGACTTTAATTTTATCCACAATTAAACAGTTAATAAGGGGAATAACAGATCATGAAAAGAAAAATCTTTTGAATAATTGAAGAAAGTTGTTAATGATTTTGTTGTTAATCAGACAGATAATGAACACTTTTTTTACTAGATGGTGAATCAGAAAATTGCCATGTGTTTTAGTGAAATGAATAGTTAATAGTTGTAATATGATAGTAGTTATGAGGATTTCTTTTTATGATGTAGCAGTGAAGACTGATGGCTCTAATGGTTATACAATGAACCCCACACTTCCATAAAGTTATAAATACATTTACATCATTATTACTATGTTATATTTTCATGTCTTAGGTTAAATAGGACATGATATTGTGTGATAGGAGCTGTTTAGTGGTGTAAAAGCTAAAAAATACACTCTCTCTGCTCTCTGAAACATGAATCAAGGTTTAATCACATTTATTGATCAGTCAGATGTGGTTCAACGTTTGGTATAAACACTTTTTATGAGGTGATTTATAGATCACAATAGAACTGTATTACTGATTTGAAGATGTTTACTTTGTTGGTAAAGTGACACATTGTTCTACTTTAAATACACTGTCTACTTGTTAATCACTTCACTGCTAAACTGAATGCTTAGTTTCACAGTTTATATAACTGGCTCCTTTAAAATAACAGCAGGCCCCAGTCTGGCCCCTGTGGCCCCATATTAGCTGCTGTTAATGGTACTTATATAGTACTTTTCTTGTCTTTTGATCACTCAAAGTGCTTTTACAGTTTATTGTTACTGGTCATGATCATTACAATGAAACGATTATGATAAACTAATTGTCTAGGCTATTATCAACAGACATAAGCTCATATTAAAGATCCCCTCTAGAAATGTTCTAAGATGTATAGAAAATAATTACTTTGTGTCTAATATGTTTTTATATCATCAAAGTTCAAATATGTTGTTAAAATTGATTGAAATGATATCTTCTCCTTCTCCCTCATTAACACAAGATGTCTCCTACTTCATTAAAAAGTCCATTCTCAGTGTATGTACACCAGAGGCTTCAAATTACCACATTGCTTCTGTATGGGTTGCATACTGGACCACGATTGGCTCCAAACTTGCTGTGATGTCACTAATCATGCTCAAAGGTACACACCCAAAACTGGATTTGATGAGCACAGAGAGAAACTTTATCTCCTTCAACAGATAGATGAAAAAATAACCAACCAAGTCCTGCAAACCTCCATGAACACATGAAGAATATCAGCAAAAACATGCCAAGTATGAGGAGCTAGCAGAGCAGTGCATGAGGCAGGGATGGACCACTGTAAACCAGTACAGGTGGGATGTTGAGGCTTTGAATCAGGCCATCAAGTCAATCACTGATGACACAGAGAGCCACAAGGTAGCTTTGGCTGAAGAGGGACATCCAATGGTCAACTGCTGCTGGGACGCACACTAGGGTCTCATCACCCCCTGATTGATGATGTTGAAAGTCCCAAACCACTCAAGGACCTCAGGATAGGACCCTGAGTTTCTTGTAGAGACAAAAGTCACAGAAAATGACCAGAAACTGTGCAGTTCCCCTCGGTTCTATGGAGCGTTTTTTAGCCAGCTGCTATCAACATTATCTCTGGCCATAACATGAACCTATAGTATTGTTGCGTTACCAAGGACACATTCACGTTTTTGTGTTGAGAAATGTTAAAAGATATCATTAAAATAAAAGCACATTCACTGAACAAAGATTATAAAAATAAAATGCACATTTCTAACTAGAAATGTTATCAAAAACATAACCTTTGTGTCGGCCTCCCGGGTCAAATTGAACCCGTCTGTTTTGACTGTTCCTTCCTTCCTCCTACCACCCTCCTTTCCTTCCTTCCTTCTTCCTCCCTTCCATCCATCCTTCCTTCCTTCTTTCTCTCTTCCTGCCTTCCTTCCTTGACTCAAGGACAACAGGAGGGTTAAAACTGCTATTGTGAAACTAAACTGCTTTGCATTGTGGACCAACGTAGTTATTACACACTTTGATGTGAGACTGGGTTGACTGCCCACAAGTGCTGCTTCAAATCCTTCTACAACAGACAGTATTATCACTCTAATATAGTGTCTGAGGTCAGCGGTCTAATTACAGTAGCCTAGAGTCTTCAGATTACATGTGAGACGCTAATATCACTGTCATGACTGATAATGTGTCTTTTATAATTCAGTATAGTCACCTTAAAGGAGTCATTCAACATTTTGATGAAATGAGCTCATTTGCTTTTATCTTGTAGCGTCTCCTCACATAGCTGCTGAGCCTGTTAAAGGTTCCTCAAAGCCATGGCTCACCCACACAGGTGTTTTCACTTATTTAGTCTAATTAGACTCATTCTCAGGACAGTGTGGGTGTGTAAAGCCTGCCATCTCTCTGATCCTCTTGTAGGAGAAGTTCATCATTCTAATAGGCCTTTTTCACACTTGTACAGGTGTTACTAATAACATTAGCAATGGTTTTGTTCCATTGAAGTGTCCCAGTCAGTCGTGACAGTGTGACAGAGTATAATCCTGAGACAAACAGCTAAATGGAATTCAGCCGCATTTCATTTCATCATTTTATTTTCATCACACCTGTGCTTTTCTTACTGCGACCTCATCCAAATCCAGAAGTGCTCCACCTGACTTCATCCTGAGCAGAGGTCTGAGCTGCCAGTAACACCTGTGTGAGAGTACAGATGCTACTTAGGAAAGTTGTGAATAAGACACAGATGACATTAACTGATGAATAAGAAAAAAAGTGAGTAAATATGGAGTTGACAAAGGGACAAGGATTTTTCTTAAATGTTGTGAAAGGTGAAATCATATACAGAGTTTGTTGAGAAGTAATGTTCCTCCTGATTATGGAGATCAGCTGTTTTTTTTAAAGCAGATATATACATGTTTATACAAGATTTCACTCCACTTCTTTGACATCCCCAGCTCTTAAAATGAGCTTATGTTTGCATTTCTTTAAATAATAAACCTTATTTACATTTAAATAACTCAATAAATAAACAAATAATAAAAGAAAGATGATTTTGGCTGAATAAATACTATATATATAATAGATTTGTTCAGGAAAGTAAGACAATCATGTATCACTGAAGTAGTATGAAGCTAAATACCCCTGCAGTTATGTAAGTGGGAATTTGCATTTTGGAGAGTCAAGAGGCTCACAGTGTTTGACTCATGAATACAGTTCATCTATTTTGTATTCACTTCTTCACTTCTTTTAAACTGACTTGCAGAAGTATTTGGATGAACATAATGTTCTGTTGATTGTTGCCTTTTACCAGTATGGCCTTAAATACACTAGATGGCCAGAGGTGTGTCATGACATGAAATAGAAATAGAAACACTGGGGCTTGAAACACAATTAAAACCACATTTCAACAACACAGTGCAATTAAGGTTTAGCACTGAAAACACTGCAACAGAGGCTATGACTAATTTTTGGTATATTCAGATTTATTCAGATAATTAGTTTTTACTGAACATGTAGGTGTGATAATAAGAGCAGGGCAATGCAACAGCCAATTTGCTGGAACTGATAAAGAGAAGAAAAGTTGTTTTGAAAGAAGGTTTCAAGCCAGGTTATACTGCATAAAACATGAGTTTTTTGGTATGTTCATTGTCAGTAAAAAAGTTTCTTGTGGAGGTCTCCTACTGTCAATAGATTTGCAATGAGAGGGTCATTAGTGTTGGAGACCATTGGACATATCAGCAGCTACTTGTACAGTAATGTTACACGTTGTTCTGCCACTGCTCACTCTCTCAAGTTTTACACTATTTCAACCAACATGCTAACAGCCATTTACTCCAAAGTTTATGACCAAATATGTAGTTTATCCATGTGACTCCAGAACAACGTATTGGAGTGTTTTCTTATCTGACGTCCTTATCTGCAGTAATAGGCTGGACAACATAACTGGTCTGTTCTGTTCTTTCCAAAACATTACACAACACCGTAAAAATAGTTGGAAATGTGACACTAAACTGGATTTGAATAGTGGTCTCCTGTGGCACAGTCCACTATTGGCTTAAGACCTCTACCACTCATACCACTGTACTAGGTTATATTTAAAATGGCCACTAGATGGCATTTGTCATCTCTGTTTTTGGGCAACTGACATTATGACCCATTGTGTCGATTTAGAAGTAATTAGCAAGTACCACAGTTTGAGGCTGGAGCCAACGTGGAAGTACCTTAAAGTGCCATTGACGGCCACTAGATGCTCCGACTGACTATCATTAAAAAATGATGCTATTTGCTTGGCAGCACAGTTTACACCTGCATTTCACCTTTTGGGTCCCCTGTGAATTAGACACGTTTTTTGTCTCATTTGTGGATTTGGCCCCATGTATGGGGAACACTGTAATCACACTTGTGTGAAGTGCACATGGGCAGTTCAGTAAAACATTACATTTTAACTTACATGTTGGTCCTCATGATCTGAATTGTGGTTGCACTTGTCATTAGTTGTTTTTTTTAACAAACACCATCCCTGGGGAGCCTGACAAGTTGCTGAGAAGCGTAAAAGTGACAAAGTTGCAAAGTTGGCATTAGTGTAATGAAGCCTTTGTAACTGGCTGTTTTCCCTGATAGATCCCTCACTCTCTGGTTAAGCTAGTGGTGGATGTGACTACAAAGTCAAGCCCCCCAACTGTCACAGGCTGCCTGCCTGCCTCCACAGCCTGTTCAGCCTCGTCTGCTCGCTTGCATGTACAGTCTTCTTAATTTTGTATGTTTGTTCTATTAAACCATTCCTTGATACATGAATTCTATCAAGCCTTGCTATAACTAACCTGAATCATACAGACTCTGAGGGGGAGATTTTCATATATATTCTTACATAACCCTCAAAAGCTTATTCTTAGTGGAAGAGGGAATGTGTGTGAGGGATTATTACTGGTAAAAGGACATTTGCAGTTATTTCAGTGACTTTAGTTTGAATTTAAGTTACTTTAGTCTGTTAATTTATAGCTATATGCACATTTTATAGGGAGCTGAAATGAAACCAGAACTTCCAGGTTCAGTTTCCAGAAGTAATGGTTAGATTTCGACGTGTTCTACTGTATGACCACGTCAGAAATCATAAATATTAATAGTTGTTTCAAACGGCCACACTGGGAGGTGGAGTAAAAAGTCAGATCACAGAGAGGAGGATGCATGATATCATTTAAATATGGGAATAATGGAGCATTTTGTTATCTAGTCTTTCCTGGAGGACATACATTTATCGTTCTCATGGAAAGTCACAGAAACAAAAGATAGAAGAAGCCCAACTATGAATCTAAAATAATACAGTAATGAGTGAAGACCAAATGTGACACTTTTCCTTTTAAAATATGCTTTTTTGAACATAGTTTAGTAGTCAGCTCATTCCAATAGCAGAATATTTAAAAGACAGAAGAGGACTGCACAGGGGGACTGTAGAGGGTGTGGTCCTGTGGCTATGTAGTCAATCAATCAATCAATCTTTATTTGTATAGCGCCAAATCACAACAAAGTTATCTCAAGGCACTTTACACATAGAGCAGGTTCCAAACCGAACTCTTCAGGTTTTAACTTTAAAGAGACCCAACATTCCCACATGAGCAACAGTGGCAAGAAACAACTCCCTTTTAACAGGAAGAAAACTCAGAACCAAACTCAGTGGGCGGCCATCTGCCTCGACTGGTTGGGGTTGAGAGGAGAGAAAGGAAGGACAGAGGAGAGAAGCACAATGAAAATCAACAATGGAGCTAGAAGGTCCGGGACTGGAATCCGTCATCCGGACGTCTACAGGCCCAGATTACCTGTGAGACCAGAAAGCACAGACAACTCCGGGGAAGAAGTTTAGTTTATTGAATGCATTAATAGAACATGAATGTTAATGGATATAGATGGATGGATAGAGAGAGAGAGAGGGAGGATGTAGTATGTGACATGCAAGGTAAACGGACACCAATGATGTTATTGGTGCAGGAGGCTACATGGTTTGGATCAATCAGGTATCACAATAGGCATGGATGTTACCATCAGGAACTGCATGCCTACAGATCTGAATGAATGTGGCTGTCCTATGTTGTGTCTGTTGTGATTTAATAATTCAGCATGCTCACACTGTGCTGACACCCCAGACCAATCAGCAGACAAATCAGGCAGACCACCGGGAATTATCGGTGGTCTCGAAGTTCAATCCAGGTCTGGTGTGAGATTCAGACGGTGTTTTTGTAACAAACCTGAGTGTGAGTCATGTCATACATCTTTAATCATAGCACAAACCGTTGCTTTTGGCCATTGTCTGAACTCACAAAGGTCTGTGCAGCTCAGGTCAAAGTCCAACAAGTCTGAACTTTCAGTGCTGCTCCAGACACCACATACATTACCACAGGACTGTCACAGTGATGGAAGACGTGAGCAGGAAAATGTGAACAACGCATTAAGCTCAGATATAGTGTGTGTGTCCAGGTAACCACCACACTTCTTTATGTGCATGCTCGCCATTTAAAGGAGTGTAGTAGAAACAGCAGCTCATTTACTGTGATTTGATTGGCATTTATGCATTAAATATGATCTTTTAATGATTTTGAAGAATTCTGAAATGTCTGAAACTCATTTCATTCAAGGGCCACATACAGCCCAATTTGATCTCATGTGTGCTGGACCATTAAAAAGATGGAAGGAAGGAGGGAAGAAGGGAAGGAAAAGAAGATAGGAAGGAAGGAAGGAAAAAAGAAAGAATGAACGGGAGGAAGGAAAATAGAAAGAATTAACGGGAGGAAGGACAGATGGAAGGAAGGAAAAGAAGGAAGGACAGATGGAAGGAAGAAAAAGACGACAGGAAGGAAAGATGGAAAAAAGAAAGAAAGAAAGGGAAGAAGGACAGATGGAAGAAAGAAAGGAAGGAAAGAAGGAAGGAAGGAAGGAAGGAAGGAAGGAAAGTGGGCAGGATTGGATCCCTCTGCGGGCCGGTACTGGCCCACGGGCCACATGTTTGACACTCCTGATATACAGAATGGTCCAAAGTCAAAATGAATAGTAAAGTGGTCTCAGACTATTGGACACAACAGTACTACTGTATAAGTATAATTAAATACACACAAATTAATAATATTTAATTAGTAATGATCACTAATATGAATTAGGTTGCTTAATTAATTGAATTTTGTTTTCAATTATTATTTTGGCTTTCAACAATTATGAAAATGATATAATCGAGATAAGTCGATTATTTTCATGCATTCATTTTCACATTTGCTCTGGTTTTGTGTCGTGTTATCAATCTAGTACATAGTGTGTGGGAGCAGCCGGACAGCGCAGCGACAGACTATGGTGAGCCGCTTTAACATTTAATAGCTCAACTGGATATACACTGCAGATATCCGTAATTCAATTCGTCCCAGTCAAAATGAACATATCAGATATCCACATTGACATTCTTCCTATCTGCAATTGACATTTCAGATATCCACAACGTCATTCTTCCTACAAATGCCATTCATGTGTAAAGCCCAATACACAAGAATGTCAAAAGTGTTGGGAAGAATGAAACACTGTGGATATCTGAGATGTTCATTCTGACGAGGAAGAATTGGATTACAGATATCTGCAAGACATATCCAGTCTAGCTATTAAATGTTAAAACAGCCACTTATGCTTTTCCAGAATGTTGTAGGTATCTTAAATGTATTTTTGACATTAAAATTGTAGATATTCTAAATTACAATTTCTACAAGTCAGAATGTTATTGTGGATATCTTTAATTATCATTCTGACTAGAGAGAATACAATTTAGACAAGGAGAAATGCGAGAAATGAGAAATATTATGGATATCTAAAATGTAATAACAGATTGGAGTGTGGTTTGATTAAATGTTAAAACGGCTTCTCATAGGAGACAGATAGGCTGAGAGGAGCTTTGCCTCACAACATGAATGTGTCTGACTTTACCAAACTGACAGGATACTTTGTTTTAGTGTCAGTCAAACTTTGGATTATATTACTTTAGATGTGAAGACGCTTCACTCTGTGTAATAATCTCTCCTTTCATCCACCTTCTCAGCACCATGCTTTCTCTGTCTGCAGTCTGTTAAAACCTGGTTACATGTACTATACTCTGTGTTCTCCAAGGAGCAAAATGCTTGGACTTCTATTATTCTACTCTACTATATTCTACTCTGCTCTATTGTATTGTATTGTGTTTGATTTGATTCTACTCCACTCTATTCTATTTTATTCTATTCTATTCAGTTCTATCCTATTCTGTGTAGTAAACACACTGCAGGAAAATACAAGTTAAAGATATGTCAAAAGTCTTGTTTCTTAAAGTATGATGTCATTTTAGTATTACTCACTCTCCACACATTCACTACAATCATATTATCTATTTATTTACTATGTATATCTATCTTTTCATACACATTGTTTTTTTAATTTGTTCAAGGAAAGTTGAATATGCCTTGATGTGACACAAGTGGCAGCAATATTACATAACCATTCTTCGACCTCTTTGTTTTTCATAAGCAGTCAGTTAAAAATGTATCGATGTGTAGACTAGATGTAACAAGCATGAAGCAACATTAACCCTAAATAGCATCATTGTACAGAAATGCTATTTCACAAGTTCAACAAGCACAGTGTAATTATTCCCTGCTTCTAGAGAGATTCTGGTTTCAAGACAGCTTCACGAGGTTTCAAGTCTGTGTTAACATTCCTGGATGTTGTTGGACAATGGACTTTTTTTCTTTTTTAAATGGGTGGATAGCAAAATAAAGTTTTCTATGACAAACAAACAAATTAGAAACCAAAGCAGTAATCAGTAGTCTTTATGAACAAACTGTAGTGATCAGTTACATGTGTTCAATTTCTACATTATTTGGAATTTGTTCAAATGGCTGGTGTTCTTGGTGCTCTGGCACAGACCTCCTCCACCTCCGAAACCACATGTAGCTTCCTGCCCTGTGGTCATGTTTTGCTATGAAGGTAAACACCTCTGTATTAAAGCTTACCTACAAAAGCCACAAGAATCCGTCCTTGTTTAATTGATGCTTTCTCCTGAAGTGCCCTGAGGCGTTTGTGTGGCGTTTCTCTGGCCGGCTGAGGCGCGGGACCCCCACACCGCACTGTAGCTGCTGTAGGTGGTGTAGCTACATTATTATGGAGCAGCTGAATTTGACGGCAGGGCCGATCAGGAGGATGCTCTGTCAGCTGTGATGCTGGTTAAAGCCTGTGTCCTCTCTGTTTGTTACCACACAGGCTCTGTTTACCTCTTATTCAGTCTCATCCAGGGCTGTGTGATCAAATGCCTGCTATTTGAGACTATTGGGGGGTCTATTTTGTCGGGGATGGAATAAAAACAAGATTGTAAGATGCACTGACTCCCTTCATAGGGATTCACTGATTTCCACTTATTTGATGTTCTCACTCATCCAAGTATTTGTTGGTTAAAGCCTGTGTCCTCTGTTTGTCACCACGGAGCCTGTGTTTACCCCTTATTCAGTCTCATTCAGGACTGTGACCAAATTCCTACTTTTTGAAACTATTTTGGGGCCTATTTCGTCAGGGATGGAAGGAAAATAAAATTGTGAGGCATGCTGACTCACTTCATACTGTTCTTTGCCTATTTGATGTTCTCATTCATTCATTCAAAGATTTTTTAAGTTTAACAAAAAAATCTAATTACATTATACAATTACAGACAATTAAAAAGTAACTAGTACTTAAGTGTTACTTTGTGATTCCTCATGTTGTTTTAGTCCAGACCTTTAAATATAATGACTGTACCATCATAACACAGCCAAGTCTGGCCCATAATCTGTGGATTTTTACACTAATAGCGGGAATGACAGACACAATGTCCTATTTACAGCTCTTTATTGTACTATTCACAAGCAAGGACCACACCACCAATGAGATATGTTTGACAAATTTAGTAACAATATTTGAATGAATCGTTTGTGCTCTTGATGCGGTGTAGGGAGGCCGTATGAAGGATCTGCTGCAGCGCCAGGGCAGCGAGGACCCCCAAAAACCTCCACCAAGACTGAGCAGATCTTAAAAATGGTGCAACAGTGATACGTGGAGAAAGTGCTGGTATAGCCAGGAATGATTAGGCACTTGTCTGAATTCGGAGATGAAGAGAGGCTCTAAGAGGCATCGATAATGAAATAGTTATGGTGACGAGATATGACGATATGAAGGATACGATGAACGTGTGAAAGGGGCATTGATAATGAAATGAATGGAGTGACGCTAGAAAAAAATTTAGGTTACGTTAAACATGTGAAAGGGGGTGGTCTCAGCTGGCCATTTGGCGGAGAACTATCATCCACCATGGAACCCCCAAAATTGGGGGCAATGACATCCTCGTGTCACTGCCCGGGAGAAATGAGCCGCAGGGATCAGTGTAGTCGAATATGGGTGATCCTGGTACCTCGATGAGGAGACAGTGGGGGCGCTGGTATCCCAGTGGCGGATGTCCCGGCTGAAGTGGCAACTGGAGCCGGAAGTTCCCGATAAAAGCTGCCTGCTGTCGAATTAGGTGATGAGTGTCTTGGGAACTCTATGTTCAATGCATAAAGTAGGCCAAACAGGTAAGCAAAGGCAGTGGGAAGGTCTGGAATGCCTTCGAGCACAATAGTCTCCTCCAACACCACAGCAATGCTGTTAACAGTTTGAAGCGAGGCCAGTGCACCATCATCCACGAACACGGTGAGCACTCCCATTAGGACCCCTTTTGTTTGTCCATCTTCTAGATCGGTTTCCCGTTAAACACAGAAATTCAAAATTTAATATTGTTAAGATAACTCTTTAATTAAACACCCATGTCAGGGTGTAAGTTTAAATTTGTGTATGTGTATAAGGATATGATTCTGTATGTATGCATACAAATCTGTCCCTGCTGGAAGTGATGTAAATCAACCCCTGGAGCAACTTTAGCCATAGCCTACAGTAGGAGACAGTCTCAGTGTAAACCTGTAGTTTACAGTTACTGTACTATACAATTTTTGCCTGTGATCCTGATTGCTATTCCTTTGTAGATGTGCTGTAGTTGTGAGACTACAAGTGTTAAAGAGGAACTATGATTTTTGCCTCAACTTTTTTCATTTTTACCTTAAAGGTTCAATATGGAGAATGCGTTTAGAGGGGTGCAGAATAATTGTGGCTCATTTCTCCGCTATTTTGCTAAGCCTCCTCCTGGTCATACACTTTTGTTTTCAACAAAACCTTTTTATAATCAATCAGTGGATTGATGGATTATCAAATGCATGTTATGATGTGTGTATTTGTGTAGTCTTATCTGTCATAAACAAGAGATTACGGTTTACGGGGGCATGTTTGTGTCACGGAATCCACTGCCACTGAGAGAGAGCTTTTTTTTTCTTTTTCTTTTTTTTTTTTTACAATTACATCATTAATTTCTTTAACAACACAACCATCTACTTGAATGTCATGTTTAGTTAGCACCTCTTTGATTATTTGTAGAGAATGACATTTAGTGAAATGCAGGATGTCGTTCAATTCCTCAACAATTGTCTGTAAAGCACATTTTGAAACAGTTTTTAAAAGACCCTCCGTAGACAAACTTGTCAGTCCACCAATTTATCATTTAATTTAATATTTAGATTGTTTCTCTGTTGGTTCTGTCTCATAGTATGTACAGTATGTATTGTCATACATACTGGTGGTGTAAACTGATTAGATACACGGTTTCATTTTTCATCTCCTACACGTTTAACTATGGTCCAAACCGCATCACTGACAGAGCGTCACGTTTCCATGACGACCGACCGGAACAAGATGAGCAGTATGTCATGTTTACATGACTCCAGATTGTAAAAATGAGTCTCTAAAGTAATACTAAACTTTAACATCAAAGACATATGTGTGCAGTATACCGGTTATTTGTAGCACTGCTTATTTTGTTTAATAAATGAGCTCCAGTTCGACTGTAGCCGCACTAATGGAGCCAACAGAGCTAATGGAGCTAACAAAGCTAACGTAGCTAGCAGACGGACATTTTTGGCTGTTTGGGAGGCATATCTGATATGGGTATTGGAATCGGAACAACTCTAGTCCGGTCCGGTGTTATATCTTGATGACTGGCTGTTTAATTTTAACTTGGTAACACGTTTTGAGTTGCTAACAGGCTACCTTGCTAACACGACATACACAACGTGTACACAGCCCTCATACAACAACCATAGGTAGCGGGTGAGCTCAGTGTGTCTGTGTGCTCCCCAGTGCCCGTTCATACTAGGCTGTGCACCCATTTGTTTATTTAACAATGGTTAAATTACTGGCATATTTAAACAAGTCCTTCCCATTTAATTTATACATGTTTTATGCATCGAAAGAACTCTCTTTAGCCGTGAGAGGGATACTTTTCTGGATCCCAATGTTAAAAGGCCAATAAATATATAATAAAATAAAGTATATATAATAAAGTATAAAAGAAGAGAAGATAATTGGTATACATAGGTGGGTTAGTTTACAACACAACTCAACCTTTTTTGTTTAGTTAGGTGAAATAATATGGTTAGGCCAACAACTTTAAGTTTTCATTTTTAGAGTGAAGGTTGGATTGATTAAACGGCGGGGTCCCTGACATCAAACATCCTGGCTGAATTGAAGTGGTGCGGATGGAGTGAAGAAACAGCATGGGTCGCAGGCATCCCGGTGCCCAAAGTTCTGTCAAAGCGAAGTGCTCTGGTTGAAGCAGGAAAACAGCAGGGGGTGCTTATGACACAGATGATATAGAAGCAATTTAGTTGTATTTATGAACTTGGGGGGACAGAGCCTTCTCCGCTGCCGCCACCACCCTCTGGAATTCACTCCCCAAACCCATCAGAGACTGTACAGACCCCCATACCTTCAAATCACTCCTAAAAACACACCTTTGTAAACTGTTCTTTTATCCTCTTTTAATTTTATGTCTTTTTTTAACCTTCTACATTATTTGGTGGTGTGTTACTCCACATTGTTTTATGTTTTAATTGTGTCCGACTCCTTTGTAAAGCATCTTTGAGCACTTGTAAAAGCGTGTCATAAATAAAATTTATTATTAAATGTATTAAGTTGTGTTAGTTGCTTGTGATCCGGTGCTTTTAACATGGACGATACGGAGCGATTTCAGTTAGTATTTGTGATAAGCTGTGTTAGTAATGTGCGACATGTTGCGTTTAATGGCAGCTGATGCTTAAATGACCATTGACTAGATGTACTAGCAACGTACAACCCGGTGTTTGTAATGTGTAAGTGTGTGTAACGGTGTGCAATGGCAAAGTGACGTTAGAATAGCTGCACGAGAAGCTTGCAGCTGGTAAATGGAAAAAGACATTGTGGATGTGACTTTAAATTAATAATGAATTCTTTACCTCAAAGTAGTGGAGATGGATAACGTATGATGCAGAACTGATGACTCGTGCTGTTGGTTAGAATACTGAGAAGTTTGAGTAGAATGAGTGGTGCAAAACTACCTGGCCCCCGCCAGGGGGGGCTGTGGCCGTGGGGGCTCTGTGACGTCATGCGTGCCGATGTGGGCGGTGATTGGCTTTGGCGAAAACCCGGTAGCGCGGGCGACCCGGTGGCTGTTGTTGCCGCTGGACTGTTGAAGCAGCTGAGGAAGGGAGAGATGAAGCTTCTGCTCCAGCAGCTATGCCTGCCCTGGCTTTTTGCCCTCGTTGATGGAGGAGAGGAAGCTGCGGATTTACCGCGAGTGTCACATCAGGGGAGTGTGAGTTGAAGAGCCTGCGAGGCCGGTACGCGCGGCTCTGCCGGGACGCTCGGCTGCGGTCTGCTGCTGGGTGACGAGAGGAGAACCGGTTTCACGCGAATCTTCAGTCAAGTCTGGCGAGTTGATCTGCAGTTCGTGATCCGTGGTGAGTTGGCTCTTGGAGTAGTAATCGTAGCGTTTGTTCAGTTTTGTAATGCAATTATGCGGGAAGTACGATCTGTTTCTGGGATGAACCATGAAAGCTTGACTGAGACTGCCTGCACGTTAAACTCGAATATGAGAGTGAAAGAGAGGGAAGAGGGTTAGGTTTGTTTCTATATGAATCAGAAGGGGTGTAATTAGGGTGTGTTCCCGCTCCTGAAACTGCGCTTTACAAGCTTCGAAAGTTGCTTGTCACACATATGCCCACATACAAGTTATAAACTACATACAGGCTTTTAAACACATCACTGCCACAGGACAGCAGGCTCTTGTTACCTGGGCGCTATGGGGTGCCGTTTGTAAAGCGGCTCACGCTGAAAATAACCAACATTTTGTCACATTTAGCTTCAAACAATGTTTAAAAAACTGGTGTGAATTTTTGAGAGTCACTTTTTTGCACATTTACAACAATATTTGTCAACTTAGAGATATTTTAAATATTTAAATCCAAATGTTAAATCTAAATCTAAATGGTTGGAGTGAAACTAAATATTTAGCTAATATGCAAATTCAAATGTTGGTAACAGGAAGTAACAAAATAAAAGCTCGATGAGGTCAGAGTGTGTTTATAGTGGCAAATAACGAATGAACCCCATCTTATCCGGGGAGATGGACTCTTGGACATGGATTATCGTGATAATAACTACCTAAAATAACAAACACGGTTGGAGAAACTTTATTTGAAGAGTACTGTGAGTTTTTAGTGTCACTTTTATGGAGGGTGCCGGACTTATGACCTGTAGCCACTACAGCCAGCCACAAGGGGGCTCACTATGACTGATCTGTCATCCTACACCCTCACTCCACTAACTGTTCTCAGCTAAAGCAGATTCAGTCATGTTTGCGGCGCAACCATGGCCGACAGTACAGTGTACCGGATGTAGGATGACAGATCAGTAAATGTGACAAAATGTTGCTGTTATTTTCAGCGTGAGCCGCTTTACAAACGGCACCCCATAGGGCGCAACTTGTATGTTACTGTAAAGTTCTTGTCCTTATTTCTTCCCACAAATTCAAAATAATTTCAATATTTTCACAATGTGAATTCTGTCCCCTCTGAGCTGCCGTACACACACAGTGATATAACTGTAGCATGTAGTCAGGTGTCTGCCTGCCAAAAAAGTAGAAATGGTAAACATTTGTGGTGGATTTTTTCTTTTCTTCTGGTAGCTACAGGAATAGTTGGCAAAAAATATGAACAGATTACCTTTTTGAAAGTGTAACTAAACAACTGAGTACTTACATTGTGGGCCTAATGCATTAGGTTACTCATTACATCAAAAAAGTAATCCAAGTACTCCCAGATTACCCTCAACACTGGTGATGAAACATAGATGACACCAAAACACCTGCACCAAAACAAAAACAGCAAAAAGTCATATTCAATAAAGTGAAATGTAAACCACTAGATTTTCCACACAATAAAAGTAAGGCTTAAAATACATATAGGAATTGTTATATATGAGTATAATAATAAATGTAAAGAGAGTATTGTGTGCTATTTAGTTGGATGATGAAGGAATCATTTGAATGTGCCACATTAAAAAACTTAATAGTGAAACAGTCAGACTGTTTCTGCTACTGAAGCAAAGAGTGTTAAAATAGTTAATGACTGATGAGGTCTGTCTGTCTGTCCCATATGTTGCATTTATAATCATTGGAGCCAATTAACAGTGTGTGGAGGATTTTTCTAATAAAAACATTTTTTTCATTTTTTATTTCCAGTTATCATCACACAGTTGTCTCATGTTATTCTGAGCTGCAGTGATGGAGTCAGAGTGTAAAATCATCCTCACTATCAGCTGTCACAGGGATAAAATAATCTTTGCACAATTAAAATGCAGCTGAAATCATCATTATGTGTTTAGTGTTTAAACGATCTCTCTGTTTGTTAGAAGTTCTGTTTTAAATCCAGAATAGAAATAGAAAGTCTGGAATAATAAAATGTTTCCACTGACCTATAAAAATACATAGTACTCTTTTTTACTTTTACTTTATTGTAAACTCTGGACTTTTGCCCATATGGGAATCCTATGGGAGTCCTGTAGGAATGATTACTCTTTTTCTCCATTGATGGTTGGTCAGTGGTCAGAATCCTCTGAAGTTAAAAACTAAAAAAAGTTTTCTTTTTCAAAAAGACACAATACATCAGTTTATAGTAACAGTACAGTCTTCTTGTGGTGAGCTCAGAAAATGCTCACAGAAACAGAAAGTAAAGAGAAAAATAGAGAGAACATAAATAATAAATGAGCTGTCAAACATGCACAGTGTTGATTAGTATAATTAAGAGCTTTCCAGTCCTTAATGTGATGATTTGATGCTTTTCTTTTCACAATGTCACCTTGGGCCTTTGGAAATTATGATTAGCATGTTCTGACATTAATAAACAATTGATCGCTTACTATACATAATATAACTTATGCACTTTTACTTAAGTACATGCAAAGTTGTAACACAACTGGTGACAGGTTTGCTCAGCCTGTGCCTGTCCACAAGATAATGAATACATTCTATTCAGATCTACAGTACCTCGAGCACCAGAAAGCAGTCGTATTCAACTGCTCATGAATTATATTGATGTTGATTGTTTTTCAGTTCATGATTTACAATTTATTTCAGTGTTTAGTACCAATGCAGGTAGTGGTTAGTCCTTTAAGAAAGTAAGGGTGGGGACATCACAGTTCTAGTCCCTCCATAGAGGTACATATAACATAATGTCTGACCTCTCCCATCCCTCCCACCACTTGCGATAATCTAATAGTGATGCAAAAAATTTAAGAAAACATTGACACTGAACTTGGCATGGGCCGGTATGAGATTCTGGTGGTATGATAACCATAAGCAAAAATTCACTGTATTGCGATTACAGCTCTAAAATGTTCCTAAAAGGAAGAAAAATAAAGACAGACATGTTAATTTAACCTGAGAGATTTCTGACCTTTCCACTTTCTGTCTTTGACCAGACTATAAACAGCTCATACCTTAGGAACGGTATGACAGAAAATTTGGCGGTTTCGGTTATCGTGGCTTTTTCAAATCGCGGTATACCTTGAACACTGTTATCATCCCATGCCTACACTGAACACAACATTATAGGTTTTGCAGAATCAATGTTCTATGTTGGGATGTATGTACATACATACATCCCAACATTTATTATAAATCATTTTAGCTGTCTAGACAACTGCAGTAATCTCTTTACCAGCTCTCTGTGATTATCTCATGAAACCAGCTGACTGATCACCAGCTGGCCACTGGGCTGGTGAAAATATGTTTGGAAATTAAACAACAACAACAAAAAAAAAAGACACTGAAATGTTTCTTTAGTTGCTGCTACAGACCTGCAGCCCATTCCCCATCATTAATCCCTCATTGTTCCGCTCAAACTGCAGGATTGTGCTAAACTTGGTGGAATATATCTTTTCAACTCCAGCAGGTGATTCCATTCATCTGGAGCCATGAAAAGGTGTAAATACAAACCAATAACAATGTAGCACATACCCTCCTGGTTGAGAGGCGAGAGATTCATTAAAGAAAGAGTCAGTGTAAGAAAAAGAGACAAAAGCGATGTCCAAACACAGGAAGACAGAGTGAAGGCAGAGTTAACGGAGCAGTGATAGAGGAGAGCTAAAAGAGATGGAGTGCTGGATAAAATAGAAGTAGACAGCTCGGACGAGGTTGAGAGCTTCATCACGCAACTCCTCGGGGACGTAATCAGTCCTTCTCCAATTTGGCGCTCACCGCTTATCGCACTACTGGGAGCCATGACCCACCGACTTTTACGGTGTGGTCGACTGGCAAATGAAGAGATAGGCCCCATCTGCCTGCCAATGTCTTTTAATGAGCGCGCCGATAAACAGCGAGTTGGAGGAGCGGGGCTGAGGCCCTTTATAATTACTTCTCCAATGATCAACCTATTTCACCCTGTATACCAGATCAATATTACAAGACACGGCCTTGATGACTTACAAAGTCACTTAATCTCACTTGATACTGCTACTGAGGGAGGAAGGGAGGCGTTTATACAGGGAGGAGCGGCAGAGCAATTGGGGGAAGTTAAATAGGAAGATGGGGGGGGGGGGGGGGGAGTATTGTTGGAAAGTTTGTTTCATCTCTGGAATATCTGTCGGTTTAATTCAGGGTGTAAGAATACAGTGGAGGAGATGGAGGATGTTGAAGTAAGAGTGGAGAGAAGGAACAAAAACCTAGACAAGAGCTTGTAAACTTGATTAGGTTAAGATGGGACCAATATAATAATAGATCATCTATATTTTACACATCATTTCTTGAATATGGATATTTTGTATGCCATTTTTTAGTGAATCTGTTGAAACCAATGTATATGCTGTCACCACTTAAACTAGCAGCTCATATGACAAAGGACCAAATAGGAAAAAACAGCAATAAACATTCAGCATATAGGAGCCCCCTGGTGGTCAAGTGGTTAAAGCGCATGCTACATAATCGCAGCGTCCCTGGTTCAAATCTGGCCAGAGACCTATGCTGCAGGTCATTCCCTTCTGTCCACCTCTCTGCCAGTTATTTACTAAAATAAAAACATGAAAAGCCCCAAAAAAATCTTTAAAAAAGCCCAAACATACCGTATACAAAAGATGCTACATCTCTAAAACAGAACTGAAAAATCAACATAATCAAAAAAATACAAGAGGATTTAAGTCCTCAACGACCGATAAAATATAACCTCATCAATACCAACAGAGGGAATAAATAATCAATAATGTTGCCTTTTACTGAATGTCAGTTTTGGCCTTTTTTTGTTCCACAGGTGCTTCTTTCTAACAGCCTAATTTGATTGGATGAGTAAAACTTTTACTTCCTTGTGAATAATTAACTGAATAATTTACAGAGATTCAGCTTCATCTTTTAGTGCACATGAGACTGTAGCTTTACCCGGTCTGTAAAACATTGAGGAAGCAGACAAGTGGTACCATTTCTCACACTTATAAAGAATTAATTAATAGAAAAATAAAGGAAATAAAACATCATATTTCCAAACATGTGACTCATGAGTGATGCATTCCTAATTAAAATATTTGAATGCATACTGTATATTATATTTGCTAGTATCATAACACTTTATTTTATTTAGTATTTCCTAATCATCTCCAGGAACTTTGCTGGGCAGTGCTTTGTTATTTGCTTCTAATTACAGGTTCATTTAGTCTACTTCCAATTAATTAATTCCAATGAAGTGCTAGTGTAACCTTGGCAGTATTTAAGTCAGTGCACAGCAGCTCAGATGAGAATACAAGAATGGACACTTTGTATCTACCAGGAAACAAATGGTTAAACACACCATATATATGTTTTCAATAATAAACCAATAATTAATTCATATCTACTTGGATTTACATTGAGCTTTTTTTGGAAATTTGGAAAACTTCTTAGACATTTAGAACTAACCAAACTTTGCGAGGACTAGCTGAATAGAAATGTGTAATCAGTCCAAATCTCACATTGCTACATACAGCCACACTCCATTAAACATTGGCTGGACAAAAATACTTTCTCTTTTGTAATAGAACAAGTCAAATCTCCATCACTCAGTTCTTGTGCTGGCCTCCAGTACTAAACTAGATTTTTGTCCTGTGTGCAATCATTAATTTAATCAAGCCCTGTTATAAAACTGAAAAAGCAACACACACCTCTAAACAAGCGCAGTTCACCTCACAGGAGAGAATCTCCACTCCTCCAGCGGTCCTATGTTCAATAATTAGACAGCAGTGTTCCAGTGAACAGCTCTAGCATTGTTAGACGAGGCCTAACATACTGTAAACCCCCCCACCCACATGCCTATTCATTAATGTACTGTATTTTTCTTCATATTCCAATTTGTTGTCACTATGACCCCTATTCTCTGCCTATGCATGCATGATGAGCGGTGCATTCACCCAGCGTCCATTCACATCACCGTCAGCCATTGTTTCTGCTCAAGCAGAAACCACTTGTCTGGCAAGCACTAATTACATCCTTGATTAGGAGGAGAAGCAATGATAGAAATAGAGCGCTCAATAAGAGATAGAAGAAGTGTGTGGAGGTGTGTGTGTGTGTGTCAGAGAGAGAAGGTGCAGTGTGAACATACATGTGCTATTTTGTTGTACCAGTACCACTTTGTAGAAGTGTGTGTGTTTATCTGTGTATCTTTTTAGCACTGAATGTTAGGTAGTAGGGTGCAGGCAATGTTCCAGATCCAAAAACAACACATGCTAATTCATTGATTTTTCATGAATGGGTTACTAATTGGGGCCAGTTTGTACCCTCTGATCAGCTGACTCACATACAGTGGTCAGTCTCTTATTTTCTCACAACCTCATTCATACCTGTGACTTCTGTGTCTCTCCTTTCCTCTACAGCTGCCTCTCAGACTCAGGCTACCAGCTTCACTCTTGCTAATGTTCATTATTATTTATTAGATCCTCTATTTAAGTCCTCCTCTTACTTTTAGTTGATTTGGATTCTGAGATTCACCCAAATATCAAGCTCATGTAAAATTAAATTTAAATTAGTTGTGTGGCTCTCACTGAGAAGCGATTTATCTTTTTTTGGTTACACATATAACTAGGCATGGGCCGGTATGAGATTCTGATGGTATGATAACCTTAGGTAAAAATATCACGGTTTCACAGTTTCACGGTATTATGATTACGGCCATAAAATGTGATATTTTGAAATGTCTGAATTTAAAACCAAAAAAAAAAGATTTTTTTCCCCCATTGAACGGTCTTTTATTTTTAGTAAATATGTATTTAAAGTAAATAATAAAAAAATAAGTGCAGTCCTTTAACTGAGGCTAAACCTGCAGCTCAAGTCACGACATAAATTAATTATTTTTTGTTAAAAAACGCAAAAATGCAAATAAATGCAATCACTGAACCTGTGGCTCAAGATCAGAACATAAATAATTGAAAAAAGTAAAAACACATCTAAGATAAATATAAATAAATAAATGCAGGCAGGAGCTTAAAACTGAATCAACAGTTTTTGGAGACTTGCTCACGATCAAATTGGATGTATTTCCTCCTTGCGCTGCTACTGTCCGTTACCTTCTTCCTCCAAGCCGCGGCCGTCTGTCTTTTTATGGTAGCCGAAGTATAAATACAGCCGACTTGGTCCTTATAGATAGGGGGGGCGGGGGGGGGGGACACGTTCCGGCGGCTCGCCTCCTTCAGCCGTCATACAGTCTGCAGAGCTACCTGCTTGTAACAGCAACCGGAGGTGCGCCGGAGGAGGACTACTTTATGCTGCAGCTGCACGCGATCTGAGGGACCTCCATGGGCCTGTAACCGGCCCATGCCTACATATAACCCTTCTGTCATAGCCAGTTCAATATAATACTGGAGCATTATTTAGAATGGCAAACACTAACCTACATCATAGATTCCTAGTTAAACTGTCAAAGAGTAAAGGTACACCTTCCAGCCAATGAGAATCCAGATTTTTCAGTGGTCATAAAATACTAAAATCTGTTTTTTACTGCTAACCTTCCTACTTTACTACTACGCTGCATTTCAACATTTAACATTATCTTGGTAATGACTTTTGTGGCATCTAGAACAATCTATACAAGCTCACTTTTTGTATTTTCATAGCAGAATTTTCCAACAAACTTTACATGAAACCATTATAATAATCACTACAGTTTAACACAATGCCGTCTTCTCTTTTTTAGCTTTGGCCCTGACCTTGGCAGATTTAATTACAGATACCTATAAATGTCTGTGATGTTAATTGAAAGGAATGTGATGATCTTTAACTTTTTGGGATTGTATGCATTATGCCTTTGTATAATTCTAGTTAGTAAGCCTGCCTGAGAATATGGTCTTTTTTGGAAAACAGGCAAATAAAAGTGCAGTTACTAAAGTACATTTCCCTCACTGTACCATTAGGAAATTGACTGTAGAGTTATTTCTGGTGGGTTAACAGTGAAAAGTGTTTTTTTGATTTGGACAGCAAGAGTGACTGAATTGACCCATAAATATCTAATGTGCAGCCATGATAAGTAATGGTGGGATGCTAAGCAAAAGGTGTTAATGCATCCTTTACTACCTCCCAGGAAACATAGAAGAATCCTTGATGATATGAAGGAGATATTGCAGTCTATTGCAGTCTATTGCAGATTCTCTCTCGCTCTCATTTATCACTTACTGAGTAGTCTGAAATCAAATATCATTTGAAAAAATGTTTTCCTTTTTCCCACAAAGTATCTGGCCTTGCAGAATAATATCCACTAGTAGAAACTACAACAATACTGAACTTTGTCTGGCTTCTAAACTCTGGCAGCACTTTTTGGTTGAGGTTAGGGAAAGATTGTGGTCAGCAGTGACTCGAAGAACAAAATGTGTGTTTACATTTAAGCAAAACCACCATCTTAACTTTAACCAAAGTGCTTTTGTTTCCTAAACCTGACCACATGCAGGATTCAGAATGTGAAGCCGGGTCTTTGGTGTCAGTGTCCTGTACCTTGTACTGCACACCCGCTTCTTGCCTGTCTTCACTAGTGACTGTATAGAAACATCTGCTTTTATTGACAGTTAACTGAAAATGAACTTTTTAATTGTGCATTTCATTTGTTAGTGACTTTGGGCATGGGCTTGAACTGGGCACATTTTGTAGGTCCCACATGGTTTCAGTAAAATGGGCCCCATTTAAGGTCCATTCTGATCCCACTTAGACCCCAAATGGGCAAACATATAGGGCCTACATCGGTCTCACCCAGTTGGGTACCACCTGAAACCCAGTCAGAACCCACTTGAAGTCCATATGTGCAAACACAGGTGGGGCCACCATGGAAACCCACGTAGGACTCATGTTTGGAGCCCAAATGTAACCCTTATGGGGCCCACATGGACATGCTGGCTGGGATGTGTTTGCTATGTGTTGAGAGACTCTGTGTTTTAATGTAACTGAATACGCTATATGATAAAGATATAGTTGATCTCATTTACATATTTCTATATTTCTGTCATCAGACTTCTGAGGTAATGAGAAATGTGATCACAGTTCATAAATATTAATTACTCACCAGTAGGGCTGGATGATTAATTGAATTTTCGATTTTGGCCTCCTACGATAATAAATATGTAATAATCGACTTAAAACGATTATTGTATCGCCCGGCGTGCAGCACCTGTGACATAAATCCAACGCCCCGTCTTTTCCGCAAAGTTCTGTGTCCCGCCCCTTATGTTGGAGGAACGGTGTGTTTCTGCACAGATGTGGGAGATTTAAAATGACAGAAAGGCCTTTGGTTGACAAGAAGAAAGGTAGGACTGGGACATCTTCAGTGCTCTGGAAACATTTTGGCTTTGAGTTGTCATACGTCGAACAGAAAGAAATAGTGTTCAAACCAAGTTTCATGAAAAGTTTGGCATGAGATTACACAGCTACAAGGATGCTGCGCTCTCACGTATTGCATTGATAGTCCCACAAAGATGTTACCATGAATTAAGTTACAAAGAGTTACAAAGGTGGCCAGGACAGCCACAATATTACCTTTGGCCTTAATGTGTCAGATGTCCAAGTTGTATGGATGAAAAAACCCAGAGAAGCACATGAGCCTCTGATTTCTGCAGGTAGTTCAAAAAAGTGAGTGGGTTGTGGTCAGCATATAGTACAACTGAGTTGTACAACGAACTATAGTACAATTTTGTTCTGCGCATTTGGTCAAAAGAAACTTAGGATGACCTCTGGGTGTCATTCTGCTCCAATTTACAGTGTATCAGTCAGTGGTGAGAGAGGAACAAAGCTACATTACATAAATAAAGTCATCTGTCAGTTTCCATAATGAAGCTGACATATGCAGGTTTTGTATGGGAAATGTCCAGCAGGATGGAGATTCTGTTGTACAGTATGGTTCATGAAGTCTCTCTGAAAGTGATTCCAACAATATCGTCTGCCATGGTTGTTGTTGTTATAGTTGTTATAGTGATTTGTTTAAAAAACTAAGTGTGAAATGTTTCTAGACAAGATGTGCTTAACTATAAGTGGTCATGATGCACTATTGTTTCTACGTGAGCACAATGAGCCTATATTCAAGAAATTCACATCACTACATCAAGTAAAGATGGATTTATTTGTAGATTAAACATCAGCTACAGTTCCTGACCCAGCCCAAGCTCTCCAAGAAGACGAGGAAAAACTTCCCAAAACTCTTAGTCTGTTTCTGAACTTTGGGAAGAAACCTCGGAAGAGGCAATTCAAGGAGAGATCCCCTCTACACGGATGGCTGGGTGTTCTACAGGGTCCATTTTGATTGCTGTAGCTGTGTTTTTTCCAGGTTCCTCCCTTGTATTGATGTTCCATTTCCATGGATCCAGCAGGGCACATTGCAGGCAGCGATGGGGGACAGGTGGGCTCCAGCACATCTCAGAAGAAAGGGAAAGAGTTACAGCACAATCCCATGCAAAGAAAGCTTATCTCAAATGACATTTCAATGGTAACTGTAGAGATTGTATGTGATGCTGCCCTGACTGAGAGAGTGCGGGATGGAGGGAGGAACATACCAGAAGGCTTTACGGAAGAACTTACGGGACCTTTGGTGGGTGGAGGGCAGATGGTGGCATATTAGAGTTGAGGGCAGCACTGTAGCTCCTCTAATGTGGCACGATCCTTTGGGTCTCTGGTCAGGCACATGTTCAACAGAGTCTTGGTGTCTAAAAAGTAAGAGCAAAAGCAGATCAAAGTTTGAGGGGACAGCTACTGTTTTCTTTGAAGGGAAAAATATATTGGTTTTTAGAAGGAGATACAGTCTGGTATGAGACTCTTACCTTGGGACAGTGCCCTGCTAAAATGAATGTGGTTCTCGATGAACTCCTCAGTCGAAAAGTCCTCTTTATGCAGCAAATTAAAGAAGAGTGCACCCAACTGCCAAACTGTGGTGGGACACGCTGAGTGGGCTTCCTCATCAAACCACTCTGGAGGGGCGTATTCAAGGGTACCTAGAACACACGACAGTATAGCAATGGTGGTAGACAAAGACAGAAAGTGAGCAAGAATGAGAAGGGAGCTAAGGTTCCTTTAAACATGAAAAGTCATCATTCTAAAAACTGGATAATGGAGATCATACCACAGAAGGATTTGAAAGGTGCCTCTCTTGAGAAGCTGCCACAGCCAAAATCAATCACCCTGACTCTTGGGTCACCAGTTGAAGAGTGCTGAATCAGGGTGTTTTCCAGTTTGATGTCCCGGTGAAAGACACCCTTGGCATGCATATCAATTGCAGCTTCAACCATCTGCTTCAGGATAGTCTAAGATAGAGAGAGACATGGGCATACAGTAGTTGAGAGGTCCTGAAAGGCAGAATTTTCTCCAGATTCTTTCTAAAATAAAATTATGGACCAAGAATTTTCAGAACAGTTTCTCAAACTTTACATTGTGCTTAACTATCAGTCTCAATTGTCTTTAAGGAGAACTGAATTGAGAATTGAGCTAGCTGTGAATACATGTGGCCTAAACACACAGAAACATCCTCCACACAGTTTCAGTACCTTAGCCTCTTGTTCTGACAGGCGGCCTCTGTTGATTTGGAGGTAATCAAAGAGGTCCTGGGAGTTTGCTGGTCTTTCCAAAACCAGGATTAACTCATCCTCAAAAATGCACCAGTCCAGAAGGGATATCATGGCAGATTGTCCCACTGATCCTGGTAGACCTGCAGCCTTGAGCATGAGGGCCACCTCAAGAAGGACATTAAACACCTTCCCATTGCAAATCTAAAGAAACAAATGTATCCATGTTGACTGCAAAATTAGGTTCAACTGAAGCAGTTCTAATTTCAACAGTTTGTGTTTGACATCAGATCAAATCACTTACCACTTGTTTGCGCCTCACACCTTCTTTGGGAACGTGCTTAATGGCCACCTGCAAGAAAATAAATAAAAGTTATTTAGTTGGCACTTTCAGAGTTTACAGTGAATGGTATAATGTGTGTATGAATATGATACTTACTGGTAAATTGTCTTCTTTACGGATTCCTGCGTATACTGAACCGAAGCCTCCTGCACCGATACATTGTTGCTGAAGATACTTTTCCTCAAATTCAACTACACAGAAACACACAGAGGAGATTTGTTTTACTTCTGACATTTGTATTTTTACTACCAAGCATTCTCCTAACCAGTCCTGAATCTATTCTTAACAATAACCCTGAATACGAAGCTCAGGCTACGAGTAATCTCTTGTAGAAAGTGCAGGCAGTGCCTTCACTCACAGCAATAGCACACAGACTATTCTTTCTCTAACTTTTGTTCACACTATCTGCCCACCTCTGCTTGTGTTTCCAAAGCAGGCCATCTCAAAGATTTTCTCCTCGTCCTGTGAAGTTTCGTTGATGGTATGACTGATGGCATCGTCCTTCTTGTCTTCCATCACTGACAGAATGAATTCCACACTGCTGAATTTACTGGAGCTGGATCCAGTGAGGCTGGACACAGTCTCGAAGGATCCACTAGAGCTGGATCCAGTAGAGTTGAATTCATTAGTACTTGATTGAGTGGTGCTGGACACAGTGATGCAGGTGCTGCTGCTACACCTCATCCTTTTTGAGGCTGATGTTCTGGCATTTTCACTATCAGCCTTCCTCTTTCTCCCACTGACATCCTCCTGATCCCTGTTGTTGCATTCAGTTGAGACGTTGCAACCCCTGATCTTCTTTGTGGGTGGCTCTGCAACATCACTGTCCTCTCTCTTTCTCCTCCTCACATTGATATCCATCTCAATGTTCATCTCTACAAATGACAAAAATATTATATTGGACTTGCACCTCGTTAAAGTGATGGAGGTTAATAATTATATCAGTAATGAACAAGAGGTGATGATAAAGGCAAGAGGTAGTAAGTAGTAGTAAATAAGCAAATACAAGACTTCAACCCCTCTCAGACCTGTACCTAGAAAGTTAATGTTTGGGCAACTTACTTTGATTTTCGGTGGTCAGAGTGATCAATTCTTGTGTAGACATAGTAGATATGAAGTTGTTGAAGTTTTTTCTAAGACTTGACGATACAAACTCCTGCAGATATGTGAAGAGTGTGTGCTCATCAGTGTACCTCAAGGTTCTGGTAATGAGGGCTAACATTTGGAATGTTAGGTCTTCAAGCCTCTGACATCATAATGCTTTAGAATCTGATCAAATGCACACATGTAGCAAAAGTTCTATGTTTTTATTTGAATTCAGGTGATTAATGTCATCCTATTTGGAGTGTGTTTCTTCCTAACACAGTCACTACAGTTCATATGTGATAATGTTACGTTTGACTGTATTTGTTGTAACGTTACAGTTAGGGCTGGACGATTAATTTAATTTTAATCGCAATATCGTTTTTGGCCTCCCACGATAATAAAAACATAATAATCGACTTAAAACGATTATTGTTCCGCCCGGCATGGCGCACCTGTGACATAAAACCAACGCCCCCGTCTTTCCCAGCAAGTTCAGTGTCCCGCCCCTTATGTTAGACCCGCTGGAGGAACGGTGTGTTTCTGCTCTGATGTGGGGAGATTTAAAATGACAGAAAGGCCTTTGGTTGAAAAAGAAGAACGGTAGGACTGGGACATCTTCAGTGCTCTGGAAACATTTTGGCTTTGAGTTGTTGGACATCAAACAGAAAGAAATAGTATGCAAACCAGTGCTCTCAAGTTTCATGAAAAGTTTGGCATGAGATTACACAGCTACAAGGACGCTGCGCTCTCGTGCTGCATTGATAGTCACGCAAACACACACGCGCCCGCAGTCACTCTCTAGTTCGCGGTCTTGCTCGTTTGCTCCAGATTCCGGGAGATTGGATCACACTACCAATTTGTTTAATAAGCTCGGAAGCCAGGGGATTTTTGTTTTGGTAGGTTTTTAAAAAAACAAATATTTATTGTTTTTACATATTACTAGTTTGCACTAGGTTTTGCATTTTTTTTTAAATTAAAAAAAGCAACAACAAAAAAAGCTCGGCAGCCTTTGACTTGTTTTTACATATTACTATTATTATTTCCATTTATCATTATATATATTTTTCTTGATTCTAATGTATTTCTGGTTGTGCTGTTCAAATATATTTCAAGTTGAGTTCTACTGGTTCAATAAATGCTTATGTTTACACATCTATGAGTAATCGTGTTTTATAATCGTGATTGCAATATCGATCAAAATAATTGTGATTATGATTTTTGACATTATTGTCCAGCCCTACTAACCAGCAGTCACTACCAAAGTGATGCAAAACAGCTAGAAAGCCACACAGGGTGACATCTCTGTGTGCATCATGCACTTTGTTTGGTATTTGTATGCCAAATACGACCATAGACACCACTTGGCTTTTATCTTGTCAGACCAGACTGCTGCACAATTGAACAGCAATATCTTTTGGAAAAGGGTCTTAAAAGGATCGGCAACAATAGCAGCTCCCTATTCAGTTCAACTTTACACGCTGGAAATGTTAGATGCTCCCCATCACCATCAAAGACAGACCACTACAGCATGTGTCCTCTAAAGTGCTTCAAGAGAGGAAATGAAAAAGGAAGTTGCCCAGTGTGCAGTGATGATTTAATGCACAGGCTTTCCCAGGCTGAAACCCAGGTGCCCTGAATTTCAAAGGGATTCTGATTATTTTCTGTTGATAATATAATCATAATATAATAATCATATTTACTGATTGGTCAGTTTGTTGATCATGGTGGTATTTGTTGATACTGATTGGTCAGGTTCAGGGGAGTCAGGGCCATTTCACATGATTTGTGACATTTTATGGGAGGGTCTCTAAAATACTGACAAGATGATGTCTTTGCCATGCATTTCTATGTTTCTGTATCTTCATCATCATGGACCATGCATGAAATTAGGCTATTATTGATGTATGTTTAATTCATGAGGGTGATTCATCATTCATTTACTTTAATAAAGATACTGCCATGGATTCTATTCTTGCAATCACCATCGAAGCGTGGCCACACAATATCATACACCTAACTTTATGATATTTAACTCAAAGATCAGAAGAACAAAAACAATCCAAACATGCAAAGCCATGGCATAGTTTGCACACCGGCCAGGTTGGTATCAGGCACAAACTAATGAAAGGACCCACAAAGCAGACTTCAGGCACATAAGAGTTCAACAGTTTAATCAGGAACAGGTCGGTACACAGATAATCAGTCCAACCAAATCAGCGAGTGAGTAATAGGCAAATCAAAGGTCGACATACACTAGGAGAGGGAAGACAATGAGACACGGATGCAACACATTAGGGGCGGGGCAGACAATCACACAGGCGGGAAACTTGACAGGAAGTGGATCATGTTGCAATGTTATAAGGTCCTCTTCAATGAATAGAAATGTCTGGCAGAATTTCGTAGACATGAGAGCAGTGGTCAGAAGTGTGAGGTCTAAAAAGAAAAAAGACACCAGAAGACTGGACATAGACTCGGACACAACTGATAAAAGTGCATCCTCAGCATGGTCACTTGCTGCTAGAGTAACTTCTGTCCTTCATCTGCTCAAACTAATATGAAGGTGGTATTCACAGCTTTGCCAGTGACTAATACCAGTGGGGAACAATCATTCTTTAAACTTGGATTAGTCAAGACTATATTTCACTCAACCATGTGTCAGGAGAGACTGAGCCATCTGATACTAATGTCCATTGAGAGTGACAATCTTCTGGACTTCAGTTAATTAGGAATTTTGCTGCCAAGAAAAGCAGGCATAGACACTCCTAAGGGTAAGTCAGCGTATAATTTCAATGCTTCTTATTATGGCATTAATATGTTCGAGACTGTTTACACAGCTTGCAATGCATCTGGTGCGGTCTGTTGTATGGGTGGTAGTGTTTTCAGTGGTACAGAAATATATTACTGTTGGACAGAGCTGTTGGTATTATTTGATAGATGTGATGAAGTATAAATGAAGTGAATTCATGTACAGTATGTTTGTTGATGTGAGGCGTTTCTTAGCAATATCACTATGTGCATAGGTGAATCCTTGGTTGTAGTGGTGTATGGTTGGGAGAGCATAGCTTAACCTAGGTGCCTATGACAGGATTACATCGTCCCTGCCTGTGTGCTATCAAATTATAGTGATTTAGTATGCCTCGCTGCTGCTGCAGGGATTTTTCCCCCCTAGATCCAAAAAAAAAAAAAAAAAAAAGCATGATTGTGCCCCCACACCTGATCTGCTGAAAACTTTAAACTCCTAATCAAATCCTGCATCACCTGATGCAGCATCTCCAGCACACTCCGAGTATTAATTCCACTAATACAGAGAGATGGTGGAATATCATGGGAGGATATTGGAAAATAATTTCTTGCTTGGTTATTCATTGCAGAATTCATTAAAATCCAATTTTGTGAAATTGAAATAAAAACAGCCATTTGCTGTGATAGACCTGCATGCTACACTGGCAAAATATGACAGCATTAGGGAGATGGGGACAGGTGGAAAAGAGTGCAAAAGGGTGATGAGTTGGAGGGGGTGGGGGATAAGGAAAGAAAATGGAGAATGGATGGGAGGAAAGGAAAAAAGAATAAAAGAGTTACAAATATATTACTTATGTTTCATGAATTTTATGAAGCATCACCATTGAGGCAGTCCAGGATGTTTTTATGTCTTTCATGCAATGCTTCAGTTCCAAACTCCTGACATTTTACAGATGAGACGTCCATTTACATCTTTGAGATTTTACCTCTGTCTCCCTGTCTCTAAACAGAGAGCAACAGCAGCACACACCTGTTTCTATTAGCGCTAAATGCTAGCCGGCACTTCCCCACATTACCTGCTGTACACACTCCTAATTGCCATAACAGTGGGGCTGCATCAGTTCATTAGCATGCTGCACCATGCACTCAAGAATAAAGGCAGGAAAACATACAACGCTGCTGTGATTAAGCCCAAATGGTTGTTCCGTGACAAAAATGCACAGCCTTGCAATTAAATCAAAGAGGTTGGCTGTACTTGCCAGATATTAGTGTTCCACTGATATGATGTACTGGAAGCAGATAACAATGCTCATATTTTTTAATCTATGGGTAACGGTAATGCTGGGTCAAAATAACATAAATATTGTTTCCACAAAATGTTAATTTAAATAAATGTACAGAAATGTATCCTTTACATCATCAGAAACCGCATCATAAGACAGATGCCTCCAACTCCTCCCATTGGTCACAGTAATGCATGCAGACATTCATTTGTGTTATTGAAGATTAAATGAATGTCATTTCAGGTGTTCAGGTGTCACATTTTCAGAAAGAATACTCCATTCCATCATAGATCAGCATGACAGCCTAACCTTTAATATGACACAAGAGGCCCATATCAGCTCCATATATCCATAACCAATCAGACATTTCATCAAACAGTCGTTATTTATATAGCGCCAAATCACAACAAAGTTAATCTCAAGGCACTTTTCACATGGAGCAGATCTAGACTGTACTCTTTACAAACCTGTGTGAGAGGACAAATGGACATATCCTGTTTGTGATTTTCTGTTATTTATGATGTTATGATGTCAGATCAGATGTCTGTTTTAAACATGAATACTATGTTTGCAATTTTATCTCTACTTCCTCCTCATGATGACATCAGATTATTTGACCACTGGCTGTCCGTGGCTAGCCTGAGTTGCTCAGGTTGTTTCATGTGTTTGTGTTGTCCACTTATATTTCAGATCAAATTTGAGAAGTCAAAAAAAGATCTGCCTGTTTCAGACTGCGGCTGAACTGAGGGTGTGCATAAATGGTAAAATGTCATATGGACTGTACTCCTATAGCACTTTTGTAGTATTTTTTTTGACCACTTAAAGCACTTTTACACAACATGTCACATTCACCCATTCACACACATTGATACACTGATGACAGGAGCTACCATGCAGGGTACCAACCTGCTCATCATATGGAGACCAACCATTCACACACCATTGGTGCAGCCATCGGGAGCAATTTGGGTTAAGTATCTTGGCCAAAGACACATGAACCTGTGGACTGGAGGAGCCAGGAATCAAACCGCCAATCTTTGTCCTGCTGGATGACCACAGCCACCCCAATACTGGTATAAAAGGCCAGTGTAAGATAACTAAGGAGTTTTAACTGTAAGTCTTGCAGAGATGTTCCTGTAGAGTCCAATAATGCAAATATACTGTAGATCTGGAAATGTGCATAATATTTCCCCTTTAAAATTCCAAATATTGAACTTATCAAGTTCCTTTCTTGGATCTGGGAACAAGATGACATCACTTAAAATAAATCAGAGCCAATTTGTAAACAAGCCCTGGAGTTAGTCAGAGATTATTACCAACACATTAGGTGCACTCACTTTCAGTTTAACATCTAAACAAAGCATGTCAGATAATCTGAACTAAAGGCCCTGATACAATCCACCACTTTGGGCCATACCAGACAAAAGTTAATTCACTAACAGAGCCCAGGCCAACTTAGATATGAGTTTAAAGATTTATTACAATGGAAGAAGAGGGATGAGGGTCGTAGGGTAGGGGATGAAGGGATGAGGGGTAAAGGGATAGAGATGTAGGGTGAAGTATGAAGGAATGAGGAATTCAGGTGCTGGCTAGATTGGTGAAGGCGTAGATTGCAAAACTGGTCTCTAGGTGAGTGCGGGGAGGGAACCAGTATAGGGGGGGACCCTGGGTGGGGGAGCTGTGTCTTCATCTGGTCCAGGTTGAAGACCCCATTGTTCCTAAAATTGAACAAAAGAGAGAACATTAAAAGGGTTTGGGGGTGTGGGATGTTAGAAATGAGATGAAGGGGAGAAGAGCAGATAAGGTGTGACTTAAGTACTGCTTGTGCGGAAATTAGGGAGGTATGAGGCATGGTCCCCAACTTAGTTATAAAACTTCATCAATTGTGAGAGAAATGTGGTGAAATCTTCGGTCAAGAGGCGATCCTTGATCTCACTGTGAGACATGACCACAGACAGCCTGTGTCAAAAACATTAGGACCAAATTCTCACAATGTGACTGTTCCTACACCACATACACCACCAAATACATGTCCATGGCTGATACTGTAAGTGACATCTATACAGTAGATGTGGGCAGTGTCAGTGTGTAGAAATGGAAAAGATATGATATTCAGTACCATCAAAAACTATGTCTGACTGTTTGTGTTTTTTCAGACTTTGTTGCAGCGATGTCACCATGTTCCCAGATCTTAGCAATTACTTTCAATACAATGTCATATACTGACTGGTCATAGCTACAAAGGTCAAAGCTACAAAATAAAACTCATTTCTGATAACCCAGAAATTTGCTGTAATTGCTTTACAATACATGCAAGACACAAAGAGTTTCATCCATCCATTCTCCATGAAGATCTGGAGTTGACTGAATGTGGAGGACATTAATTTGAATGTCAGTCTGCACAGCTACCATCCTCCTCCTCCTCCTCGTCCTCCTCCTCCTCCTGCTCAGTCCTGTGTTGTGGAGGCTCCTGGGAGTTGATACTGATGCACTTCTGGTCCTCTGCCAACTTCCAGCAGGGTCAATCAGAGTGGACAGACACAGGGTCAGCATCACACTCACACAGCTCTCTCAGGCCTTTGTTAATATTATTTTCCTGCCGAGCAGCGTTGCTGGCTTATTGCTCTCTCTTCCATGCTTCACATTTCAATGAGGGCTACCTTGTTGTATTTTAGAGAGAATTATTTATTTTTGATAAAGGGCTTTGATATCTCTCTTCCTTTCGTTGGAAGAGAGGATGTGGATAATCAGATGTATGATGATGACACAGTTCTCTACATCTCATGAGAGAAATCCTGAACAAGTGGCCACTAAGCTCTCGTTAACACTTCATAAAGTTGCTAGGTGATTGAAAATTTGCATCTAACCTTTAATAGATAGAAAACAGTGACAATGTATTGTGCAAATAAACAAAAACCATGTAGCTTAGAGTAATGAAATGAAATGTAGCTGTTAAATGTAGACATATTAGGAATTCATTACCAAATGGAAGCATTAAAGACATCCTTGTATGCTATGATTCTTTCACATCTTCAATATGGTATATATACTGGTACCAGGCCAGTAAGACTATGCTGGAACCTTGTTAAATAAGTTTTAAACCTTAAAGCCTTTAAGGTTTTTGATAGAAAATCATTAAATCACCATCATTGTAACATATTGATAAGGTTAGGGCTGTATTAGTACGACCAGGGTCCCCTGGGCACTGAATCTTATGTCCCCCAAACTTTTATTTTATCCCAATTGATAACGCTGCTGTCAGGTGGAAACATATTTTGTTTTGGACATACTAGGTTTCTGACAGTGACCATAATTATCAACATCAAGAGAACGGGTCGAGACTTGTGCTGTATTTCTGACCAACAAAATAATAATAATAACAGTAGTAATAATGATGGGGCCCCATGATTGAAGAGCCCTTTCTGCTTAAGGGCCCCAGGACACTTGCCCAGGTTGCCCATAAGATAGATCTGGCCATGGTCTAAATACAACCTTTTAAATTTTGAAAATCTTATTCTGTTCTCAGAATTTCCTCTGGTGTTTAAGTTATTCACAATGCTGCTTCTACAAAATTGAAGAGGTTTTTTTAAGCACTGCTCTGAGCAAATGAGCAGGACCTCTCGAACTTCTCTAAACTCAGACTTACTTTTTCATTTACAGCCATCAAACACTGGTACATGCTTCCAACTAAGCTTAAAACCTGCACAGACTTTCATTCTTTTCCATGGTGAAATAATGGATATTGAGCAATTAGACACTTCAACATTACTTTAACAGTGATTCAGATTTTTAATTGTAATGAATTGTCATCTTATAGTTGTGCTGGATGAATGTATTGGTATTTATATGCTGATGTGTGATAGACACTATGTAATGGTGATGAATGTTTTTAGTATCTGGTGATTGTTCTGTGTCTACTTGACCAGGGACTGCAAATGGAAATCAGCTAATAGCTAGATCTGCCATTAATCACCTGTTCTCATTTTGAGATTAATATTTTTTTGTGCATAGTCGTTGTTTAATAAAGAGAGAAAAAAAGATGAAAGCTTGGATGAAAAATTAAGCAGGGCTGTTAGAGGATATAGATCACAAGCCTTGTACTGGGATATAGCTGCAGGAATACATACAGAGACATTACTATAGTCATAGTGTTCATATGAAAATGCTATTTAGTGAAGGCTCCTGCAAAAAATATTCCTGCATGGCAAAAATAATGTTGTTTCTTTTAAAATAAACATTTGTTCTTTCTGAATATGTTCAGTTGTATTTGTATTGAGCAAAAAAGTGCTCCAAAAATTCTTTCTTTACTTTACTACCCATTTTCCAAAGCACACAGTAGTGTTGTGTATTGCTTTTTTATTCTCCTACTTTCCAGACAGCTTTCTACTAGTTTCATTGTAATATAAAAACCATCACATCACCTGTGTGGAGAAAGGTGCATTCATGTGCCATTGAGAGCCTTAGAAATCTAAGATGTAGCCATTGACTGCATGGACAAAGTTGTATTGACCACTTCTGCTGTGGGAAATAAAAACTAGAAACACACAAGAGGCAAAATGTTCATGATGCATAGGAGAGTTTCAATATAACAGCTGGTTTAATTAAAATGGTGCTGCTCTTCAATGCATAGAATTAGTTTTGTTTTCCTTTCAGTAATTGACACAACAAGAATACTGTATAGCATATATATGCATGAAATTGCTGAATAACAGCTGACAAATCCAAGATGTGAAGAAGGAAGAGTCTGTTTTATTGTTTATGTGGCTTTATTCAAGGTGTTTCACAAAGTGGGTAAAGGCACAGTCATTAAATACACCAGATCAAGATATCCAATGAAAACTATAGGTCATAATCTTATTGACCAGCTGATTACACCTCCAACTAAGCCTCCTAAGCTACTCAGCTAACTAGATCCACAATTTAAATGGTCTAGATCAATTTTGGGATCCTGGACCAAGACTTGACCTACACAGATGGGATAGAGCTTCGACAGCGGCATTGTTGTATTTGTATGGACTACAGGGAGAAGCAGGGATGTGATCTTACCAGGTTGATGATGATACCTGATGGTCCTGGGATGGTGCTGCTGGTCTTACTGATGTTTCCACAATTATTAATGTGTATTGTATGTATTTTGTATTAGGACTTTTAATCCATGAAGCTTTCTTAAAGACTAGTAAAGTGTTGTTGTAATTATATGCATGACATCATCTCAGTGTACAGTCAATGGGCTGAGCAGGAAAGCATCAGCAGGGCCACTAATGAGTAAGTGCAGTGAGAAGGACAAAGCCGAAAGCAAACTCAGTTGCGAGTAGAGTCTTTCTCCTTTCACACGAGACAGGGATCAATCACATTCAAGTCCATGGAAATAATGAACGATTGAAACTGTTGCTGCTCCAGGTCAGCCTTTCTTTCCGTTTGAAAGATGATCTTCTCGTGGCAGTTGTGCTGTAGTATTTCAGAGTTTAGATGCTGCTTGTTTAAATGTGAAATGAAAAGCTGATTTTATTGCACCATGCAGTTGTAGTTTAAGACTAGTTTCAGGTACTGTAGCTCTTAGACAACACAAACATGTCACACGAAGAGACCAAACAAAAAGGAAGAAACAACATTTTTATTTTTCTGACTAAGGAGCAGCTGTGGCTCAGGAGATAGAGTGGTCATCCATCAGTTGGAAGATTGGTGGTTTGATTCCCGACTCCTCCAGTCCACATGTCAATCTGTCCTTGGGCAAGATACTTAACCCCAAATTGCTCCTGATGGCTGCACCAACAGTGTATGAATGTGTATGAATATTAGTTTCCATCTGATGAGCAGGTTGGTACCCTGTGTGGTAGCTCCTGTCATCAGTGTATGAAAGTGTATGAATGTGTGAATGTGACATGCAGTGTAAAGATTTGAGTGGTCAAAAAGACTAGAACAGTGTTATATAAGTACAGTCCATTTAACATTTACTATTAACTTTGCTAAATTTTGCATTTGTTTTTGTGAAAAATGCCTCTACATCTCTTTTTAGTTAAAGTACCCACATACTATTGACAAAAGCAACTTTTAATGAGGGGTTCATGAGTGGGTATTGAACTGTTGTAAGAGTAACTATAAAGGTTTAAAATGTAGACCTAAATACATTTTTTAAATTTGTAAAATATTAAGTGTAAAATCTCTTTATCTTCTTGTCTGAAGAAGAAGAAACCCTCCTCTGGCTGCTTTGCTCTGCTCACATGTATAAGACACTGAGTTATTTGTAGAGTAGATTGTTGCTTCCTGACACTGGAAAGCCTAAAAAAAATCCAGTTTGACCTGAATCAAATTAGCCTTTGACACACTGCTACATGCTTGACCCCCTGATTCAAGTTAAATCCAGGCCAATTAAAGAGTGTTGCAACCCAGGAGCTGCTTCCTGCCACTAGAGGCTGCTGTTGCACTGTGCAGGAGCTGTGATTGGCCAGGGCCCGTCAGAGGCGTGGGAGGTCCCTGTCAGCGCTCATCTCGCCTGCCTTTCTATAGAAACGCAAGTTAATGAAAGTGGAGAGAGAGATTATGTTGAGCATTACATTTAATTGGACTTCTTTAAATAACTCTGGAACATTTGTGTTCTACTGAAAATGTGTGTGCATGTGTGTGTGTATGTGTGTGTGCATGGTAGTGTTCATTTGCCACCTGAATGGACGATGTACTCAGCGAATGTTTTTTTGTAACACTGTGTTACCTGTGAGTTGCCATATGTTTGTCATCTTGTGTAAGATCCCTGTGTGTGTGTGTGTGTGTGTGTGTGTGTGTGTGTGTGTGTGTGTGTGTGTGTGTGTGTTTGTGTGCATATCGGCGTGCAGTTTAATTTCCCATTGGGGACATTGTGTCATTACAGCAGGAAACAGTTGTGGTGTCCTATGAACATCAATATCTGTATGTACAAACCCTTTAAATACAGCTGTTTGAAACACAGGACGTGAAGAGATTCAACATCTGTCTCTGTTATGTGCTTTCCATCTTTTTTTTTGGGCTTTCAACCCCGTGAGAAACATCCTCACCTCATTTTATGATTACATTTGATCAACTTCTGTCTCAGGTGTGACTAGTTGATGCAGATTGTTACTTGAGTGTGAAGATGATGTTTCAGATTATGAGTTTCAGTTCAAAAATGGTAAATATTAAATTGTAGTGTAACGTATGTAGAGGGAGTTTTACATCAGGGAGGCTTCTCACACAGAAGGAAGATGTGTGTGTGTGTGTGTACTTGGTCACAGAGGGAGGACAGAGACAACACGCTCCCCTTTTTTTCGTTTTTGCGTTAACATGTCTCTACACGTCACTCACTCGCTCCTCCCAGTGAGGATGTGTGTGTGTGTGAGAGAGAGAGAGAGAGAGAGAAAGAGAGAGAGAGAGAGATGTGAGGATGGAGGAATTTAATTCATCAGTCAGAACGTCCTCACTCCAGCGTCACTTTGAGGAGACGACAACCACACACACACACACACACACACACACACACACACAGCACCTCAACTCTAAAAATATGAAGTTAACTATATGTAGAAATTTAGTTCCGTTTAGACTCTTAAGCTTGAACTTAAAACCCATCTGCCATTAATTAACTATTTAACACTTTAAACGGTCACTTAATCATTTCCACATAGTGATAGCTGGATGGAAAACGTTAATATCTGCTCCAATGTTTTATTATTTGATCACAGATCTGTAGCAGTGTCACAGAATAAGACACAAATAGACAATATAAATCTGTTCATGACTGAAAGAATAGAATCGACGTAAAGACTTGCAGGACTGGGTTGCAGAAATAGTTTAAATGAAATGTGTCTTATTTAGTTAATGAAAGTCTGAGGATGATTTTATAGGAGACACAGTCGTGAAGAAACTGAGATGTACTGAAAGAAAAAAGAAGAAAGGAGAACAAGAATGATGTTAGAAGTGTTTTTTTGTGGTAGATTCATGATTCAGTCATTTTTATTTGATGAATGAATATGATCAGCTGTTTACTGCCCTGTCACATCAGCTGACCCATCGGTAAAGACATTGGATCAGAGGTGGTTCCTCTCTCCTCACTTCTCCAGATGCTTTTAAAGGATTCAAAAGATCCTCCATGATGGTAGATGGGGAAGGTTTCTGAATCACAGGAGGAGAAAGGACATGAGACAGGAAGTGTATCCATGCAGACACAGTATGAACACGCAATATCTACATGACACACCCACTTGGTTACATTTAGGCATGAAGAGTGGGTTGGTTAGGGTCAGACTGCAAACCCATCTCTCACCAAGGCAAGGTTAGTATATGACACATTTTTCTAAATAGTTCCTAAAGTAATTTTCCTACTACATAATTGAGGCATTAGTTGAACTGTACTTTCTTTGCTGTACTTTGCTTTTGATCATATCGCATAATGTTCACCAGATGGAGTTTTTCCACTTTTAATGGAATTGTACATGTTCAATTTATTTTTATTGTTATGTGAACACTTCAACGGCTGCTCGTTCATGTTGGCTTAAAAGCTGAGACTCAGACTTCATTCTCAACCTTGGACACAACCAATGAGAGACCTGCTGTGTCCTCAACTCTATTTCTTAACTTTAATAGACTGAACACCTTTCTGTCATACCACATGATCTTCATCATCAGATGAACTTTGCAAGGGGGGAATGGAATTTTAAACATTTATGATTGAAGGAAAAGTGAGCAAACTGCATCAGCTGATGAAGATCATGAGATGTGATTGAAAGTCATTGAGCCACTAAATAAATATTACAGTGAGAGGTTTTTCTTAATTTTTAAAAATAGTTTCAACTGAATCTGAGGATGGACTGTCTGTCCGTGGCTGACCTGTACCCTGAGCCAGGTGTAGCTTCATGAGTTGGTTGCATTACACAAAATCAAGTTGGAGGTTAAATATTTAACCCCTAAATATTACACATGTTTGAAATAAACTTTAGAGTTCATAAATACATGTGAAATTTAGTCTGGCCAGCCTGAACCTGAACAATTCTACACTCCAAACCTTTAAAGACCATGTAAAGTGAATTCATTTTCTTCTAAACACATTAAATAGGTCATAAATGTATTTCTAAAAAAGGTGTAAAAAGCATTTCAACCATTTAGATTTGAATTGTGGAGCTAGGCTTCACAAACTGTGTTTCAAGATTTCTGTGTTCAGGATTTAGTGGGTGGGTCTGAAAATCATTAGCATAAACCCGCCCCTGCTGCTGTAGAGGTATAAATACATTCAGCACACACTACTACTACTACAGTCTACAGTTAGCCAGTTAGCTGAGTTAGCCGCCAAGTTAGCCACCGAGTTAACCAACGAGCTAGTAACCGAGTTACCCGCCGAGTTATTCTCACTTTACACAGACTTTAAAATAGACTGTATTAATAATAGAGTTGCAATGATTAGCCAATTAGTTGCCAACTATGGACAAAACTAGACATCTAAGAACATCACCTTGGACTTTGGGAAACACTGATCAACATCTTTCATCATTTCATGCACCAAACAATTGATTCATCGAGAAAACAACCAACAGATTGATCAGTTTCCCTAAGTGATACATATATTAATTGGAAATGCAGCAAAGACTGTTGTCTCCTCTCTTTTACTTGAGAAGAGAGACGATGTCACTCTGAGTGTAAATGCTGCATTCACACTGCTGATCTGTAATTCAACCAGACTGAGAGATATAAAAAAATCCTATTCTTTCATAGTGTCTCTCTTATTAAACCCTCCACATCCCTGTGTGACACTTCCAATGGGAGGTCGTTCAGCTCTGTTTGAAAGAGGACTCTGTTTATGGCTGTGTGTGTGTGTGTGTGTGTGTGTGTGTGTGTGTGTGAGTAGAATATTGTGTTTGTTTTTGGCATTTGGGGAGCTCTGACTTGTGCCTTGAGGGCTCGCCGATCAATTCTGTCTCTTCCTTTTCCTCTAAACAGGTAAAAGTCTTGGCTTTAATTGCTACAGCAATGATGCACACACACTGGCAGGACCTTTAATGTTGCTGGCTGTCAGGGTCTTTCTCTTTTTCTCTCTCTTTTAATTTTTTTTTTATTTTACAATTAATCTCATTCCATCTCTCTCTTTCTGTGTTTTACCTCCTCGGTCTCTCCAGGGTATCTACCGGTCCCTAAGAAGTCTGAAAATGCCTTGAAGGGTAATTCCAGTTAGTCATATTTTTCTGCATTTGTGCCATTATGAAGATTGCATTTAAAATTTCAGAGTTTCCGTCACTGCCGAGCTTTATGTAAAGGCAGCTCCGTGAGAGCGCTAATCTCCAATGTACACCCACAGGGCAAACACAATCTCCTGCAGCTAAAGCTAAAAAGCAATTAAAACACACCCTTTGCAACACACTAACACTTAGACGACTGACTACGCCAACCTGTCTACTGTTTTGTTCAAGTGCTGTGAGGCTGCATTCAGGTGATATCTGCTAGTCTGTAAATACAAATAACTCACTCAACCTTCTGCTGGTGGTTCTAATAGTGTTTGTTGGCTCTGATGTTTGCCACCATGTGACACAATTTGTAAAGGTCGAACAAAACAAGGAATCCAATTTTTTTAGGTACCAAAGGTGAATTCAACAGCTAAAACAAGGAAATGCTCAGACTCTGTAATTCTGTCTTTTAGCTTCATGTCAATGGCTCAGCGATGTTTTTATTGTGTCCATGTGGTTTAGTCAAATTTAAAGGGTTAAAATGTGAAAATAAACGTATGAATAACTTGCACACACTCTTTTTTTGTGGACCCAGCATCAAATTTCTGCTTTTAATCCATTTTGAGAGAATATACTGTATTAGAAGATTATGGTAAACATGTCTAAGTGGTGTAACCATAAAAACCAAATAATTCAACTTGCTTAAAAACACTAAATTCTCAATAAAACACCATATCAACTAGTTTGGCATGATCTTACATTATAACTTCTTATATTAAATAAAGCTAATGGAATACTATTGTTCTAAATATTACATTTAATCTGGAGAATCATGGAGATCAGGAAACATTTATATTTTTTAAGTAATTATTTGTAGAAGTCTATCAAATATTTAATATTTATCATTCTTTTGTGGTTACACCATTTGACATTTTCAGGAACATTCTGTCTTACTTTTGGCAAAAAACAAACCTGATGCTGCTTTTAAAACTATTTTTTAAAGATACTTTTGCTGACCCTTATAGGTGTTTGAATTTATATTGATAAATCAGATTACATCAACAGTAACAACATGAACAGAAGACAAGAAGTTTCTTGGAGTGAGAGTTGAAGGCGCATATGTGAGACTGAAGACCTTTTTGGGTTACCATAATATCACTTTGCTGAAACCTGTAGATATAAGCTCTCACTTACTCTTTTGCTCATTCCTCTTCCACTTTTCACTACCCACTCTTCCCTATTCTATCCCTCTTATCCATTCACACTCTTTCATTACCTCTATCCTCTTGTCTCCTGTCTGTCTTGATTGGTGTGCAGTGTGTTGATCCTTTGCTTCTCTGAACGAATCCACCATTCTTCTATTCAATGTTTAAATGAGTTATCAAGTTTAGAAAAGATCACATTAAAATGTTTGAAGTGTAAATGTGATAAGAGGTGTCAAACAGAAAAACCTTAACTAATTAGTGTTCATTATTTAATACTTGGACACCGGAACTGATAGTAAATGGTAAATGGAATGGATCTTCTAGTCTTCTGACCACTGAAAACGCTACACTACAAGCCACATTCACACACACATTCATATACTGATAGCACAGCTCTCCATTTCAGGGTCAGTATCTTACCCACTTCAACATGTGGACTGGAGGAGCCCACAATCAAACTGCTGATCTTCCGATTAGTGGACGACCTGTTCTCCTCAGGCGCGGCTCAAGGAATACACAACAAGCTAGCTAGGCCACATCCTGACTCCAGCTCAGTATTACACATCTGTTTATCTCACTGTCAGAAAGAATGAGAACACTTGTATTTCCCAAAATGATGAACTCCCCTTTCAATTAAATATCAGAAGTGTGTTTGAAAGAGATCTTTTATTTGAATCATGAATTTCATAACTTGAAGCTGCTCTGTTTGTGATATACAAAACAACATAGTAACAGTCCTCAGAAATGCACTGAGAAAATCTGACAACAATTCATGGTTGAAGTTTTTTGGGTGACAGCTTCCTGCTTCTGATGTATCTGCTAATTTGATCCTCTGGCTTCACTTACAATCAGTCACAACTGAGAGGAACACAGTGTGAAAGCAGATTTATTGTTGTGTCTTTAAGCTCTTTAATTTGGATTAATTTTCATTATTTTTATAATTTTGAATTCATTAAGTGAGATAAATGTATTAGCCAGACAATAATCTGTAATGTGCTAAAAGATTTCTCTCCAGGAGGAACGGCTCCGTTCTCAGAGTATTAGTGCTGCTATTAAATGAAGCTATTTTAAGAGCCTCCAACAATAGCATGCAGTGTCTACATTATCATCAGAGTAACGGTAGGTTTTGTCTTTTCTGTAAGTGAATTCGCTTTTTGGAAGAGTTGTGCATGCTCACGTATCGATCGAGCATCACATCCCAGCTGTGATTCACTGTGTTTTCTGACCTGAAACTCACAATGAAGCAAATCCAGAGCTGAGCTAATAAAGCATTGCCACTATAGCGGAATGAAGTGTGACATATTCCTCCTCCCTCCACCATCCAATGTATAAGACCTCTTTTTTCCATTCCTCACCTACTAGCGATGCTGGGCAAGGACTGATTGACTTCTCTTAATCCTGCTTCCAGGCTTCAAGCCTTACCGAGCCATAAAGCTGCAGGAGAAAAGGATTGAATGTCATCGGCAGCTATTTCCTTGACGGCCGGTGAAGAGCTCTGTCCACTCAGAGGGGCATTTTGTTGGTGTCAGGTGCCTAACACCCAGTTAATGGAAGGCAAGAATACCCGGGGGCTTTCCCTGGACGTCATAGGCTTAAACATTGACTTTATGGCCTTCCTTTCTCTATTAAAGGGTATGGCTGATGTGGACATATAGACCAAGATTCAACCCACACATGTAAACCTAGGACATTTACGTGGGCATCCTTAGACTAGAAAGGGGAAGTATTTATTTTGTTTGATATAAAAATATATAAATTTGTTATTTTGAAGTTTAAATATAAACGTAGAAAAAAAATCTTCACTTTCTGCTAAACACGATGGGAGGAGAATAATGTCAATAAGTGTCAGGGAGAGGAAAACACTGAATTTGGTGGAAAGGAGACTTAAAATAATGATGCAATATTAATAGGAAATAATCCACTCAATCTAGAGCTAGACACACACTTCCTGCTGTCATTGCGTTTGTTATTTGGGTTAATTGTACAGTTAATCAGTTGTGTTGTTATGCGTTGACTATAAAATGATATATGGGTCAATGATGTGATGTAACCCAGTGTCAATTGGTGTAACCAGTATTTTTTTTAAATAAAAATCTGATTATATACAGGAAAATAAATCCACTCTCACTGTTTTTTAATTTGTAAAAACTTATTTAGACAAAATGGTTGTTTTTAGGATATGTCCTGCTCAATATTGACAAAATGCTTTGAAATTTAAATGTAGAAATACTCAAAAAAATGTATTTTCATTTGATGTTTTAGAATAAAGTAATTATTTTTATAAGTCCACTTAAATACACTGTAGATGGATAAAATATTTAATATTTATCATTCTTATGTGGTTACACCATTTGACATTTTCAGGAGCATTCAGTCTTACTTTTGGTTTAAAATGGTGCAAATGTCATTTCAAATGATATAAAACCAATACAAATACTAAATGTACATTTTAATAAACCTGATGCTGTTTTTAAAACTGTTTTTAAGATATTTTTGACCCTTTTTAACCCTTATTTGTCACTGACCTGTATCCATAGAATATGTCACTTTGCCAGTTTAGTCAAAATGTTGGGAACCACTATTTAGTTGACTTTCCCTAACCTGAACAGCTAAATTCATCTCATTCGTGCTTGTCATCATTATTTGGCCATTGCTAATCGTCATGCATTTGTCTGGCAACAATATGTAGGCGGAAGACCCCCCCCCCCCCCCGCCCCCCCAGTTCTAAATCCTGATTACAAAGCTTTAACTACTGGAGTGTCTCTAGTCTCTAAACAATACCAGATCATCATCAATGCCATACTTTGGCTGCTTCTATGTGGTATTAAAAAGTTGATTTAGGCGACAATCAAGACAAATTGTATTTACTATATGTGCTGTTGCTCTGAATGATGATGCTAGTCTTCCTCATCTCTGATAAACTCTACTGATGATAATAAAAGGCTTCAGTTCAGGTTAATTTAGAATCAGTATCACATAGTCCACAGCAACAATGAAGCCCATAATTTACAGCGTCTATCCTCTTTGCATAAAATGTAAGAAAGATGTGGGGACATGTTTTCATTATCTGTGGTTGTGTCCATTTATTAAAATATTCTGGAAACATATAAAAAAGGAACTCTGTGCCAGTTTATGTACTGAATTTAAAATGCTGAGTGGAGTTCAGAATGAAGACCTACTGCTGGTAGAGAGGAGGGGCTGAGGGTAACTGAGAGAAGAATGTATTTGATTGTTTAACAGATGACTCTTATTGGTTTTTTACCCACAAATGTTTTATTACAGTTACAGTAATGAGCGCAGTAGTTGTTAACTCAAGTATAACATTATCTTCATGTCAACTGATTCATTTTAGAACTGGTTCCAATTCACAACTGGGTTTCGAGGAGCATTCCTAATACAGTATAACTAGCCTTAGCTAGTCTACCAAGTGAAATCCTGCACTCAATACTTAAGGGTAAACCAATTATCAATCAATCAATCTTTATTTATATAGCACCAAATCACAACCAAAGTTATCTCAAGGCATTTTACACACAGAGCATACTCTAATTTAATTTAAAAAGACCCAACATTCCCACATGAGAAAGTACTTAGTGACAGCGACAAGGAAAAATTCCCGCTTAACACTCCCCTTTGTTTCATGTGGGAGTTAAAGGACAAATCCTGATCAGATATAACTCCTAGATTTCTTACAGTGGTGCTTGAGGCCAAAGTGATGCCACCCAGAGTAGTTATATTATTAGATAGTGTGTTTCTAAGATGTTTGGGGCCAAGCACAATAACTTCAGTTTTTTCAGAGTTTAATAACAGGAAGTTGCAGGTCATCAGGCCTTTATGTCCTTAATGCAGGTTTGTAGTTTAGTTAACTGGTTGGATTCATCTGGCTTTATTGATAGATATAATTGAGTATCGTCTGCATAATAATGAACATTAATGGAGTGTTTCTGAATAATATCACCTGAAGGAAGCATATATAAGGTGAATAATATGACCTAAAGGAAGCATATATAAGGTGAATAATATTACCTAAAGGAAGCATATATAAGGTGAATAATATTACCTAAAGGAAGCATATATAAGGTGAATAATATTACCTAAAGGAAGTATATATAAGGTGAATAATATGACATGAAGGAAGCATATATAAGGTGAATAATATGACATGAAGGAAGCATATATAAGATGAATAGTATTACCTAAAGGAAGCATATATAAGGTGAATAATATTACCTAAAGGAAGCATATATAAGGTGAATAATATTACCTGAAGGAAGCATATATAAGGTGAATAATATTACCTGAAGGAAGCATACATAAGGTGAATAATATTACCTAAAGGAAGTATATATAAGGTGAATAATATGACATGAAGGAAGCATATATAAGGTGAATAGTATTGGTCAAAGTACTGAACCCTGAGGAACACTGTGTCTAACTTTTGTTTGCATGGAGGATTTCTCATTAACATGTACAATCTGACAAATAGGACTTAAAACAGTTTAATGCAGTTCCTTTAATGCCAATTGAATGACCTAGTCTCTGTAATTATCACATCATTTAATCAGATATACTGATCTATATTTTCATTGTTGATTGATCTTCTGATGATGTTCTGGTTTGGTACTTATGGAATGGTCTGGTGTGGTTGCCTGTCTTCTGAGGCCTTAATGAAATCTTTGTTCAATCATCAATACCAATAGCTGTGACAGTAAACATTAGTTTGGGGATCAGCAGAGAGATAGTACACAGAGGTTGTACTGGCGATGCTGTACACCTGCATTAATATGTTTGGGTGGTTATTGTTGGTTGAGACAGTGCTTTTTAATTTTAATTTTTTGAGCTTTCAGGATGAGTCAAATGTTTTATATGCAATGTAATGTCTTATTTAACAGGTTATGCTTCATTTTATCAATGCACATGGGCTGGACAGTTACTACTACTAATAATAATAATTGAGGCACTAAAGTCCTTACCACACAACATATGGGAAACAGTATGAAAAAGGTTTACAGATTCCTGGCTGAGTGCTTTGCAGGAGGCCATTTGAGCCTCCCAGCATGAGTCTTTATTCATCTGGTGGAGGGAGGAGCTGCTAAGGCTTCCTGCAAGATGAGCATCATACAAAATTAGGGGGAAAAAAAGAAGAGTTTCGGAAAGCACGAGTTACCGTAACACTGATTAACTGACTGAACTAATAAGATGAGGAGGGACGATTGATTGGATTAAAACATATATTAACTACAAGTGTAGGATCCAATTAAAAGCACCATCTCACCATCTTCTGACTGTCTACACACTGCTATAACAATATCATATAAATCTGGTTATTATAGTGTCACCTACATACGTCAGTCCTTGACATTTATCTGGGCTGAGGTAAGAAAAAGTAATGACCAGTGATGTCAAGTTTTGTGAAAAGTGATTTGTCCAGTACGTTGTATTCAACATTGTGAAACCTACTCCAAAAAGTAACACTTCTGGATAGCAGAAAACTGACAGAAGTACTTAACTTCCATGCTCAGGAACATCCAAACGACAGTATTCATATGGTTTCACAGAATCTTATTGTTATGAGAAGCAGTTGTGATGTTAAAATATTTTTAAAAGTGAGAAGGATCAAATGATTGGTTTGACTATTTTAATCCAAAATTGTAGATGTAAGATCACTGCTCTTGTCTTGTAAATGCGTGTCTGTGTGGAATGTGTCTTGTTATCATTAGGAGGCCCATTACTCTTCTTTTGCCTTGGCTTAACCCATTTTCTATTGGGTAAAATGATATAGGCTGATATGTTTCACCAGTCACAGATGATTATCTTGTTCCTTCAGGAAGTATAACAGCTAAGACTCTGTATGTATGTATGCTGTCTTCTTGTTATACAATAATAATTGTTTAATCTTCAACCTAGCAGTATTTTGTGTATTATTTCATCGTTGTGGTAATTGTTTTAAGATCATTTCCATGACTATATTATGTGACTGAAGCATGTGAGATTATGAATCTGTAGAAAGGTGGCACACGTTTACTATAGCTGTCTGGAACATATTTCAAAAGATGAAAAGGTACAAGATCAAGGAGGTAAAGGCGGTTCTGAAAATTTCTACGGCACCACATCTGTTTACTGTGTCTATTAGAGATGGATGGATCGATACTGTGGGATCGTTTTAAAAAACCCATTAATACTAATATTATATATATATTAAAAAAACAGGGATGACTGCATCACTTCCTAATGTTTTCAGTACTTTTGTATAATGTTTGCATCCAAACAACCCGCAGATAAGCCAGCCCATGTCACATGACTGTGTTTGTTTTCCTTAGTATCTCTGCCAGCTCTTTACCTCTGCCAAAGAGTTGGCAGAGATTATATTTTTGTCATTTTAAATTTTGTTGGTACATGGGAAGTAATCAGGGAAAAAATACAAACACACACACACACACACACACACACACACACACACACACACACACACACACACACACACATATGTATGTATGAATGTATATACAATTATATATTTAATTCATATTTATTTTATAATTATATTATTTTTATTATGTTAATTATGTTATACTTATTTATTTCATTATTATAGTCTTTCTGTTAAACGGCCTACATTTTAAATGTATTAGCACACAAATTGTTATTTTATTCACTTATAATAAATTCATTATTAATGGCGAGCATGAGTCATGTGATTTGAATACCCATTTAAGAGTAGTACAGTATCGGTATCAGTATCGTTAAAATTGTAACAGAAAGTATCGGTTTTGTATCAAATTGAAAAGCTATAGCCCATCCCTAGTGTCTATCCAACGCCTACTGCCTGAAATATTCACTAGAACACTGAATGTGGATTAATCCACCACTGAAAATGAAAGCACTGTTTCAACCTGTTTGAGTAACATTTGCTTAACACAAAATGACAAGGCTTTTTGTAAAAATGAAATGTCATATTTGTGAGGTTTGAATAAAATGTGTCAGTACTAGTAGTAACCAATGGGTTTGGGGCTGAGAGAAGTCAGTAACACATTGTATGACAATAAGAAAAATACTGAATAATTCCAGCCTCGTCCTTTTAAAGGTGCCACAGTCTTTGAGCTGTAAATTCTTGTGCAGTGTTTGTTCTCATTGAAATAATTGACATTACAAGCTTCCCAAACTGCTTTAGCAGATGCTCAAGCATTAGATAATATATTTGTCTTTCAACAGAAGCCAGGACAAAAACAGCCTGTCTCTCCTGGGTCAAACCCTCTGTGCAACCTTTAGCAACCATTTAGTCTCATTTAAACATAATTCTCCCTCCTAAGCCCCCACCCTCCTCTTGTCTCGCTGAGCTTTTTCCTCCATGCCAAGATTACCGGGCCGGCCTTTAAAAGCACGCCTCTGCTCTTTCTACTTCCAGTCCCATTCCCTCCCATTAAGCCCTGAGAGTCCGAGGCTCTGCTTGTCTTCTCTGCAGGCTATTGATCAGCATCAGTGTTGGCCAGCTAGGACTCGTCTCCTACAGATAGATCCGGGCCCAGCCGCCGGCTTTTCATTAAGAAAACACCACAGACGAATGGCAGGGACGAGGTAAAGGGCATGAGGGCTAAGAGTCTGATAATCAAACTTGATGGTTCTCTGCCAGCCAGTCCTCTGTCCTTCCTGTTGGTTTATTAGTCAGGCTGTTTGTCTGCTTTCTTGACCCGTCCAGCTTGTTTTGATTGAGGGAACTTGTGAGAAAAAAGGCTGAAAATAGAGTCAGTCATCAACCTTGTGAAGGTGTGGAGAACACATTATTAACGACAAGAAAGCAAATACTTTATCTTCTTTCTATTTGAAGGCTTCTGTGTGACTTTAAATGTTTTTGACCAGATGGGATTTTGATACAAGCAGATCAGCTTTTTTCACTTTTATTTGAAGTAGAATTGTGCTGAAAGGAAAAAGCTAATTTCACTGTAGGGCTAATCCTTAATGACTTTGCCTGGATCAGATTTTCCGTTTTTTTTTATCACACCACTCAATGTTAATGTGTTAAATACAAATCTGCACTAGTCACGCGTCAAACTCCAATCTGAACCTGGAGGAGATGAACGTTCACAGGAAATGTCAGACAGATGTTGACAACAGTTCAACAGACATGACTTCTTTCCTTTTTTGTGAATCTCTCCACTCCAATAAATTCCCTCCTCAGAGAGAGTTAAGCCACTGGAGTTTACTCTGAATCACATGTTTTATTCACCTGAGAGAACAAAGTGTAGCAGACAACTTGGAGGTTTTTATTTCCCTTGACTCTCCACTACTTCCATTGGACCAGTTTTCTTTCCATCACTCCTGCATCCTACCTGACATCTACCTCTCTGCTGGTCATTTCCATTCCACCTTTTGTTAGGGACCAACTTAACCCCCCCAATACTAATATACTGAATGCAACTGCATGGTATTCCACTTCTGTTGTGGCTGTTGGAGACAATCTACAGCTGTTGTGACTGTGCTCTGCAGTAATGCAACAGTAAACTTTACAGCAGTGGTAGGCAAATGGTGGCCCCTGGCCCAAATCTGAACCTTCAACAAAAATGTTTAGCCCCCTGAGATTTCCCATTCATAGATATAACACACAATATAATAATAAATAAAAACAATAAAGGAATAGAAAGAGCTCAATTTAAAAACTAAAATTAGAAAAAAAACAAATAAAAAAAGGAGTAAAAAAAAAAAAGTAAGAAGTCAAGGATTCTCGCCTAGCTGAGACTGAAATAATAATAATAATAATGATAAATTCCATTATGGATAACTATGTAAATGTAAATCCTAATAAATGAGCTTAGTAACCTTTTACACTTATACAGGTACAGATGTTTGTCAATACCAGTCCCAATCAGCTTCAACCATGACAACTGCCCTCAGAATCAGCCCTAAATCTGTTTCATACAAGCAAAAGCATTTCACTGTGCCTGTAAACTGTGCAGAAAAAATCTGTTAAGACACTATGCTCTTGTAGTGCTCCTCCTCACTCGCAATTCACTGTTAGTAAGAGGGGGGTGTATGGGCAATACAGAGGCTTTGGATGTTGCCAGAAACAAGACAAATAAAGTGTTAGTTTCATTGAGTACATTGTAAATAAAATATTCTATTCATGTTGATTAATAATAATAAGTTAATAACAAAATTAACTAATGTTCTAATATTTTTTAGGGCCCCTGTCAATCATGAGCCTTTAGAATCATCCTAACTTTTCATGACCTTACTGCTCTCAAGCAAATTACATAATGTGATATTAAAAGGTCCAGATGAATATATACTGTGTTGAACATAAGATAATTTAAGGAAGACACTTACATGTTCTGTGTTTTAAACAGCTGCCATCACCATGACAACCACGACACATTGGGCTGAAAGTGACCAGTTAACATGGACATTGATTAAACTGAAACTAACATAGTAACCTCAGTTAACCACTTTCAGACTTCTTGCTCCAGCGTCACATGCCGACAAACAGCCAGTGTGCAGTTAGAAACTCTGCATAACAGTGAATTACTGCTGCAAACTGAAGCTCAGAGGATTCAACAAACTTCTTAAAAACAGAAAAATATGACAGAAAGATTTAAAAGGGTGAAATTGGAGCGCCTTGGTAGCTGAGTGGTTATTGTGCATGCCACATAATGGTTCAATTCTGGCAAGGGATCTTTGCTGCAGGTCGTTCCTGTCTCTCTCCCTGTTTTCACGTTGGCCTACAGTAGATACCATGCACTTTCACATGAAGGCAAAAAAGGGTGAAATTAGAGAAAGATGTTAGAAAAAGTGTAAAAGTGACAATTGTTGCTGACAACAAAATAAAAACAACTATTCTAGTTTGTGCGTAAGAGCAGCAGAGATAAACACAAGGACAGATGTCTCACTTCACTCTAAATCCAGACATCACAAATGGACAAAAAATGTACAAATGAGGGAGGAGTTTTTTCCCGTTTTTTTCCTTTCTGTGAAATTAAAAAAAAAGTCTTTTAACACAACACAAGTCAAATTTATAATTGTTGATCACTATTACAGGGCAGAGTACCCATTAAAATCCAGATTATTACTGCAGAGAGGCTCAGGGACCATCACATACCCTGCTTTACATGAGAAATCCTTGAAATTGTCAAATATCAAATATCCATAACTGATTATATTTGTACTCTCACAGGAGAAATATTGTCAACACTGAAGAGAAAAGAAAGCAGAAAAGTGGAGACCTGAGTCAAGTACTTCAGCCCTGCATTTCAGCCGCCCCCCTTTCCTCCATCCCTCCATCAGGGTAAATTGCTTTTTGCTTTTTTCCCTGTCGTCGCTCGTCGTAATCCTCCCTGTTGTCTTAATATCAAGTGGAGAGAGAGTGAGATAATGGAGCGACAGGGGAGGAGGAGGAGAAGGGGGTAGCTTGGCCCTGAAGACCATCCTCCAGGGAAATAGCACTCCCTCGTGTTAAGCACACAAGAATATTATTAAAACCCACCTCCTCCTCCTGCTACCGGTAACCCCCCCCCCCCACACACACACCCCACCCACCCTCATCCTCCTCTCCATCCAATACATTTACTTCCCGTACATAATAGCTCTCATATACATAACAAAAGCCAACACATGGGAGGAGAAGTCCAAATGCTTGTGTAATGGATGTGTAGCGAGGTATTACACGGCGCTGAATCAACCCTCTGCTGCACTTTAACAAAAGCCTGGTGCTCGGACCATACTGCTGACTGATGCTGTTGTTAAAGTGTGTCTTCTTTGTCATTGTTGTCCAGATTGGTGATGGTGTGTGATGTAAAGTGCTTATCAGAGGATGGCAACAAAGCCAGCAGTGGTATAAGGCTGCTGTATAGAAGACTGTTTGGGTTTCTTTCTCTCTCTACAACACACACACACACACACACACACACACACACACACACACACACACACACACACACACACACACACACACACACACACACACACACAGATAACACACTAACTACCTCATAATGATTAATACATGGGTCTGTGACAAACAAGTGTTGTTAAATATGGTAAAAAAATAGTTATAAAAGCAGCATCAGGTTTGTTCTAATGTACATGTAGTATCTTTGTTGGTTTTATATAATTTGAAATGACATTTGCACCTTTTTTTTTAACCAAAATTAAGACTGAATGCTCCTGAAAATGTCAAATGGTGTAACCACAAAAGAATGATAAATATTCAATATTTTATCACCTACAGTGTATTTAAGTGGACTTATACTAATGATGACTTCTTTTAAAAAACATGATTCCCCAGATTAAATGTTAATATTTAGAACAATAGTATTCCATTAGCTTTATTTAATATAAAAGTTATAATGTAAGATCATGTCAAACTAGTTGATATGGTGTTTTATTGAGAATTTACTGTTTTTAAGCATGTTGAATTATTTTGGATCACTATAGTAAATGTAGTAAGGAAGACCAGAAGAAGATGACTCATAAGAAACAAGACCATCCATACAGGGGTAAGAGAGAGATAGGAGGTCAGACTGAATCTCTCATCTACTCCAACTACCACTTTTTGAAATTAATAAAATGTACTTGGGACAATACATGGTAACAATATTTTTCTAAGTAGGCAGCTACACTACATGAGTATAAATGTAGTAGCAGTACAAAACATTCACTTTTAAGTATAAATATGAATAGTAGCTTTTCTGTGCAGCCCATAATAAAGTGTTAAAGCCTCTATGATTGGCTGACTCAGGTTAATGTATCCTGTCAGATCAGTGGTCAGTGTTCCATCATCAAGTCCTGCTGCATGTGTTTGTGTGTCACTGTGAGCCAGCAGTCACCCAGAGAACAGTGTGGGGGCTGCTGACCTGCAGCTCACATTTAAGTCTTCACAAACACACACACTTATACACACTCACTCACTCACACACACACACACACTGAACCACAGTGCACCTGGGTCAGGTCTCAAGGATAGCGAGTGAAACCCCTGCTTAAAATGAGATCCACTGTCTGCATACCAATAGAATGGCCTCAGGCTTCATGGTGTGTGTGTGTGTGTGTGTGTGTCTGTGTGTGTTCTTACTTTACAGTGTAAGAGACCGCCCAAAGATTGATGGTGTGATTTAGAAGAAGTCAGTAGATACCTGTTGTTAAAGTGGCATCCAGCATCCCTCAGGGGCCCCTGAGGGTGTCACAGATGAGTGAGGGAGGGGTCAGGGGGGCGGCTGCAGGTGTTTGTGCTGTACTTACTGGTGAGGATACATGCCAAGGCCAGTGACAGCAATATAGCTTGACCTCAAGAATGATGATCCTACTCACATTTTCTTTGCAATGCTGTTTTGTAATAAAACTGAACATTTGACACAATACTGGGTTGTAATATGAAGAAGAGGGGCAGTGACTGTCTCATTTAAAGATGCCTCCCTGATGCTGATATAAGACAGGACCAGTGGGTTAAGGAAGTTTGTTGGTTTGGTGCCAAGGTTTTCATTCTCCTTCTGTTACATCTCATGGTTAGCCAGAATTCACAAAACTGTATAGACACAGAATAGCTAATATGACAGAAGTGGGCTCATTGGGAGTGGGGCCTTAAAGAGACAAACAAAGGTTATGATATTGTAACCCTAGATTTATAAGCACAGTCGGAGCTGTGTATGTATGTGGGGGGATAGAAAGAAAGAACATGGACACGATGTGACTTTGGTCAAGTCCACTCTTACAATGTATTTAACATACACATGTACACACATTTACAAAATGCTACAAGCATCAATGTCCCTGTAATAACCTATTAATAACAATTAGAAAAGTATCAGGATGCCAACTGCAACATATCACTCAAAGAAAATTAGCAACATGTCTTTTGTCATCTTAAACAGGAGACAAATTGGCTAAATCAGAAATATAACCCAGTTTGACCCTTAAATCAGATTACCAAAATACACTGAAATATTTTAATGAACAGACAAAAATAGTTTTAAACAGCACCAAGAAAAAGAACACAAACTATCGTATCTTTAACGCTATATACATGAAACAGTGACATTACATTACTGCCATGCTAGCGCAACATGGCAGCTAGCTTACAGGCTACGCTAGAAACACAAGAAAAACAGTATATTAGCACTACTAATTGACTACTAACAGATCAGTATTTTAGACAATGTAGTACTTACAACTCATGGAAAACAGGAACCAAGGAAACACTGCTAGATATAACTTGAAAGTGCATTTACCAAACATTATATAAATTGAGAATAAAACAGAATCGGTTGGTATGTCCTGCTTCACCCGCTAGGTACATGCACAGTTCATGATTGGAGGAGAGTATTACCCATAGAGTGGGAGCCTGTGTGACATAAAACTGCCTGTTTCAGACAGAGGCTGAATTGAGGGTCTGCATACAATAAAAGGTAAGATTAATAAGGAGTTTTTTTTTAAATCATGCAAAGATATTCCAGTACAGCACCAGGATATGAATATAGAGCTGGACATTTATAGGGTATGTCCTCTTTAAGCATGATCACATGCACACAGCTGATAATGTGAACTGATTTACATGAACATTGTAACATTGTGAGTAATGTATATGATTTACATTCATTTACATCTATAGTGTATGTCATCAGGAAGATCATGTAAAGATACAACAATTTTTCTTTCTTTTCTGACCTTTTTGTGAGCAACAGGAGGCAGTGATACACACACACACACACACACACACACACACACAGAGGAAAAGGTCAGCCATGTCAGTGTCACCTGGCCATTTCCTCTAACAGTAGGTAGCAACACTGAGTGGTGAGCCTTCAGCAGTCTGTCCCTCCTTCACTCTCTGTTTTTTCTTCTTCAGTTTTCATCCTCTCTCTTTCTGTCTCACCCTCCTCTAGTCTGCCCTGTCTAGTCTGTCTTAAGGTCAATAAATGCGTCCTTTTGCTCATCTTTTAGTTGAAAGTGAAAGAGGAAAGGAGGAAGAAAGATTTCTGATGCAATATCCTGGCACAGAGCTGTCTTCTATCGAGGATAAACACACTACTGAAGGCTTCTTTAGGAACAAACTAGAGCAGCAGCAGTTTGGAAAACCTCTGATATTGCTGCTTCAGTGCATATAAAGATTAATACTGTGTGAGTGACTACCAACAGCATGAAAGAAACAAGCAAACATTCTATTGAACATAGATGTTACGTTAAATAAGATGACGGCTGTGTTTAAAAATAAAATGCATAACAGAACTTTTTAAGGAATATGCACATAACATATTGGGCTCTTATATTATTTATTTTCTGTGTCTTCAGTTCAGATCTTCTGAGTGAGTATATTTACTCAAAGGATTTATACTTATGAGACATTTAGGGTTTTGGACTGTGTGTACGAAGTAACCTAAAGGCCCATTTATGCTCAACGTACGTACGAAAATGTATACGTTGGCATGGATGTTAACCAATACATCCACCAGGGGGCAGCCCAGAGTCAAAAGTTTATGACGACAACAAACTCAAAAACAAACATGGCTACTGTGGAGGAGATATTGATAATGTTTCTCTTGCATAAAAGACAAAAAATATATGTATAAAGTTTCTAACCAACTCACACAACCTTTCCTCAAAAAGTTCCGCCATTGTTATTTCTTCTTCTTACAAATAAATATACAATATTCAAATCTCTCTCTCGCTCTCTCTCTCTCTCTCTCTCAGCTGCTCTGCTTGAATCAGCATTCACACAAAGAAAAAAACAACACAGATTTGTCTTGTTGTCGTATTTATTGTTGGATTAATTTGATGTTTGATAATTTGATGTAATCAATGAATAAAAAGAAGAAAAGCAGAACAGGAAAATGAAGCAGAAAGTAAGAGTGTCTGTCTCCACATTAAATCATCTGTTGAGTGCTTGATGGTTGTTTATTTGTGATTTAGAACAGAATCGCCATTAAACAATCAGACAACAGAGAAAGCTTCCACTCCGTTGTTTGTGCTCTCAAGTAGCTTGCATTCTCTCTCTCTCTCTCTCTCTCTCTCTCTCTCTCTCTCTCTCTCTCTCTCTCTCTCTCTCTCTCTCTCTCTCTCTCTCTCTCTCTTTCTCTTGTCTTTTTTAAAAATGAGTCGGGAAGCAAAAAAAGTCTTACTTTTACATTATCAAATGAAAGAAGGTGTCCTCTCCTCCTCTCTTTCATGCTAGGGTTGTCCCACCCCACTGCTACGCAATGGAACAGCTGGCTTGTCTATGTTTATTAATAGTGAATATGTCACATGTCCAGACTGCAATGAATTTGACACTGCACTTCCTTTGGTCCCCAGCAATACACCCGCAAAGTATAAAGTTGACTGCATGAACGGTTCATAAGATATGAGGAGGACAAACATACAGACATACAGACAGATAGACATTCCTTGCTTTATAGTTAGACTAGTGCAGTGCACATTTTAATATTTATAGTGGCACTGTGCTCTGTGCATCATCTCAGAGGCTGTGGATAACTGACTGTAAGCACCCACATCCATTAACAGATTAGTACAGATGTTTTGAGGTATTTTTATATATTTCTGAAGAACTACTCATCACTTGATTACCCAGCATCCCACCTGCCAGGTATGAAGTACATCAGATGAATGGCTCTTGAGAAATATGAAGGACAAACATACAGACAAAGATTCCTTACTTTTTATATAAAGATATCTCCAATACAATACTTTTATTGTTTTTCTCTTCCAGCTACAAACACTTGTACACGTTGTACTACCTTGAACAATTTCCTCACATGGACACAACATTAAAATGTGACTGAAGTGTTTTTAGAATACAGCATTGTGATAAAATGTTCAGGGTGTTTGAGGTCTTAATATGCCTGATCCGTCCTGCCTGCTGCTGCTGATTGAGAGGAGCTCTCTGGTGCTTTAAAGCTAAATAACTGCTCCGCCGAGGGCACTGTCCATATTTTTGAAATTCTGCAACAGCATGATTTGGAGTGTTTCACAGTCATTATCTCTGACCTTCCATGTTTGAACCTCTCCAGGTTTTAGATTGGTGGAAAAGCCTTCAAGTCACAGTGCACCAGGAGGCTGATTTTACACCGCAGAATGATTTCATACTCACTCGAAATTTGATCAAAATGTCTTGTGTGGATAACTTCAGTCACAAAGAGAAATGTCTGAATATACAAAATAGCTTCAAAAAGTTCATTGGAGTTTTTCAACTTCACTCCAGTTTTATGGTTATATGATATATAATAAATGATAGATGTGGATCTTTCTAGCTGCTAATAATCAACATTAAAGAATTTTTTTTTGCTCCTTCTAATATTCCATTTATGTTTTGTGATTAATAAAATACTTACTCTACAATAAATGCATGACTTACATCAATTGATACTGGCACGTAGGTTTCTCGATAGACAGTAGACAGTGGTTCTTCCTCCAATACGTAGTGATGATGTATTCTGCCAGAATTCACTAAACTGACAGGTTCAGTTTGCTTGTAACAAATTAGTTTGTACAACATGCTGTAGGGTCACATCTGTAGGTAAAAGTGTATTTACCTGCTCCAAAGGGCCTCACAGGAAGACAGGGTGAACAGCCTGCTGTCATAGTATCCCTTGGTGGCATCACACTGCCTCTAGCAACTGTCTGAAGGTGCTGTGTTTGTCTTGTCAGCGCAATTGTCGACCATCTGGAAAGAGCTTCCTCAGAAGCATGCTGCCGCCTTGAAGTTTAATAGAAATGTGGCAGGAAACTGCCTCAGTGACAGTTGCTTATACATTTATTTTGGAAAGAAATATGTAGCAAGTTTTAAAGGAATACTACTGCTTAACAACTTTCATAGCTCCAGACAATTGATTGTATGGGTTCATAACTTAGATCAGCAGAAGAACTGGAGCATTATCCTTATTATATGAACTAATGATGACAGAGGAGGACATGACAGCCTTCATCAGTGCCACAATCATGCTGCATAGCTGCTTTTTAAGTAGCACACACACAGGTGATTCCCCTTAAGGTAATTAGCATTGCACCTGGTAAGGTAAGCAAATACAGTATGTGGCCCCATTTATACATACCCGGTTATTTTTAAAAACAGAGACATTAACCATCGTTTGCACCCTCCGTTTAGACGCAAACGGAGAATCCGCCCCTGAAAACGATGCTTTTTAAAAACTCCGGCCAGAGTGGAGATTTTGGAAAACTTGTTTGCACGTTTGCATGTAAACAGAGAAAATTTGGGGAGCTGATGGCAGATTGTGAGACAGAAACTGCTCCTGGGTTGAATGCGACATTGTTTATAATCTACAGTCTATGTTTACAATATATGGTGATCATGGATGCATGCAGAATAGCAGTCGTATTTATGCTGGTGCAATCCCTTTGTATTTGTTTGCATTTGCAAATACAAGTGTTGTATTATGTGGAGGAATGAAGTGATGTTGTTGTTGATATGTGGGATTCTGATTGGCTAACGTGGGCTTGAGCTGCTCTTGACGGCATATATACACGGGTTAGTGTAAATGGAAACTTTTCTAAAATGGACTGGTGTGCACGCAGTTTTTTTTGTAAACGGAGAGGATGAAATGTCCATTTATGAAAATAGCCGGGCACCTGTAAATGTAGTCTAAAACAAGCAGTGAGCATGCAGTAAGGGGAAATCAAAAAGGCAGAAACCAATTGGAAAATGGGTCCAGGTTAATGTGGAAGCAGGAAGCAGGAAGTAGGTCCTGTGTTCACAACAGACAGTTTGGGTAAATAATACTTTTATTTTCTATTAAAAAAAACTGTCTCAACTGGATTCTCCAGCTGTCCTCATCTGTAATACTAATTTTGTGCTCACCAAGTTAATTGCCAGCCTTATTTCCAACCTGTATGATCTTGATTTTTTTGCTTCTTCTAACTTCTTTTTAGTGATGTCTTCATTTTTCTCAGATCTCAGCGAGTACTTTGGAGAATACTCAAGTTTCTTTGGTGTATAAAACCAGATTTAACCTTCAATCGTACAAAAGCTAATCATCGACAGGAAAAATGATCCTTACATTGAATACATCGTCTTATTTTCAAACTGAAAATAATAGGATCCAACAGTGTGCATAGAAAATGTTAAGTGTATTCCTTAATATTGCATTCCTGTCAATCCTGTGTGATGTTATTGTGACTTATTAAGTCTTGAGAAACTTTAACAGCAGAGCATTTCTTATAACGTTGTGCCATCCTGACAACACCGCTACAGCACAGATACAGATTGAAGCCATTGATCACAGTGCTTCTCCTTTCCTTTCCTCTACTTTCCTCTTTCTACTGTTTGAACAGAAGCAGTGAATCAAGAGCTGCTTTTATCTCATGTGTCCACTGACTCCCCAGACCCAGCCTACAGACACCCACCTCCAGTGATTAGCAGTAAATTGATTTCACACTCCAGTAGGTCACACAAATTAATTACTGCAATTAGCTTCCAGACAGTTAGGGATGTGGAGGACACAGAGATGGAGAAAGAGAGACTCAGTGCAGTTGGCAAAGACTAGAACTTCCTGTCACACACTGTTTGCATCCAGCAGACCACCATGAAACCTTAAAACTCTATGATGACTCTTCCTGTGAAGCAGTGACTCCTACAGCATGCATCAAAGCATACATTTGGGCCATTTTGGGGAGTAATTTACTGTGACTATTTTTTGATGAACAATAGTTTATCCAGTTATGTCTCAGGCTATTGTGCAGGTTGTTGTGAGTTGAACCTCAGTGTGCTGGCCAGGGCCGGCCTTGACTGTGGTGGTGCCCTACATGATATTTTAGGTTGGAGGCACCATTCTCAATGAGGAGTTTGGTGGCCGTCGGGCATCCAAGAAGTAAGATGTTGAAAAACATTGAAACCTATGCAAGGAAAAAAAGTGGGACAACATTAAGAGGGGCGAACAGGAGAATATTTTAAAAAGATGTGTACAAGCACACCTGCTGGCGCAATCGGTCAGGCAGATACACAGACCTGCACCTCTTTATATATCCATATCACAGAGACAAAGAGCACAGTGGAGCAGAGGAGAGGCAGAAACAGTGCTACAACCTGTTCACTGAGCTCCAATCTAAAGCCTGCAGCTGTTATTGGATGCAAGCTACACACCCGATGTCCAAAGGTTGATGCCCAGGAGTGTCCAGAACACAGCAAAATAACAACAAAAGGCATAGGGCAGAATCTTTGCAGGTGAATACACACACACTTCTAGTGGGTCATAAATGATGACTAAGAGGGATTACTTTTGTACAAGTCTACATTGTTTTCAGGAAAATCCTGCGTAGTATGCCTTGAATGTTTGCAGTGTGTTCAGTAGTTTTCTGGAAAAGTCAAACCTTTCATTCTTTGCTCTTTCTCACAAGGTGATTAGTACAGCAGACTGCAAACCCAAACACTATGTGATATATTATTAAAGCACAATATAGCCTGATAATTATGACACATGTGGTGGTGGCTTTGGCCAGGGGAACACTTAAATTCAGTTTTAACTCTATGCTGTACTGACTGTTACAAACACAACCTGCAATGTGATTTCAGTGTTTCATTAGAACAGATGTAGGTTAAATAGTTCCATGGACAGTCAGAGATGTAATGCCTGCTCTACAGTCAGTCTACCATCCATATTAGAGGCTGACTGAGCCAGATGAGATTTTTTGTTAGAGGAAAATCTGACATATGACCAAATACCCAGCCAGCATGTCCCTGTGGGCCCCATAAGGAGTAAGTTTCAATATGGGTCCCACCTGGGTTTGTCCGCAGTTTCCTGTTTGCCCACATGAGCTTCAAGTGGGTTCTGACTGGCTCACAGGTGGGGCCCAACTGGGTGAGTTACACATGTGGGGCCCAACTGTGTGAGTTACTTAAACAATATGGGGCCCATACAATTTGCCCTGTTTATGCCCATGCCCACTTAGCTCACTTACATCCCCTATGGGCCTCATACAGTCAGCCCATGTGGGCTTCACATGTGGGGCCCATGTTACTGAAACTATGTGGGACCAACAACATTTGCCCAGTTCAAGCCCATGCCCACTCAGTACCCACATAGCCCACATTTAACCCATGTGGAGCCCACATGGGCGTGCTGGCTGGGTATTATCAAACCTTTACTTTCGTTTAAATCTTTTGACTATGCTGATGATTCAGATTATAACTCATTCATGACTAAAAGAGAGAACTGATTGTGGTGAGCCTGATTCATCTTATATGTCACACATGAGCAAATTTAGAATACAATCTGATGACGTGTCTAGAAGCGCAGTAAAGAATAGGCTTGGATCCAACTTCAGCCATACACTATCACTGGCATAATTGACGATGCGCTCCTGCCATTGACAAGAGACAAAGCACACATTTAGCTGGCCCATTTAGCCAGCCCACTGAGGCTTTCAGCCGCTCCCACGCTGTTGATCAGTTGCTGTCACTGCATGCATCAGAGATGAGCCACCGTAGCAGCAGGGCTATTTGAAATCAATGGGGTCATAACTGTGGCGTAAATAGATAGAAAATTGGGCTGCTCACTAGAGGCCAGAGGAGCATGTGGCCTACATCAATAGCTACTACCCCAAGTGGAAGAAGCACCGCTCTCCAAGCTCGGGCTCCAAATTGAATTCCATGGATAGATAGATGGGAAAATGAAAACATTGATAAAACTCAATGAGCTTCATGAAAGCTTCGAATATGTGATTTTTTTCCTACAATCAGCAGCATACATGGGGCATGTTTGATGCAAGGACATTGGATTCTGTGTACTGTACACTGTGTTCTATTTGATAATAAGAGAGACGCCAAATTGGCAGCTGGAAGATGATGGATTGTTGTTGTTATGAATGGCAGCGGTAATACTCTGTGCCTGGGGAGCAGTTGGACAATATGGCAACTCTAAACACCACAAAGGCTACGAGAACAGCAGGAATGATCACAATTGGTTATATACAATCACCTCTTCACATGCAGTTTGAAAATAGAAAAATGGGCTTTTGAATTATTTATCTTGGAAGCTGGCTTTACAGTACACAAAATATTCACATGTTTTCTTTTTCCCTCTGAATGTTTTATTCATCATTTTTATTTCATAGCTGCAGTCATGGCTGCTTAGAAAAACTGAGTCAAGCATTGTTTGAAAGAGAGGTGAAGATGTTTTCATACTATAGTTACTGCATTTACATTTGGTCTAACTATACTTAGCTGTATGTAGTTGTATATTATCAACCATCGTCATTTCAAGTTAGAATGTCTTATTGAAAAGAATATTTTTCCTGCCTAGCCAGACATTTCAGTCTGTGAACACGGGCCTGAAAGTTGCTGTTTGAAAATGAGAAATCATTAACAGGTAAAATCTTAAACAGTGCCACAGATATTGAAAATATTACTGATTGTATAATATTTAGTATGAAACAACCCAAATGAATTGAAATATAAAATGGCTTTAAAGTGACACAACACACCTAGCTAAATTTTTCTTGTATTTAACAGTGGTATTTAACCCATTAACTCTCACATAATGTTCATATTCTGACTCGTCACAGTATTTCCTGACATAATTAGTCTCTATACCAAACTTTTGAACCACAAATCATTCATAAAGAGCTCATCAGTCACAGATAAAGGCAAGGCAAGGCAAGGCAGTTTTATTTATATAGCACATTTCATACACAATGGCAACTCAATGTGCTTTACATAAAACAAGCATTTAACAGTAAGAATTGGAAACAAAAAACATAAAAACATGCAATTTGAGGAATAAAAATAAAACCCAAACATTAAAACATACAATTAAATCCCCCCACCCCACTAATAGTAATAAAAATATAAAAATAAAAACAAAGTGCAGGAAAAATAGGAAGAATAGAGCATTAAATATAAGGTTGTAGCATAAAATAATGATTTGATTTGCTTTAAAATCATTAAAAAGACATACAGTGCAAAAGATAAAAATGATTCATCCTTAATGAAGCTTTCAGAGAGCAGGGAGAGTTTATTCTTTAGTTTGTATGGTAAAAAATATATTAAAAGACACTATATTATGGGCTAATGCTACATAAAACAGGTGAATAAAACTATTTCATATGATATTAAATGAGAACAATGACCATTTTTTAAATTTCTGCTGAATATGGGTCAAATATATTTCCTTATTTTAATAGTCACGTTAAGGGAAGGCATCAAATCTCAGGCTAAAAGAAAGGAGTGTTTTTACTGTTCTTGGATGTACAAATGGGTCAAATGAAACCTGAACAGTACATACAATTCATATTCTGTCCCCTTAAATCCCCTTATTTAGCATTTATAAGCAGCATATAAACACAGACACACTATAATGTCTTTGTAAGGACTTATGCAAGTAAGTAATGTAAGTGCCTGTGCCTTTCTTATAGTGCAGTGAAAAGAAAAAAGAGGAGGTCAAAAGGTCTGCTTTGGCATTTTTATTACTTAGTCCTAACCTTTAGTAAAGTCATTATCCAGAAATACCTATAAACCTGCTATAGCAACATGTGAAGAAGTACTAACCAACTAAAAAATATTGACAATGAACATTTTGAAATGATGATTTAAGTCAAATGGAGAGGTACCAAACTTTACTGGCAAAACTGTTGAATCTCCAATACTGTGAAATGAGTCTGTCATTATTCTAGATTTAAAGGAGAACTCTAACAGATTTTACACTTCAAGATCAGCATACCTGTTGAGTACAGCTAGCTGAGTATTAAATTGTCTTGTGTGCTTCTGGGGGAGCTTTGTCAGGTCTGAGAAAATAACCTGTGATGACATTACAATCCTCTTCCTTTTTAATCTGTCTCTCAAAGTTCAGTCGTGTCATGGAGTACTGATTAACCTTTTCTGCTCTCTGTCTGTTTAATTAATCTTTTCTTGACGCGGCATAAAACATACTCAACTGGTAATTTATTAATTACCCAACATTAGACCATAGTGCAATGCTCTGCTCAGTGAGTTTGCTCAGTGACACAGCATTGTGACTCAGGTTATTGAAGACTGAAAGACACAGGGAGGTTCTAATTAAATATGTTGTTGAGTTCCATGAGGAATGTAGGAAACGAGAGTGTATGGAGTCTGAGTGAGACAAATCAGATATGTCTGTCTGCTTTTTGTATCTATATATCTCTGTTGGTCAATCAGTCCCCCACTTTCATCCAGATGGAAATATCTCAACATTGATTGAATGGGTTGCCATGACATTTTGTACAGGCATTCATGTTCCACAAAGGATGAATCTTAGTGTCCCTGTAGCACCACCAGCAGGCCAAAATTGTCTCTTACCTTGTGAAATATTGCAACATCTCCTCTAAATGGATTGGTATGCTACCCAGAGGAGGAACCCTAATGACTTTTCTGACTTTTCTCTTGCACCAAGAAGCTGAAACTGTGGCTTTCAGTGAAATGTATAAACATCTGTTGGGTGGTTTGTCATGCAGTTTTATACAGGCATGTTCATGTTCCCCCCAGGATGGATTGTAACTCTGGTGATCCCCTAATTTTCCACACCATCATCAGGTCAAAAATTTAAGGACCGTGTAAAGTGAATTCAGACATTTTCTTCTAAACACATTAAATAGGTCATAAATGTATTTCTAAAAAAGGTGTAAAAAGCATTTCAACCATTTAGATTTGAATTGTGGAGCTAGGCTTCACAAATTGTGTTTCAAGATTTCTGTGTTCAGGATTTAGTGGGCGGGTCTGAAAATAACGCGGCAGTGATTAGCATATACCCACCCCGCTGCTGTAGAGGTATAAATACACAGACTACAGTCTGCAGTTAGCCAGTTAGCTGAGTTAGCCGCCGAGCTAGCCGCTGAGTTAGCAGCAAAAAGCTTTCAGATGTAGCGTTGATGTCTCTGGTAGAGGTGGTGACTTTGATTGACAGGTGACACATGGTAGGGGGCGGGGTTTCAGCACACAGTGTTTGGAGCAGAGAAACAGGCTGATTTTTACACAATTTTGAAGGCTAATTTCATATATTTGGCGATTTTTTTAATCATTCAAATTTGGCAGGGTGGTTAACAACACACACGTATGTCAAACTCAGAACACATATTTATTCTTACTTTACAAAGACTTTAACTAGAATTTTAATTCTTAGGTTTATGACTAAATAAACTGCCTCAGATGTACTTAGCATGTAGTGCTAGTTCACAAAAGCGAGAATGAAAACTAAATGAAGTTGGTGGATATTGTAATGTTTGCAAAACATTATAACAGTATGTTAGCATGCATGTGATATTGGAGTTATCTCAATTAAGGGCTTCTTACTTGTAAGATCTGTTCACGCCAACTTCAAGGTCTTATAACTGGGAAATGCAGTTTTAATTAAGACTTTTACAGCAGATATCCAACCTTATTCCAAAATATGGAAGTCCTTAAAATTTTGTGAATATGGATCCCTCGTTAGCCAAAGTCTGGTGTTCATGGTGATTAAACCTAAATTGAATGAATGTATGTTTAGTCATCACTCAACCAACTTTATAATAATAATTCAACCATCTTGAATACAGTCTCACAGAGCTGCTAGCGTGGCTGTAGGCTTTCGGTCTTTATTAATCTGTCTCTCTTCATTTATTGAAGTGACACTAAATTGTTTGAATGCCCCCTAAAATAAACAAGGGAATCTAACCATCATATGTATGTTATTGTACTGTGCCCAAACGCAGATAAAAGCCAGCATTCTGTTGAGAAGCAGGCAGGAAAAGTTAGTATGTCGGTCTCTGTGGATGAGTGACAAACTTCATAAAGCTATAAATGACAGCCTCCTCTGTCACACTTTATTCCACTGAGGATTTCCTGGCGTGGGCACAAATCAATGTGGCCGGTTGCCTTTGACGTTGCTTTCTGGCTCTTTGTGTATTCATCAAAGGACAGAGGAGTTAAGATGCCAGCGCACAGGACTGCTACTGTGGTGGCAACAGTGGCATGTGTGTGTGTGTGTGTCGGTGCACACTACATCTCAAGCACTCACTACTGACAGGGCTGCCCCCTGAAGCCTGCCAAAAGCCGCAGTTCAAAACCAGCTGCCTTTCAGCAAAAGGAACATCTTTCATCAGGCGCGCTGGGGTGAACAACACTTTGTATTCCAAATGTCCTCATCCCATCTCTCCAGTGTCCACACACCACAAGAAGTTGGGCTACAAAACTGTCAATCCTAAATATGGTTATGGCTTGTAAAATATCAACAGCCTCACTTCACACCTCACACCTCACACAAATTCTGGGCACAAACTGTGACAGAAGATCACACTTTTCTCTCAGGATGGCTAGAAGAACAATATCAGACTTTGATATATTAACAATTTCCAATTTAGAGAATACTGTGCAAATATTATTTAGAGAATTCCCTCACGGTGTCCAATTTTGTGTGCTGCTACTCTGATGTGGTGTCACTGCTGGATCCATGTGTGGCAGTAAAACAAGGATTGTCATGGAATGTAATTTCATGTGTTGCAGTCACAGAATATAAGAGAGAAACACATAAATAAATAAAAGAAATAATATAATTGATGCTTTATGAATCTTTTTTCATAGAGAAAACACACACACACACACACACACACACTAGAGGAGATAAAATGTGAACAAATAGAGGGAAATAACAGAAAGAACTGGTTTCTGCTGAATTCAGAGATCAATCTAAGAACAACACTACATTTATATTGAAATTTTATCTCATTAAAATTGGGGTACTATGCTGCCTTTGAAAGGAAAACATGTTTAAGTATTCAATCAATCTGAAATTTGAGCTATTTTCAATAACATTGACTACTTGTTCTCTGCTCCAAAAGAAACAAACACCTTCTTACTGATAGATGAAGACATTTATTGATGATAAAGAGATTCATAAAATTAAGAAGAATAAAATATCTTTAAATGAAAGGATGAACCTTAACTCAGCTGGTAATAGTGAAGTATGTGACTTCAAGTTATAACTAAATGGAGGGGTGCTAGCTCATCTAAGTAAATTGTTTCTTATTCAACATCCACTCATGAAATCACAGAAAGGTTGTCTTGTTATAGCTGCTTTGTCGAGGATTGTCACTGTAGAGATGAAACAGCTTGGAGTCAGGTAATTCTTCAAAATGAAATGACTAACTTTGAACACTAAAAACACAAGGCTTCTTGGTACTGAAATATAGCACTTTAAGACAACAGCCCACTGAGGTGCAGAGACTTGCTTTGTCTTTAAACAAAGAAACAATTCCCAGCCAGCAAGTCCATGTGGGCCCCATAAGGGTTACATTTGGGCTGGAAATATGGGTCCAAGTGGGTTTGTCCACAGTTTCCATGGTGGCCCCACCTGTGTTTGCCCATATGGGTTTTAAGTGTGTTCTGACTGGGTTTGGGTTGGGGCCAAATTGGGCGAGGCCCATGTAGGCCCTATATGTTTGTCCAAGTGGGTTCAGAATGGACCTTAAATGGGGCCCATTTAGCCAGCCCACATGAGCTTCACATTTGGGGCCCATGTTTCTGAAACAATATGGGGCCCATATCATTTGCCCTGTTTATGCCCATGCCGGCTTAGCCCACATACATCCCTTATGGGGCTCATACAGTCGGCCCACATGGGCTTCACATGTGGGGTCCATGTTACTGAAACCATGTGGAACCTACATAATTTGCCCACTTCAAGCATGTGCCCACTCAGTACCCACATAACCCGCATTTAACCCACGTGGGGCCCACATGGACATTGCTGGCTTGGGAAAAGAAATAGAATGAGACATCTAGAAAAAGAAAAAGGTAAGATAACTATAACAGAGAGCTTGTTGATGGAGTGGTCAGGTCCAGCCTTGGAGGACTCCCATGGAAGTTCTGTCTTTAATCGGCTTCACTAAATCAGTCAGAGTTTTGGGCATGTTGAAAACACTTCCCACTGAAATCTCTAATGAATATATAATTAGCTTGGACCTCTTACCCAGCATGCCAGCTTCTCCTCTGTGCTCCAAAACGATGACTCATGGTTTCCTAACCAGTGATTTAAGTTTTACGTGCAAAAATCCCACACTTCAATACATCACTATGGCTAATTAACCACCATTTTAAACATTACAATGTATCTTAATAATGTGTATTGTATGAAACATTCAGAGAAACATCTTATTCAATCATTCACTCATTCTATACAACACTTCTGGTTACTGTCACACAGTGAGAAATGTAATAAAATTAGATTATATTAATTCATTCATTCATTTTGTAATACACAGTTATCAAAGTTAAACACTAGAGGCGACATTGTGGTGACATCAAAACTGACATAGTGGGCCCCATTCACTAATTTGTGTAGAAATTCTCTTAATTTGTACACACAATATCACACTACACACACACCCCAGTAACGGATCATTCTAGAGTGACAGGTGTGTACCTGAAAGACCCCCCTTTCTTCAGATATGGAAAGCTGTTTTGGGTATAGGTATGGGGTAGAGAGCTGCCAAGCCACTGAAAATAAGAGATACATGGGTCAAACAAATGAAAACAAAAACTTCCCTAATGCCAGAAATATATTTTCTATAGAATACAACTGGCACACCTGCTTGGAGTGCTTTTATGAATCCTGCATACAGAGATTTCCATTAATGTACAAGCAATTTCATGTCATATCAATTAGGCTAATACTTTCAAGTAGAATAACAGCTCATTGGGCTAATGTGTTTCACTACTGCAGCTAACAGCTTATCCATTCACATGAGCCTAAACCACATCTGAACAAAGAACCTCTCTCTACACATAAACACAGGCTACTTTCCTCCAGTCCAAATTAGTGAATCAACTTGAAAAGTTTACTTTTGAGCCTTAAAGTCCATCCGATGGGAGCACTTGCATGAACAATAGTGTTGATCCATAACAAAATTCCAGAGAGCTTTTTAAATTGGTAGCTGTGATGTACATCTATACACAACAAAAGAAGTGAATAGGCTGCAGTATGTTGCATATATAGACCCATAAAACAGGCCTTAGCCCTTACATACAGTTCACATTCTACATCCTTGTAGTATGTTCTGGGTCAATTTTGACCCTGTTTAAGAATCCCCTCATAAAAAGTGTCTAACCAAATTTTGAATCTAGATCTATTCAAAAGCATAAAACATGAAGCTTTATCAGTGCTTGTTGTAAACACTGTAGGACTAACCTATAAAATCAACCATACATCAGTTCCCCAACACGATTCATCAAACCACCAACGCTCCTCGGCTGTGTTGATGCTCAGATTTGTATGTGGTTGGATGCAATCAGCTCTGTGTTCTCTAAAGCCTCGATAGATAAGGGGCGTGCCTGCATTTTTTAAGCACATATGATAATGACTTGACTCGAGCACCCACTGTGGGAAAAAGTCCTATTCCTTGGCTACAAGTCTTCTGCCATGCACCTCTACCAGTTCTGACAGTAGTACTATTTTTAAGATGATTTATCATTTCAGTAGTAAATGCCAACACAAGCACAAATGTCAATGAAAGCTGTGACTAAAACCAGCACCTACAAGACTCACCACTGATTAGTCCTTTCAGAGTGAGGTTGAATGCTATTTTGTGTCAAGAGGTATCCCATCACCCTCCAACAGTGTTCTTAACTGCTGTGCCCCTCCCTTTGTGCTATGGTGGTCATCAAACAAGCAAAGTGTCACATGAAACTAATCTGCCTTAGATGAAAGAGGAGATAAAAGAGAAGTATAAATTGAGGGAAATTCAAATCTAAACTCTAAAGAATACAGTATCGATGCTAAACCATCTTGTGGAAACATCCAAAACCAAACAACTGATAACAGTTCAGTGCAATGTCAAATGTGATTCATTTATTTTAGTCTTTAAGTAAAAGTTTAAGTGAGATCAGAAATGTACATATACCAAAAACTAATATTAAAAATTAAAACATTACATAATAAAACATAGGCACCAGTAATTAAATGACTTAAAGGCATAGGCTTGAAGGCCTTACTTGTTATGCCTACCTGTTTCACATTCCATCTAGCTTCATTTAGCCTGTAACATCACATTGTACTTTGACATAACGCATGCACAGTTTATCACACTAAGATCATCTCTGGTCTACATGATAGGCCTACTTGACTACCATGTTAAACCCAGTGTATTACGGTACATTCAAGCCATGTCTGGACCAAACAGCACTTGCCGTAACCCAAGTCAGGCCCAGCTCATTAGATTGAGCCACATGTGGCCAACACAACACTTGCTGTAGCCTAAGTCTGGTTTGGCTCATAATATTTGGACCACGTCTTGTCCACATGCCATAACCTGGCTCATAAGATCTGAGCCATGTCTGGCCCACAGAAGAGGAGCCATAACCCAACTCCAGGCCAGCTCATGAGATTTTGCCCATGTTTGGCCCACACAACACTTGCCAGTGCTGTAACTGAGCTGTAATTGCCAAATCCAGCTGCCTCACAAAGTAAGTACATAAGTCAAATTTTGATTCACTTACTACAACTTCAGAGATAAGAATAAGATTTTACACTGGACTAAACTAGCTACCTGTATATAAAGTAATGTAAACTAGCTAACTGTATATAAAGTAGTGTAAACTAGCTAACTGTATATAAAGTAGTGTAAACTAGCTAACTGTATATAAAGTAGTATAAACTAGCTAACTGTATAAAGTAGTGTAAACTAGCTAACTGTATATAAAGTAGTATAAACTAGCTAACTGTATATAAAGTAGTATAAACTAGCTAACTGTATAAAGTAGTGTAAACTAGCTAACTGTATATAAAGTAGTATAAACTAGCTAACCGTATATAAAGTAGTATAAACTAGCTAACTGTATAAAGTAGTGTAAACTAGCTAACTGTATATAAAGTAGTGTAAACTAGCTAACTGTATATAGAGTAGTGTAAACTAGATAACTGTATATAAAGTAATGTAAACTAGCTAACTGTATATAAAGTAGTGTAAACTAGCTAACTGTATATAGAGTAGTGTAAACTAGATAACTGTATATAAAGTAATGTAAACTAGCTAACTGTATATAAAGTAGTGTAAACTAGCTAACTGTATATAGAGTAGTGTAAACTAGATAACTGTATATAAAGTAGTATAAACTAGCTAACTGTATATAAAGTAGTGTAAACTAGCTCCACCTCCAGCAGCTACAACAGTAACATGCTGCTCTAACACTGATGCTTCACTATTAATAATCTAATGATGTCATATATAATAATATATCACTACTTTTACTGTAATACTGTAATACTGCATACTACATCACTCATAATACTGCAGTACTTTTACTGTAATACTGCATACTACATCACTCATAATACTGCAGTATTTTTACTGTAATACTGCATACTACATCACTCATAATACTGCAGTAGCTACTTGTATTTAAGTAGGGTTTTTTATGCAGGATTTACAATGGAGTATTTTTACATTTCTGTATTGGTATTTTTACTACAGAAAAGGATCTGTATACATATTTGTATCAACTCCTGTCTCATAACAGTGTGTAAACCAGGCATCGTTTGTGGAGTGGTTTATACACTGACCAAGAAGTTTAATTAAATTAAAGTCAATGGCACACAGCTAATAAGTTACAATAAGCATTCTCCATTTTCCCTAAAAGTTCTGCATGTTTAGTTTTGAACAACAACCCAAATCTCTGATGTAAAAATCACAAAAAGGTCAATCACAGTACACACACAGTACCTGGAACCCCCAATTAAGAGCATAAATAGTCAGGTTAGCCAGCATCTGTCCAGTTCTACTAATTATAGTGTCCAAATTACATTGAGCTGTCAACCTCCAACACACATGTGCAAATACATCCACACACACACACACACACATCCACACACTTATTATATATGGCAGGTGTTACCTCTCATTACCTCCTGAGCTCGGGGAGTGTCAGCCTTACAGCACCTGTGGCCAGCGGTTAATAACCCCCATCCAAATGCAGAATTATGACTGTTTTTCTACAGCTTGTAAACCAAGAGGAGGGTGAAATTATATATCAGATGTAGTAATTGCTGGAAAGCTGTTTGTTCTGCATCCTGTTATTCCGCCTGAGCAGAGGCGGAACAGTCGGCTTGTTAAAGGCATTCGCATAGACCGAGACAAGGTGAGGTATTGATGAGTAAAGGGCGCTGGGACACTTTTGTGACTGAATGCTATTTATATTCAAGCATGCAAGGGGATGAAGTGTGTGTGTTTGTGTGTGTGTTTGTGTGTGTGTGTGTGTGTGTGTGTGTGTGTGTGAGAGTGCTCTCCTTCTAAATCCACAAAATTTACAACAGTCTCAGTGCTGTGAGTCAGGCAGAAACATGGGATAATGCTGATTGACTGCTGATATGAAGTGACTGCTATGACTTGGATCGATATGAATTCAATGAAATACAAAATTGTCCTTAATATTTAATCTTCCCAACCTTATTTGTAATTACTCTTTGTCTTCAGATTTAAAGGGAGGGTTAGGTTTACGTGTCAGTACGTCTTTTTTAAATTTGGTTTTCCACAAATCTGACTTGGCTCCAAAATGATGAATATGTGAAGACCTCTATTGCTAGTTCATGATAACAAGAATTTGAACTTTTAGCCACTATATATATCCACCAGTGTTTGTGGAATAGCGTCACTGAATCAATGAATAACAGAGCTCTACAGTCTACATAAGGTAACATTATTATTAATAATATAAAATATAATGAGGTATATGCTTTTTCATAGTAGATATAGTGATAGCTTGTTATAATTAAGATATATCAAGTTGTAATGCTTCAGGAGTTGCTGTAAAGTTTGCAGTTTGGCACACAATGGCTGCTTTCTCACTCATTTTATAAACTTCTTTTATTGCTTCATAAACTTTTATAAACAGCATCTTCAATATCATCATTACAAAAATGGTATTTGCTCTTTTTCTCATTGAGGTGATCTTATGTGATTAAACTGTATATTTGACTATATTTAAGTTTTATTTATTTTCTTTTTTAAAAATATATATCTTTTAAATTCCTTAATTAATTGTCTTCATATTACACAATCAATGATACTGACTAAGTTCCTCAAATAAATCTAGTACATTCCACGTTATTTCCACTACCAGACTAATATTGACATGTTTTCCCAGTTGGCTGCTCACATTTACGGTTGATCTAGCATGAAATAAATGCAACTAAATCCCAGTGCTATTATGTCTCCACTCTTTCATTGTATAGAAATACATGTTAAATGAAACCCAACTGTAATTGCATTGAACCGTGCACCTGCCTCAGCATGTGAAAAGACCTGAAACTTAAAGCTGCTTATGAAACAAAGCTTGAACATACTTTTTCCATGCTGTGCTGTAGAAGCAGCAGAGCAGCTCGTGTCACCAAGGCTCTTTGTCACCTCACTGGTCCACTAATTGGCATTCCTCCCATTGCCCTAATTATCGACACAGACTTCCATGTTTGAGCTAATTAGCATTTCATGTTTGTATGAACGATCTCTGAGGACACCAAACCTCCACAGATTAGAAGTCCAAGCCCCTGTACTCTGTTTTAGTCACTTTAATTACCATCAAGAAGAAAGTGTTGCAAGGCTGACAATGAAACTGTATCCCCTAAAGATCCTACATTAAGAAGACAAATAATTACTTTATATTTTTCAAAGTGACCTCCCCTGCCCTCGCTTTATTCTGACATTCTAAGTGAAAAAATGAAAATCTAACAGTACTTTGAAAAAAGCAATTACTAGAGCAGTGATAAAAAATCAGCTCAAACCCAGCAGTATTTTGCCTCCTGACTTCAGTGCATTTATTGAGACTGTGTATGATCTAATCATCATGACCCTGTAGTGAGGTTAAGTGAGGCCAGATACCCAGCTCTGATGGGACAGTAATGAGCCAAATTACACTTCAGTATAATTCCAGATGCTCGATCTTTACGATGCCATGACAACTATGAGATATTTATAATGAATTGCAGCACAATAACTTGCTGAAACAAACAACCAGATCTAACTCTGCTTTTTGCCCTTTATTCGTGTGAAGTCCATCAAAATGACAAGCGTTAAAATAACCTCCAGCTCCTCCACCTTCTGATGTTGCATTGCCATGTACACATTTTTTTTTCATATGACATTTGTTCTGCTGCTGCTAAATCCAGCAGAGCTATTTTGTGTGAACCAACGCAAAGCAATAAGTTAACTCCATGTGTGAAATAGGAAACTCAAATACAGGTTACAGGTTGTGGGGAAAAAGGAAATCTATGAATAGATATCAGTCATGACATGAAACAACACATCCTCATGAGAAAACGACAGTATACGTAGGTCTAAATTTCAAAATGATCTTTATATGATAAAGATATAAATGATACATTTATAACATTTACCACAAATGATTGAATTCCAGCTTTCTAAAACTGTTAACAGATAACTTAAAAAAAGGTTTAGGCAGAAAAGCAAGTTGGTACTGTCTTCATGGCAACAGTAAACACCACAACGTCACATGGACTGCACGAAAAGGTGACATCACACTTCCTGTACTATCTAAAACTCCCTCTGACTGGAATAAGTCCAAATTAAACCATAAATTGGTCAGAAGGTACCGTAGTTATGATGTCAGTGTTTTAATTTGTCATGCACTTTTATAACATTGTTTCTACAATACAGCCTCCCAACCATTATGAGAAATATTATTCACAGCCACCACCCAGTCCAATCCAGCACACCAGCACGACAGCTACCCCACATTTACCAGCCTACATGAGTCTCATTTTACCATAAAATTCATGTTTTAATGCTGTTTTAATGCTGGGAAGAAAGAAAGCCCTAAGTTTTTTGTTTTTGATTGTTTGTTGCACTCGAGATGTCTGCCTCAGGCATTTGTGCATAGAGAAGCTCAATCAAGAGAGACACGTGATAAAAGATATTTATCGTGAATATATGAGAGAACAAAGTCTTTGTAAATGGACAAAGTCTTTGGCACTTGAACTCCATGAGGAATCGGAAAACGGCTGCAAATATATATATATAGATCCTCCATGAAGTCCGGACCCTGGTGGTGGTGATTTCTGATGAGTCTAATGAGAAGATGGGATATTGGAAAATGGACTGCAGATCCTATGGCGAATGGCGGAGATAGGGAGGTGGTGGGTTGCACGAACAGCTGTATGACAGGACTGAAGCAGAGAGAGAGAGGCATATTCAAACAGACTGCGACAAGATGATAGGCTATGGCTGAAGTGTGGCGTTTTGCTATTGGTCACAGAGATTGACAGGTGACTGGCAACTCAATTAAGATCACGCCCTTGGACATGACAAACTAGGAACAAGATGAGCATGCGTGAAAGAAGGCAGGGAAGTTACTCCTGATGCCTGTATGTTGTAGAGTCTACCTGACTGAACTTTTGCTAAGCATCATTAGATTAAGAATCCAATAGATATCTATTTATTTCTTCTGGAGTTGCCATCCTCTTAATATCTTCAGTTTATGATGTTAATAAACCGATTTGGAACAGTTTGGAATTTTTTTGGGGGAGTTTTCTTATTCTATGTGAAATAATGGTAATAAAAGCGCCTGTCTTAAAGAAAACTATGGAATTCCTAAAAAAGATAAAACAATCTGCTCCGACAATCCCTGTCTGTTTTGACACTTGTCCATAGCACTCTCCAGTTGGTGGGTTGGCAGAGGCAACAAGACCACCAGATCTAGATCCTATGCAGTTTGGCAGCTGACAGAACCATTCCACAACACACAATCTAGTCAGTTTGATTAATTTTGTGTATAAGGCCAGGCTCAGTGTGTTCACTAATTACTGACCTTTGATTAAATAGATCACACAGTGACAGTACAGTATAGTGTCTACCAGTGGCGTGCACAGATAGACAGTCGGTGGTGCTATAGCACCTGCCCTTTGCCCTCTGGACCAAGCAAGTGCCCTTTTGAAAGTTTGTTTTCTTTTTCTTTTTCTTTCTAACAGTTAAAAGTGTGTGATGATAATGCCCCAATATGTGACACTGCGCACTTGCCCCCCAAATTGTCTGAGTACGCCACTGGTGTCTCCCTAGTCTAGGACTTAAAACCAGACCTGATCTAGAGTTTCATGACCAACCATCCTCAGAGAGTACGATAAAACTGTAGGTTTGACTAAGAACAGGAAACAAGTGAAAATGAAAACCAATTAATTTGATATTGTACATCAGCAATCAATCATCAAAGTCATTTCATGAAATATTGTGGGACTGGGCTTCAGAGAGAGAGGGGGAAATGGACAGAGGGATAGAATAGAGCTTGTCAGTGAGAAGCAACACCCCTGAACCATCTGCCTCTCTGAATGACACTCCTCTGTACCTGGCCTGTAATTAGAGAGATGGGAACAGGGACCATGTTTACCAGTGTCTTTCAATGGGTTACATTTCATTTTCCTGCAAAGCACTCGTGTGTGCCTCATCAAACATAAGAACTTATCTCCAACAAACAGATAAAAAAAAACCTGCTGTTCCATACCAAACTGGAAAGCTAATGGCTTGTGGCCCAATGGGGAAAAAATGAAATCAATAGCAGAAAGAAACACCAAAGCATTTCATTTTTTATCATCCTTGGCAAGCCAAGCAATACATGGGAAAGTCAGCAAATACATTATACAATGCTGTTTGCCCTTGCAGCACTTCCTAAATTTCCTACTTCAATTTCACAAAGTGTTTATTGCCTTCTCCTGGTCTATTCTCCACGTGGCCCCCATCCTCCTGCAAAGCTCCTGGTCCAAATAGCAGAGCTGGCCGGCGTGTTGAAATGGACCCCTGCAGCTTCCCTTTGTCCGTCGCCTCATTTCTCAAACATTCTTACCGTCACTCCTCAGGAATTGCTCGGGTCAATCTCATGGTAGTTTTAACAGTAGCCATCTTGGGAACGGGGAGCAGAAAACGGACAGAGAAGGGGACGTCAAGCAATGGAGACGGGGAGGAACTGAAACATAATAAGAGAGAGCGAGGAAGAGTGGTGGAAGGGGTTTCGCTGCCCGGGAGTCAGACAGTAATAAAGCAGGGTCACTCTGCAGCCAACACCAATAACAACAGAGAATATCCACAGAAACATTATTGCGGCATCACTCACCATCACTCTGAATATCTCCTTCTATCTCATAACATACACATTCAGAACCCTATGGCCCTCTGCCACAATATTACTGAGGTCTTTGTAATCTTGTTGACTGACAACTTTATTTCAAAGCAGTGCGAGCCGCTCAGTGCCAAGTGATGCCCTGCATGTCAGAAGGTTATCCATCTGGATTGATGTGTTTTTAATGGACATGCTACATAACGATGATCGTTCTTCATTCTTCTTCCCATGACACAATAGTTCACAGTACAGTTTTTCTCACTTTGACCAAACATTTCATTTGAAAGACATTCTGCACTGATGACTGACAGAAAAGAAAGTAAGCGTTGAGGATACTATAGAATCACATCTCTTAACAGGGAATTGGTGAGTTAGATTTAGATGGTAGGTGTGTAGGTGGATGGTTATAAAGGACCCCAATAGTCAAATGTTTTACCTCCAACAGCAGCAATTAAACCAGAGAACCGAAAATCCTTAAAAAAAAGGGAGAAAAAAAAGATTAGATTAGACACTCTTGCTACAAGTCAAGTTTCATCTCTTTTTCTTGTTCCATTAATAAGAAACTCAAGTTACAGGCTCCATCTCTTGTGAAGGAAATTAATATGCAACTATTTTGCAAAATGATGTGAAAAAGTATAACATAATCCTATCCAAATAACAGCAACATGCTAGACAGAATTTAATATCTTCAAGCATTGCATCTTGAACTTTATTTAATTAGTTCATTAGAGACGGTTGTGACTCAGGAGGTAGAGCAGTCGTCCACCAGTTGGAAGATTGTCGGTTTGATTCCCGGCTCCTCCAGTCCACATGTCAGTGTGTCCTTTGGCAAGATACTTGGCTACACCAACAGTGTGTGAATCGCTAGTTTCCATCTGATGAGCAGGTTGGTACCCTGTGTGGTAGCTCCTGTCATCAGTGTATGAATATGTGTGAATGGCTGAATGTGACATGTAGTGTAAAAAGGCGCTTTGAACGGTCACAAATACTTGAAAAGGGCTATATAAGTACAGTCCATTTAACATTTAGTTTGGTTTGCATGGTATGTGTACATGGCAACTACGGTATGGTTAAGATAGGGTTATCATTAGACAACTAAAACCGATTAAGTTTGCTAACTTTCCCAGAACTTTCAACCACACCTACTGGAAATAAATTCAGAGTTCAGATATAAATCTCATATATTCTTCAAGTGATAGTTGATTAACTTTGTAATTGTCTTAATTTGGCTGTTGAAATTCAGGTCTAGTCCATGACTAAACCAAGGTTTCTGACTTGGTTTATGCTTTTTAACAACTGATTGAAGCTGAGCACTGATTTTTAATTGTTCTTACTTGGCTTCAAAAATAACTTCTTTGTTTAATTGAAGATAATTGTATTGGACCATAGTCCCCCGGTTATATGGTTATGTAAATGTGTGTATCATCTGCATAATTATGGTAACATATTTTGTTGTTTTCTATAATCTGAGCCAGTGGGAGCATTTAGATGTTGAACAAAAGAGCCCCCAGAATGCAGTCTTGGGGAACTCAGGTCTGTTCAAATGTGTAATTACCTATTGATACAAAATAAATGTCCCTGTCTTTTAATTAGGATTCAAACCAGCTGAAATTGGAAGTGTATGTCTGTAAAAACCTAATTTTAAACCCCAAATCTATTCTACATGGAGAAACAACCTGTCATTCACCACATACTTTGTGAATATCTGGGTTTTCCCTCTTCACAGTGCTCTCTTCACTTTAATAGCATAAGAAAGTAACCGAAAAGTGCAAAAAGTATTCTTAAATGCATTTTATGAGCAAAGGAACTGGAGTTGATCCCCTTCAGCACTGTGGCTGCCCACTGCTCCAAATATGTGGTGGGTCAAATGCAGAGGATCAATTTCCCCACAGGGATGAATTAAGTACTACTTCCTCTTCTTCTGTTTTACTGTTCTTTGACAGAAATGTCTCTCTTTCAGCTTGGGGGATTTCTTCATGTGAAGATGATGCATTGTGCTCTGAGTTGTATTCCTCCCCATCTTCCTCTTCAAATACCGCCTCCTCTTCTAAATCATTGTTCTGTTGTTCCTCCTGGACATGTAAAATAATCAGGTCTACGATCTGTTGGGCCCTGAAATGTGCACTCATGACTTCAGTAACTGAACTGAGGGTAGTGTCAACTGCAGCACCTTTATAGCCTCTGACTGTATCTCCCATTAGACAACAATGCTTTCAAGAAAAGTTGTTCTTTATGTCTGTGAGTGTGAGTCATGTGTGGGGTCAACTTTTAGTTTTCAAGTTCAGTTGGAGCACACATAATCTCAATTTCTCATTGTGTGAGTGTGAGTGTGTCTTTTTTGTGGTGTGTAAAGGATTTATGACTGCCAGCTCATAAATGACCCAATCTTTGTAGTTGAGTTATATGCAGCTTTCAAGGAAAGCTGCATATAAAAAAATAATAATAAAAAAAATAATAATAAAAACAATCTATGTTTCACTTTTTCTTATGTTAGGGTCACTCTCAGAAAAGTCATCAAATTTCACGTTGAAAAAAGATCATTCAGTATTCAATCATCACTTATGATTCATTAGAAGTGTGTGGTGGTGTAAGCATCTGCAGAGACTTTGCCATCAACATTCAGGATGTTTTTTGGGTGTCAACTTTTGGGCAGTAGGTGTGTAGCCCCCAGCCAATAACAGCATGCAGGGTGTGAGGATGTAGTATAGAGACCAGGATACATTACTGTTTTTCCAAGTGATTCAATTGCATCTCTCTCCTCTGCTGTGTGCAGAGTGCTGCTGTGTGTGCCGCTCCTCTGCTGTCAATGTGTTTGTTTGTCCAGGAGTGTGGCTGACATGCAGAGCAGAGAGGCCACAGCTGACATTTTTAAGCGCGTGCTTCTGACGATCAGGAAATAATGGTTAATTTATCAGATTCATGGCTGTGATCTCGCTAACACCACTCGCTCTCTTCATTCACTTTCTTTCGCTCTGCCTTCAGCTCACCATGGTGTGATTGAGGTATAAGTGGCCAACTTTGAATACTATTTTTACAAACACCAATTGACAAATCCTGCATAGTATACCTTTAAATATAGTGATGGATCATTTATGGCAAGGACCAGGGAGTATTGAGGGAAAATGTAATTTTTTTGTATTTCTTATCTTTTATTTACTAATACATTTCTTTAGGATGGACTACATTGCATGGATAGAGAAGAGTGTATCAACAACAACCGCTAGCAACACACTAAGCTGCTCTTGGGGCGGTATACAGTGACAGAACTCATTCCCTTCTCTGGTAAACCAAGTAAGTGTGCATATGGAGAGGCGTGATAGCCAAAGGACCTGAGAGAGGGAGAGATGAGGAATGAGAGAGAGAGCTTCTCAATCGCTTCACCTGGGACAGTAATTCCCTAAGAGAGAGAGAGAGAGAGAAAGAATGTGTGAGTGTGCATGTATGTGTGTGTGTGTGTGTGTGTGTGTGTGTGTGTGTGTGTGTGTGTGAGCCAGGCAGTCAGGCGACAGTGAAACAGAATAGAACTGGAGTGTGATGCCGTGAAAGAGAAGGCACATGGGTCATTTTGATGGTTATTTCTGAACATCACCATAAGGCATGTGTCAGATGGACTATTAGGCCAGAGCATATGCGCAAACACGCATTCACACACACACACACACACACACACATACACATACACACACATCAATATCTGCACATACACACCGACACACATGGGCTGTGTAAATGGCCCATGCCATGCAGTTCTGTCCTATGGGGTCTTCTTAAGTGGGTGATTATGTGTAAATGGTCATGTAATGACGTGTTGCCTTTCGCTAATGTCCCCATCAAATGTCCATGGCTTCGACAGAGCTGTGTCCCCAAAGACACCATAATGGACACTCTAAGCTTGCATCGGTCCTTGGGAACAGACGGGTAATGTGGATGAGCAGCAGTAGGTGGTGAATCATCGAACTGGGTAAGCAGTCATCTTTGGTATGCCTAAATCTGAATCAGCCAGGGGATTTATAAAGTGAATGGATGGGCTGTTTGGATTCCAGTTTTGGACCAGTTTCTCTGACCATCATCGAGTTTGTTGTAAACTTGCTGTAGCTAAATTACACTCTGCTGCTGAAAAACCACACATTGTTTCATCCATGAAAAACCTCGACCACATACAGTACATCCACCAAGTCCACTAAAGGTTCTAAATAGGTTATTTAAATTGAGTGGAAGTTTCTATACAGATTATTTGGACTCTTTATGCAGACCTGTATCCACATTTAGAACACAGTTAGACAATAATTGACCATCATGCTTGTTGGCTAATGGTGGCCATGGCATTTGGAGAATATTTTAAGCTACGATGATGTAATGTGTACAATTTCAAGTGAGTCAGACACATGACCCTTCATTCATTATTCATTCATCTTCTTCCATAGTTTATTTCAAAAAGACCATGGCAAGAAGAATTTCAAAAACAATTATAGAACAACCGTATCCTTTTTGACTGAACTTTGTGATGTGATGCTTTGATACAGTTACAACTCTGTAAAAACTCAAAAAGTGGCACATGAGGTGAGATTATTTAGCCAAAGCACTGTTCCTTAAGTCAAGAATTCATTGTCATACATTTTTTCATATATTGGCCTTGTGTTGAAAATTTGAAAATTTGTTTTAGACTAAATGGATAGATAAGGTCCAACTTTGAGATGTTAATCTTTAACTAAGGAGTTGTGATCATAATGTATGGTTAGGGTTAGGGTTACCACTCCCAGAACCAACCCAGTGTCTCTTGAAATGATGTCCATATTTGACAGCATGATGGGAGCTTTCTCTAACCATAACCATAGCATAGCTGCCATGTAGATACTGTAAACATTGACATTGGGGTTCAGCAAAATTGTTGAATTTCAACATTTCAGTTTGATGATAGGGTTGTCAAAATCTGACCAGTTCTTCCCATGATTTAAACGTCTATGTTTACTGAAAGCTGCTGTTGTTTTAAGATATTCTTTTGTAGCTTTTAGGATATGCTGGTAACTCACTGGCTCTAAGACATAACATCCATGAACAGAGCAGTAAAGAATACGATCTGTCACATTGTCTGGAATGACTGAATCTTTCTGCAGTCTGGTCCAGTGATGGATCTGAAGTTTGGCCTGAACTATACCTGCATGAGTCATCCTTAATAAATTCCCACAGCTTCTGTCAGACGACCTGCCAGTGTTCATCAGCAGAGAGGAGTAACACCTGCAGCTGGCACGCTATTTAAACAGCACCTGGTCACAACTAGTGCTCCATAACATTTCTTTAAGTTTTTATTCCTGTTTGTTCTTTATACAGTACATGTTTCAAAATACAGTTTATCAAATCGAATCAAAATATAACTTGTATCTTTACGTTACTGCTAAGGAAAATAAAAGTTATGTTACAGCACTACAGTACCTAGAAAAGTACAGAGAAAAGTAACTTGTTAGAGTACTTTTGCTTTTCCTAAAATGACAAATGTGATTCTTTGTGCATGTTGGTTATATTGTCCAGAGGGCATGTAGCCAACTGTGCACCTACCTTTGAATGTATTGACTCTACTGTCATGGTATAGCCTTGATGCAAAAATCCAAACAGATCTTCAGTACGTTGCCCACCTGAGTGAATCTGCACATTACGGAGATTGCATTGGAATATATTAGTTTTTGTGGGTGTGTCCAGGCCTTTTACCTCTATGTGACATACAGCATGCTGAAAAAGTCTAATGGAGCACACCAGGTGCTTAGCCATTGTCTTCAGTAACTTAACTTTGACAGCTCAGGGAAAACACTCATTTTGATATCAGTGTATGGCATTTTGAGAAATCTCAGCCAGAATCATGTAAACTTTGTAAAATATGTAAAACTATAATTTCATACCTTTTAACCATATGTGAATAAAGCTTTACCCATTTTTATCTTTTCTTTCTTGCTCTGGCATCATGAGTGAAAATCTTTTACATAACACTAAGCTACACTTTCTGTATTCCAACACAACAAACCAGAAACCAGAAATCCAGATACCAGAAAAATACTTCTCATTGAGACAGACTTAAGACACAATAACACACAATTCAAATCAAAAGAAAAGTAAAGAAAAGCATTTTATTTCTCTGTATGGTAATTTCCATAATGCTTTTAGGCACAACAATAATGTGAGCCTGTCAGTGGAAAAAATAGTTTTAGTGTATGTACATTGACTGGGTGCTCTTGCCACATTGGATTACATTGCAGCCAGTTTTACAGCTGCCAGCTGCAGCGCTCGCATTCAATACTGGATCAATTTCAAAAACTGTTGTCCCCATTTTTCACTTGGATACAAAATTATCTGAAAATAAGGCCCAGGCAGGAAAATCCTAAAGGATTTGTCCTTTAAGTAACTCTTTAATCATTCTGTATTCTGGGGAAATTGCATTATCATTTTTAATAAAGGCTTTCTGCACACCTGATTCTCAGTTGATTTTAATGTTAAATCTTGTGCTGTACATTCCTGAGCTGCTCTCTATCACAGTCAGTGTCAGATCCAGAATGTAAATGTGAATTAGACAGTGAAGACCAGGAAAAAGACAAGTACATGACACCCTCTCATAATATGACTGAACTAACCAGCGTATGTCAAAAGTCTCATATTCAACACTCAAAAGACAGGAGAGACAAGCTTTGACTATTTGCATTCATAAAAAATATGCCATAAGCATGTTCACAAATTCACCCGCTGACAGTCTGTTCATGCATCTGTTGAGAACAGAAACATTCACCTGATCAGCTCTGCTGCCAATTATTTTTGTACAAGCTGGTATATCCAGACATGTATAAAATCTCTACATGATTCATACAGCTAGAATCTAACAGTAATGAGGGGTGTGTGTGTGTAACGATAGATAAGAATAAAGATACATGTTAGTGCAGTGTTTCAACTGCAGATAGTCTTTGAAGGCTAATATGACACCATGGCAACAATAAAGAATAAAGAAAAATACCTATAAAAATCCAAAGTCCAGGGCTCTTGGATTGGTCTTGACTTGAATTAGGAGCCAGGATTCGTGCAGGTCAACAGCCAATGACCTGCTCTACTTCCTAAGCAACAGCCGCCCCCCTGAAGAGGACGTAGAGGTAACATTGCAAGCAGAGTGTTCAGAGGAGGTTAAAGGTCTGGCTTTGAGTTGCATGCAGCAGCTTTACATAACCTACATTCACCTTTAGTTTCGGTAGAACAATATAAAAATAGCTGAAAATTACAAAAGGCATGATGTCTCCTTTTAAAAACTGCTTTGAGGTGCTTAAACACAAAAACAAAACATAAATCATGATTTAGTTGCCACCAGTGGATAAGGAGGCACACCTTAAATAGGGTTTCTGAATTGTAAATAATGCGTTTATTAACAAATACATTTTAAAAAGTAGGATATTTTAGATTTTTAAAAAAATCTAATTTTATGTTGAATGTCCCCACAATGAAGCTCTACAACCAGACATACAAGTAAAAAAATGTATAAGAATAATTTTATTTCTATAGGAGTAAAAATATAAGGAAACAGTAAAAAGTTTAATAAAAAAAATAAAACTAGATGAGGACAGTTCAGACCAAATCATGAATATTTACATTAATTAGCAAACATCAGATTTAATAGTATACATTTATAATATATTCTAACACTATCATTTACATTTGTAACAGCAGCCCTCCAGGCTCATTACAAACTTACAGTTATAACCCTTTATGGATGACTTACTCACTCTCTAATCTGTCAGCAAAGTCTGCAGTTTTAAATATTAGTAAATGATTAATAGCTGGTCAGAGGTGGCTCACTATAAGAGATGAATTGAAGAGCTAAAAACACAGAGGGTGACTGTACACCAGCTAAGAGGACTTTTCATGACATGGAAACCCACATGTTTTTTTCTGTTAATTGCTAATTACTGATCTATAAAGCATTAATACATGATTAACATTAATAAAGCTATTAGTTAGAAAATATCATTTTTTATATAGAAAGGGTTACCTTTCTCTGTAGCACTACACATACTGTACACAGCACTGTGGATTGGTATTAGCGTGTGTTTGGAGTCTTATTGCTTGTCTTGCAAAGTGGAAGAATTCTATGTCATCAGAGTACTTCAATTTCATAAGTATATTTCGATCAGTGTAAAATAACCTGAAAATAAGAATTGTTGTGTTTTTGTTACTTTAGAATGAGCTCTTTATATCTTCATAGGGAGTGGGTCCTCCTCCCGCGAGGCAGCCATGTTTCTACGGTAGCCCATACACTGGCATTTGCGTTTTTTGTGACTTTGTGACACTGGTTCCTTTAACTCATTTTTGGGCCAGTTTGGGGCAGAGGAACAAGCTGTACATCCAAGACTGATCAATTAGCACCATAATAAAAATTGTTATTGTGAACATTTGAGGATTTACACATGCAGCACACACAGAGCAACATTAGCTCAATAAGAGTTCTGATACAATGAAAATCTAAAGGATTATACCTTTAAAGCTGCAGTAACTGTTTTCTGGGCCACGTGTATTATGTTTCATTGTAAAACACAACACTGACATGTTCACAAACAGCTGCCTACCCATCTAGCAGACACAGAGCAACATTAGCATTCATTAAGTGTTGTGTTTGTGTCCATCTGATGAATGGAAGCCTGATGTTCACCCTCCTTTTAGCTCTGGTCTGCACCAACACTTGAGGGAAATATGTGTGTCTCTATGTAGCTCTATAGAGTTAATCCTCTCTAGGTTTGTTTCTATGAGTCAGACCTTTCACATTACACACAGTGACCCATTGTTGATGTAAGAATACAGCTTGCATTGGAGTGCCTCACATTAATGCTGGTATTTTTACCTTGGTCAACCTGACTGCTCAGAATACAATATGTTATTTTCACAGTTTATAACCCTCTTTTACACTTTAACACATTCATTGTATGAGGGTTTACCAGGTGTGCCCCTGATAGACAAACAGCACAGGTTTCCACAGGCAAGTGTTATAACTCCAGGTCATCTTTGACACCAAAACTGCTCTGCACCACTTGATCCTTGCTGACACACCTCCCACTGAGCCTCTCCTCTCACATCAGCACAGTCAAGCTGACAGTGAGTCACCAAAATATCAACCAGGCTCAAGCCAAGAAAAACACCTGCGTTCACTAAAATACCACTTTGCTGCCTCACAATACCCAACAACCCCCCCCCCCCCCCCCCCACACACACACACACACTGTTTGTCTTATAGGATGTTTGAAGACAAGATTTCACGTGTCAGATGATAAAAGATGGTCCATCTCTGCATTTCTTCATAGGTAATTAGTTTCCCCTTGCACAAAAAACTCTTCAGTTTAGCATCATCAGTTGCAAATGTGATAACACTATGATGTGAAATAAATCAGGAATATGCTTTCCATGAAGAGGCTTTTCACTTTGCTTTCAGTGGGAGCAGTGCTCATGAATATGTATAACGATGTTGTGTCGCATTTCATTTACACTCCCATTCCTAGAAAAAAAAAGAAGAAAAATGACAAACTCATTACTGGAGCCCACATTTCCATCAAAATGTGATTTCTTTGTGACATAAAAAGTGGCTTTTCAAACACTGTCAAACGAACGACAAAACCTTTTCGGCTCTAACAAGACTCACTTCATATTCGCTCTTAGAAATCCTTTATTTTTTTTTTTCGGAAGGCATTCAGGAGACTCTCTGGGGCTTCATTATCAAGCATGACTTTTGTGCTTGTTGAGGAGGTTTTACTGTGATGTGTAGCATTATTCAAATTGTAATAAGGCTTTTTAGAATTTGAATTTTACCCTCTTCTGTCTCTCTCTTCATCTTCTGTCAGCGTGTGTCTCATTTCCAGCCATCCCTCCATCCTCCCTGCTCTCTCCTTGGCTCAGGTGTACTTACCATCAGCAGCACCTGGTCATCTTTAATTACGACCTCGGCTCTGATCAGCCGCTAATGGGCCTGGAAGAGTAAGAAAGAAGAGGATCTCCGGAGAGCAGCACCACACTTCCATCTTCCCCTCCCCCTCTCTGTTACATAACTCCTTTTCTTTTCGTTAAGTAAGTCCCTCATGAATGAGTGAATCCACGCACTGCTTTCTTCCATGAAATCTCAAACAGCATCAATGTGTTATTGATGAAGCTTTTCAGCAATACACTGATGGGCCCAAAGGTGTCACTTAGACCACAGCTCAAAATTAAAAATATTGATGATGAAAATTGGAGGACATGTTTGTGTCTGGAGCTCACTCCATTATTAACTGAAACCATTTTTGCTACCATATCTAAAAGCCACATTAAGTTTCATTTCATTGATTAGGCTCATCATCAATAGCTTTGTGAAGTTGGCTTAGCTATCCTTATTGACTTATTAGGACACTGCATTGACTTCCATTCATTTTGGACAGCATAACCCCAAACCCTGGGTCTGACCTTAGCCTACGCACCATTCACACCTACCTCCTAACCACAACCAGGAACTAACATACGATGTTTTATCTCATTAGGACAGTAATAAATAATTATAATAAAAGAAAAAAGTACAATTAAACAGCAAAAATTGGAAACATTAAAACACAACAATACAATACAATAAAAAAACCCAATTATAATAACAAATTAAACTAGTAAAGAAAAATAGAAAAGCACAGCATACAATAATGATTTGCTTTAAAATTAGGTAACAAAAATGCACACACACACACACACACACACACACACACACAGATAAAGCAAGAAAGAGAGAGCGAGGTTCTTTTATCCTGTGCCCTGCAATGTTGTGTGTGAAGAACTCCCAAATCTTTGATCCTTCTTTATTGTGTGATCAGTCTGCTGGGCACATATGCATGCTGGGAACACAAACTGAGGATTGGTAGGTGTGTGTGTGTGTGTGTATGTGTGCATACATGTGTTTAAGAATGATCCCTTGTGCAGAACTCTATACATAGTTTTCCTCTCCAACTAGCCGCTGCCACCTGTAAACACATCACCCGCAGCAAATCATATCTTCACACCCACTCAAGAAAGTAAAGTAATTAGTAACTCATCACCTGAGATGAAGTGTGGATGTGGATGTGGGAGGATGTGAATAAAAATACATCATAACAAATGAAGCACATGTTTGTTTTAGTCACTTAAACGTAACCAGACCTTAACCAGTCATGGAGGTGTCAGACCATAGACAGTATTTATGGAAGCGCTGTTCTCATTGGAACAGTTTTACTGAATTAAATGGACAACTTTGTGCAAAAGCCACACTGCTAGTACTTAATGGTGTAAGATAAGTAGAATAACAGGAAGGCAGCAGGGCTAAAAATGATGAAACCATTCAAACCAATTCAAGTTCCCTTAAAGTGATACTGATACCAACTGAGTACTATTCTATATCCATCATGTGAATAGATTCATTAAATGGCATAAAATACCACCACTCCTCCACATCTACATGATTTGATTTTTACACAAGTGCATTCTGAAAGTCTTCAAATTATTAATTATTAATTTCGAAAGGCTCAAAATCAGTAGATGGTCAATAGTCTTATTTTCTTAGCTCTGGGTGCAAAAAGGATGGAAGCGGTTAGCAGGTATCGTTTGATGGGAGACATTTTGATACTACTTGGTATCAATTTATTTGGGTTGATATCTTAAAAGTATTGAGTACTGATACCCAGCCCTAGGAGCAGTGTTGGGCAGCTGCGTTACAAGTAGCAGCGTTAATAGTTTAACTACATTTCTCAGTAGCGTGGTCGCTGTTTTCTACATAAAGTAGCATTTCAGTAGTGAAGCTATTTTACTGATCGACTAACGTAGTAGCATCCACAGAAGCTACATTTCCACAGGAATTTCTAAACCTTAAATGCAGTGGAGTTTCTGCTGCGGTCTGAAGCAGTAACCTAGGTGACAGACGCTCTTCCATGTGATGTCAGGTACCTATCCTTCTGCTGATGCCCACAAATTGTCTGCTGCAGCGGGGCGTAGGGCTGGGAAGCGTGCAGCAGGGGACAATGACAGAGGAGAGGGGAGTGTAGTCCGAGTTCATCTCATGAATCGCAATTTGTCCTCTTCCTCCAAATGTGCCTTAAATGAATGATGACGTAGTTCAGCTACTTTCGTCATTTTATTGTAGCTTGGCTTGCTACATTTCTCTGGTGGATTGCTTCAATGTAGTGAAGCTTCATTTAAAGACTGTGTAAAGTGAATTCAGACATTTTCTTCTAAACACATTAAATAGGTCATAAATGTATTTCTAAAAAAGGTGTAAAAAGCATTTCAACCATTTAGATTTGAATTGTGGAGCTAGGCTTCACAAACTGTGTTTCAAGATTTCTGTGTTCAGGATTTAGTGGGCGGGTCTGACAATTAGCATAAACCCGTCTCTGCTGCTGTAAAGGTATAAATAAATTCAGCGCACACTACAACTACTACAATCTACAGTTAGCCTGTTTGCTGAGTTAGCTGCCGTGTTAGCCGCCGAGTTACAGCATAAAGCTCTCACACATATTTATTCTTACGTTACACAGACTTCAATGTAGAGTAACTGGTAGCTCAGTTCACTACATTTACCAAGTAGCTTGCCCAACACTGCCTAGGAGGCAGCGCTCAAAGTTGCTAGCTATTGGATCTAAATAGAATTCTTGTTGTATTTGTAAATCTGGCTATAACACAAATGACATTTTTACTACTATAATCTACTCACCCAACTTTCTGGTTGTTACCTCTTTCGTGCACTCAGCATGTGGTTGGAATGTACTTGTGAAGTTTATGAGACTTTATAAGAAGGGAAATATTTTTACTGTTCTATATTTGTGTTAATCTCTGCTGGATAGAACTGTGTATATATGAGTTTGTGTTGCTGTGTGTGTGTGTGTGTGTGTGTGTGTGTGTGTGTGTGTGTGTGTGTGTGTGGACTGTGTTAGTATGTTGCTCTGGCAGCCAGCCGGGAATGAACTGCCACCTGTGCGAGTTTCCCAGCCATATGGGTTTTGGTGTAGCTCAATGATTGGGCCAGCAAGTGCAGGTTAAGAAGAGTTGCAGTGAAAGCCAGAGATTAATTGGAAGTGGGGAGTGTGAGAGCCATCTGTTCAATCTGTCCGTCTGTCTGGAAGCAGCGTCCCCACCCCCTCTGTCGCTGCGCCGCCGAAAGAAAAGAGAAGCACACAATGCAGATGGTCCGACGAGATGGATTTGCATTGTTCCATAATAGACATGGAGCTTTGACCTTTTTCACACTGACAGAAGTGGGAACTGAATGGGAGGCAGCGCGGTGGCTCGGTGGTTAGCGCTGTCACCTCTCTCTGTCTCCAACGTATAATTTACTGCTATAATAAACAATGAAGTCCAAAAACACGGCCAAAAGAAGTGTGTGTGTGTGTCATTTTTACACATATGTAAACACCATAACCATGACATGGAACAATTCAGCACAGTTTTTTCTGATGGTTTCACATTGTTTTTTATTCTGTTTTTCTGTTTTTCAGGACCTTTAACAAACTACATTTCCCATAAGCCCTAGACTATTGTCTGTTATTCATTACATCTCAACAGACATGACACAAACTTCAAGTATTTATAGTAAGTTCAGACATGACTGTAAGAACAGCAGGACAGATGCAGTAGTTAGAGCAGAGATTACTGCTCAAGGGTTGGAAATCTGATTTAAGAAGACAGTGTTGGTGAATTTTAGGGATATGGACAAAACCAAGTTAGAAGGACTTTTGTACATTTTCTATAGTTTTTTTAATGCTAAAAATGAATTCACTGTTTCGTGACGGTTTCAATTTCTAAAGCAAGTGCTGTGGATGAAACACTTGGTGGTTTTAACTGCCTCTACTCTGTGACACCAGGTTGGATATGATTATTTATTTTTTTATTTTGCCTTATTTTATGCCTTGAAATTGTTCCTCAAAGGATTATTTTACACCGGCTCACAGGTGTGCTCACAGAGTATGTACAGATCAAGCTTATTTACCTCAAAGTCTACAAACTTACAGTCTTTTTAGCATCAAATTCCCTCTTAGTGTTTCCTGTTTCTCTGTGGTAGAAGTATAGTAACAAAAAGACTTTGCTACTAAAAACACTGTAATGTTGAAACATAGAAGATGAAGATTTGACTCATTTGGACGACTGAAACTGAAGCACAGAAGGAGGACTGTGGATTTTTATCCCCCATCACTTACATTGTAAGTACATTATGACAGAATCTAACAGTCCATATAAAAAATGTCGATATTACAACAATTAAAACCTGTTTTAAAGTTCAATTCAGCACTTGAATATTGTTTTAAGACGGACTTTGTGAATCTGTCCTGTCTTCATTGATTCCTGTCATCTGTCCTCCTCATTATCTAACACAGACATACAAAGTGTTTGTTTGAAAGAAAACACCATAGGGAACCTTTCACCATGTCAACCTGGTTTGACCTGTGGACAGAATAAAAAATTAAAAAGCAAATTGGTTTTCTGAGAAACAAAGTTGCTAAATTATATCTCCTTAGTTATTGTTAGATAAAGAATATAATGAATAGCGTGTGCCAGTGTTGTCTGCATGTGTACCTACTGGAGATGGGGAAAATAATTGAATTTTGCTTGTGGTGTGGGTATAAAAATGAGAGGCTGTCAGTGTATTCCCTCTCCAGATAGTAATTAACACAGTAGGACAGATTGGTGACAGAGGCACTACATCAGGGCTGAGAGAGAGAGAGAGAGAGAGAGAGAGAGAGAGAGAGAGAGAGAGAGAGAGAGAGAGAGAGAGAGAGATGGGTGGTTTGTTAAATGTTCCTTCCCTTTCATTCATCAGTACCCTTTTTAACCGTGAGTGAAATCCAACAAGTTAAACTAAAGAATGTGGCATTAATGTGCATTAAGAACAGTGGAATCCTTCTGAAGTGCTTTCCAGGTGGAACTGAGATGTAAAACTGTGCAGACAGACACCAAATTGTCAGAAACAGATTAACAGAAACAAATGCCTTTTCTCTTCAGCCTCCGACTTTCCAGTGTAAGATCAACCTTTATGAATAATTCCATTAAAACCAAAAAAAAAATGTTTCTGGAGCAAAAAAGAAAAGCTCAAAAGCAGGTATGTTAGGTTTTTTTCTCCATTTATGCCAAAGAAAGAAGAATGTGTCATATCTGCCCCCTTTGACAACGTGAGGATTGCTTAAAGGGAAAGACAATTAGAAGAGAGATGAGAGGTTCAGGGAGCGAGGGAGAGCTGAGAGGAGGGAAGGGGTGTGGATCATCTTACAGAAACAAGGAAAGATGAAGCAGCTGCATAACCAGTTTAAAGGGCTTCGGTGGGTTATGAATGACTCTGAACTTTCAGCGTGCTTGATAAAGATTTTCTGTGTGAATGATGAAATTGTTGCAGCGTGTTATTGCAGGTTGGAGGTTTAGTTCTACAAACGTTTTGTGAGGAGCTGCAGTGAAGGCAGATGAATCTCACAGGTTAAAAGGTGAGGGGACTTTGTTTCTGTTTGAAGGCAACTCCATTCACTTCCATTAAATCCTCTTATTTGTTTCAAATAAAGGCGGTACTTAAATATATAACAGCTGCCGGCTTTGGCAGCATCATCAAATAAAGGGTGGTCACTAATTTAGTATACTAGTGCAGCGGAGTCAAGTTATACTCACTTTCTCTTTTTAAGACAAATCCTGTCTTTACTCACTTCATTCTAGTGTTGTGACCGATCCAACTCTATTGAATGGCTCTTTTGAATCTATATTATTTATATTATATATTATATTGGTGAACCCAGTAATGCCTGCCTCCTTAAAAAAAAGGAACAATAAGCTGCTTTTTTTAACAGCTATTCGAAATCAATCAATCAATCAATCAATCAAACTTTATTAATATAGCACTTTTCATACATTGTGATGATACACAAAGTGCTTTACAGTCAGAACAAACAAACAAAAAAAATCTTTAAAAACAGGAAGTCAGGAAACACTGTCATAACTTTCACCAATCTGTAATGAGGAAACACTCACTCCGTGTAAAAAAGAAATAGATCAATAAAAATATTAAAAAAATATATGTTGGGTCTCTTTAAATTAAACCTGAAGAGTATGGTTTAGACCTGCTCTAGGTGTAAAGTGCCTTGAGATGACTTTGTTGTGATTTGGCGCTATACGAATAAAGATTGATAGATTGATTGATATAAAAGAAAAGAATAAAACAAAGTCACTACAGAATATGATGGGTCAAACTAGAAATGTTAGGAATAAAAGAGTAAAAGAAAAGAACGTATCCATAAGATAGAGCTCCTTTCCCATCACTACTTCATTCAGGCTTCAAAATACTTTGATGCTCTTTTAGTGGCTGTTAAGCAATTGGCAATGCAACGTTTAGTGTTTCACACTAAAATATAAGCCTCTGATCACATTTTAAGTGAACCACTGGAAGGCTTTAATGTGAAACATCTGTGCAGGAAGTACAAGTTTAATTGATGGTAGCTTAACAGGATCAAAACCAATGCCTTATGGAAACATAAGAAAATAACTATGCAGCATAGGAGGAGGCTTCTTACTAAACTGTCCTTACTCTTTAATCCCAGGAACATTGGACATGTATATAGTAAAAGGAATGTATGTAATGTTGTAGATTTTATATAATTACAGATTATTTTAGATAAGATGTTTATTGTATATTTTATTTTATTGTTTATCACTTTACCATTACAAGGCTACTGTTGTGTCAATTTTGAATCCCCCCCCCCCCGGGAGAAACATAAAGTTTACCTTACCTTACATTACCTTATAAAAGAGGACCGATGTACACTGTGGATTGCAGCATATTAATGTCAATGTACAGTACATATTCAGTAGAGTTAAGGTTAATAGCCTCTCTTTAGTCTCTATTTAGAGTTTCTTATTTCATTGTATATTAATTTATATTGTATTCAGTATGTGAGTATATAAAGTCTCTTATATAAACCAGTTCCACAGAGAGGCCTGGTTCTCTCTGCAGCTGAGTAATTAAAGCCTGTGTATGGGAATTAGCAGTAAATGTTAATTCTTCTTGCCATATTGTGTGAGACTGCTATACATTCCCCTTGTGGCTTATCTGATTTCTCAAATGTCAAGAAGTTTATTAACTCTTCAATATTCAGAATATGTGAGAGTATTTATGCCATGCCATGCTAGAGTGTGAAAGCTACAATATATACTTGTAATTGGTATGTTGACTGTGGTGAGGATCCTGCAGTGGCCAGGGATGTTTGCTATTTAACCCCTCTGATTGCCTATCATCTCTCTACTACATGTAGTAATAAGAGGCTTAGAATAAACATGTGATTACATGAGATTGATGGGGCAGTTTTATTCACATACCATTTAGTCCCATGTGCCACCTTCAAGGGCCATTGTAGAGAAGTTCACACACAGAATCCTCTTGAAACACTGCAGAAACCTAAATCTGAAAAGTGTGAGGTGGGAAAAAACAAAAAAAACAAAACCCAAAACATTATCTCAAATTGTTTTGGTGCCATTGTGTCTTTTTTGAGTCTTTTTCTGAATTTGTGGAGACCTTCTTTCCCTGATTTCCAATTTATTCCTGACCCTGCTTAAGTGCATGTTTTCTGAAGACACAATTTTCTAAAGTGAATCACCACTGATGTTGTTGCTTTGGACTAACCTATTATTTTGTCCATCTAATGTACTACAGGTTGTGTAGAGGCCAAAAACTGGAGTCCCAAATATGGGCCATATCCTTTTAGACCCATACTGCATGATTGTGACTGATACTGCCATGACTGAGTAGTCCAAACAGTCATTGTCATCAGTCATTACATCTACTACATTTTACATAACATAAATATTTGACATAATTTATTTCTACCACACCTGTTCATGGCAAGTGTAGTTTAAGTCTTCAAGGTGCTGTATGTTTAAGTTTGGGTAAAATGTAACAGGTTCATGAGGTTTATACCCATCTATCACCTGACTTCCTTACTTTCCACCTTGCCTTATAAAGGATGTACTGCTTCCTGCTGAGGTGTCACTGGAAGAAAAGACTAAAAATGTAGAGAAAAAAAGAAAAGAAAAGCATTGGAAGTAGCCACACAGTTTGATTGACAAGGTATGTGAGATGGCTCTAATAAGTGAAGCCCCCCATTTGCCTTTGTCAGATTCACTTCATCTGTCAGCTGCCTGCTGTCAACACCCAGCCTGCTCTGGTTCAAAGGTCTATCTATCTATCTATCTATCTATCTATCTATCTATCTATCTATCTATCTATCAATCTATCTATCTATCTATCTATCTATCTATCTATCTATCTATCTATCTATCTATCTATCTATCTATCTATCTATCTATCTATCTATCATCTATCTATCAGAAATAATTACTACCATTTGTGCTTCAGCAGTAAATACTTTCTAGTATGGCGTGACCAATACTGGATTTTTAGGGCTGATACCAATATTGGGGAATAAAAAAGTTTGGATAATTCTGATATAGGATGATAATCTTACAGAATATAAACATAAACACACGTTTTGTTTTGTGTTCAGATGTAGTTACCAAACACAGTTTATGAATAAACTATAAAATGAGTCAGTGCACTGAAATAGTGAACTTGTGAATTTGATATGTAGCTATACATAAAATGCTGCCTATATGTTTTAAAAAAAATATCAGCACGTATTGGACGGCATAAACACCAATATTGATATATCTGTGATAGGCCAATATCGGTTGAGAGATATATCGGTCGCACTCTACTTTCTAGTAAGCAGCACTCACACCATCACCTTTATCTGTTGCACAAGGAATTAGTTCCCATGAAGAAAGTTTGACTTTTTCTCAAGGATGTTCAGTTCTTCTCATGACAGTGAAGGACATCTGACTTGAACTGAGACATTTAGAAAAGCAGAAGAGGTGGGTGAACACAGGTACACAGGAACGAGGACAGGGTGGATGTTAAATGGAAACAGAGAAAAATAAGGTTGATGCAACATCAGGCAAAATGAACATGAAAAATCAATAGCAATAAATTACACACATGTAGTCAGTTTTCCAACCTGCGTCTTGTGGGACCTGCGTATGCAAATCATTAGTCCAGGTGTTGCTGTAACTGTCTAGGACTTCTTTGGTACAGAGTCATTTCACTTAAAACTGTTCATAGTGAGCTCCTTGAATTCTCAAGAGGGATAAGGTAAGAGATGATGCACTTGATGTTTTTTTAAAATCCAATCTGGAAAAAGTACATCTACTCACTTACTATACAGTGTAATTTTGTGGCACTTGAACACAATTCAGGACACATTCACAAAAAAAGTCTAACAGATAACTGACAACTGGTTCCACCACTGTGAATGTAATGACTTATACAATGAACCAATGCCTTAATGTTTTGGGGAGTATGACTAGTATGATACATTTTGATCAACGTGGCATAAGCATTTGATAATATAGGAAACATCAGGTAATTGTACATTATCATTGGCAGGAATGTGCCAAAGCATTTGCAATTCTTTCACAATAGTAAGAAATTGCTTTTTTGATGTGAACAAGTGATTTGATGATGTGGAGGCTGAACAAGTAGTTTTGAGATTTGTTGTTATTTGCATCACTAAGTGGGATTTTGAATGAGGTTGTCTTACGTCTAAAATAAACCCAGAAGTTCCATTTTCACTCTAGGGTGCTTGAATACCCATAACATGCAATTGTAACAGTTTGAAGCAAAATCTATCAACAATTCAAACTAATGTTATAACAATGTCTTGATATTGATATTGAATATACTGCATTCTGTTTAAATACATTGTTGTACAGTAGTACATTTGATCTGCAGCACCCCTACTTGTAATTGTAAAGGCAACACTGGTGCTATTGATCCAGCTTGTTAGGTTTATTCTGAAGTGTAGTGTAGCCAACAGTGAGTGCAGACTGACTGCAGATCAGGGTATTCCTCTGAATTTAGCTGAAGTATGTCCATGGAAGCAGCCCAGTTGTATCCTAATAGTTTCTAGAGCCCAATGTTCCCAGAGTTCCCTCTGTTTCCAGTATGTTTTGGCATTGACAGAAAATTGCATATTTATCATGCTGGACTTGAATATGTGTGTTCGCATTTTTTGAGGTCTGTGTAGCGTGTTCACTACGGGGCGACTGGTGTGTGTGTGTGTATTTGTTTTTGTTACCAAATTGGGACATTTTCCAGTACACACACCAAACTTGTTGGGACCAGTAGTCCTCATGGGGACCAAAGCCTGGGCCCAATGAGGCAAAACCACACCCAACATTTCTTAAATCCAGGTTAGGATTTGGCTTAGAATTAGCTATGGTTAAATTTAGGGTTTGGGTTATGTTCGAACATGGATAGCTGCACAAAAAAAGAGTCCTCCACAGCCAATCTGAGTGTGTATGTGTGTGTACGCGCGCATAACAAGAAGTGTGTAATGAGAGTCTGAATAACAAAATAAACAAAGTATCAACATGAGCACACAGCCAAAAGTAGCCCTTTCCAAACAAGCACACACACACACACACACACACACACACACACACACACACACACACACACACACACACACACACACACATACACACACACACATACACACACACACACGCAGACACACACACCAGACTGGGTGAGACTGATTGCTATTCACACTGGCAATGCGCTGGGTTCCCTAAAGTCAGCTTTACACCTGCTACCCATGTGGGTGTTCAGAAGGAGTTTGTGATGCTTCACCCAGGAAATTGAAAAACTGTTTTAATCCGACCTCTCAGGAACACACACACACACACACACACACACACACACACACACACACACACACACACACACACACGGAAGATTAGCTTTTACTCAAGATACACAAATTTTAAAAGTTTAATACTGTAAACATACACAGTGTAAATTAAAAGACATGACACATAGTCATTCACAAACATACACACACACAAACACGCATACACACAAACACACACCTTAATCCCCCCCCCCTCCCCCATCCATTTGTTTAACTGGATCCTAACAAGATGAATGAATTCTGATTCATAATCTCTCACTGCCCACTAGCTATAACACAAGTTGACTCACTGTCTCACTCTCTCTATAATACACATTCACACACATCACAAAGCACACACAGCACTTTGAAACCACTCTCACTCTTCCTGTGAGTGTGTGTGTGCAGTTAGGAGAGGCTAACACACCGGGCCAGACACCACTTACCCCTACCTGTCATCTCCAAACACTGATGAATGGACCCAGCTAGCTGCTGACAAAGTACACACACACATGCACCTGTACCCACACATACCCACACACGCACACATTTTCTGCACTCAGGCTAAAATGACACATGCAAAACCAGAACGATGATTTAGAAACAGTGTCTCCATCAGAGAGCATTCATTTTTACAATGTGAAATGTTCTGCCACATATCTTATATCACAAAATTCTTCAATAACCAAATATATTGGATCCTTATGAAGAGAGGACGTTTATGTTATGTGATTATGTTGTATGCTTTCTTGCCCATTTTCAAGCTGCCCATAGTAATTATGTTGTGCCAATAATTACAAACAACAAAAATGTGGTGAGCATGACAGAGAAAAGTCACACTGATGCCACGAGGGAAGATATAGAGGATATAGTGTAAATTCAGGAATCTGACATTATACCACAAGTATAATGGTCATTTTATCTAGAAAGATAGATAGATAGATAGATAGATAGATAGATAGATAGATATTTGTGTAGTGATTGAAAGAATCAACACTGTACACTTAACCAACATGAGATTTCTCCATAGGCCAGCTGCTCTAATGCTAACTGATACTGGGAGGATATTTGAGCAAACCTCAGTATTGACTATTGTTACCATATACATTATGTAAATGGCTGTAAATGGTAAAAGGACTGTACTTATATAGCGCTTTTCTAGTCGTTAAGACCACTCAAAGCGCTTTTACATTACGTCTCATTCACCCATACACACACTTTCATACACTGATGGCAGGGGCTACCAAGCAGGGTGCCAACCTCCTCATCAGAGCGTAACTAATCATTCATACACATTCATAGACCGTTGGCACAGCAACGGGAGCAATTTGCAGTTAAGTATCGTGCCCAAGGACACGTCTACATATGGACTGGAGGAAGAGCCCAGGAATTGAACTGCCAATCTTCCAATTGGTGGACGACTGCTCTACCTCCTGAGCCACAGCACAATAAATATATTGTTCTGACAAATGACAGAACCTGGTGTGACTGCTCCCCAGGACGAGTAAGAGAACCTGGCTGCAGCAACATGGCGGACGATGGTCACAGTGGCCATCCATAGACAGGAAGTCTTGTGACAACATCTTGCCCTTTCAATGGTAGAATTTAAAACCCACAAGCTTTGTTTAAGTAACAAAGCCAGGAGTAGTTTTTCTGCATTCCTGTCATTTCCATCCAAGTAACTTGTGCATCATTAAATTAAACACCTTCATGCATTGAGGGTGATTCAAGGTTCCTGTCATCATTTTGAGCTTATGCACCAATGAATCTTATAAATTCCATGAAGAAGAACTACTTCCATCACATCGCTACCTAAGTATTGTGCTTGGCTAAGTTGTTGACCTACCCAAGGACTACAAATGAAAACTAGCTTCTTGGCTAACTATGACATGACTGTAACAATGACTAAATCTTAAAATAATTAACGTACAGATGACCACTGTGGTAGACCTCCCACATGGGTTTTCCTTATTGTACACTAGAACAATGGTCCACTCATGTTGTAATGAAGCCACAAATGTTAGCGTGCCTTGCTAACTTGCTAACAGTAGTAATCCTGGTTAGTGCTACTTAGCATATCATTAACTTATACATTGTGTGGTATTAAAGGTTATGTTAGAAAAACACATTCACTGCTCCTGCTTATGCTACTAACCATTATCTCAACAGATGGACTGTAGACATCAAGTCAGCTTCGGGTGTTTTCCTGTGAATATAACTGATTAAAGCAGCATCATGCAAATGAATAGCCATGGTTGCTGATTCCTCACAGTAAACTTTCCTCCCCTTAGCTTTTCTTTTTTCCAAAGTAAATCAGGGTTTGGAGCTTCTATTAAAAAGTCAGTGTCATTATTGTCTACTTTACTGCTTATTAATTCAGCTATCAAGTGTAGGATGAGTCAAAAAGGTAATTACAACACTGAAGTCTTCTTAATCACGCATTGTTGTGCCCTATTGAAATCCTGCTTGTGATTCAAGCTGATGTGGAAGAAATGGTCATTCTCCGTTGTCTTACAGAGAGCATTTATTCAGGGTCCTGGAAGCAGAGTATATATTTGAATGGAATGTACCAAATGCTTGACATTCATAGTGAATCTCCCCACTTAATGCAGACTTCCAACCCCCCTAACCTTGCTGTCTCAGGGCTGTCTGGCAACCCTGCCAACCCAAACCAATGTAAGATTTCTTGCAAGAACACATCTTTTGGCTGAGCCTGATGAAGTATACCAGAAAACACATCCTGAATGACCCTGGCAAATGGAAACTGACCTTCTCAGTACAAAACGTCACCATCTCAGTTGAGAACATTTCCATCTCAGTCAGTAAATTTCCACTTTAGGCTAATGTTAGCTGCTGCTCTGTATAGATTTAAAGACATGTTGGTTCAGCGTTGCCAAACTCAACCCTTTGTCTTACTGTCAAGTAACAACACAGCAGAAATATCTCTTTTGTGTTGTATGTCCAAGCAACTTGTGCATTATTGAATTCTTTCTTATCATGTCATATGGTTTATGTCTTTTGGATCCAGTGAGAGATTGAATATTTATAATGTGTTTTTATTTAACATTTATTTATAATGTGTTAGCAATGCATTCATTTTGGCTGATTTTTCATTGATGTGTCAGCTATCAAGAATCAACAATAATAAAAATCCAGCTGTGGATGACCTGAGATCAGGTGATGGATTATAGAAGTAAAATCTATTTTAAAAGACACTGGGAGCCAATGAAGTGTAGCTAAAACTGGAATAACATGCTCATTTTTCCTGAATGAATACTACTCTAATCAGCAAGGTCTTTCTCTGCTGCTAACATCTGTATATGTTGTTATCCACTTCTACCTGACCTCTTAACCAACTCTACTTTTCAACAACATTTTTGACTGACTTTAACTTCTACATCATCAGTAGATGTAATTTGGACAAAACCATGACCAGACATTATTATGGTTTAAAACATAATAATAAATTGTACTGACTAGTGTAGGAAATAGTCCAGGATGAAACACACTACCAAAAAGGAAATAGTAATGGTTTTTGATAAAAGGCTATCTGCAAGCCAAAGCAGCTCACTGCATGCATGATGCAACTCAGAATAGGAAATGAAGCCTTGTGAATATTCAGATCAACCTGGCTGCATACGTAATCCTCTGTGTATGTGTGTGATTTTAGAGAGGATGCAATGGTGTGTGAATACATGAATGCCCTGCATGCAGTCAGTCAGCCATACTGTATATGCTCCTGTCAGGATTGAAAGGGAAGGTCAACAATGCTCTGTCTCCAGATGTCCAACCAAACCTTCACTAACGTGCATATGCAATGACTCATACTGTACACACTGACACTCATATGGACATAACACAAACACAGCTTACCGTGCAGCATATCAGAACAAGGTTCAGCTCAGCTCCCAGTCTGAGAATCATCATCAAAATCCATCATCTCCACATGCAGGGCAGCAGAGCAGTGAAAGACTTGATGGCTAGCGTGTGTGTGAGTGTGTGTGTGTGTGTGTATGCGCGTATGAGGAAAGGAAAAAGTACTACCCAAACATCTACAATATATACTGCATGTTTTTTTATACATGTGTAGTATATTGTATATTCCAACTTATATATAAGAAGAAATATAATATGATAATATATTAAATACAAAAGCAACCATCATAGTCCTTCTCTCGAAAATAAAATATAGAGTAGTAGCTGACTTCATGTCACAGTTTATGCCAAGAAATAATATATATTAAAACAAAAATGTTGATAGGTTTCAATTAACTATGAACTTGACCCATTCAAAACCCAATTATGTTCCAGAAACATTTGAAAATTGTTCAATTATGTGTTTTGTACATTGTGTAGATGATTTTTTATATGTAAATGGCATGCATGATGATATTTCTGACACTTACATTGTTACTTATCTACACCAAATATAATTTCAATATATTAAAGTTATGTGTATAATAATTGGTTGATTCTTGATGTGTAGATGAAGGGTTAGGTCTCACTTATATATTTTAAAGGTTTTATTTCAAAAGAGAACAGTGTCAAACGTCCAATCTTGAGAGCGCTCCTCGATCTGAGTCTCTCTCTCTCTCTCTCTCTCTCTCTCTCTCTCTCTCTCTCTCTCTCTCTCTCTCTCTCTCTCTCTCTCTCTCTCTGTATGGCAGTTCTAACAACAATATATATAGTTTCTCATCTCCTAAAAACTCCACCTTCTGAACAGATGATCAGTCAGAGAAAAATAGCCTCTGGCCCTTCATTTATTACTTGTTTTTAACAAATGGTCAGTCTGGAGAAATAGGCCCTGACTCATCATCCATGACTAGCTTTAATCTTTAACCTAAGTAAACATCTGTTCGAGTGACACAGGATTTCACAGGATGTCATAAAATGTCATAAAATGTCACAAAACAAAGGACCAAGGCAGAACAGACACCTCAAAGGTTTGGAAATCAAATGTGTTCATAGTTGTTCTGAACATCCTAACTCAAAGGCAGAATAAAACAGAGAGGGAAGGAGGATGTGATATAGTTTAAATACCAGACATTCAGAGTGTTGCATAAAAAGTGACGGTCATGAATGAAAAAGAAGAGCTAGAGAGGGAAGTTGAAACTCTGACTCCTTGCAACTTTTGCACAGGTGACCAATCACTGTGTGAAGTGGATGTGAATATCTGTTTTGGAAAGTAATAGAAATGGCCTTGCACAGCCCCCCTCTTATTCAACATTGGAAAGGTGCAGGGGGGCAGGTTTAAAGGGATTTCCATTGTCCGACGAAGATGTCTGAAGGAGTATACAGCCACCCTAAGACCTCTTGCAGGTTAACAGAAACAGTTTGCGATACAGTTTGTGCAAGGTATTACCTGTCTGTGTACAAACAACTGCAGTGCACAGGGAAGTGAGTATTTCAAACTGGGAGTACATGCAGGAATGAATGAGAAAAAAAGAGGAGCAATCATTTAAAATTCCCCCGATAATCTAAATCTTTAATGTTCAATGCATGTACATACTGTAGAGTGAGGACCAAAAGTCTCAGACGTTGGACACCACTGTATACTTTTTGTGCTGACAAAGTGTCCAAACACATAAAAAGGCAATCAGTAAAGACTACTGCTGCAGTCATTACATGCATTTGAATTCCCTCCACTTTTAAATTCTCAGTTTTGTTACCGATAATTCAAATTTGAATTGCAATTATTCTTCCTGTCAATAGCTTCTGTACTAATTCAATTCTACTCCAAGACCTGAACTGAAAAGCAACTGAATGAGCTATTAAAAAGCAGCTGGGCACTGTCCTGGTGTGTGTGCATGTGATTGGGTTTTTCAAACAGCTGCTGCTGGTGGAAAGAGACCTTTCACTGAATACATGCCATCTGACCTGGATATCACACACCCCTGACTGTTACCAAACAGGCACACACACAGGCACACACACACATAGTCACATTTCTCCACAATGTGTGTGTGGACCTAAAGAAGCAAGCCTTGAGTTAATCTTCATATCTGGTAAAAAAGCTGCTCTATCTGCCAGGAACTGAACAAACCCATCTTCAGCAAATAGACTGCAGCGGGCTGTGGGCTTATCAGGAGAGGCTGGACACTTCGCCTGGGGCTCAGGTATAGATCTCTTTTTTGACCTGTGACCTTTCACAGTATGAATATTACACATTCACACACAAGCACGCACACACACACACTAATGGAACAAAGCCAAAATGTCAATAGGCAGCATTGGCAGGCGGCAGATAGCTCTCACAGCTTCTTCTCCATCTCATTCGTCAGTAAATAAACTAGATAAATATGTAAAAGACGAAAGAGAAAGGGGGTGATGCCAAAATGAAAATAATTATTTTCATCCACTGTTTTATTTATTCATTTTTGGTCTGTGTTATTTGTTCTTTTTACCATTAGCTGACTTTAGATATACTGAATCAAAATCTGAGGCAACCATAAGAGGTTACCTTAGGTCACATACTTGCCCAAGGTTGGACCTACATAAGCACTAGTTTGCCAGCACCGCTTACAAGGGAAGTGTATACCTCCACACCAGATTAACCAAATACAATTAAACAATAAAAACATGTATTTAATAAATGCTGGCATGACTATGTGAAATAGTAAATACACAATTTTTATTTCATAGATATGTCCATCCATCCATCCATCCATCCATCCATTAGGCCAGTGGCGGCTGGTGAAATTTTTTTGGGTGGGGCTGGTGTGCCAACAGATTTCCCTGCCTAATCTAGCATAAGCATTCAAATGAACAGTCGGAAAATGACTACAGTTCCACAATAATAATTTAATTTCATAGAAAAAGTAACAATTTACAGCTATAATTAGACTTTATGCTATCAAATACTATACAATACAATCAAGGGATAAATTCACAACAAGGGTATGATTTCAGCTGAATCTATACAAATCAATAGTGAGTGAGTGAATGAGTGAGTGAGTGGAGGGGGGAGTGTCTAAGGTGAGTGTGGGTTGAGAAGAGAGAATGAAAGAGAACTTTTCCTATTAAAATGTAACATATACAAAGAATTTAGAACCAAGTTATTTTCAAAAATTAAACATAAAACAGATGATTTTAATACCCTCTCTAATCAAGACAAAAAACAGCATCAGTGTCATACATTTGTCACAGCCTGTCACAGCATTCTCCACAACTATATTACAATTACATAATACTATAATATTATTACATATTGACAACATATAGCTATATATACAACTTAAAAGACACAAGAATGTCTCTGGTCCTCTGTGTGTCTGTTCCTCTGCATGTCTTCTCCCAATATTCTCCGTTTCTTTGTGGGTGGCTCCTGAACAGGTCCCCTGTACTCCTCATCCTCAATCAGATTAGGAACAGCCTCCCTGATCCAATACATAAGTTTTATGAGTAAGTTGTGAAAACTGGTTAGGGATATATTAACCAAACCCAAGGTTGTTATAATTATTTCATCTAAACTTCACAGATAAATTAATAATTTGAATAAGATGACATAAGCATTTAAGGCTACACATAATTTATGCAGAGAATTAACAATTAGGCTAGGCTACCTAATAATGCATTTAACATACCTGATAGCCTGCATGCGGTTCATGAATGCCTGGGTGATTCCTGCGATGTAGACAGCATCCATGTTTCAGTTTCAGTTCCAGCTCCTTAAGGAGAAGTTTTTCCTCCGTCGTCCGTCTTGCAAAAGGGTAGATTAATGATGATTTAACCGAATTTGGTGGAAGCTGCTCTTGAACTCCGGTTGTCACCGCCATCGTCGTCGCACGTATTTTTTTCCCCGCCGTAGCGTAGGACAGAGTCTGGGAGTCGCACTACGAAAAAAACTATCGCTGGCTCCTCATGTAGTTTTAGCAATCCTAAACCTTCACGCATTTTACGTAGCAGTTGGGGCGAAATTTCCAGCGCCCCACCGGCGTTAAATTTGGCGACGTTGATAGGCCAATTATTCATAATTACTCCCTAGCAACCATACCGGATTGGCTGTTTAGCTGCAGGTCAGGGGCGCTTTGCCGAGCGCCCCATGAGAGAATGATACACTGTCTGTCAGTGGAAATTCACTGTTTAATGAGTGTCAGTTGGTGGAAATGTTGTTTAAATGATTTAAATTGCATGTAGGCACACACACTATTAAGTAAAACTGGCATTGATTATTGTTTTTAAATGTAAAAGATATTTTTTCCCCTAAACAGCTGGTGGGGCGGAGCCCCAGCGCCCCCTATGGGCCAGCCGCCACTGCATTAGGCATTAGGCTGAGCAATAGAACCCAGACCTCCTTCTCCCCAGCAACACTCATCAGCTCCTCCTGGAGGATCCCAAAGTGTTTCCAGACCAGGAGAGATATGTAATCCCTCCAGTGTGTTCTGGGTCTCCTCAAATCAGACTTGCCTGGAACACCTGTAAAGGGAGGCATCCTGACCAGGTGCCCAAACCACCTCAGCTGGCTCCTTTCAGTGTGAAGGAGCAGCAGCTCTACTCCTAGCCTCCCCTGGATGTCTGAACTCCTGACCCTATCTCTAAGGCTGAGCCCAGACACTCTCAGGAGGAAACTCATTTTGGCCGCTTGTATCTGCGATCTCATTCTTCCTGTCATTACACAAAGCTGGTGACCGTAGGTGAGGGTTGGGATGTAGACTGACTCGTAAATTGAGAGCTTCACCTTCAGGCTCAGCTCATTCTTCACCAAGACGATCACTGCTGATGTTGCACCGATCTGCCGTTCCACCTCACACTCCATCTTACCCTCACTGTGAATACGACCCAGAGATACTTAAACACCTCTGCTTGGGGCAGCAACTCCCTCCCAACCCTGAAGGGGCACTTTTTTCTGTCCTGAGCACCATGGCCTCCGATTTGGAGGTGTTGACTCTCATCCTGATGGAATTTTGTGATATTCACCACTTGTGAGCAGTCAGTCTCACCATATTTACCATGTGACCATTGAAGTGAATCATATTTCTTGTCATATTTACTAGAGGTGAATCATATTTCCTAGCAGGCATGTTTTTTTTCTTGTTTCTTTTCAGTGTATTATTTTACTTTCTGGCATTCAGTCTTCCTCATTTGACAGTAATGATGGTTAGGAGGAGGGGGGGAGAGAAGGGTGAGGAGAAGGAAAAGGGAAAGAGAAGAAGAAGACGATGGATCTGAAAAGGAAGTGAAACAACCAGAGAGCCCAGTGTGTGCTTGTTAGTGAGGTAATGGAAGAATCTGGTAAATAAAACTGCAAAGTTTCTGAAAAACCTCTGAAAGCAGGAGTCTTTCAGTAATAGGATAGTTGTGGTGTTATATGCATTTGGGTATCTGTGTGTGTGTGTGTGTATATGCGTGTGTATAGGGATAAAACTGTCCTGCTTCCTGATTAAAGGATCTTAGTCCTCAAAACACACACACACACACACACACACACAAACGATTTCTCTGGACTAGCTGAGGTGGGAAGCTGTGTGGAAGTAGGCGAGGGAAGAGAGCCTGAATTTATTAAGCCCACACCAGCCATTCAAAGTACGCCAGCAACAAGTAATGAATCTCCAACAAGAAATAAATAACTGCTGTGTGTTTGAGTCTCAGGCAGAAATATAAGAGGCGGGGGTGGAAGTAGGCACCGATGAGACAGGGGAGGAAGACGAGGCTTTGGGCAAGACGCTGCAGTAATTCTTAGGAGGCAGCTTGTTTGTTTGGGAGGATATACAGTGCATCTCTATTGTGATAGTTATTCACACATTCAAACGCACATACACTAAGGTTAAGACTAATGAAGAACACATATTCTACATAATGATAGTGGGATAGTTTATTAGTTTGAATTTTTATGTTCTTCTTGATAGATTTAGTTCTGAAAGAGCCACGGTGGGATTTATCTATTTGAAAAACTTCAGCATTTCTTTGTAGTTCTGTGCACACATTTTCGACAGCAGCAATGAACATTATAGTGAAGATGTTTAGCTCGCCTCCCTGGTTGCAGTTGAGCACAGAACACTATCAAAGTCAGTTGAAATAATCCTGGTCCAACAATGGGATGACAGCAACTTGCTCCAGCTGAGAGCTCTTTTTTCTAGAGGTTAGCGTTAGTTTTTTTCATTTGTTCTTACAATCAGTCAACCAACCACCCCAAACAGTTGAGAGGTAACAATAAGGTTACACAATTTCAAGAAGAATGAAGAACCTTTAAAGACTGTGTAATTCAGACATTTTCTTCTAAACACATTAAATAGGTCATAAATGTATTTCTAAAAAAGGTGTAAAAAGCATTTCAACCATTTAGATTTGAATTGTGGAGCTAGGCTTCACAAACTGTGTTTCAAGATTTCTGTGTTCAAGATTTAGTGATAGCATTAACCCACCCCTGCTGCTGTAGAGGTATAAATACATTCAGAACACACTACTACTACTACAGTCTACAGTTAGCCAGTTAGCCGTCAAGCTAGTTGCCGAGCTAGCCGCTGAGTTAGCAGCAGAAAGCTCTAGCGTCCATGTTTCGGGTAGAAGTGGTGACTTTGATTGACAGGTGACACTTGGTAGGGGGCGGGGTTTCAGCGAACTCGGCAGGCACTCCCAAAACGTTTGGGAAAGAGGCTGATTTTTACACAACTTTGAAGCCTAATTTCATATATATGGTGATTTCTTTAATCATTCAAATTTGGCAGAGTGGTTAACAACACACTTTTCTGTGGTATGTCAAATTCAGAACATATATTTATTTTTACTTTACACAGACTTTAATACAAAGAACCATATAAAGTACCTGAAGAATAATCCCCAAAAGAAATAATAATAAATAGGTTTAGGAGGTGATGGTTCTTTGTAGATCCAAAAAGAATTGACCATTATGAACCATTATTTTCAAACTCATCATCACCATTGCCATATATAGATATTGTTTATTCAGTGCGTATCATTTTAAATATATGCAATCATATATGAACTTGTGGTTTCTATTCATTAGTCTACATAATGGCACCTCCTCCTATGAGTCACTCCATTAAACACATGGACACAAGATAGAGGTCAGAAGCTTTTATATTTTCCTACTCAGATGCATTAAATCTAGACAAACAGCATCTTCTATGAGAGCAGTAAACCTCTAACTATTAAAAGCACTGCACTGCATACAACATTGCTTTTTAAACAAGAACCTAAAATATGGTTGAAATCTACTCAAATATTTGGCTTTGTCCCAGGAAGTCATGATGAATAATGTATTAGAATGATTCCAGACTCATGTGGATTATCAGTGTCTTAAAATGATATTTATAAAACTCAAGGATGACGTGGACCAGACTGCACAGGTGTGGGCTTCACACATCATCAGGCCATCAAAGAACTTTAGCATCCCATGTGGCAGCCTCTTCTTTGCACTAGTGGAGCTTGAGGGATAATGTATTGAAAGAACAAACAAAATGCAAAATGAATGCAAAAGCCAGAAAAATGGCCAGAAAAAGACATATCCAGGCACTGCTGAAACTTTCAAACCCATTCTCTATCTGCCCATGGTACTGAAACATGTTTAACCACTTTCTCTACCTCAGAGACATTTAAATCCAGTCTCTCTCCATGATGCTGAAATATTCAGGTCCAGTCTCTCTGTCTCTCTGTGTGATGTTGAAGCATTTAAAACCAGACTCTTTGTCTCTCCCCATGCTTCCAATACATTTAAACCTGCTCACTGTTTCGAAAAGCTGCCATTATACTTCATCAGAAGCTTGAGGGATGGTCAATCGGTTGTGGAAGCCCCTCCCCTATACATGTCAAATCAGCATTGGGAAGGCTGTAAAGACATTCACATCTACGTCACACCATGATTGGCTAGCTGTTGGGGGAAAGAAAATATGTTATGTTCCTTTTTTGACCAAAACTTTGTAGTCAGATAACCTTGATATGTGTGCATCATAGTAAAATATGAGAACAATAGATGTACCAGTTGAGGATGTCGCAACAAGCCTTTTTAAGGAGTTGTTTTTACTATATCGATATCCCCAAAGGAGATTAGGACGCCAACACTTACGAGAAAGTTGTTTAGATTTCCAGGAAACTGAATTTTAGCTGGAACACGCCGGGTCAGGTTGACCTGACACACACACAATAACAAATGACGCCCACACACCAACAGTAGTATAAATAGTCTGAAGGGGCGTGGGTCGTGGCTGTTTTCTCCACTGTTTGTCGCTGTTCTTCGATATTCGTTATTGGTGTCTGCTGTGTTTGCTGCATCTTCAATAAAGTCCCAGTTGGCTGTTCGACGACCTCTGTTCTCAGTCTCTTACTTTAAAGATTAATGAAGTTAAGCAATCAAGTAATTATCGCCTTCATCGTGAGTGACAGATGCAAAGAATATGTTTTAGTGTTTCATGTGTTACTCTATGATTATGTCAAGTCTATATATCACCATATCGTATGTGTGTTTTTATGTGTTCACGTTAAGAGGTTCACACAAGACCATATATCCATACTAGTGAGGAACACTGGTGGCTGGAACATTTACTTTAAAGGTTACTGAAGTCTTACAATTATATTATATCACATATTTTGTTTTGGACATACTAGGTTTCTGACAGTGACTATAATCATCCAAAAAAAAGAAGTCTCCCATCATCAAGGGCCCTTTTCTGCTCAGAGCCCCTGGGCACTTTCCCATATTGCCTGTATGGTAGATCCAGCCATGCTTCCATCTCAACAACATATTTTGGCCATTGTGGTCGAACAAAATGCAGTACAAACTACTTATGTTCTAGCATTACGCGGCTCTAGTCCCTCTGTCTCTCTTCATGGTGCTATAACATTTAAATCATGTCTCTGTCCATGGTGCTGAAACAGTCTAACTCAGGCTGTCTCTCTCTTATCACTCTCTATGCTACTAAATGTTTAAAACTGCATCTGTCTTTTTCCACGGCACGTAAAACAATGCAATAGCATCACACAAGAATGATCTTATTCATAACTTATTCATTCACATTTGTTTTCAAGGTTTGATTGCTTGACAGTCAAGTCTCAAACATAACACATAAACACACCATAATGGCATACCTTTAACATCAAATGAGATTTATTTTATTGACATCAATATAGCTGTTTTTTGTTGTTTTTGTTTTTTGCTTAATTGATGTTAAATGTCAATAAAATAAGGGTAATGACTGCAGTTGCATTGAATGTGGTTGTGATGTTCCTCATGTTGTGTTGTTTCACTGTGCTGGGCTACACCTGGGAAGTGCAGGTTTCTCAATTGCAGTGTGATAGGCTAATTGTTTCAGTTGATTGATCATTTCTGTAATGATTTCTCAGTGCTTTATTATGTTACATAACTCTTTATAATCATAGACAGTATCACCAAACACCTCTCTTTTGCTTCCACAGTGTGCCTGCTGTGTATTGAGATGGGCTGATGGGAATGTTAGTTGCCGGTTCATTCCTGTGCCAGCCTGCAGCACTGCACCTGACCCAGCACTTTTGCTTTCTGCTGCCTGGTGGATAGAGCACTTGACTATTAGACCATCACTACTATACTGACAGCACAGATGTATCTAATATTCATACCGTTTCCTAACTGTTGAAACAGTCCACAGAAGCAGTAAAGGTGCAGAAATACTCAAAGCAAAGAGTAAATAATCTTAATACATTAGATTGTCCTAAAATATCAGGGTGATAAGTATTTATAGCAACCTAAGGCCTCTTCAAGATCAGTATTAGGAATTCATATATTTTGAGAAAAGGATTGTGATTCTAAAACGTTAGTTGAGAGTTGGCTTAGAGTTAGTTGAATCACTCTCATTCACTTCAGTCTGCAAATGAGTGACGTCTGGTAATACCATTACTGCCTAGTACAAAATCACTAGCCAGACTTTTCTCATTTGTGGTTCTGTGATGGTGGAATGAGTTACCCAGCACCATACGGTCTGCTTAGTCCCTTGGTGAATTAAAGAAATGCTTGAAAACCCAGCTCTTGTGTGAAAACCTCAACACTTGAGCCCCTTAACATTTTTAGCACTTTGATTGTTGCACTTCTTTCTAGTTGTTTATGGTATTTCTTATGTACTTGTCTACTTCCTCTTGATTCTTATTTTATATATATTTTTTAGAAAATCAAATAAAACAATCTCTGTTTAGTGCTGTTTCTCATCACACTTGTACCTACCTTGGGAGTTTGTAAGCTTGTAAGTTGCTTTGGATAAAAGCAGCGTTTGCCAAATGACAAATTGTAAATCTAAATGTAAGGTTACATGTCATAATTCCACTTGATTTAATGCAATTTAAGGGGAGCAGCTAAGGTTGGAGAGGAGATAAGAGAAAAAAACACAATCACAGAAAAATAATGAAATGGGAAACACAGGAAGGTCTAATGAGGTAGACATTGATTGTTTCACTTGAATGATGCATGATGGGATGGATGCTGACCTCAACTAGTCAGGTCATACCTGCTAGGTAATGAACATATGTCTCTCCAGGGTGTGTGTGTGTGTGTGTGTATCTGGGTATTCACTACATATCAGAGCATATGTGCATGTGTTTTTACCTCACTGTGCTTTGACAGACATTATTGTGCCCTGTGTTCTGTATTCAAAGCACATACACAAAGCACAGATCTCTGTTGCCCTGAGGTGTTAGTAATCCAACACAAGTTTTTTTTCCTTCCCCACTCTATCCTTATTTTTCCTCTCAATTTGTTTTTGTTGGAGGATGCAGACACAAAAGAATAAATCAGTGTTTTTTTTCTCCCTCTTGGCTGGTGTTTTAAACATCAGCACTACTCAGGTTGGGCTGTGTATTAAGAGAACAGCTTGGGACAAAAGGCACATATGCATTTAAAACATCTTGATATGATCATTTCCCCCCACTTATTTCATACTGTATAAATCTCATATATTGCTATTTTGACTTAATGCCATATGTCTAATTATGTAATTCTGCTACTATTCTACCTATTCCTAATTAAATGGACTCCATTAAATGGAAATATAGCGCTTTTCTACTCATTATGACCACTCAAAGCGCTTTTTTACTCATTCACCCATTCACACATATTCATACACTAATGACAGGGACTACCATGCAGGGTGCCAACCTGCTCACCAGGAGGAACCTAACCATTCATACACATACATACACCATTGGCACAGCAACGGGAGCAATTTGGGGTTAAGTGTCTTGCCTTAGGACACATTGACATGTGGACTGGAGGAGCCGGGAAACTGCCAATCTTCCAATCGGTAGTCAACCACTCTACCTCCTGAGCCACAGCCATCCTCGAATTACGAATCATTCATTATATTATTATTGACCCTGTGACTGTGTTCCCATGGGGATCATTACAAATTCTTCTCAGTGACACAACATATTACACACCACCAATGGCAACATCAGCTACACATGTCTATTGGTGGGTTCTGAGCAGATCTGCTGAGTTTGGGTAGACATCAGATGTTGAAATCCAGTCATCAATGTTCAGGATGCTGTGTCATGGACTAACCTACTGCTTAAATGCTGCATAACTGGTGTTAAATAAAAAGGACAACGGGTTCTTAAGAGCAGTAAAACAAGATATACAGTGATGGTGGTTGGACTACAGAATGGACCATGGCATTTAGATGAAGTTGCCATGCCAGTTGGGTCAGCTATTGTAATTTAGTCTGAGCAGGTAAAATGTATATATAAAGAATATCTTAGTAGAGGATAGGATTCAAGGATGTTTAAAGGTGCACAAGGACAGAGAATCATATGAAAAAATGTTCTGATATAACTACTATTTGTAAAACTAGTGGAGCTAGATAAGTAGGAAAGACAGCTGGACTATGAATATCTATACCAAATTTAATGATAATTCTTCGAATAGATCACAAAAGATTTTTCAGATCCTATCATTAGAATTCATCCTCTCTGCACTATGATTGTAAACATCAAATCAATCCATCCAATTGTTATTCAAATATGATTGTCGTAGGATGATCACTACAGGGCCCCATAAGGAGAAAAGTGAACTATTACTCCCATCAGTAAAAATCATCCAAATCCTGAATGTAAAATATTGTTGTGTGCATCACTAATGTCATTCATGTTTGAATCAGCTGTTAAAATAGAGTCCATTTTTGCCAGCTTTGTGATTGCGGTCCAGTTTTGAGTTGGTTGGAACTCTCATTCATCACTCTGGCTTATCCTTTATAGCAATTGCAGCTGAGACTCATGGGTATCACAGTATTTATCCATCAAACTGAAAAGAAAGAGTTGAAATATTAAACCATAATATAATTAAACGTACATGATGTTTAAGAACACCAGGACTGAAATGATACATACTGTACTTCCACGACCAGAGGTGTCAATCACTTTGCATATAGATTTTACATGTTGCATGAAAAACTGTGCCATTCAGAGGTAAAGCCTGTATTTGGCCAAGTCTTCTATTTGATCTTAGGATGAATCCCTATACTCCTTTATTTATTTAGAATATGAACAAGGCATCTCTGCATGAATACACAGTAAATTGTATCTATTTTCTCTCTGTTTCTGTCTATTTTTATCTGTTTGGACTTTGTTGTGAGACCACCTGTGCTTTAACAGGAATATGAAAACAATGAAAATGAGAGAGGGCTTGAGAGGGCCATTTGTATCCGTCCACCAAACAGCAGCCGTTCCCAGCAGGCGTTGGCTGCTACATCAGCCATGCTATCATCTGTTATCTTGTCTTAACAGACAGATCTGGCAGCAGAACAGCTGGGGGTGGGAGGGGTAGCGATGTCCCAGCTGAACGGGACAAACACCACCCCCCTCTGAGCAGGACATGGTGGATCTGGCCTCATCGTGAGATATTAGACCCACCACAGTTAGACAAGGCCCCGCGGGCAATGGCAGGGGGGCTGCAGACTCTCTGGGCACTAGCAGAGTAATTAATTGTGAGTGATTCATTTGCGGCTCGCAGCAGAGAGCTGGTGTAGAGACCTTTTTAAAAGAGGTGTGTGTGTGTGTGTGAGTGTGAGGGGTGGGGGTTATATACACCATCACACAGTACACAATCATACATATACTACCACTGCTCCTGCACTTCCACTTCTTATATTACGGATATGATGCTGCTTTCTATAGGTTTAATCAATTGTTCTTATGAAGCTTCTTATATATGTTACATATATTATTTTACCTTAAACATTTTTCTAATTTGAGTTGGATTTAGACTTCATAATGTTGTTAATCTGCTTTTATTAAGATCAAGAATGGACCTCCAAGCTCTACATTTACATTTAGGCTATTTATCTATTTTATATATAAGTGTAGAGAAAACAAAAAAGGTCATTTTAATATAATTTCTTGTTGGATGGCATGGTAGTGCAAGAGGTTCTGTGTGTAGTTTTTCATGATGTATTTTATTTTTTTATGTCTGGCTTTGAGTGATTGTATTGATGAGGATGATCGCTGTATTTATTGTGTTGGTTTAGAAGTGGCGTGGTTACATAAACGTTCAATGCAATGATGGAGACACACATCTGTTTCCATTTGTGTGTGTGTGACCTGAAAATTCTAATTCATATAGGTGTGAAGAATTTGGATTTTGCACCATCTTAGTTGAAGTACAGCTGAGGTTGATTGTAATGTGATTCGTTCTGGAACATGTACTGTATATCCACATTTCAAGGCAATCCATTTAATAGTTAGGATAAGATTTCAGCCTGCTGGTGATGGTGAAGAAAAACAGATTCATGATGTAATGACCATAAATACAGGCTATTAAATTTGAAGTATAATAAGTATTTGTTGATATACTGTACAGTACCGGTCAAACATTTGGGCACACTTTCCTATTCTCTGAGAAAGTGTTGGACTGACCAGCAGACTTTTATCCCTGGACCCACTATGCTATCATAGCTTATTAAAAATGTGCATAGTAAAGTTCCTGGTAAGCGTTGACATCAGTCTGAGTCTGAACTGTCACACAGACACAGCATACATATACTCATGCGGGACTTGCTAAATAAATGCAGTCAAATTCACTAAACATGAGCCTGAAATTTGCTTCATGTTCAGTCAGAACAGACATCAAAATAGTTCTGTTGTTTGCTGCCTTCTAAGATATCAGCATTTGTGTTTCTAAAAGCTTCAAAAACCCACACTGGTCAAAGTGTTCACACCCGCAACCTTCCACACACACTCAGTCTGTACCTCCTCCATCTGGAAACAGTTTGTATTTAACCTCCTTCCACCCTATGCCCCTCTCTCTCTCTGTCCCTGTTAGTGTCTCTCTCTCACTGGCATGAGGGAGTATGGTGGCAGTGTTTACTATAGAAGAAGGATTTGACCTCAGTTATACAGGGTTGGGAGTGAACAAACAGAATCCAAGAGAAATTGGAATTAATAATGTAGACTCTAATATGTTTACGCAACTCAGATGACAGCTTCAATAAAATATGAAGAGTACAGTGCCCCATCAGGGTATATCTGTCTTGGGAGAGAGATAAAAATCCCTCTCTCTTTTCCTTTCCAGCCAATATACATTAGAGGCAGGAAGCTATAGTGGCTCTGCTGTCACCTCAGACTAAATAGAAGAACTAAGCTTGGGTCATACCAGCTATCATTTCTACTTGGGAAAGGTTTCACCCTCACATGACATCTAAACAAAAGGACAAACCAAATAGATTCTACTGTAGTGGCAAATGAATGATGAAAGTGGAATGGGATAGAAACAATACATGGAAGGCCTGAGCAGAGGGCAGGGCTCAAATGACAGCAGTGGCACTACAGTAGAAATGTCCTTCCTGTTCGTTGGATTCATAATGGAGGAATGAGGAATTCATAAGGGATGATCCACTTGGAGGAATGACATGTAATAAATGTTAACTGAGCTATGTGAACAATGGTAAAGTATATGCTTCACTGTAACATGTCAATGTAGAATGCTTGATTCTGATTGGCAGGAGGGTATGCGTTATATTCAAATAATCACATAGCTCTAAAGCATCACATTGTTTATTTTTACTCATTCATTCATCCATATATTATCATTCATTATCCTCATATCATTATTCCATTCATTATCCTCTATAGGTTGCGGGGATGGGTCACCAGTCCATCTATGTCTAACATATAGTAGACAAACAACCATTCACACTGATTAAACATATAGAACACATTCACACATAGTGACTATTCAATCTAAGCTGCATGTTTTTGGTCTGTGGGAGGAAGCCATGAGTATCTTGGCTGTTTATCTGCATGGCCAAAATGTATAAAATCTATAGGCTCATACTGTTCGGTTCAACCAGCAGGTGTGGTTGTTCACTGAAGTTAAAAACCAAACCTAATTGGTTCTGCTCATTGACAATTCCAATAAAGTTGAATTCAAACAAAAGGCCTGAATCCTTAAAAACGCTGAAAACAAGGGGAAAGCCAGTGTTACGTTCATCTGATTACATCAATTAATCAGATGTCATGACTGCCCTCTAACTGAAAAACAAACACTCTGACTAAGCAATTTGAATAATACTATAAGGTGGGTGGTACCTGTAATATAGTTGCTTATATGGTGAATTCAACATACTGTACCATACATCTCTGCACAGCAGTAATGCCATCAGTACAACAACAGAGATGACAAAAAAATGTTTTCATCAATGCTTCTATTTTGCCATTGTTAGAATCAAGATTCTGGAAGTTTTTTTAACTGAACTACATTTTTGCTGGGAATATTGAACTATATTAACGATAGCCTAATAGTGATAGACTGAATACATTAACAGGTAAACATGGATGAAATGTTAAATTTGCATCAAGATGAAATTTAAAAAGGAGATGGGCTTTTTTATTCTTGTTTCTAATATAAGGCCATGCTGTCTCTGCAGTTGAAGTATGTAGAAATTGATTTATCAACGCTAGCCTAATCAAATATTCTGTCGCTCTGTTGGAGTGTAGTTAATATCAATGTTGTTAAAGTTGTTCTGCATGCTCAATGGTTTTTGAAACAACTTATAAATGATGATCAGACTGCCATCACAAATTCCTTTGCTCTCAAAAAGATCTTCATTTCTACAGGCAGTATGAGTTATATAGGAAAAAAAGTTGACAGCATAGTCTTTAGATCTGTCTGCCTTCAATGTCTCTATTTGTTTTCTCTAAAAGTAAATCCACATGCTTGCTCACATTCCTAAAGCTAGGAGGTATTAGTTGTTCTCTATTGTATCTTGACTTCAAAATATAAAGTAAAGGAGTTCAAAAAGCTCCTGTGTGTTAGTGTGTGTTCGTGTCAGTTAATAAGGATACTAACATCCTCACCGACCACCAGTGCATTTTCAACACCCACATGTGTCACTACTTTGTGAGTAATGCACTTTACTGAGCAACTACAAAGTAAAGCATTGAGCTTTAGGGTTTGTTTATTGCCAGTACAAACTTGTTGTTCAGGCCTCAGATTGTTAACGTATGGGGGAAGCTGCAGTCAGCTACTTTCCCATCCAGTGTGTGGTAGAAGTTAAGGAAGTGCTGTATCAACGTGGGCAGACAGCTTTCCAATAAGCAGCCAAGCCTGAAATGTTGCCACACTGTGGCTTGATGATCCCTGAGAAAGTGAGGGGGAAGATGAAGAGGAGGTAGCTAAAGACTAGGGAGAAAAAATTGAGTCTGCTTTGATGGGACCTGTTTTTATTTTTATTTATTTATTTATTTTTGTCTTTTGGCCCTCCATCTCCTCTCTTTCAATCTGCCCTCCGTTGGCTATTTGTCTCACCCCCTTTCTGTCTCCTTCCGTGGGTGCTTCTCCCTACCCCCCTCCTTCCCAGACTCCTTCGATCCCTTCAGCTCCACCAAGGAAATGGAGAATTTGTTAAAAGGTCGCAGTAGATCAAAGTCTTGTAGAATCAGGCAACCTGCCAGGAAGAAGGCAGTACTTACTATTACAGAATGCATGGAAGGAAGTGTTGGTGGACGGAAGAAGAATGGGAGAGCAGTGGGGGTACAGTGGCAGAGCCTCACAGTAAAGACAGACAGTGGGCGAGAAGTAGATGACTGGATAGTTACATGGCTCATTAGCCAGCCGAACATCCCCTTTCAGCAGTCCTTTCCTCTGACAACTTAACTTAATATTCAGACTGAATGGCCGTTTTGTTTCCTCTCCATTATTCAGTCTGGCATCGACTTCTTATTAGTTATTTTCTGTGTCTTTTTTCAAGGGAGAATGAAGATTTTCCATGAACAACTGCCAGTCACTGATAAACTGATGCTCTATACAGCCTTATCAGTCCACACTAAGCACACTAAACATGCTCTATGCAATGAACACAAACATACATGCTTCATCCTACACAAGATTGATTTCACACGTTGTTGCTTTTTGGAGTTTGTCACCTGATATTTCTGAAAACGACGTAAGTGTGAATTGCAGTCTGAGCAGTGCAGCTAGAGTCAGTACAGTGTGAAACAGCACGAGGAAGGTTCATTTCCACTCAGAACAATCAGATAGGAATTAACTGTCCTACATATCAAGCCATGTAAAGGTTCACATAGCATCTTCTGTGCTTACACACATATTTAGTGTGTTCATCTTTGCGGCCTAAAACATTATTTTAAGCTGCTTTAGTCTTGTGATTAGAATAAACCCGCCCCTGCTGCTGTAGAGGTATAAATACATTCAGCACACACTATTACTACTACAGTCTACAGTTAGCCAGTTAGCTGAGTTAGCCGCTGAGTTAGCGGCAGAAAGCTCTCAAACGTAGCGTCCATGTTTCTGGTTGACAGGTGACACTTGGTAGGGGGCGGGGTTTCAGCAAACTCGGTGGGAATGCCCACAGTGTTTGGGAGCAGAGAAAGAGGCTGAGGTATGTGGTATGTGGTATGTCAAACTCAGAACACATATTTATTCTTACTTTAGATCAGACTGTTCTTCACATCTTTAGAAAACACAGAAGCATTTTCTTCGGTTGGGCATTATTTTGATGAGTCAGCGGATTAATCTGAATATGTTCAATTCTTGTTTATGTGAGATTTGTTATCATTCTAATCAATACTCACTTATTGTCTGCATCAGAAACGTGACACTAAGACCTTTTGTCCTCATGTGATCATACCTTTACCATTATAACCACACCCAACAGTGATGTCACAGGGTTCTGCAGTACATCTGTACATCACTGCAGCAAAGTGAGAAGTGAAGGGCCTGTTAGGCGACTCTTAACATTGGTGACACAGTAGCAGTTGTAGAATAAAAATTTATCTCAGTTGTGGATTTAGGGCATGTGCTTTGCCATTGCTGCTGGAATAGCAATAGAGGGGCAAGATCACATTTAGGTATTTGGATCTCTCTTGGCTAAACGTGAACTGAACTGGGATGTTATAGTATTTGTAAAATAATTATTAACAATGTGCCTCAATGTAGAGAATAATAGATGAGGCATAGGCAAAGATTTCCAAAAATGGAAAATGTAGCTGCCTCATTATTGAATCAGACTCCTCAGAGTTATCTTTGCTACCAGAGACACTTACACAATACAAAAGGCTTATATTTAATGCTGTGATGGATGGTAGCGATAGGAACGATACCCACGTTTACACCTGCCAACTGAGTGTGAGAGAATCAATCAAGTCAAGTAGAACAACTTTTAAAATAAGATTCAAGATGTGCAGTTGAACAGTTAAGAAAACCATTTGAGGGTTATGGATCATGCTTCCTCACCCCATCCAACCATTATATAACAATATCTAGACATATTTTAACTGACCAAGAATGCCACCCTCTCATTTTTCCTTTTCCTTCTTTCTTTCACTGTGAGTTATGGAAAAGATTTGGGACCTTTTAGTGTTTGACAGGGTGGAAAATGGGGATACATCACATTGAGGTAGATTCTGGATCTGTGGAGGGATATCAGAACTAAAGTGACCTGAACTGATTGCTGAGCTGGAGTTCCCCAGTCTGATGTAGTGGCTCCACAAGCTGAACTAGTGTGATGGAGCATGAATGTCAAGGAGGAATTAGCAAGGAATGGACAGAAGAGGAGGCGGGCACATGCAGTTGATACTTGAAACTCCTTTGTGCTCTTTGTGCTCATGCTATGAACATAAAACCTTGAGTCAATAGAAAATCAATGCTTTCCCACATAACTGTATTATGAATATTTCTGCTTTATTGAAGTGTTCAATCTTAACATATATTCATCAGGGAAACATGTGGAGGTTAAGTCACATTGAATATCTTAGGAAGCCAGTGTTACAGACACATTTCTTTCATGCCTTTTGCATAAGGAGTGTTGCGGATTGTTGGAATTCTTCAAGCTCTAGGATGAATGAAAACTTTTCTGGTTGAAGGGTTACACAAACTGAGTAACTAAAAAAAGACAGGTTCATTAAAAAAGTAAAAAGTACAAGATAAAAGATCCTTTTAGACCTTTTTCAGTCTGATTTCTTGTCTGTAATTGACTTGAGTCCCTGCTCCATTAATTTTATATGGGATGCCTTCAAAGCTTACTATATGAGTGTGTGAACTTCAGGTCGACAAGCAGTCTGGCATGCATTTTATACCAAGCCAGACTTATAGGTGTTAATTTTTTGTTGGACTGTTATTGTATCAATAATTTACATCATGAGATCTTTTAAGCAGTAATTTAACCAATTTATCAAAATAAACCCAGTCCCTAATCCTTCTTGACAATTTGCTCTTAAATTTTCTGAGAGATGTGAGGATCCATTAACCAGGAAAAACTAGCCAGTTTCTGTGACCAGCTGGTCAACACTAGGAAGAATAGTCATAAGTCCTGTATCCATTAAGGAAGACCCGGGTAAAAATTAGGAGGCGGGAACTTTACAGGAACAACACTTTCTGTTGATGTCACATCCCACTTTGAGTATACCCAATCAGCACCAATCAATCTCAAGCCCCACCCAGGAAGTACATACCCTGAGGCAGCCCTATTCACATGGGACTAGTATTACCTGGGGACCTCTAGTAATTTGTAATAATTGCAGAAGTCATCTGTAATCTTAATCCTGTGTGAATCTGACAAATCCATAATTTATTATCTAAATATTCCATTGTAAATTACCTACCACAACTACAGAGGTCATGTGATACCAGTTCTGTGTGAATCAGCATCTCACTGATTTGTTGGTGGATGTTATGCTGAACCTTGACAGTGACATTTTCAATCCAGGAAGATAATGTCAGTAAATTGTGTGAAGGGGTTTAATTTCTAAATCATGAGGTCCAAAGGTAATACTAGTTATGGGAATAGGGCTTGTTTCAATAAGGAGCAATCAATAGAGAGTGCATAAGAATGTTTATGTTGACAGCAAAGAAGGACTTTGGTGAGTAGACCTTATTGCTGTAATGCATGTTCAATAAGTGTAGGCCAATGAAGATAGGAGATCGGTAGAATCCCCTCTAGGGTTAGTGGAGTAAAGGTGACACATGGAAGATGAAACTTTTCAATTGAAACACCTGGATTGACCTGTGTAAAAAAAACTATTTAAAGAACAGCCTCAGCAGCCGGATTGAATCATGAAACACAACCAGAACGGCCAGATACTGTACATGGACACCACGGGAAAGATGAAGTGAAGGAGTAAAAGGAGCGTGGAAAAGCTGGACAATAATATGAATTCACAATTCACAATGAAAAATGAGAGGGAAGAGATGTCATCAAAGCGTCAGATAAATATAAATGAAACTCACAGATATACTACAGCGTATTATATTACATTTTGTTTTATTGTAAATACTGTATACATTTAAAGCAAAATAATGAAAGCAATAATTCTATTCATCTACCCTCTAATGGCCTCTTCAACCAAACACCTACACTTGCTTTGTGGCAGATTGTATGATCACCTCTACCCAAATATACACATGGTGATATCTCTCAATGATGAAATATAAACTAAGAAAACCATCAATAATGTAGCTCATAATGACGTGATGAAACTACTCTTTAAACAACACAGAGAGGTGCAGCTGTGAACATGCCTGGTTGAGCTTGATAAATAAAGGGACATTGCTCTAATCAATGACTCTGACTAACTACTGATTGGATGTGCAAATCTTCACAAAGGTCATGTCTTACCTTACCATCCACAGCCATTAAATGCCCCTGTAGTCAATCATAGATACATCTAAATGAGTATACAGTTTTACTATAATTACACTGGCCACAATGAGGAACATTAGAAACAAATCATTCTAATAGATTTACATTGGAGCAAGATAGAGGCAAAAACAGACACTGTAATACAAGAAAGTAAAAAATAATAATGGAAATCTCAGCTAAGAATTGTGACAAAGTGGGTGAGAACATGCCATTTGTCCCCATTTTTTTGCCATATTTCATACTAATTTAACCATGCCAAGGTAAGTTTCAAATAGTAATTCAATATAGTCAAAGTCTACTCCTTGATCACTGAAGTTTTTCCCAGGATTCCATAGTGAATGAAGAAATTGTCATAGATATTTTGTGATCGTGCTGGCCTTTAGTTGGGTGTGGGAATTGCCAATGGATAGTTGGTGAAATGGTCTGTGATTACACAAAAGTCTGGTCTTGCTTCTGACTGGTTCCAATGGTAAAAAATGGGTGTAAAGAAGTTCCAGAGGCCTTGCTGTTTTTATAATACCTGAGGACCAGTTTTTATATTTTTGTATCAGCAGACATTCTTGGTCTATAGAATCTGGCTCGTACTAGGTGACTTGTTCTTTTAATTCCCATGTGACCCATGTAATCATATAAACTGGTCAGTACTTGGTGTTGAAATTCCTGTGGCAGGACAAACTGATTTGCCTCCTCATAACAAGAATGTTGTTCCAGAGATCCAAACTATTGGATCTACATGAGAGAAGACAACAATTTCTTTCAAACTCATTTCTCCCATGCATTTGTTCATGAGCTAGTTGGAGCAGCGCCAACATTTAGAAGTGAATCTGTTTGAGAACACTGGGCATTAATCTCTGCTGCCAACACGCCCACCAGTCCGAGAGGAGAGTGAGAAGAAAGAGGAAGTGACCTCACCTAACCCGGATTATTTATACTGTGGGAGTGGGTATTAGCTGGGTTGTTTTAACCTGGGTTACATCTGCGTTCCATAAATGAATCATTTTGTGTTTCTTTGCTCCTTACCATACCGAACATGTGTTCCAGAGACATAAAAGGAGACATCCAATTTCTTCCTGTATATATAAACTTGGCAACATGATCAGTGATGTCACTGGGTCAAGTATTATGAGTTTAGTTTACTTGTTGAAGGAGTTTGGTCTATCTAAATTGGTTTGTAATGAGAATTATGTTGTGGATGATGTTTTTGGGTTTTTTTTTTTGGTTAAACAATCGTGGCCATTACAAGTAGCATTGTTACATGCCATTTGCTATAAGGGAAAGGACATCCTTGTTAGAAATGTGGTTCTGCCTAGTAGATTGGAGGGCCTATTTAAGGAGAGAGATATTGGTTTGTAAGAGCAGACAATAGATGATGATAGCTGTGTGCTTGGGATCATGCCTGAGTTTACTGAGGTATGCCAGTTAAATTTGATTTGCTTTTATTCATTTCTTTATTGTGACGTCTTGATTGTGACATGTTTTGGACTAAATAAACCTGCCTCTTACTACCTTCTTACCTTCTCTGGTCAGGAGTCCTCACAATTATCCTTTATTACTCCAACATAACAAGCATTTTGCAAATATGTGAAGAATAATGTCCAATGAATAAGGTCTAATAAGAATTTTCCATCAAGGTGTATAATATCAATGCAACATATGACAGGACAAAGAAGTAGCAACACTGTCTGCAACCATTAGGTTTTGATGTGAAAAATGAAAACAAATTGTTTCTGACATTCTGACTCCATCTGAAAGGATTCAGATTTTGTTGTGGCATATCAGAACTAAAAGTAGCTGTGTTCAAGCCTTTCATATTTTGCTCACAACATTCATTTAGCTGCACTGTGCCAGCAGCCTTGCTGTGCATGTTTGAAATACCAAAACTACTGTACTGTCTTTTATGTCAACAGAAACATTGACTTTGTCAGAATTGAAAGAAAAGAGAAGAAATCTCTAGATTGTTCTTATTAACGTCTGCCTCTGTAGAGAAAGTTGGTTTGAATTGTGGGTTAGGGTTGAAATGTGGGAAAACAGTGATAATTATATTATTGCAAAAAAAAAAGAAAAAAAGAAAGTAGCACAGCTCAAGATCTTGGTTACCAAGATATTTGGTAACCAAACAATGACTAATGACAACCTGAAACTGTACACCACTCTTCATTTGAAGTAGTTGGGCTACAGCAACAATACACTTTTACTGAAAGTAGCAGCTACACTAGCAGCCACACAGAAAAGTAGCCAAACAGAAATTGTGAACTTATTTCACATCAAAAAACAAATACAGTTAAGTGGTTTAGTGATAATATATAGATTTGTATGGAACCACAAAAAGAAACTGAACTAATGATCTTTGGAAAAAACAGCAATGCTACTTGGATACGTGGTTTAACATGTCCAAAAGGAACTGTACAAAAAACCACATGAAAGTATTGTCTTCATTTCAGGTTTTGCCTCAGTCATAGTGATTCTACTTTTTAAAAAAAAAAGCAAACTATGTACATAGATACTTTGATTTTCCAACTACTCAACTCAATCCTAATATTAATTTAAAAAGTTAGAAGACCTGCAAATGAGAGATAAATGATATGACACTCTCACCTAACTGAGCCAGCACACAAAAGTGACAATGAACCAAAATGAGCAAATTTACCAATGTTATTTCAATTTCAGTCCTCCCCTCACCCTGCCTGCTTCATACTATTACTATACTCCACTACACACACTCACACAGAGTTTATTCTCAGTGTAACTTCTCTGTGCCTGATAATCTTTGGGGCATTGAGCCATGAGCTGTTATCCAAGGAGAAAAAGATTATTCAGTTGTTTTAATGCACAGAGTTTATGTGGAGTTTTCTCATTCTAGCCTCAGTCAGCAGCATGATAATGGACATGGTTTTGGAATTAAATGTTCAGCCATCCACATACAATAGTGTGTAAAAGTTTTAGGCGCTTTAGATGTTTAGTATCATATCCATAATACCTTCAAGGAGGCGTCTCACCAGTCCCAAATGTATTTCGCAGCATGACGATGAGCCCAAACATCCAGCCAGAGTCGTAAAGAACTGTCTTCAGCTACAAGAAGAAGAAGCAGTCCAGCAGCAGATGGTACGACCCTCACAGAGTGCTGATTTCAACATCATGGAGTCAACCTGAAGCTTTTTTCCACATATGAGGTCCAGACAATGTCAGGAGAATCAGGTCTGGAGTGAGCCTTTCATACATGTAGCACACAGCAGGAGATTGTCCATGTCATACATGATGTCACTTACTGGAAATATTCTGTTTGGTTTAGGCCAGGGGTGCAGGAGGCATGATTTGCGGTTTTAATTCAGTGTTTTTAATGCTTTACATCAGAAATAAAACAGCTTTTATTTTACAAGAAATTACACAAAGTCCTCTCTCCCATTAGTGCTAACTTCAGAGGAGACAAGTGCAGCTTAGTTGGCCTGCTGCGTTTATCCAGTGCCAGCCCCATGTGTAAAAATAGCAGCTGTGGATGAGAAAGGAGGTGACTGCTGGAAGTCAAAGATGTCGTATTTCAGCTTGTAGTTGTTTGATAAATAGCTCGTACCATCACCCTTACTGTCAGATTTTTTTAAATCAAGTTAAGCCTCTCATAACACTGCACAACCTCATACTGCTGTATCTTCTGCCAGTAAACTGAGTATGGCTGTATCATCAGTTGTAGTCCACTCACTCATTGTATTTACACATGGGCAGACATTACATGGACTTTGTATGAGGGAGCTGGCAGGGTAAAGTCTGTTTAATGTCCAGTCCAGCTGATACACACATTTGTGCATCTCCTCCAAATGTCAGGGCAGCAGTGCACATTTGAAAGAGGTTTGGAATTACATGAAGAGACACAAGCAAATGAGTCTCTTCCCCTTAAATCCACAGAAGCATTGTAGCAGCTTCTCCAAGATGCAGGAACAACCGCTCAACTATCCAAGCTTAGGCCCACCGAACCCAAGTACAAAGCCACAGTACTGAAAATGTCCTTTTCAGATGTAGTTTTGGAAAGAATTGTAGTGAATAGAAATTGCTTCTGTCTTTGGAATCAGCCATCTGTAATATATAATGAGCACTTGCCTTGATGCAAGCTGTGGTCTGTTGTTTGATGTAATTAGACATTTCTTTAAAGTGCTTACTTATGGTATCATATGACAGTGGTATGCTCTTCAGTTTATCTACTGCAGATTGATCCAGCACTTCTACTGTATGACCACATCAACAGTTGCATCTTCTACAATGGTGTGGGACTTCTTGGACTTTGCAATACACTATAATACGCTAATATGCTACGTGCTACATGCTACATCCTAATTTACGTGGTAAGGATTACTTGCTTTTGCTCTGAACATGAAGATGTTAGGCACTTTTGCGACGCCATCAGCTCCTCCAGTCACCTGTGAAAGTACTCAACGGGTTTGTCTTCATAAGCAGACTGTAACTTCTTTTTTATTTTCTTTTATCAAGTGCAGTCATACAAAACACCTTTTATACAGTACAATAATAATAATAATAATAATGAATGGGCCCTCACCCCCCCATGCATATCGGTTTACAGATGCAACCCTAGCCCCAATAAAAAAAATTCCATGGGTGTCTTGAGGGGGTTACTATTCCATGGATCTCTTTGACCCTACCCATCAAGGGCAGGAATTGCAGCAATTGTAACACGAGAATAGGTTGAGTACATAAGCAGAATGTTTTATTTCTAAATGGTGTTTCATTTTTGGTCCCTCTCTTTTGTCCTAAGTAAAAAGAAAACCCATGTTTAATGAAGCTTAGTGAAAGTTCAGACAGGAAGACCATCTTTTTGTAGTTTTATTTGTCATTCTTTAGTCATTCTGATCCTTCTCACAGCTCATACTGATCTCTGTCAAAGCTCATCATTTCTGGAGCATCAATTGACACATCAGCTGTTCACATCACCTGGTCAAATCTAACCAATGGCACAGTGACACACCTTCATAGTCAGTCTATCATATTGCAGCTGTCTTTTTTAACTGTTCTCCTTCTCTGCTCAGGTGCTTTCTTGATGCTGTTTTGTAACCATTACCATCAAGTCTTCACATTCCTCAATGCATCACTTCAACCTCATCAGCTGATCAGTCTCAGCAGTCAGATTGACATTGTTTGTGTCTGCGCTCTCCCTTTCCCTCTCTCTCTCCCATCAACACCAACTGGTGGAGGCAGATGGTCGCCCACCTAGAGCCCGTTTCTGCCTCAGTTTTCTTCCCGTAAAGGGGAATTTTTCTTTGCCACTGTTTGCCAAGTGCTTGCTCATGTGGGAATGCTGGGTCTCTTTCTAAATGAATCATGTATTTTAGTCCTGTTCCATGTGAAAGGTGCCACAAGATGACTTTTGTTGTGATTTGGCCCAAGATTGATTGATCAAAGTCATCAGCCACCAGTGTCTGGACTCCATGGAGGGATCTATCATGAGTCCACATGCCAAAGGCTTTGACAATACCTAATAATTCATATCATCTGCATAATAAACATTCTTTTTCTTCATTATCTTGTCTCTCCTGATTGAAATGTAGTCAATGTCATATTTGTATTTCACCATGTTTGCACAATAAAAAAAAATAGAAACACTACAATCCAAGTTAAAAAATGAGTGCTAACTAGTGATGTGACCCACCAGTTAAGAATCACTGTATTGGGGGAAGAGTTTATTTTCTAATTCAAAGGGATTATCCTTAGAAAAAATAATAAAAAAAAACACTCAGCTCCTGTCCTCATGTCAATAAAGTTAGTACAGTCCTTGACTAAAAAAAATAAAATGAAAAATAAAAAAATGGTAAAACTACAATCCAAGTTAAATGAACTCTATAAAAATACTTATCTTGTTCAAGGTTTCTTGTAGTGCAAGCGGTATGATTTTTCTCAGTACAAAACAGAACTCATGTCCTTCATATAAGATGATTCATTATGTTGCAAGTCATTCATTGTGACTTTGACAAAAAAAGCCTTGAGACACACCATAATTGTATCAAAATATTGGAATTAAACTACCCAATTCTTATTATTTCCCCACTTTACACAGAATGGAAGCTTGACATGCAGTAAAATGAAAGACTGATTAAGCAGCTCTGCATTGGCCATCAGTCACTTGCCTTTCATTTAAATGTTTAAGAAAAACAGAGGTGTTGAAGGACAGCGAGGCCAGTGAGTGAAATCAGGGCCCTATTATTTCTTCCCACTGCTGATTTTAGAGCCTTGATGAATGACAACAGATGAGATGAGTAAGGAGGAGGAGGAGGATGGTGCTATTCAGGGTCCATCTTCATTGGTTTTGATGTGATATCAAGTCATCTAATTTACAGCGGCCCCAGCCTGTGCCTGTGCAGCTGAACCACTCAGAGTAATAGAAAAGTGGAGATCTGAAAAGTCCTTTAATAAAGTCGTGAGAAAGTCTGAAGCTACCAAATTAGATCTGTAAGGTTGGATGGAGACAGAAGGAGAATCGAGGACAGGGAGAGAGAGAGAGAGAGAGAGAGAGAGAGAGAGAGAGAGAGAGAGAGAGAGAGAGAGAGAGAGAGAGAGAGAGAGAGAGAGAGAGAGAGAGAGAGAGAGAGAGAGAGAGAGAGAGAGAGAGAGAGAGAGAGAGAGAGAGAGAGAGAGAGAGAGAGAGCTTTTTGGCTTTGTAGAGTTTATTAGGAGACAAATTCTTAATGCTAGCCAGCAACTAGCAATCATTACAGCTGATGCAGACAATTCCTCATTTTCCGCTCCGAGTCTAATAGTTTAACTGGCAGTTAGAGGCCTATCAGCACAGCACAGGCAGAAAATGATTGCTCTGATCTCGAGACCATTGAAATAGTTCATTAGTGTCAATAATCATTTGTGAAGAAGAATTGGGGAGAATTCATTAAGATTTGTGTTTGGTACTGTAGTTGTGGATTATTAGCAAATATTATAGTAATATTTATGACAGAATCATTAAAATGATCTTAAAGGAAAATTCTCATTTTGCTAATGTATTGTCACACACTACAGAGGAACAAAAAAACCCTTCTGACATAAGTGATGTGTGTTATATGATTTAGCTTTACAGCTTATTGGAATAGGAGAAGAATTGTATTTGGGAATCCAAACAATGAAACAGGACTCATTCAGTGCACGCATGAACACAGCAGCAATTAGCAACAATGGATTTGTAACTTTCTTTATGTGGCACATCTCATACAAAAAATGCAAATATTTATGACAAACATTCTCATTGTATTGTCACACACTGTAGAAGAATTTAAAAAAAAACAACTTCTGTTGTGACTTCTGAAGTGACATGTGTCATATGATTTAACTTTACAGTTGATTAGAATAGAAGAATAATGTAGTTGGCTGAACAGACAGAAAATCCAAACAATGCCAACAATGAAACAGGACCAGTCATTCACTGTATACATGAACACAGCAGCAATTAGCAGCAAAAGTGGATTTATCTTTCTTTATGTGGCACATCCCATACAAAAAGATGGAATACAGTGTTCCTCACATAACATTAAAGGACCCATAAAAGGACAGGTGCCAGAAATAGGAACAAGAGAAATTTAAAATGAATTAATAAATGAAGTGAATATAGGTGAGGGTAGAAACATAGTAACATTTTCTGGGTAAAAGTCATTTAAAAAAGATAATTTTGAAGTTGAAAAGTGCACATTACAACAACACTAGAGGGAGATTGATTACAATAATTGAGGTGATTGTGATCAAAAGCTGGAATACATTTTTCACAGTTGTCCTGCCAGAGAAATGGTGATTTTGGTAAAAGTGGTAAAAGGTCACTTCAGTGCCATTTCAAAAATGTTTCAACATTTAAATCACTGTCAAACATTGCCTCCAGGTTCTTAGCCACAGATATAGTGTGTAGTAGAGACAATGTGTGCTGAAATTTAAAATTAAGAATTTCTGAGATTCATTTTACAAGATTGTCAACAGGGCTGAGATCATCAGGAGAAGAGGGAAATATAAAGCTGTTTTTCATTTGTGTAGTAATGTAAATATTTCTAGGTGAAGCTGATACCATGACGTCCTGTACCATACACCACAAGTTATCCATCTACTGTCAATCACATCACGCAGGTAAATAGAGTGGGTTGTAACTGATTGTGGTGGTTTCCATGGTTGCTATGGTCATACAGCAAGTTGCAATGGGCATTGAAAACTCCTGCAACTGCTTCTTGTCTTAAAGGACATTAAAAGGGGATTTAGACAGCCCTGTGTCAAAACAGCACAGAGGGCTGCGCTGATGTTAAAGTTGAAGCTGAGATATTGAAATATGATCCAGGAAGTTCAGTTGAAGTCAGATTATGTGTTTAAGATTTTACAACTCTATCAATGGCAACTATTTTGTCTTTGACCATCATGAGATAAACAGTAAATATATGGCGTTCACATTACAGTGTGGACTTGCTTGTACGTAACTGGCTTATTAGCCTTACTTTGTGACCATCTTGTGTTAAACAGTTGAATACAGCGTTCACATCACCTAGTAATCTACCAGGAATACACAGGAATGTGCTTGTGTGTATGTGATTGGTCAATGCAGCACCTTGCCAGATGATTGGGTTGTGGCTAATAGGAAACAGGAAGGGAGCGAGAGATGGGAGTGACGATCAACAAAGGTCCCCTGCTGGACTCGAACCAGGGACAATGTGGGTATGTAGCATGCGCTGTAACTACTCGGCTTTTTTGCTGAGCTGTGGACCCTGCTGCGTGAACTCACTGCCACTATTCAAATGAATAGATGGGCTATGTTTTTTTCATGCTGAGCTCATATCGGTCTGAGCGTTCCTTGGGTCTTCAGTCATGTTAGCAGCTCTGTGAGGTTGTATTTCAGCATAGCAGTGCTTTGAGCTACTGATATCAATCCATAATGCACAGTGCACTAACCATCCAACCAACACTGCCACAGCTAGAGAAACACACATCATTTAGGAACCATGGACAGAGGCTGTTGAGATATCCCACTAACATCACCATCATCCTGGGGCCACCCTAAAGTAAATTAACCAACTTTATTTCTATTTTCCTTCGCTATAATTGGAACCAAATTGCATAGTTCCTTGTGGGAAACCTTGAAAGTAAAACCTGTAAAATAAACCACTGCCAATGTATCCTCTTTACAATTAGAACTGTTGGTTTTCTTGTCAGAGATAGATAAGCCATGTTATGTTTGTACTAATATTAAGGTTTTGTTAAAAATGAAGAAAATGCAAGTGCAAACTCAATGTAAGTAAAATACCTGCAGACACACACACTGTACAGAAAATGCATCTAGAAAAACTTCTACATTTTGACTTATTATACAAATGTTTTGATTGGAAAACAGAGCATGCACTGTGTACTGCTTGGCTCCACAGACACTAAAACATGGCTACACCAGTTGAGCCATGATATTTACTGCCTATGATTGTCCTGTCACATTGAATGTTGCACATGCTACAAATTGTCATGTCGCATGCTGTGCCATACTCCTAAAAATTCTAGCAGACTAAAACCACAAATCTTGCCTCCCAGGGTTGACAGACATGTTTTATTGTGCTCGGAAGTGGCAGCAGTTGTTGCTGTTGTTGAGGGGAAGAGGTCAGCGTCAATCTGTTGCCTCTTCAGATGCTGCTTTATCTGGGAATCTCATCCCAGGCCACAGCCAGACGATCGATGTCCTCAGGCTGGCCCAGGCACGGTTTTATACAGTCTGTGTTTGTGTGTGTGTTTGTATGTGTGTTTGTGTGTGTGTGTGTGTGTGTGTGTGTGCATGTACTAGCACAGGTTATTAGTAGGGTTAGACCAACATGTGAGGCTGATATTGGCCTTTATTTAAGTCTATGTCTGATAGGATAGAGTTTGATTGATCACCAATTGCAATCATGGCTGCACTACTGTAAATTGTAAAATTCTAGAAGTTATCATGATTACACTGTCATTGGAAGCCTGCACATTATGATCAGAGCATAATTATACATGGATATTTTTCTAATGGCGTTGATATTATCTCAGAGCCATGTCCACACTCACAGAGAGAAATGTGCTAAAAGAAACTTTACACTTAATAAATGACAAAAAATCAATAGCTTTGTTTTTATTGCCCAGTTTTTTTCAGATATCACAATCTCGAAATCGTCAATCAAATCCAGTCCTGTGAGCTGTAGATGTGAAGTGCTATATTTTAACTTGTGCAATTCAACAAACTTTGGTTAAATGTCTGATCACATAGCTTAAAATGCTTACAAAAAAAAAAAAAAAAAAACCACAAATAAGAGCTAACAAGGTTATGGTCTCTTTATCTTCCCATTTTGGCAGTTTGAGAATTGTGTGGTATTAGTGGATTGATACAGCACCTGTGCTCCTGCAGCTGTTTCCTTAGCGACGGCATGCCTAGTTTGTAGCTATTAAAAGCCAATACTTTCTGTCACTTTCTATAAGCAGCAAAGCCACTGACAATGTTATTCTGACAGTCTCTGGATAAACCGAATTTCTTCTGTATGTCTGACTCGGCCTTCGATGATGTATTGTCCACAATTTTGTATTCACCACTGGCCTTTTCTGTGCTTAAGTCATCTATTTTGATCCACTGGCTGCTGGCCTACATTACTGTTTCATCACTGACTTCCTCTTACTTTGAATGGTTGTGAATTCAGGGGTGAATAGAAGGTTGTGTCATGGACAATCAACATAAAACACAAAACTAATTGGGTTAATGACTCGATTGTCTCTTCACCTGTTGATTTCATCCTCTGCCTTCCTTTATTTTGTACATTTTTTACCTGTGCATGTGAATCAGGGGTAACATGACCTGGGCCAAAACCCTGATTGAAGGGTATGACGTCAGTGTTTGTGGGGTGTATTTGCTTTCCCTTTGTTTTCAAGTATAAAACTATGCTGCAGGGCCCAAGAACAGACATTAGGGTGGGTGTGGTACTATATTTTTATTACTCAGAGATCAAATTATTCTTAGTAGAAATAATGCGTTTTTTGCGTAATTAAAATGCACATAGATGATCTAACATGTAAAATATTGATTTGCAAAGACTGTAATCTGTTAGTGACCATATTAAATATTGTCACATGCTGTTTACCTCATTTTAAACCCATTTTTAAAGACTGTGTAAAGTGAATTCAAACATTTTCTTCTAAACACATTAAATAGGTCATAAATGTATTTCTAAAAAAAGTGTAAAAAGCATTTCAACCATTTAGATTTGAATTGTGGAGCTAGGCTTCACAAACTGTGTTTCAAGATTTCTGTGTTCAGGATTTAGTGGGCGGGTCTGAGTAACGCGGCCGTAATTAGCATAAACCCGCCCCTGATGCTGTAGAGTATAAATCCATTCAGCGCACACTACTACTACAGTCTACAGTTAGCCAGTTAGCTGCCGAGCTAGCAGACGACCTAGCAGCTGAGTTAGCCACCGAGTTAGCCGCCGAGTTAGCAGCAGAAATCTCTCAGACATAGCGTCCATATTTCTGGTAGAGGTGGTGACTTTGATTGACAGGTGACAGTTGGTAGGGGGCGGGGTTGCAGCGAACTCAGCGGACATTCCCACAACGTTTGGTAGTAGAAAAAGTGGCTGCTTTTTACACAATTTTGAAGCCTAATTTCATATATTTGGCGATTTTTTTAATCATTCAAATTTGGCAGGGTGGTTAACAACACACTTTTCTGTGGTATGTCAAACTCAGAACACATATTTATTCTTACTTTACATGGACTTTAATGATTTTGTTATTTTACTAGCACTCCCGCTTTCACACACTTGACAAAACCTTGGTTAATCAAAGCAAACATTGCTGTGCATTCATTAGCAGTGTGACTGCACAGTTCTTTACTTGTGCAGTTGTATGTTAGCAGTATGTGTATGTATGTGTGTGTGTGTGTGTGTGTGTGTGTGTGTGTGTGTCTGTTGCTCCACAGAGCCGGTTAATCCTATGCCTCTCTTGGAGCTGGGATGATTGACGGTGAAAGCAGCACATAGAGGGGTGTCTGATCCCAGAACAATATGAGCCAGGCCCCTGATAAAGCTGCTTGTTGACTTTACGAGGCCGCCTGCCTTTGATTACACCTCCCCACCCACCCTCTATAATTTCCAATGGCAGGAGAAGACATAAAACCATTGTTCTTACTGCTCTCTGTCGAGGAGGCTGTTTATACTTAATGTAAAATACGGTAGGGTTAATGGTGAGAAGCAGCCTGTGTGCACGTCCCGTATTGTCGCACTAACTCTTGCATATTGTTCTTCTCGATGGTGACAAAGCATTCGCTGAAATCACAATTGCCTATAGCCTCACAATCCATCTGACCAAAAGACGTTTTTTTTTTTATTTAGTGGGAAGGAAGAAATACACAACAGGTGGACTAGGATGAGGTTATGAATTAAACACAAACACACCTGTACAGTTCACTACACAGGGTTTTAAGCAGTCTTTCCTTAGTATTGAAATAAAAAAGATCAAAAGAGTAAAGAAGAATATTAAATTGTGGCTGCATCTGACTGAGATTAACAGTCCAATTTAATGCAGTATTTTTTGTTGTTTCTAATGCCATAGCGATACCATTTGGTAGGTATTACTTTTATACAAACCTTTAGGCAAATCCCCAAAATACAGAGATAAATGTGACATTTATATCCCACATTCTCCCAAAAAGGCCTAATATACAGACTATACCAGAGTATATATTTAATTGATTTTTGGGCTTTGAACAAATATTAAAGACATTATCTAGAACTGCAGCAGCAGGAACAACCATTTATTAATATTCTGTCTCTGCTAAATATCACTGAGACAGAGCAGCTGTAAACTGTGCTTGAAAGTACAATAATCACCACATGTACCCCTCAGACCTGCTCAATATGATCACTTCTACGGCTCTTATTAATGTTTGCTGGACTGTATAATTTGGCCATACTTTAAGATCTCTAATTCACATGACATGGTTTTCACTGGTGTGTCATTGTCAAAAAAAAGGATGATTTGCACCTCATCTGGCCGATATTAATCTGCACTGCTTTAAACCGAAATTATACTTTCCACATCTAGGAGTATACAAAAGTATGTGTTACGTAAATGTCATCACCACAGGGTGTATGCATGTGTACCTCCAATTTGTTGTGACTGTGCAGACATGCCATCCATACTGTACGTCTAGGGTTGGGTATCAGTAGTCAATACCTTTAAGGTATCAACAGAAATAAATGAATACCAATACGGGGATACGGGGGGTTCCGATCCTATGAAATGTGGCCGACACGGAAGTAACTTAGAACTGCATTCTATCCAAAGGCCACCAGGGGGCGACCGTTTTGGTGTCAAAAGGACTTCTGTCTCTATACAAGTCAATGGAGAATTGACCAACTTCTCACTTGATTTCTAACCTCAGTAAACGTTTTCAAAATGTGTTTATGGTCTCAATCGCTAGTTTAAAGCCTTCTTCAATGCAGTATGATGTTCATTTGTGACATTTTGGCCTCCCTGATTTTATATTTGACGATAAAGCAGGGTATGCATTAGGGCGTGGCTACGTCGTGATTGACAAGTTGATTGCACAATGTTCTTGAGATCCAGCCATCGCAACCACGTCGCTCCGCCCATGGCTCATGCCCATATAAGTAGAATCTGTGTTTTTATTTTTCCCAGCATGCACCTGAAATTTTCAAGATGGCGCTGCCCAGATTTGAAACTATAGGCTTCCGAGCAGCAGTCCACAAACCAATGGGTGACGTCACGGATGTTACGTCCATTTGTTCTATACAGTCTATGATACAACTAGTATCGAAATGTCTCCTTCAATCCATCCTTTTTGCACCCAGAGCTAGAAAATGTGACTATTTGTATGGACTTGCTCACAGCCAATCAACGCAAGGATTCCTCAGTTTAATGCAACATATGATTGGCCCACTGCCACAGCAGCTACAACCTGTCAGTGGTGGTGAAGTCTTGGTGAATTTAAGTTCAGCAGCCAAGATGTCACCTAAACTCTAAAGTGTGTCTACACTACACGCCTGTTACACTGGATAAAAGACAGTGACCTAACTGTGTAATGTGTATCTAATGAAGTCCTCAGTTGGTATCAGTATAACTTTAAGTGTACTTGGATTGGTATCCAATTGGCCCAACATACATCTTCCTGAGGACTCCCATCTACTTTGCATCTGTGGAACGGTTCCACAAAGCTGAATATACTACTACACATTTATGGTGTCCACATATGTCTGTGTACACGTCCACTCTGGAGTATATTCAGGCCTTTAAATGCCACTTGTACCTGTGAAAGTTATATCACATGATAAAGCAGAAGAAGGGGGTCATCTTGAAAGGAATAATATAGTGACACAATAATTCTGCCTTTATATTTCATCTATCAAACTGGAATAGCTGCCATATTCATCTACTACAGGACACAGGCTGAGATATGGGCAGGGTAAGATTTGCAGTAGCAGGTGACAGCAGGGTTTAGAAATGATTATTATTGTCTGACAGTGCTGGTGACTGTAAGTTTTTATCTCTCGATGAAAACAGTCTATTCAAGTGCTGTCATTTTATGGAATGACAGATGTCCTGGAAACAGCTGAGGTTTTTTACACAGTTTGCTTTCTTGTATTGAGTAATCAACAGTGCAGGCAGTTATGCAACAGAAGGTCATCCAGTAGTGAGTAGTGGGATCATTCTATAGTAATGGCAATAATATGGTAAATGGTAAATGGACTGTACTTATATAGCACTTTTCTTTTTCTTTTACACTACATGTCACATTCATGTTGGTGTCAACAGGTTTCTTCATCAATATGAACATATTTTATTGATAACTGATGTTCTGGTGCGTGCTTTTCTGGAGCAAAATGTTCCTTCTGATGAATTAGGAGAACCTGAGTCAACCCAAAACCATGTTAATCAGGGCATAGGCAGCATGGTACAGAGATATGTGCTGGTGCAGAGCAGCAGTGATGTGTGCACACAGCCAACAAGAACGAGAGCAAAAAGTCTAATAAACTATAAACATTTCATATCATTAACTTCACCAATTTTAAACCAATTCGTCAGCCTCCAGGATCCAGGATGCTAGATATAAGGATGCATCGCTCTGTGTAGTGATCTAACCTTTCATCCAGCCACTTCTCTGTCTGCAGTGTTATTGTGCACATGCTGATTAGAAACCTGCTTATAGCTATACATGGCAGAGAAATCAGTGTTCTCCTGGGAATAAAATCTACCTGTGGAAACCAGGTTTCTTTAATCCCATACTCCCTATGTGAGGGACAATTTAATTTCAAACCTTACTAAACCCAAGTATTCATTAGTGATACAAGTGTTTCCAAAATTCCTGCAGCTACCAACATATCTGTAACTGATATATGGAGCAGAGCAGGTGGACTGAAATGCAGGAGAGCGCAGGCAGAATAATGTTGAAGCATAACTTTAGTCTGGCTTGAGTGCAGGCAACACAAAACTGAACAGAACTGATCAACATAGAACAAAGCATGCAACAAGACTAAACTGAAAACTGGGACTAAAAAACAAACTAAAATGAAAAAAATGAAACAACAAGGGACAGGAAGTAATAAACGAGAGCAAGCTGGGAGCTGATTGGTTGGGGAAGACACAGGGAGCAGGGCTACAGGACTGATGCAGGGCAGATGTGGAGATCAGGAACACAGAAGGGGAACACAGAGCAAACAGAAAACCAATAAAGCCAGAAAACATATTACTATGCACAAACCGTCCCAGAACTCACATGAACACAACTTAAATATGTGCATGGCAAAATACATTTTAAGCGTATACTGCTGTTAACAAAAATATGATTAACCCTCACATACTGTTCATATTCTGACTCATACTTAGTCTCTACACTAATTCACATTCATACATTCCCCATTAGACATTAATAAATGTTTGATTATTCTTATGGAAAAAAAGATGATGGATTTATAATCACTATTTTATGGTCGAGGAGAACATTTTATAGAATATGAATAGTGCTTTTTGAATTTTTTCAATATAGAAAGATGCATTTTATTTCCATTTTTATATACTATGGCTGACATTCAGAGAAGTCCAGCTGAAATAAATGTGTGTATGGTGTTTTTACAGCTCACAAATGTGAATAATAATTGGTCAGATATGACCCTGAACGGTATGTAAGGGTTAAGCAGAGGTGATTGCACATTAAGGCTGTACATAACAACGTAAATCAAACTAATAACAACCACCGCTGTAGTAACATAACTAGCGTTTCAGTTCATTTTAATACTCCGTTCCAGCCAGAGTCAATGTAACAAGGTATCTCAAGTTGTCCTTAAATATGATCTGCAACTTCTTTTATCTGTCTTTCCTCCTCCTGAAGGCAGTGGATATAGAACCAGACTAACAGAATAACAGAAACTGCTCATCCTGCAGATGGACATCCAAATTTCAGATCAGTCATGCAAGTGCAACATACAAAAGCACCCAGTGTAAAAAACACTAAAATCACTCGCTCCAAGTCCCCGCAAAAAATTAGTCACATTAGACATTAATGCAGCAACAGTTCATTCAATGCTTTCCTCAGAGTTTTCACTTTCACCACATTTTCAAATTGAAACTCAGAGAAAGGAATGTTAAAGAGTATTACTGGATAAACACTGGGTATCCTGTATCATTGGTGTTTAAATAACCCAATTGTTGAATATTGTCTTTATAGATAGATAACCCTTTTTTAATAATCATCCAAAGAAATCAACAAAATATACTGAGTTTACTAAATTATCCCCATCATCTGCTAAATCTCTTTCACTGATGAAAAGATTCACTTACATTTTATAAGATGTTAATGATTAATCAATTATTGATCATTAGTATGACTGACAATTAAGGAAATTGCTTACATTTGCCTGCCTAACACACACACACACACACACACACACACACACACACACACACACACAGACACACACACACACACACACACACACACACACACACACACACACACACATGCATTGACATATACCTTCCTTACCTTGCCTTCACTCTCACTCACACCCAAGCACTCAGCAGCTGATAAGAAAGATGACCTGCAATCAACAATCTTGGTCCCCATCCAGGCCATGCACCCTATTGCTTATGCCTCTCTCTGTCCCTCTCCCTCTCTCTCTCTCTCTCTCTCACACACACACACACACACACACACACAGTAGCCTGTGGCCTCTTAATCACGCTCAAACAATCAGAGCATCACCATGTGCTTCAGGGCTGACATTGATTCATTGATGTTTCCTCATTCAGGGATCTATCTGGGCTGGGTTTGAAGAATGGTGCAGGTGTTATTGGCCTGCTGGCCAGAGCCCAGAGCAAGGTAAATATCAGTGAACAGTAGTGTAATACACCAAATGAAGATAGCCCAGATAAACAAGTGGGAAGATGGTTTTTAAGCCCCTCAAGTGTCACAGACACATTAACTTTTCTGTCTGGCTGACAGCCACTGAATGTCCAGGATACCAGCAGCCTCTCACACAGGTTAGAAAGTTCCACATTACCTCAATGTTAAAAGATTATTCTGCTCTTTTCCAACCAAGAAGTCACTTAGTAGATTTGGCCATGATTTGAATTGTTAGTTTTGCCATTACATTCCTTACATACCCTTTAAATATCATTGTTGTAAAGCTGTGGCAATCAGAGCTGCTGCTTTAGACAATGAGATTGCTTGGGTAACACATTTTGTCCAAAAAGGGGTTTAGATAAAAAATATTATTGTGGACTTGAGTCAGACCTGTTTGATAGCTTATGTATGACGGAGTATCAGGGCCACATGAGGATTTTTTTTCCCGCAATGAGATTATATTCGACATGGTGACTTTAAAGTCAGCACTTTGACATTAAACTCGAAATGTCGAGAATAAAGTTGAAATAAAGTTGAAATTTCGACTTTAATCTCGACATGTCGACTTAAATGTCGACACACTGAAATTAATAAAGTTGGCATGTCATGACGACTTTAATCTCGACATGTCGACTTTATTCTAGATAAGTCTCTGTCTTTACTGCACGCAGGTGTAACCATTGCTATCCTTGCATCTGCCTGGTTTCAGCAATTTCAGTTTGCAAGAATGCAGCCACTTCCTCCAAATTTGTCTGGTTTATTTTAGAAGACAGTTTTCTGCACAACCTTTCTAACATTCTCACGCTTATGATAACATTGTGTTTCTGCACTAAAAGAGCTAGAATTTCTTTGTTGCTAAAACCAGTTCTGAAGCACAGTTTCATCAATTCATCTACGCAAGGCATTTCTATGGGCCAAGCTACCGATTGTGTCTGAGGCTAACTTTCCGGATTCAGGATCTGAGGAGTGCTCACGCTCTCTCCTAGAATAAAGTCTGCATGTCGAGATTAATGTCGACATGACATGCCAACTTTATTGTCGAAATTTCAACTTTAATCTCGACATTTCAAGTTTAATGTCAAAGTGCTGACTTTAAAATCGTCATGTCCAGTTAAAGTCGAGTTTAAAAAGAAAATCTTCATGTGGCCCTAACACTCATATTCATCATACTTATGTGACGATTGCTAAAGAACAAAAACAGAGAGTGTGTAAATGTATTCTTCAGCTCGAGAATAGTACTTTTACAATAGAACTCAAGTTCCACTTACTAACTGAACACCAGAAACAGAAAAACACAGAGGAGATCAAAAGTCATCAACCAGAAGTCAGAGAGAGGATCTGACAACAGAGAGCATCTTTGGACACAGACAGAGGTTATCATCTCCCCCCATATACAACCACCCATCACATAGCCCCAAGTTCTATACTTGGTAAGATTAAATAACTATCTCCATGACAACTGAGCAAACAGACTGTGCTGAGAGATGCAGTTGAAAGCTATGGAAAAGCCAGTGAGTGCATCTTCTCACTTTATGTTTATGTTTTAAATTGATCAATAAATATGCATAAAACTACAAAAGTTATTACACATTTGTTTTCCATTAGCAGCCCGCAGCCTTGTTCTCTCCACATCATACACTGATACCATTCTACAATATAACACACAGTGCTAACTAGCACTATGTTTCCAACAGTGATGCTAGGTGCGGCTGTTGGAAAAACAGGCTTGAAATTTTTCCAACAGCGTTGCTTTTCAGTTTTCTGTTAAAATGCTTTTCAAGGAACAATGAAAAAGCCCCAAAATGTCCAAATATAGTTTTCAACCATGTAACTAAAGCTTCAGTTTCAGACTCAGAGCAAATTCGGGGTAACTTTTCTCATTGTAACTATACTATATTTTATGTATAGTAAGGCAAGATAACCCCATATTACTCCAATAGTTTATGAATGTGTGTATGAATATTATATATATAATATCTGATGAGCAGGTTGGTACCCTGTGTGGTAGCTCCTGTCATCAGTGTATGAATGTTTGTGAATGTGACATGTAGTGTAAAAGAGCTTTAAGTGGTCAAAAGACTAGAAAAGTGCAATCCATTTACCATTAATATTTTATAAAATAATCATAACTCATGGTCCACTTAATAGCTTTTAAAAGCATGACAAGGTCTTCATTAGTGTGCTCAGTTGTCATGATGTCATGGTCACGTGGTTCTCCTATTGCTTGGTTATCAAATAACTACTATTAGCCTATCAGAGGACGGACACCATTGAGAGAGAGAAAGAAAGAAACACAAGCATTAGAAAGTTAGTATGCTCCAGATAGAAGGGAAACCGTAATGGACAATGAATAATATTCATTTAAATGAGCTGAAACAAACTTGAGCTGGGAGCAGTTAGTGTTTGGACTTTTATTTGGAGTTATGAATATTTTGTCTAGGTCATGAGTTGACTTGAAAGCTCAGTTTTTGAATTCTATATTCTTGACATTTTTGTTTTAAAAGTCATCCTGTTACGCTGCTTCATTTATTTAATTGTATTTTTTAGCCTTGATTTAGTAAACTGTCTAAAATCCAGAGAGATATTACAAAAAAGTTCTTAAAAGTCCTTCATTTGGCTTTATTATATATTCAAAATGATATTCTGATACTGATATGATATTTCTGATGCAGATGGTTTACAGTATATATCAGAATACATGAACACACACTGATTTATACAGTGTGTGTGACATTCTCTGCTGAGGATGGGAAGTCATGCGTTGGCAGTGAAATGGTCAAATGAAGTCAAATGGTGTAATTGCAGCTTTTAGTGGCTTCAGGAGGTTAAAAAAAAGAACTGAAAAGAGAAAGTGACAGGAGATGGAATGTGGGGGTGTTGGTGACCAGGGGATTGTGGGTAATGATGATTGACACAATGGAGAGTGACGAAAGATGGCGACCAATAGAGAGAGAGACGCATCCTTCCTTCTCTTTAATAGTCACTCTGATTTCATGTTAGAAACAAGATCTCTCTCTCTCTCTCTCTCTCTCTCTCTCTCTCTCTCTCTCTCTCTCTCTCTCTCTCTCTCTCTCTCTCTCTCTCTCTCCCTCTCTCTCTCTCACACACACACACCTTTTAGTCTAATAGAGATGGTTGGTGTAAACGAGCTGTCATTGGGAACAGTATCATTAGAGGTGGCTAGTTCAGTAAGAGGAAAATGGCAGAACAAGCGTCATCACAGGAAGCTGTATTATCCTGACTGGATCTAATTAAATGGGGAATGTCCGGCTCTCTGGAAGCCACTGAGGCTTCATTTCACAGCACAGAGAAAAAACATCCAATTATATGCATCTTACGTATCAAAGTACGAGTTGATACTTTAAGATACGCAAACAGAGGCCAGTTGACTTTTTTTCTTTGACACTTAATTAATGGATAAAAATGTATATATCTGAGCCAATCAAGATATTAGGCTTCTCCTTCTCTTCTCTTACCAGTAAAAAAATGACCAATGATGGTTGACCTCATGCAATAGCTTTTAATATGATCACGCCTTCCTGCAAGTAGCCTCCGAAATCAGTACATGTGTATTCCTATATGACATATCATGCTATCAGATCTAAATAGATGGATAAAAGCTAAAAAATACACTCTCTCTGCTCTCTGGTTCACAATTTGGTATAGAGACTTTTTATGAGGTGATTCTTAGACTGGGTCAAAATTGAGCCAGAATATACTGTGAGGTTCGGTTTAGAACCTGCTCTATGTGTAAAGTGCCTTGAGATAACTTTGTTGTGATTTGGCGCTATACAAATAAAGATTGATTGATTGAGGTTGTACGATATGAACAGTATGTAAGGCCTAAGCAAACAGATTGGTTGATGCAATTCCTGTTTGGAGATAGGTTCAAAGCAGAGAGGGAAAAAAAATTATAAATGTAAAAATAGACATGTACTGTAATGTCTCTGAACAAGCCCAGTGCACTCATCATCACACTATAACCAAACATGGTGGAGACTGAGAGAGAAGTTCAGAGGTGGATACACGCATGCAAAAAAGATGGAGTGAAAGTCATAGTGAAGAGACAGAGATTAGAAGAGAAGATGTGGTTGTAATTGTGTGGCTTGTGATACTTTCAGCTCTCAGTTTAACAGCGGTCGCCCTGGTGAAATGTGAGCCAATGTTGACTCGTGCTACTTGTTTGTGGCTCCTGAATAATTTAAGAGCAATTATACTGAAAGACATATTGGTTCATATGTCATATCATGGCCTACGCTTCAGGCTGACGGGGAGGGGGCGGGGGGGTTACTAAACCCCCTAAGGCCTATTTGAAGTCTCATTCTCTGGCAGTTAGGTAAAAAGGTGAACGGCAGGAAACAAACTGTTGTTATATATGCTTGTGTGATTTATGGAGGTAATGCATTCAACAGCTACATTTATGTGTTAAATTTAGCAATTCCCTGCAGACTCACTTATCCAACAGCAGCACACAAAAGGACCATGTAACAAATCCTAACTGAGCTCACACCTACAGTACAGAAGCACACAACTACACTACGTTCACTCCTATCAGTATCACTATCTGCTTACATGTTTTTGTTTTTTTTACATTTTTACAAATCCCTACATTTCCTTGCATGACCTGGTTGTGAAGTGCTGTGGAGCTGTCAGTTTGAGCTCAATGATGACTCTCAGTTGTGGAGCCTAAATGAGTCTCAAAGTGAAATGATGTGAAACATAAATATAAATATGAAGATCTTTGTTGTTTTCAGAGCACTCACACACACATTGAGGAGTGTCTGCAGTGTGTTTTGGACTAGAGAGCTGTTATGGGTCTGGACCAAGGTTAGATTATACTCATACTGCAAATAAATTAGGACCAGATGTTTCTTATTACATCATATTGTCACTGCCAGGCACAAACCTTCTATCTCATTCTTTTTTTGTTTTGTTACATAAATGAATGATATTGCTCACTTTTTACACCTGTTTATTACACATATTTAACCCAAGTGACTAAATATAATTACTGTATTATAGCTTTTGTGTTTTTTTCATTTCCTGTAAAGTATATATATCTTGTTATTTGAAAATTGCAGGTTTGTTTGACAGTGCTCGAAAACATGTGTGTTGACCAGAGCAGCGTGTGTGTATATGTGTATATGTGTGTGTGCACTCTGGATGTGTTCATAGAGTTGGATAAAGCCCAGCATAGCCAATTTGTCCCAGTGGCCAATCACTATTTAGTCTAAAATGCCTTTTCACAATACACCTCCACTATAAAAGAGATGTCTATAAAACAGGTCAGGAAACCTCAGACTGTAGACAAGGTAAATTATGACTCATAGCAATTTGATTGTGTGTGTTTCACCCCAGTCAAATAAGAAGCATACTGTAATATCATTATCATCATTATATTAATACTAATACGATAAGCAGTATGGAAAATAAATGAATGAATAGTACTACTACTAATAAGGGCTAACGACCCTGTGACTGGGAAACAGGAAACAGGTATCATAGGTACGAGCATGTGATTTGATAAATATGAAGACATGTACATGAATATGAAAGAGTGTCCTGGTTGTTCATGAGGAATAATTCTGTTGTGATTTTTTTTGTCAGTGTATCCATCTGTCTAAAATCTTAAAAATTCAGGGAAATCTTAAAAAACAGGAAACAGGAAACACCACCCACCTGTACAATCAAATAATGCATTACATTTGTGTCTTTCTCATAACACAAGGACATTTTACATAAGGAAAAAAATAATTAATTTGAAAAAAGATGAGTTTAGGAAAAGCTTGGCTGGTGATGGATCTTAAGTCTAGATTTAGTTATGGACTCAGCATTGCAGATCAAGGCAGCTAGAGCATCCTGTCTAGTGTGAGACACAGCAAACAGTCCTTTATTTAAGCAGCAACAATGTGTTGAGTTGTCATCATCAGTGACATATGATTATGAATGTGTAACCCAGTAGAGAATTGGGTCCAGTTATATTATTTAATTGTTCTATAGTTTCCTTATTCGTTCTATTTTCATTTGTTAATCAGTCTGTCAATCACACTCAGCCTTTATTTGTCACAGTACATAAAGTAGATATATGATTGGTCAGATGGAGTAAGTCCCACCCTCTGCACGCTAGAGTTTGAGTGAGTCAAAACAGTAGAGTCAAAGCAGCAGAGTGAGAGCAGCGGTGGAGCAGACGAGAGATACAGATGAGAAAGTCAGAACAACGGTTGTTAACACACTGAATAACCATTAAAGTATACTTACCTGAGACCGAGAGGTGGTTAAAGATCCGTGAGCCAGAAGTAACTTTACTTTTGGCAGTGTCTTGGCTGGGTTTTTGAGAACCATTAGATTTGGATCTGGATTCTCCCTGTTGAGGGGAGATGGCGAGCCCCCAGTGAGATCTTTCCTTAATTGGAGGAATGAAGAACCAATGGCTGAAGAGGACACCACATTCCTTCTTCACCTTCACCCATGTCTCAGTGTGGTAGGACCACCACGCAATTGACTACTTGAAATATATATTCTAAACCCTGTGGCACATAGTGGGTTACAAATGCAGCAACAAGTTCCAAAAGTTGGCAAAGAAAAGAAAAACTGAAAGAACAGAGATTTAAAAAGAAAGATGAATATTGATGGATGCTCCTGCTGTCCAGCACTAAACCTACACTACTGTATGTGTTAATACTGCAGCTACTTGACCAATGAGCACTGCCCTGCAGGTACAAAGCAATGCTTACAGGCAAACAGTGCCATTAAATCAGGTATCATGCTGTCTTTTTGAATATGAGTAGTTTTAATAGTTAATAAATCATAAATTATATGACAGACTGTGTGAAGTCTAGCAATACTTTATTTATGTCAATATATGATGCTGCCATTGCATTTTAATGAAATACAAATAGCTGATGTTAGCTCCAAAATGTAAAACAAGGTGTGTAATATGTGAAAAAATGTACTTTGAATTTGAGTATTATAATCAATGCTTCTACCCTTTCAGCTTTGGGCAAATGTAAATATTACCACAGTTAATTACACATGCATGAATTTAGTTTTTCAATGTTGAGTCCTGAGATTAAAAAGTTTAAAGACTTCTGCTCTTTAAACTCCAATTCTGCTTCTATTTTTAAGACAGGAGGACGAAAGAAAATTAGGAGCAAAAGGAAATTGCGTGGCGAGAACAAATCCTCCCTGCAATTATCGAGGAATCGACTCACTCCAGATTCTTCTTAGCACAGGACTGTTGTTTCCATCTAAAATGCGACGGGACGTTCGTTTGAAGGAGTTTCACAAAATACGCAGCAAACATTCCTGTTGACTGAGATCAAAGCTGCGTTAAGCCCAAGATATTGAAGGAAAAATTCTTATCAACTAAAGTCAGAGTGAGGTTTAAACATTAAGAGCATCCCCTGCTTCCTAATTGAGACGCTGCAGTCTGCAGTGTTGTTATGTTTGCTGTCTGGAAATCTTCCTCAGACAGAAAGTAATGACTTGAGAGGAAAGTACAAACCGTCTACTAAATATAAAACTGCTTGCGCTGTCGGTTGTTTTTCCTCTCTTGTCTCTGAGAAGCATCACAGAGCAGTCAGGTCGGCAAAGATTAATGTGTAGTTCTTCATTTTCTTTTACATTTACCTCTCAGTTCCTTTGATGTGATATTGCTTAATGAAGCTTTAAAGGCTGTGGAAGCTGTGCCATCTCTCCCTGGCACTGGTTTATGATTCATTCTGCATGGGATGAGGGCAGGTCGGGGTGGCATGAGGTGTTTGACGTACCTCTGACACTCAACATCAGTGTTGACGTCAGTAGTTGGTACTTGGTACTTTACAGATTCACACACTCAGGTAATGTTCATCCGTGACAATTGATGAAGTGGTAAGAAGGTTAATGTTAGTTGTTCTATCACTCTGCTTCAGATTGAAATATCTCAACAAGCACTCAATGCTCAATGAATTATCACAAATTGTGTTACAGATATTACAATGTTGATTCATTCTCTTTCCATCCAGCGACACCAACAGAGTGATATTTTGGGTTTTTGGAACATTTTCAAAATGTTCCAAAAATTAAAATGCAACTATTGGGTGGATTCATTTCCCAATTAGGATTTATTGTAATACTTTTTTCCTTCACTTTTCATGAAGCACCATCATCAGGTCTGTCATGGAGATTAGTCAGAATGTCAGAAGAAGGTGATAGGAGGCAGACTCAGAGATTTGTTGAATGACAAAAAAAGGGATTTATTCATCATTACCTGTATAATTAAAAACACGTTTCTCCAAAAAAATGAAATGAAAAACAAACAAATCAAACTTGGCTTAAGCTACTTTAATTCAGGTAAACTCAACAAACTCTCTGCTATCTTTTAAACTAACATCTCTCTCGTGAAAAAGGCCCTCCAATCTATCTAACAGGGGTGTTTCAGTCCCCCACCTATAACAGGTAAACTTCACTTGTAATGTACAGTTAACATTGTTTACATAATGTGTAACGTGTGTCTCATCCACTTTATCACATGCATGGTCAAAATTTCAATGTGTCCAACACTCTTTTTGGTTTATGATCAAATCAATTAGCACAACTAATAATAATAATCTCAGCTGCTTTGGCGATTGCTCTGCTCCTCGCTCCTCCTGTGATGCCCATCACACCGAGGGCTCTGTGGACTGAGTGACCCACAAATCCTCTGCAGCCTGCTTCGATGGGCATACACCTTGCCTTCCAGCCCTGCTCTCGACAGTTTATCACCAGATGTTCATACTTGGTCCTCTTCCTTTCGTGAGCCTCCCCCAGGTGATGCTCCCATGGCACTGTCAGCTCCATAATGATGACTTTCTTAGTGCTGTTGGAGACCAGAAGGATGTCTGGCCTAAGGGTGGTGCTGACAATGTTCTGTGGGAACCTCAGCTGTTTCTCCAGGTCCACTGAGAGCTGCCAGTCCTGGGCTGTTGCCAGGATCCCTCCAGCCGCCTTCTTGTGACCTGCCCTGGGTTGCTCCCCTGCCTTCACAAAGGCGATTGCGCTGGTGGTGTTGCGCACTCTGCAATTGGCTTCAGCACCTGGTTATGGCACCAGTTGTAACGGCCCTGGCCGAGTGCTGCTGGGCAGGAGCTCAGAATGTGCTCCAACATTCCCTTTGCTGAGCACAGTGGGCAGTTCGGGGTCTCCACCTTACCCCAGGTGAAGAGGTTTGCTGAGCTAGACAGGACATATGCTGCCCGAATCAGGTAGGTGATGTGATGTGGCTCAGCCTGCCAGAGGTCCATGCAGGTGACTTTCCGATCCATGGCTTGCCGCTCTGCTTGATCTTCCTTCCTCCACTGCCACCCTCACCTATCTGCAAAGATAAGTCAATAATTAAGATACAGAAATTTGATCATCAATATTCTGATAATTGATTATTTGTTTCAGCAATTTTGCAGCCTTTGCAACTAAAGATACTGTATCACTGTGGACATTTTGTAGACTAAATGATTCATGGAAAAAACAATTGGTAGATCATTTGATAATAAAAATAATTGTTAGTTCCAGCTATATAAGCATTACCCCCCCCCCCCCCCCCCCCCCCAAAAGCTTGCACCAGCCGCACTTCATTCACACACAACAGTGCATCATCGCTCACAACTGCAGTTTCATTTTATTACTGGTACAGCACCAAATACAAGTCATATAATTATTACAACCCCATAATGATGCACAAATATACAATATACAATACACAAAATGTATACATATACACGCTTACACACACACACACACACACACACACACACACACACACACACACACACACACACACACTGAGAGATGAAAGCAAGCCCTTTGCCTAATAAGTTCAAGTGCAATAAAGTCTAAATGGTCACAATAAAAGCGCGCTCCAGTGTCCAAAAACAAAACTAATACAACACTGGTAAGTGAAGCCTGCATGCATCCTTCTACCCGCTCAGTGCAGTAGCAGTGCCAGTGTAAGAATATTGTGTGAATCAATCGAAAACATCAGTTATTCAAATCTATTCCTTGATTTAAAATTACCTTCAAAATCCATAGTGCTTACAGCAGCGCAATGGCATGGCATGTTAATGTGACCATTTAGACTTTATGTTAAGTAAAACATAATTCCATTTTAGTTGAAATTGTTTTGGTTGTTAGCCCCGGCATGCTAACATCAGCTAGCATCAGCTTGCTTTCAAGCTTACCAGCCATAATGCTGGATCTGGCCTAAGTACATCCTCATAAGCTAATAGCACGTGACTATATGTTAGAAAAAAGACTTCATCATTGTGGTTAAGGAATTGATATGATGATTAAGGTTAAAGACGTTATGTGTATGTATATAATTTTACTTGTTTAATCTATATTCTTCTTATTGTTGCATTAAAGAAATACTGAAAGCATCTGGTCTCCTTGCCTACATATCCTGTGGAAGCTTGTTGTATGGTTCTCTCATCCACATGGGATCATTTTCCTTCCATTACCTCTCTTGATTCACATTGGTCTGATTCTCAGATTTCAGCTCTGCCTCTGCCTGATTTATTAGAGATTGACCTCGTCTCGCACCGCAGACGGGATCTGCTGCCTCCAAAAGTCGGCTTAACTCATTAAAAACTACTAAATGTATAATTGATGCACAATTATGCAAATTTTATTACATTTTCATATCCTTTTCTGAGTAGAATTAAATACATCATATTGAAACTTTAATTATTTACAAGGCTGGAGATGTCGTGTCACAGGCAGAGAGTGAGAGCCAGGAAGAAAAAGACATGCATGAAGAGAAAGGAGGAGTGAGAGGAACAGAAAGAGATGCATAAAGAGAGAAAGAGAGTGGAGGAGGAGGGGTGCGACAGCCTGTGGTGACCCTTTGCAGATTTAAATCTCCCCCAAAATTGTTTCAGGCCAGCTTGAAAATCAATCTTGTACAGCATGGAATTACCAGCGATCAGAACCTTTGGACAGCCATGCTGAGAAATTCAGACATGAATAATTGTTATGAGAATTTCCTGAATATCCCAAATGTATGGAAAATTCAATTTCACACTAAATGTGGATGTGTGACTCAGTCCATGTTGTTAATTTATACACTGTGATCACACTGATTGGGTCATGATGGCCTGTGCTAAGCCATTTCCATCTAGTTAGAACTGGTCTCTTAAACCCAGACTCAGCTGCCAGTCACACTAATCGTATATTGTACTTACGGTTCTATTGCAATTCACCAGAAATATGAGAAATAACCTGTGTCTAGTGAATTATTTATAATTTTATGTTTTAGCTATTTTCAATTATTGCTAAACAGAAACAAAGTTTAAGTTCAAATCTAAATCTATCTAAATAGACACATTAATAATTTAATCAAAAGAAATGTTTGAAGAGGAATCATTTTTGGTAAATTATAGATTATCAAAATTCTGTACATTTTCAACACATCTCTGCCATACATTTTAATATATAAAATAATACGTAGAAACTAAACTATAATACTTCAAGTATTATAGTTAAAATATAGTTATAGTCACAAAACTAATGTTGCATATCAGGGTCTTGAACAGTCTCCAATATAGAGATTTTGTAACTATGAATTAGAATCATTAACTCACATCAATTGGTACTGACCTCCAGTAACACTGTTCTGGGCCAAAACTCAAATATGTCTCAGGGTATTCATGTTTAAATGTTTAAAACCAGCACATCCTTGAAAAATATTAATTCTAACATAAACAGAGAGAACCACTATAGAGTTGAATGACTGAAACTTGGCATAACACATCATTAATCACAGAAATCAATGAGGTGTACAAGATGTGAAATGATAGAATCAACTGAAATATTTGACATATTTGGTGAAAACATTTATTTTCTTCACTCTTCCTGGGTCATTCCATTTTAATGATTCAAATTTTTTAGTATACTTCCTATTGCAGCTATTCCATGTACGTGAAGGACACAGCTATTAATTATAATGGACATTTACATCATTATCTCTGGTCCCCCACATGAAGGTCAGATGCACCATTTGCCCACATTCTTCTTTTATAAATACTAGTTTATGTACAGGAAATGCTTAGTTTTTGTATGTATGCAGTGTTAATACACATGGCCCTGGTGTTAAAGTCCAACTGAAATCACATTTAGTCATCGCAGTTTGTAGTCAACATGATGCCAACATCATGTCAACATGTTTTTTAAAGATATCAATATTTGTTGTATTATTATAAAAAATTAAGAAAAAAGTCAGTCAAAAAAGTAAATGAATCACTAAATACAAACACTGATGCAAACTAAATTGGTTCAGTGAATGTTTGCTGCAGCTGACAGACGGCTGCTACTGTGAACAGAGATGCTGCTTCTGTGGGCAGAGACGCTGCTTCTGTGGACGGCGACGCTGCTTCTGTGGACAGAGACACTGCTACTGTGGTAGATATGCTGCTTCTGTGGACGGAGACGCTGCTTCTGTGGACAGAGATGCTGTTTCTGTGGACAGAGACGCTGCTTCTGTGGGTAGATATGCTGCTACTGTGGGTAGAGACGTTGCTTCTGTGGACAGAGACACTGCTTCTGTGGGCAGAGACACTGCTTCTGTGGACAGAGATGCTGCTACTTTGGGTAGATATGCTGCTTCTGTGGGCAGAGACGCTGCTACTGTGGACAGAGAGGCTGAACACAGGTCAACTAAGAAGTGTGGAGGCTGCAGAGAGGAGGAGAGTGTGGATGGATCCTTGTAATAAAATGTGAGAGGAGCAGAAGTGGCTCTACAGCTGACACATCATTCTAGATTCGCCATATTTCTCTTTTGGCCGTTGCCTTGGCGATGCACAGCCATGAATTTTCGGGGCGGAGTTTCTGAAGGAGCAAAACGGGAGGGATGTATTTGTTTGGATTTATTTAGGTCTTTCTCAGGATGACTGACTATACTTTTAATTGAGGAACACTATGAAAGATGATGTCATATTAAATATCCCCAGCCACATCTTCTTGAAAATATAGAATTAAATAAGCAACTTCACATTTCACATTTAAAACACAGTTTCATAACAGATAGTGGCGATTCCCCAAAACACTAGTTGAACACGCCAAGTTACCCACAATACAATATCCTTCTGCTGTCAAACACAGACAAAAAACATCTTTTATTTCTCAGAATCAAAAGAGGAATAATTAAAACTGATGGCCTTAACATGAACCTATTGTATTGTTGAGATACCAAGGACACATTTGTGTTTTTTGTGATGATAATGAGTGTGGCCATGGAAACAGCAGTTTGGCTAAAAAACCTGAGTTATTGTTCAGCTGTCTTTTGTCATCACCTTGGTTACATGATGTCACCAAGAGCTAACTCAATGACAGAGCAAATTCCATCTGCTGACTCCAACAGTTACACAATATCTGTTCAACCAAAAGCAGTTTAGTATCCACTTTCATTATAAATGTCCACACATTACACATGCAGGTCTACGGCATAGCTATCATCTCTGAGTTCTTCCACATAACCTACCTCCTCCTCGTGTCGAAGCTTTTAGTATCATTAATTTTTTACTGAGATTTAATGTTCATGCATGTGTTCAAGAGGAGGATTGTTCTCCCAGTGGAATCCAAGCAGCAGTGAGCTAGCTGCTTTAAATGGTCAGTTCCTTGATGTGTCTGTGACTGAATCGTGTAAATTCACAACTTAAAAGAAAGAATCATCTAACAGATATAAGCCTCTATCATCAGAGGTTTCAGGGGCATCAAAAGCAGGAAAAATATTCTTGCACTTTTGGTGAACATGCACTTTTGCACATTTGCTCCACTGCTATAATCATCTGTGTCCTTCATTTAGCAGCAGACACGTCTACAGGCAGATTAAACAGCTCTTGTTAGACATGTTGTCTTTAAAGCCAATGAATGCAATGTGTCTTCTCCCTCAGCCCCACCGGCCCTGGAAGTATCTACCACCCATCACCATGACAACTAGGCAGCCAGAGGGTGTAACATGATCCACCAGATCCAATTAGGAGTATGGGATAGGATTAGATTTGAATAGATGTGATTGCATTAAGGATAGATTAGGTTTATTGCGTTATTAGCTTTAGAAGGGCAGGACGACTGAGCTCCAGACAATTGGTGGGGTGATGCAGCGTGTGCTAGCTCGTCTGATCTGTTGAAAGCAGAGAGAAGGAGATGGCAGTTAGAATGTGCTTTTGTTTTTTCCTAACAAGCAAATAGCAGAGCAAAGAGACACAACTTCAATCGCCAACCCTATCACATACAAATTAAACTCATATGTAACTAATTTGCAACAGTGATTTATCTTCTGGCTGAGGCTAATCTCTCATCTCATACCACCAGTCACTGATGACATTTGGATAACCTAACTATGACCCCAACCATTTCCTAACCATAACCTAAAGCATTAAGTTGCATTTCCCAAACTATTAAAAACATGTCAATGAGCTGTCGTGGTGTGAACCTATATGACTGCAGCCAATGGCAATTTGTTGTTTCCTTACTTTTACAGAGCCACACCACTACACTGGGTGACAGGTTCCTTCAACACAAAAATAGGGTAATGGTAGTTTATTTAGAGAGCTCAAAGACTAATAACAATGCTTACATTTTCAGTCCTTGGATGAGATGTCTTTATAAGGCAGGCCTCCATGTGCAGGAACGACGAATCTTGACTTTGTGCTACATTGTGAATTTCTCAGAGAAGTTCAGCACAAAGTGAAAATGTTACGACATGTAGCACAACAAACACTGTAAATGGCACTGCATTCCTGCACATGCTCAGTGCTGTTGAAATATGTGATTTCAGAGATTTATATTCCTATATATCATCCAGCTAATGTCATTCATGTACAGCGTGATAGCTGATTCACCACCTGTTACATCACTAAATCCTGCAGAAGCCATGAACAACTGTTGTAGGCTAATGAATTTCTAAATCATGTCAATCATCTTGTTATCTTCTTAAGTCGCTTGTTATCCTGTTAATTGTCTTGTTACCATGTTAAGTATCATCTTTTTATCTTGAAATAAGCAATTTTCTTAAGATAATGACATAATTAACTCAGCATCTCAGGTAAATGAATGCTTTTATTCACTTGGGATAACAAGCTAATTAACCCGTTATCACATGAAATAAATTTGATCCTGTGTTTTCTCCACATCAGGCCTGGGTAGTAGCTGATAAGAACAACACATACTGAAATTCCTGCCTACATTCTTTTATTCTCCAAATGATTTCTATATATGAACAGAGGCTTTTTCTAGGAATTTAGTCCTAAGTTCTTGTAACTAGGTGGCATCTGAGTGGCAAAGGGATGACTCTCAGTGGATAAAATTTAAAGTTAATGTGAATTCAGTGTGCAAAATGTACTGATATTTTACTAATACTAAACACCACCCACCACACATAGTGCTGACAGTAAGCACAGACAGACCAGGGGAGAGGGGCCCTTATAGGTGATTTCCGATGGTCATCGCCAGCGCTGTCAGTCAGGGCGATAAGTGTTCCCCAGCTATCTCCCTGGCCAGGGCTGCATTTGATGGCAGTCAGAAATGACCTACCACCTCAGATAAAAGCAACTCCATTTAGGCTCGCTGCCCTTCTGTAGATATTGAGATACTGAAGTACCGCTACCACAAGTTTATTGACATCTGCATGTTTGAACCCACTTAAGGGATGGGATGAAAACGGAAGAGGATGTGTTTTGAGTGTGGGGGCTGGTTCGTTTGGGTGACATTATTTTGGTTTTGTTGCACGAGTAGGCCTATCTCAATGGCATCAGCTGGAAGGTACACCAGGATGCAGCACACAAAAAAATTAACCCACTTGACATCATTGCCAATCAGAACGATTTACTTATTAATCATGGGTATGCTGTTCCAGATAGGGGGTCAGCTGTAAAGCCCAAATCATCATAATTTCTTTACCTTAAAGGATGTCTGTCAAGATTCTCCCTCATCCAGGCCATAGCTATTCAAGGAGGGTTGAGCTGAGGGCAGCTGGACTTCTTGGTTTTAATACTGGAAGACGTTTTGCTTCTCATCTAAGAGGCTTCTTGAGTTCTAACTGACTGGTGGAGAGTCAGAGGTACTAACCTCTGTGGGGTCATAATCAAGATCACTGAGTATGTGCTGATAATGTGTTCCTGGCAGATGATAACTGTACTTGAGTCACATGGTTGTTAAGTCTCATTGGAAGGGATGAAAGGACAGTCATAGACCTCCTCTGCTAATGGATGGTTTCTCTCCTTTAAAGATGACCTCCTCTACCCCTCTTTCAAACCTCCCTATCCAAAATATGTATGTTGTTGTCTTTGAAAGAGTGACCCTTATCTTTCAGGTGTGCTGCTGAGTCTTGACCTGAGGAGCTGGGCCTCCGGTTTTGAGCCTTTTGTTTGTTTAATAGTGGTTTAGTTTACCTAATATCCTGAAGAACTTCCATTCCCGACTACATTGGGCCACATACATTAGATTGCTTTTATTGTGTGCAATCATTAAAGTGTTCACAGGTGTTGCTTGGTTTTAAGAGCACAGCGTTTTGGTGTTTGTTAAAAATCATCTCTCGTCTCTCAGATTCTCCAGATACATATGGAATGACAATGTTATGTTTGTTTTTCTGTTCTTCACCTTCTCTGATTTAAGGTATGCATATGATTACCCATGGGTCAAACAACCTCTGTGCCCTCCCTACTTAAATGAAGCTTCTTATACAGTAGGAAGCAACAACAAAATGCATACACAGTGTTTATTATTCAGTGTTTTTTTACAAACTGGTGAGCTACTGTACCTTGCAGATTTCTTATTTAGAGTGTGAGAATCCGTCCTGAGATCGATTAAGATGTTGAGACATAATCAATGATTAGTGAAGTCAAAGAAGTAAAACATGCATCTTGCTTATATTTCATCAGAGATTTCAACCATCAACAAATCCAAATGTTATGAGACTTTGGGAAACAGATGAAGAAGAAGAATTAGTATAAGTCCACTTAAATACACTGTAGGTGTATAAAATATTTAGTATTTATCATTCTCTTGTGGTTACACCATTTGACATTTTCAGGAGCATTCAGTCTTACTTTTGGTTAAAAAAAATTGTGCAAATGTCATTTTAAATTATATTAAACCAACAAAAATACTAAATGTATATTTTAACAAACCTGATGCTGCTTTTAAATCTATTTTTTTAAATCTATTTTTTTAAATCTATTTTTGAATTGCTCATCTTGCCGAACTTTGTCACTGACCCTTGTACACTCAAGAGGCAAAATGTCACTCAAAGTTAACTTTAGTGGCAAGTGTGCCCAGTGGATTAGTACAACACATTCTAAATGTTTCAAGCAGGTGAAAAAAAAGTTACAATAAGCCGGGATTCTGTCATTTAAATGCTGATCTGCATTGATGTGTGTCAGTCAAACAAAAAGGAAATTAAAACTACAAATACTGGAAGATTAAACTGTTATCAGAACCAAAAACACAGCATGTTATGGCCAAACACTATTAGAGTTTTACCATTAGCCTGGTTGGTCTGCTTTAGCTGTGCCATGCCAAGCCAAACTGCAATGAAACGTGTCTCCAACACAACCTAACAGCAGTGGAAAACTGTGGCTTGCACGTGTGACAGCACATGACAAGACTCAACTCATGTCTGTTGAGTCTGTTGTTTCTCACTGCTGAACTCTTCTTTAGTTCTTGTTTGCACTGATATCTGCCTCCTGATCACATCAGATCAGAAGGCCATATGTCATATCAGAGCTGTGCTAATCTACTGCACATGAAAACACAACATTTCCATCTTTGCTGCTTATTAATATTAAGCAGCAAAGATGGAACATTCCATTGACAAAATAACTGGAGGCTTTTATTGTGAAGAAATAAGAAATGAAATGTGTTTCTAACTGAATAGACAGAGCTTTATTAGCAGTGCCATTCTTCAATAAAAACAAGTCAATACACAAAGATCTGGAGATATTTGGAGCTATTTGGTGATTGAATCAGGTATACATACTGCAGTTCAAACAGAAACAACCACAGTGATATTTGACGAAGAGCTGTAGTCAACAGGCTCTTACTGCATTTTCGGCAAACAGCACATCTCCAATAGTACTTATTTTACTTTGCTGAGGTGTGTAATGGAAAAAAAACACTTGAGAGTGCCAGCTTGATTCATGCTCTGGTATGGTTCAGTGGAAAAACGCCACATGTAAGTAAACCATGGCCCAGCTTTTTTTGTGGTTAACTGGCCTTGAACAGATGCCACTGATGCCTGATGGAGTTCTCCCAAAACTGTATGAATGTTCTAGATAAACTTAATATAATGGCCACTTAATGCATGGTTTAAAGGACTAACTCTCTTTCAAACTGTTATTTGTCAATGTTTTTTTTTCAAAGGAGTTATTTCAGGGCATTGGTTTGCTGTTTATTGGATGTCCATATTTATGTTAAAATGATAATAATCAATTTAATTTGTATTCTCTAATCCCAATTAAAGAAATTTGCTCTAGCTGTAATAACCGAATAAGATAGAAGAATACAAAATCAAATTTGAAGATTTATTAGTGGCAGGTCTCGTTGTCTGTTGGTTTTGCTTTCATAGACCTTCATACTTTATCATCTACTTCATCTGTGGAGGAATGTAATATGCTGTTATTATTTATGATGAAAGAAACACAGAAATACTCCTACCTATAATGTTTCTTAAAATATTCATTCTGCTAGTTCTAAATTCAAAATGTACATTAAAAATAGACGCAAATCACAAATGAGAAACAAATAGTAAAGCAGATCAAATGTATTGTTTACGTACGCTATGGTGGGGCCAAACGATCAACGTGTCAAAAACGATCGATAGATGATGATAGGCCATCACCTCTAGTCCTCTTCTGCCTGGCTCCTGTCTTTTCTTGGACTCAAATGGGTCCACACCAAAGGTTGCTTCCCTGCTCAGAGGGGATCCTGAGTCCTGCTCATATCTGTCCACCACAACAGAAGTAGGTCCTCCCATATTTTAGCTGACATCCTCCTGCAGCTAGATCATTAGATATTCCTCGGCTAGTAAATAAAAGATTTTTCTGTTGGTCTGACATGATTAATTCACAACATTTGTAGCATACCTGGAATCCTATCTGCATTTCATAATTGTAGAACACTGTTTAACAAAATCTGGCTCAGTTGGCACATCAGGTTGGACTCAGAATATAAGAAGTGTTGTCCTGCATGTCTTTGGCCTCTTGGTCGATCAGTTGCACCAAGGCCTGCTTCAGAAGTTAGTTGTCTCCATTATTTTCTTCGGGCCAAACCAGCTTCACTCTTAGATTCTGATATGTTATAAGTGGGGGAGTAATTAGCTTACTAACTGGTAACTGCTATGTTCAAAGCTGCTGAAAAATCCTGACATATTCTACCGCTAAACAAGCTTCACATTCCATTTGACATACCATATATCATACAGAGGGAACCATGCAGGACCAATCAGCTGATTTCACTAAACAAATAACTAATCAATGAACTTAGCAGCTAAGGTTACAGATTGGAGTGAAACTGTTGCCTTTTAATGGCGTATGGATTCCCTGTCTAAGCAAAGACATTGGAATTTGCAATGAACCCTATCTAATAATGTCGATTCTTGCGTATCTCAAAGTCCCAGGTTACCACTGGAGCCCTTCCTTTTGAATAGTAATAGAAAAACTTACTGTGGAAGATGTAGACTGGACGTAAGGTTGCATACTGAGCTTACATCTGAGCCTGGACAAGATTTCTTGAATGTACAGGCACAACTTCTCTTACGACTCTCCCAACCCTGCTTTCTCTGGCACATACACCAATTGAAGGTACCCTTTGATAAATCCCTGGCCATAGAATGGACCCATCTGTTGAAACCCATGTTGTACATTAAGGTTTTGTAAATGCAGGTAAACTTGCTAAAAATAGGTGACTGACTCTTATCCCATTGCCAGTGACAAATCTTCCTTCCAAATTCTAGTTGATCGAATCTGGCCTGAAGTCAACAATCGTATCAACTATCCACTCAAGACAGCCCTTCTGCAGTTGGTGGATCAAGAAGAACTTTTAAAAGTAACCAATTACATTACAAAATTACGGACATTTAAAAGAAACTTCTAAAAAGAAGTACCTCATAGAGAAAATGAAAACTCCTTTGTGATTCCTCATGTACTTTTAGTCTAGACCTCCTTTAAATATAATGACTGTACCATCATCACACAGCCAAGTCTGGCCTATAATCTGTCCTATTTACAGTTCTTTATTGTACTAAAGTGGCTTCTCAAGTGGCTCTTATTACCTGGGCACAACTTTCATGTTACTGTAATGTTCTTGTCCTTATTTCCTTCCACAAATTCAAAATAATATGAATATTTCCATGAAGTGAATGCTGTCTTCTGCCATCTTGCTGTGTGTCCAACCCGACTGGCCAGATGCGTCGGATTGGTCTCACAAAGCTGGTGGAGAAAAGAATGCAAATATTAAAATAATTACAACAGGCATTCATAAGTTTCAATATGTTTGTATGTTCTTTATTTCACAGGTACACCTAAAATCCAAACCATTTTTAACAGAACAGGACAAACTTACAGCTGAGAATCAATTTGCAGTGGAATATTCAAGATATTACAGATTCTCTAGAGCAGTGAACAAAGACTTAGCTATATCTGATCACCACAAGTCAGTGTAATGTCAGAAAAACCATTTGCTCTATTTGAATTTACAGAATGTAAATGAGTACAAGTTCATTTAGTGGCAATGGGTTTTTGGTTAACACAGTTAGAACAATGGTCAAATGTTCAACGTCCTTCTCTATAGTATATACTGAACATTAATATGACATTCAGTCTAAAAGTATAAATAAATCCATACCACTAATACAAGAACTCTGACTAACATTTTTGAATTGATAAACTCAAATGCAACATGCCTATTTCTGAGTGTGCAAAATGTTACTTCTCTTCAAAAAGGGAATCTCAGAACAAAAAATGCCTCTGACACACCATTAACTTCAAATATGTTGTTGCCTGCTGTGTTCCTTCTACATTTTGCACAGTGCACAGAGGTCTCCTGCGACTGTTCCAAACGTATTTCAGCCGATAATGCTTCAGCGACACTGTGTGAAGACTGGCTCCTCAATGAACTCTAAAAAACTAAATGAGAAAAGCTAGTCATTCTGTGTGAGTGTCCCCATCTGTCCTTAGAGTCTTCTTGATGTATTGGGTGACAGTGTTTTGTTTTCACTGGATTCTAATGCTTTTAAAATGTCTTTGTTACTGTATCATTACACAATGGGTTGTTGCTCAAAGTTTTGCATCAGTACATGTAATTAACTGTAATTGATGACACACAGCTGGCTTTGGCTAGATAATAAAAATGTATGTCTGTTTGTAAATCTCCAAATTCTGGCACATACCAACTAATATAGATCCATAGTTATTTTCCATGTGGGACAATGACTATCCATATCATACTTACTCATACAAACAACACAGCACAACTCTTGCCTGATGGTGTGCAGCTGGGAAAGAGTCAAGATAACTTTGAGTGGCAACCAAATTGGTGAGCTCTGTGATTGCCGCAGTGACATCTGGTTGGTTCTCCAATGACTGCAACATCTTTATCTTTTCTGCTTTTACAAGGAACAAATATAATAGATATGTATTGGTTGGGTTTTAATAGTTTCGGCAGTGGCATTGGTGGTGGAGTAGAGGACTAACCTTTTGTTTGAAAGATTAGATAGGTGGAAAAAAGCAAGAACTAAATAAGAAAAGCAAGGCATTTTATTTATGAATGTAAAGTCAGGACTGCTGCTCATGAAATTCATTCATTCAAAACAACACACTTGTCTCACATGCAGCAAAACAGCAAGGGGTGCAGGGGCAAGCTCAGTTTCTATCCCTGATTATGAGAATATGTTGGGGTTATGTTGGGGGAATAAGTTGACAGGCTCTCAGACACTTTGGCGAGGGAGCTGGTACCCTGGCTGTCTGCCAAGGTGTTAATATATGGAAACTCTGAGAGCCAAATAAATCTTTGTCCGAAACATTAGAGATGCTGCTGTATTATACAGAAGCAGTAAGGCCAAAGGGTAGGCAAACAGCGGATGAAAAAAAAGTATTTTTAATAGCCTGGACAACAAAGGTAAGGATACAGTGCAACACAATGCATTTCAGTGTTTGGACAAATAAAGGTAACAAACAGACAGAAACTCTTTTGTACCCCGAGCCATTTAACTGTACAACTGTTGGAGGGAGGGGAGGGTGAGGAAGATCATAAGGCCTGTCCATAAAGTGGTTTATTTTTAACTTGCACTTTTAACCAGTACAACGTTGTTTTTTTTAACTTATTAGGCCATGTGTTTTATAACTTTAATAACTCTAATTCAGTCAGGAACACTCTGGTCATAGATCAAACCATTTATTGCAACAAATAGAAATACAGGCACTGAAGGCTCCACACTAAGATGCTCCCTTGATTAGCCAGTAGCATGCTAAGCTAAAACAGAACACATGATGCAAAACTCCCCATGCAGAGTGGACTGAAAGCAAGACATGAATTTCAAATTGACCCTTGAGCCATGATGGGACCATGAACCAGACAGGTGGAGGTTTGGGTGGTGGAGGTAAGCTTTGCCAGCAGCAGTGTGAGCAACAGTGAAGCAAGATCAATGTAGGTAGGAGTCGTATTTAAATGGACCGGCTTGTTGTGAGAATGGCTGTGGTGTGTGACTGGTGTGACTGGTAAGGTGCGCTGATTCAATCAGAGACTGTCAGCTGATTACAGCTGGGGTATATGACTTGCTATCCTGCATGAACAATTGCGATGCTTCATTTTTAGTATCCTTATTTATTTTTAGACATTAGATATGTTTTTTATCTTGCACTTTATAATCAACCCTATTGACTGTTGCCTTTAGTTTTACTCTAACACCTCTTTTTATTGTCTGCTTATTGCTTTAATGCTTATATTGAGCTGCTGGAAACCTGAATTATCTATCTATCTATCTATCTATCTATCTATCTATCTATCGATGTGTGGTTGCAGAAGGTGTACTTGTTCCACACGGAGGCTGTAGTAAAAGGGCTTAGAACATATTTTCTATGAGCACCACACACACACACACACACACACACACACACACACACACACACTTGCTGTTCTCCACACCTCTTTGGTGCTGAAAGATGCAAAGCAATAACCACTTCCCTCCCAAAAGGGCATTTTCCAATGGTTTCCTTATTATTATTATTCATTCTTTTATTAATAAGATTAACACAGTAATACATAATGAATTTGCTGTTTGTGACCATGAAAATGAAAAATGCCCTATTTATGTTTTATGTTTGTCCATGAATGGATAATTCGGCCCACGTCTTAACCAAATACGTATGTACTGTGATGTTCGGATAATAAATTCAAAATATACAATCATCTTCTGTACAGTAGTGACCAGTTTCAAAATGTAAAACATCAGTCAGAATATCCATAGAAACTTCTCACACCCTGTTGGCTCAGATTTCACAGCATAACACAGAGTTAGCTATTGGTTTAGTTGAAGCTGTTGAAGACACATTGACATTTGGAGAAGTAAGTCACAGTACAAGGTTGAATGTGATGTGAATGTAATTATGGGATAGCATCTACCTTTGACATAATGTACCAGGATTCTTGTCCCATCCAAGACTTTCTTTTAAACATGACCACAATCATCCACTAATATAAATGAGTCCTTGTCTTGTTTGTGTTGTTCACGTGTATGAGGATGCACAAGAATATGTGTTATTGGTAGGATTCACATCATGCCAATGGATTCACACCATTCCACAGCTCTGGGTGGCTGTGACTCAGGAGGTAGAGCGGTCGTCCACCAATCAGAAGATAGGCAGTTTTATTCCTGACTCCTCCAGTCCACATGTCGATGTGTCCTTGGACAAGATGCTTAACCCAAAATTGCTCCTAATGGCTGTGCCAACTGTGTGTGAGTCAATATGACATGTAGTGTAAAAGTGCTTTGAGTGGTCAAAAAGACTAGACAAGTGCTATATAAGTACAGTTCATTTACCATTTACCAGTTGGTGGCAGTGACATGGCAATGTAGCACCAAAGGCAGAGAAGAAGAAGACTTCTAGTTAGCAAACATCAGTGTAAACAACACAGGATTTAAAATATTCAAAAAGTCAGCTTTGCAAATGTTTTATGAGGAATGAAATGCATAATATTTGTTAAAGCTCACAGATATAATATGCTATCAGACATTGAATGCAACACAGCATTGTTGTATTATTTTTCCTTTTTAGAAGAAAGCTCAACTGGGCAACTTTAACCAAATCATTTTAATTGTCTAAAATTAATTCAACCTTAATCATAGTGGTGGTGGTAAATCAGAAAGCTTTCATATAAATCATTTTTTAATTTTGATCTAGAAGTTAATGACAAGCAAACTGCATTTTTTGTTGTAGACAAGGTCAGGAATTAAGTGTGTTGTTTTTCCTATTATTATTTCTCCTTTGCACCCCCCTACACACGTATCTCTTTAGCCTGTGTTGTATCCCCTCTTTCCCAGTCAAATATCCCCTCCTATGATTCTCCAGGCTCTAGTGAAATACACTAGTGTTGTGTATAAGGCTGTCCCTCGTGATCAGAGGAGGGGGTTTGCTAATATCTCTCTATCTATTGATCGGGTGGGGGGGCAGCCGGCATGAACAAATGGCACTATTAGTGGAACAAGGGTCTCCGACACAGCAGAATAACAGACTGCACATCAATTCAGCCAGTCAATCAACTTGACACTCGACTGGTCAAGCCAAACCTCTGTTCAGTTCACGTCGATGTTTCTTACTTTATTCATGTCATGAGGAAACAGCCTTGTCCTTTATTTAATATAGTGAGGGTTTTTTAAAGAAGCATTGCAGTTGCTATCCTCAAGGCTACATACACCACCAGGCTGATATGTCAGATTAGAATTTGTTGATTCTGTTCGAGGGGTAAACCTGATGTCTCTCCTCCACTGACCAACAAACACTGGTGGCTCCGAAAAACCCTACTAGATTTCCCAGAGGTTGGTTTCACACTGCGTGGTTTTTTGGGAGGTTGTGATTGGATATGTTGGAAGATTGTAGATGTTAACTTTGGAAAACGTGAAAAAACCCTTGACAGGATAGCAGTGATGCTGGTCACTACATAAGTATGACGTAAAATGAAAAATGAAGTAACCGATATAGACGCAGTGAGAGTCGCAAGCTGTGTGGACAGAGTGACAAGATTGTGTTGTGTAGCATAGCAGCGGTGACCTTTGATAGGCTCTGTGTAGGGGAAGAGCTCTGTGTGTGGCTGGTGTGATGGAACAATGTGGTCACAGCTATCCAATGAGGATTTTCCCTCATAATGAGTTCAGATATTGATTATATTGATACATTTTGACTCAGATGAGGCTTGTGCTTGTAAAAAGTACATTACCACTACTGGATATTTGTTTCTTCTGAGTATTAAGCTCAGTCCTACTACATATACTACACATTCAGAGAGTAAACTCAAAGCTCCTGATTCACATACTTTCCTCCATTTTTGGCCAAAGTCTGCCAACTTCCCTTTTGTCTCCACTTATCACTCACCCACCCACACACACACACACACACACTCTCTCTTACAAATACGCACACACTTCCTTTTGTTATTTAGTTAAGTACATTTAGTTAGATTATGTATTTTATTTTATTATCTTTTAAATAAATGCTCTATTTAAAATTGCAGAAGCTTGAGTGTTCTCTAAAATCCTTCAACCGTTGCTTTCTATTGACATGGCTATTCTGGTTGTCGTTATTAATTTAATTATTAACCATAGCTCCAAATTGATAGTTTTTATATTTGATGAGATAAAATGAATGAACTGACTATCAATTCTCTCTAATTTAAAGGTAGCCTATGGTGAATTAAATACAATTGCAAGTTAAATTCTATTATTAAATATCAACTGATTATTTCAGATTTTAAGCTGTTGCACCTACAAAAGAGAAAAGTGTGTTTCACCTTCAGTGTTACGGTAACATCACTATGCTTGTTATCCACCATCACTGCACATTTCATTGATCCAAGAGGTCGACACTGACAGCTGCAGTGAGTCGTTTAACTCACCTGAACCTATACCTGGAGGTGCTTAGCTGTCACAGCTCCCCTAAAACATCAGCAGAGAAACACTCCTTTACCAACCTCATCACCTCAGAGATGAGGCTGAGCCTTGAAGGCTACGTTAGTGTGTAGATCCTCCAGTAGGAAGTGAGATCATCCTTGATGATACCAAGCTGACAGAAAGGTCAGGCTCTGTTGGAATACATAAAGGTTTTCCACTAACCGGTTGACAGTTGTACTGCTACCAGGTAGGTTCTTTACTCCATTGATTCAAATAATGGAATATCTTCAATGCATTTATTCAGTGTCTCTGTACCTGCGAATCATCTCTTCTCTGGATCATGTGACCTGGATTAATGATTGTAGTGTTCTTTGGCTTGCTGAAACATCTTGGTCACAGCTTTATTACTACAATGAATATTAATGGAGGAGATTATGAACATATGTATAGTACAGGCATGTCCAAACTATTCCATAAAGGTCCATGTGCCTGCACGTTTTTGTTCCAATCAAGAGCACATGAGTCGACCAATCAACTGTCTGAAGACAGATCAGTTAGTTAAATGAGTCACAGAAGGAGGACTGTGGATGTAGTCCTCCATCACTTCCATTGTAAGAGCATTATGAAGGTTAACCCTAACCCTGCTAACGGTCAGTATGAACAAGAGGAATTATTATGGGAAGAAAAATGTGTTCATTTGGGTAACTGACTTTTTTTAAGAAATGTGTGAACTGTCCTTTAAGTTGAACATTTTACCCACTCTCGAACCCTGACGTGTTTTATATGTGCTGCTACCATTAAATCTGTCACCGTATTCACTCCCACTTGCATCCTTCTATTGTCCCTGCATGCAATACACCACAGACAGAAATAGTCTAAACACAGCTTAAGAATGAGTGATGATTGATTTTCTTTGGATAGTACCGGCTCAAAAGGCTACAGTGAAGAGGATTAAGAGCTGGAGGAGAAGAGAAAAGGGAAGGATAGAAACAGTAAATAAAGCAGTCATCAGCAGCCATCAGCTTCACCTGCTCCTTGTGTACCTGGATCTATTGCACAGTGAGTATACTACAAATGTCTACTTGCCATGCTTTCAGTGTTTATCAGCTGTGGATTACTGTCTTCTCTGACCACAAATCCTAACAACAGCATAACTATCCCGAGCAGCGTCACTGACTGCCTGCTCCACTTGTATACTGAAGCTCACAGCCTTACATCCTCCATGATCGTTCTCACTGGCTCCCATTAAGACAGGGTGGCTGTAATAGTCTAATGTCCACATGAGCACACACACACAGACACACAGACACACATACACACTCTCACACACATACAACCATTTATGGGCCCCAACGAGCCACTAAATGGCTCTGATGGATAGGTGTGGGAGAGCCGCCTCATTTTCTCTCCTGGACCATAAAAGGGCTACGCGGCCATTTTCAGCAGCCCACTGGTCAAACAGCCATCTATCTCACCTTCACACCGCCATAAATCTGACTGCTCCTTTAGCTGCCCTCTCCCTTATTCTCTGCCCCTCTCCCAATCTCTCTCTCTCTCTTTTTTTCTTTCTTTATATATTATCTTCTGTTTGCGCCTTCTATGTTGCAATTCAAACTGGATCGTTTATCAGGAGGCCTGCTAATATCACTGCTCCACTGACACTAATGTCTTCATGATACCGGCTAGTTGGTTAATACATTATTAGAGTTTTACTTCTAGTTGTTTTTCATGGAGGCAGAGCAGCTCTGGAGATTAAACTCATCTTTTTTAGTAGAAATAAGTCTCATTGGGCAGCTTCAAAAAACAGTTATTCTGGCTAAAATAAAATGGTAATTGCAGTTTATTTGCTTCAACTTTGACTCACTGTACTTACCGTGGGTGTACACACACACACACACACACACATACACACACACACACACAACGTGCCACAAGGGATTATTAGTAGTGATCTTTCAAGTGCAACCACTTTCAGTTTAACCTCCAAATAAAAGATATTCTAGATAAACTGTTTACAGTCTGTCTGATCATCTATCTACTTTTCTTGTAGTCTCAGATCTCAGCATTTAAATGTACAATGTTATCAGAACTGATAGAACTGATTGCCAAAACTGCAACAAGATTCAAGAAATGTGATAGTTTACCTCTGAGAAAAGAGTAAAGTTGTTCTGGCTAAAATTGGAACCTGATCAGATACAAGTGAATTTCAATCATGAAGTAGTTTCATGAATTTAACTTTTTTTCCCCAGTTTGAGGTTGTTTTTTTCCTCCTCACAAAAACATATGCACAAGCTTCTTAGATTTTATGTCTTGTGTCTTATATTGTGAACCTCCTGCTGATGTCAAATTCTGCCAGGTGCTATGTAAATAAGCTTTATGTACTTATAACATGGATTCATTTAATTTGACTTAAATGCAAATGTCTCACTAATGTTGAAACATTTATCTCATTTGCATGTCACATTTAATCTGAGCACATCATGAGAATTCTCTGAGTTTAATAGATTACGACAGGAGAAAGATGCACTTCATTGGCTCTGTCAAGACGAACTGCCATCGTATACATATTGAAGCACACAATATAGATCCAGCAGTAAAAGAAGCCATATAGAGCAATTCCTGGGCAGGGAGGGAGAGGAGGAAATGACCAGTCAGATAGCTATCTGAGGCATATGGCTGAATAGGGACAGCTCTTTATGGTCTGAGGAAGAATGCAAAGATGGATTCCTTTCAGACACCTTTATTCCCCACATATATCACACAGTAGGAACTGCTGCAGTACAAACCTATGATAAAAGCAGGCAGAGAGAAAATGTGTCTATGAATTCTTAACTGCAGTGTGTGAATTAGGAGTGGGCGATATGCAAAAATATAATATCACTTTTTTTTCAAGTACAATTACTTTTTAGGTTGGTTGTTAAGACTATTTAGCAAGTTATTGAACAGTAGCTACTCAAGATTCAAAATTCAGAAAATGAATTGTCTTATCACATGATGATAGAAATGTGTTTGTCAAACAACATAAAAACACAAACCCATGGGATACTCCATTCCATAAATAAATAAGATAATAAAATCTGCATTAAAAAGTAGTGAGAGTCTAGCCTTGTTTAAAATGGATATTGCAGTGAGAAACCAAACTAATATCATGGCTTAAAAGCAAACATTTAATCTTGTGTAGAAGCATTAGTGTGTTCTCTTGGATAACCAGCAGGGTGTGCACTGTTAAAAATACGCACAACAGTACAGCAAAGCATGACAGACCTGCTACCACTTAGTAGGCAAGCTAACTGCTAACCAGTGGTGTTTACCTCACCTAACTCAACACTAAAACTGAACTTTTCTTCAAAAGTTTATAGCTTTGATTTTTTCAAGAGATTCCACATTAATATAGTTGAGTTTGGGCAATTAAAAGCACAATCATATTTGATGGCCCGTTTAAGCCCCTGGTATCTGGACTCATTATCTGGATAGTGACATCTGATCCACGGGCCTTTGCATTTACAGTGTTTTTCGTCATCTCAGTTCTGTCTCCATTATGATAGGATCTTAATACGCAAAGTTGGGACTTGTGGACAGCAGTGCCATATGGTTAGATGACTGAAGTTGCTTTTCGTAAAGGAATGCTTGCTAGCTACTGCTGCTAGTACAAAGCTAGTAGATAGAGGCAAAGTTTGATGAACTTTAACAAGCTGTTTTTTCTTGCTGTAGTAGTGTGGTGGTGCTGTGTTATGTATGCATGTACACTTTGTATTAATAGGGTTATTCTTTATCCATATAGGCTATTCAGTTACAGATTGCATGTTACCAAATGGCCTTGACTTTGTCTTCCACAGCTCACATCGTCACAGAATTCCCTTACTTTATTCAATAGGTGTATTTTTTACCATTCACGCCTGTCTCAAAACTGTAAACCATTTTGCAGAGTGGTTTATGCTCTGAAAAAGCAGGGTTAAATGAAATTGGATGGTGCATCATAATATGGTTTGCAGTTGGTCAATAGTGGCGCCAAAGTTCACTAAAGTTGAACTTTATTGTAAAGCTCCATGTCGATTTTCTTTCAACTCAGATCTGCTGATTGCAGTGATTGCATTTACATAAATGGATTTCATTCATTTTCAGTTTCTATGTTGGCTTCTATGCAGTACTACAAGAACAGCATGGTCTCCTTCAGCTTCCATGATACCTGGTACACAGCTCCATCAACCTGCCCACCTACAATGTATCTCCAACACCACACATCCTGCGTGATATCTCTTAAATCTTTCACCAAACGCCAGACTTCCAGGAGTGCTGTGTAGGCTGGATATTGTCCCTATTAGCAGACTTAAATTGAATTCACTTCATTTGATTTTTTCCCATTTGTAATTCAGTAGAACTCTGTGTTCAGTTGTTTACTTGTTTAGTTTGGCAGCTGCTTTCCTTAAACCTGTCCTATTGATCATTTGTCTGCTCCTTTGTCAGGCCTTTTGTTTGACTATGCTGTCATTTTGTTGGATTCTGTTTAAATCTGTGGAGTCAGATTATGTAAATAACTGTGTCAGCACGCAGCAGTACAGTGCCAGCAATTATTTTCTGTCTGTCAAAATGAAGGATGGTGTTGAAATCTTTCAAAGCTTATAAAATGTGGTAAATGACACAGTGACTCCTGATTCACTCCATCTCCAGACTGTCAGAGTACAGCAGCACAGAGCGAGCAGCTTTGGACGGGAACAAAATGGTTTGATTGGTCACAACTGACACCACTTCCGATCCCTCACTTAATGTTTATGAAATTAAAAAAACTCAGTTACAGATGTCACTCATTTCAATTTATATGATTACTGCAGTAAAGCTGTGGCAGCAGTGAAGGGGGGTGAAATAATTCAACCAGAGGTAGCTGCAGTGCACACCAACAACCACTAGGTGGCACATCTGAGCAATCCAGAGGCAGTTTCTGCTTGTTCCTCTGTAGGGTCGTCAATTCCAATGGCGACCATGCTGGGCAAGCAGATGTGATGGGGCAACAGAGAACCCTTTGAAACTGTTTGGTAATGAGTTACAGTACTGTTATATTTTCTGTTGGGCCTACACAAAATACTTTATACAGTCTTATTTTCATAATGTTAAGATATTTAAATCAACCATCTGTCAACATAATTTAGACCTCATTATATGGAACATGAATATTTGTCCCTCCCATCTGTGTTTGCCTGGACAACAGATTCCCCAGAAGTTGAAAGAAAGCTTAAAGTTCTCTTCAATACTCAGAATTAACTGACTCCAAATTGCACTGGATGTGGATCATTCACAGAAAACCTGCTGCGGCTCATTTATGTTCATGTTCAGCAACAGTGAAAAGCAGCTGTGAGCGTGGCGCCAAAGCTTTGGATCTGTCCTGTAGGTCCTGTGGGCTGCCACTGCTCTGAAAGCCTGAAAATAATTATCTGCTGGGAGTTTTGTCTTTTTTATCTGATCATTTTAACCCAAACCATGATCTTTTCCCTGATACTAACCCACAGTGTAACCACATTACAAAACATCATTATTTTTTAACACACATGCTAAAATACAAGATATTAATGGAAAAAGATGACAGAAGTAGCCTTATCCGAACGCCTAATAATAAATAATGGCAGTGCGTCATTGTTGGATATCAGACAGTGATAATGTTTGCTCATCCAAACTTCCAAACATCTCTTTTCACTGTTATGCAGATGATACTCAGATCTACCTCACCCTCAATTCCCAAAATCAAACCAATGTAACTTGATTACAAAACTGTCTCCAAAACATTAAAGACTATTTGGCTTGTAACTTTCTTCAGTTAAATGAGGAGACTGAGATCACACTCTTTGGGCCCCCACATCTTACCATTATTATTACCCAAAACATCAATCACCTTTCTACCTACTTCAGACCATGTGCTAAGAACCTGTTATAGTTGTCAGCGATCTCCAAAATGTTTCCTCTCACCTCTGACTGAGAGTCCTTTATTAACTATTATCATCCAGGTGGACCTACTGTATCTGCCTCCATCTCAGCATCTCTCAGAGTAAAATTTCCCACTAACACCTAATGCAAAATGTTGCTCCTCTGGTAAGAACGATCTTGTATAGTGGACAGTATATCCACCTGTTTGTTTGAAATGTATTGAATGTTTATTGGACCGGATGCACTAATTTACACTAACAACATCCCATAAAAAATGGCAAAGCTAGCAGAGTTACAGTTACACTCTTTAACGTAGCACATAACAGTCTTTATGAACCAATAATACCTTTCAAGATGTAACACAAGCTTTTCCAAATAAACAACATGACAATGGGACCTTGAACTAAGACATGGCGAACAAACACACAACTATAGCATGTGTGGTGCTAAACTCCAAGATAACCATGGATGTATTATAAGAGCTGGATACTGGACCAAAAATGGGTTAACAGTTTCCAGGTTTATTATGTGGCCCTGAATATGTGCTATAGTGACATTGTAAATCGCTTTTCTCTACAAATTTAATACATCCATGAATAAAAAATTCACAATAGGAAGTCATAATTGACCTTGTTTGCAGTTCGAGGTGCCCTGTCAGCAGTATTATGGATGTCTCTTTTACAATGGTGGTCGATGGGGAAAATGCTTTTTGGACCACAATGGGATTTTTTGGCTACAATACCTCGAGCAAAAATATAGACAGTACTGCCTCGCCTTACCTTACAACTACACTGCGGTCGTAGGGGGTATTATCTTAAAATCCTGTTATCAGGATTCAAAATTCTGCTACCACCTAGCGTCTACAACTATCTTGTGTAGCCACCTCTTTTCCCGCCATGGCAGCACCATGGTAATGTAGTGGCAAAGCAGATAAATGAAACAAGTGACATCTGTAGCACAGTGCTTGGGGTCATGCCACATGTACAGTACCTGACTATATTGTTCTACAGAGCCCTGATGTGTTTGATTACATCAGTGATAGCAGTCATGGTTATGTCATTTCCAGGTTTGGGAGTTGCACTGTTTCTAAACATCCTTTTAGTCAAGGATACTTTCCCTCTTATTACAACTCTGATTATGTTGCCTGGCGCTCTCCACTCAGGCTGCATGTCTGTCTGTTTTCCTCCAGCAAACATGCTTTAGCAGGGTTTTTGGATATGCATGACTACAGCCTTCGGGAGTGTGAAAGGCTTCCCCTCTCACGCTCTCCCACCAAGGAAAATAAATTCTCTTCCCAGAATAAGACAGCGAGGGTGGGCTCTGACCCCGCTGGCTCTTTGTAATCAACACGGTGTGACTGCAGAGACGCCAAGACATGCGTGAAGCCCAGCATGGCGCAGCGTCACACTGGAAGACAAACCATCCATCCCTCTCTGTTGGGTGAATGTTGATGGCCAGTTTAATGATGATGTGGACTCTGGAATCCAAGAATTACACTACACACATAATGTATTCTATCAAAACAACAGGCAAGAATTCCTTCTGGTTTAATTTTTGCATTTCTTTCATAATGTTCATGTTCAATATCACAAAATATCAGATAATCATTACCTTCAATTTCTCTGCTATGATCACATAACAAAGTTACATACTTAAGTCACATCAAGGAATACTGTGAGATGTGTTGATAGCTCCCAAAAAAGCCAGTAATGAGACCTTGAGTTAATATTTTCTGTATCAAAGACAAAGACATTCCTCTTTAGACTGATCCTCAACTTTTGACTATCACTATCCGGCATTTCTGATATCAAATCATTGACTCCTTCTCTTCATCTATCACCAAGAAAACGGTCCCCATGAAATAGAAGTAATGAAACAAGCTGACTACATACTATCTGTCACCATTAAAAATCAAACCACAGACGTGCAGGTGGTTAATGTCTAGTTTACTTGATTAGAACTATGGAAAGATCATGGTTTGGGTTAAAATGATCACTGGAGACAAGTTTTCTAATTCCTTAAAGATATGCAGCCTTTACTGTCATAGCAACAGTGAACACCACGATTAATTGACATGAGCAAGATCAAGTCGATTAGAGTCCGCCCCCCCCCCCTCCTCCCTCGTAATCTACTATCAATAAAGGTGTCTATGCTGGAAAAAAATCAACTCTCATCAATCACTAGTTATATTATTATTACTACATTACTGGCAGCTCATTGCGCAAGCTCTACACCCTTCTTGGCATCATACGAGCTAATAAAATGAGACCCATCAAGGTCAACATAGAGACTGCAGAGAGGTGGCTTTAGATCATGAGGTCCGAACCGTGGGACAATGCTGCTGGGACACAACTCCAGCAGGTCTGATCCACCATGGCTGGGTCACCTGTGTGAGAGTGCTTGATGTTGTGAGACCCGAAACACCTGATGATCTCAGGAACATCACTGATGATGTGTCCCAGCTCATCTTAGGATGGATCTTTGAACTGTTTCCAACCTCAGTTAAATAACACACATTTATTAGATTCATACATAAAAACTAAAATAACATATTATCCTTTGTATGCTTTTTTTTCTTTCACACACTTTTACTCATGCTTTCATACTTTCCCCAGTCACTCATTGCAACACAATTTATCTTACACTTAAGGAACTCAACCAAGGCTCACACACTTCCACTGTTACTACAAAGTGTGAAGGTCATAAATAGTTTTTGGTGTTCTGTCTTAATTCCTGTACCTTTTGACACCTTTTTGTCTGATGTCCTTCTTTATTATATTGCACCAATTTAAAAAGAAAAGAAAAGAAAGTTTCTGGCATGAAAATTGTTAGATTTAAAATATGAAGTTCGTGCTGAATGCCAACCCATCTGTGCTAACAAATTGGAAAACCACTTTTGTGAGTGTTGTCAGTATTCTGTTACAGTAGCTTTTTATGTGTTCAGCTCATACTGAAGCCTGAATACACTGTAGTAGGCTGAGCACATCTGAGGTCTCACACACACTTTTAAAATACTGTCCTCGTCAGCACAGAGGAAGTGAATGAAATTTAATTTTGTGGTTTGAATTGCATTTAAAATTTCAAACAAAAGAAAAACTAGTTTTTTTCCCGCACAAACAATATTGCTGTTACCTTGGATAATACACAGATCTCACAGTCAACAGATTTCAGAAGGCTCTTGCAGAAATATTTTGTTTAGTTTGTTTTAAACAAACTTTGACTTCTTGGGCGATGTAAAAGTTGTCAATCAAACTGGTGCAGACTAAACAACTGGACTGAAAAGGAGAGACAAGCAAACAGAAAACCACAGGATGTGTGATTGTAGCAATTCAAAGATGCTATTCATATAACTGCTATATCATTTGGTAACTATGGTGACATGTATGCACATCAGGGAGAAAGTGAGATCAGTCTCTATTCCCTCTTAGTATTACAGTACAAGGTACCTCCTAATAGTCTCGCTTTCTACTTATATCAGTATTGATGACAAATAGTCCAGTTACAGTTTGAACTATTAATGCTCAGAATCAGTTGTTTCTTCGTGAGCTCTTTATGAGACCAGAGAACACAGACACATCTGTCTGTACCTTTCACATCTCTTACCACCTGCCTGACATATAGCATCATAACTACTGATAGTTGACAAAATTGCCCTCTAACAGAAAGGCTTTTAATAGGACTCTAATGATGTAAGCAGTTATACACGTTTGACATTTCATGGCTTTGGTCTCAATATTTGAAATGTATTTTTTAAAGTAAATATTCACTTTAATGAATTCTTATGAATTATCAATGTTTTTTAGGGTCATACCATTCGACATGTAAACTGAGCAAACCTGACCAGATCCTAAAAACCTCAATTTATGAGTAATTTTTAAGAGCTCTTACCTTGTCAGGCAGCAGTTGTGATCATCAGGACTTCCTGTTATATTCTTCACAAGTTATCAAAATGGCATCTTAAATGGTGGTTACACTACAAGACACTTCTGTGTGACATGTGACTTGACATGATTCCCCAGATTAAATTTAATATTTGAAACAACTGTATTCCATTTGCCAAACTAGTTGATATGGAGTTTTATTGAGAATGTGAGGGTTTTGAAGCATGTGTAATTATTTGGTACGTTTTTATGGTTACACCACTTAGACATTTTTGCCATAATCCTCTAAAATATTCTCTCAAAATGGGTTAAAGAAAAGCAATTTGATGCTGGGTCCACAGAAAAAGAGTGTGTGCAAATTATTCATACGTTTATTTTCACATTTTAACCCTTTAAATTTGACTAAACCACATGGACACGAAAACGTAGCATTCAGCATTGACCTGTATAAAGTCCAGGATGGTCATTTAAATGTAGAACAAATTGAAATGAAGGAAAACACTTCTCTGCTCATTACCGTAACATAACAAAGACAACCACTCCGTCAATTCAGGAGTATTACTAGGTCTTTTCTTTCATTTCAGGACGCAAAACCCTCATTAATGCCTGAAGCCATTAATGCCTTTGTTTCCAGCTAATTGGAGTTTCACAGAAATCAATCAAACACCTCAAGCTTTTACAAAATACAGTCTTACTTCCAGGGTTCTTAGGAACTAAAGAATATGACTTTAATATGATTTTCCTGCTTTGTCCTCATTACACTGGTTACCTTATGGTCCAGGTAGGGGACAGACTGGACGGTGGCAGGGAGATCCAAAATGTTGTAACTTTTTATTGGTTAGTTTCCAATTAGTTTCACACAATCAGATGAGTTATTTATTGTTTGTACGTATATATTTTCTCTTGTGTTTTAATTATTTAATATGTTGTATTGTCTACCACTAATTATTAAATCACCCTCCTACAGTGATATCTTTAAAAACCTGTCCAAAGACCCAACTCTTCTCCTTAACCTCTCAGTTATCTTCATGAAATCACTTGTCCACACTCTGGCTTGTACATGTATATGTTTGTATTTACTAGTGTGTGCACTGTTTGTGTTGTAATATTATCTGATTTTCTGTCTAACTTGTGAGTGTGTTTTTATTTTGATCCTGTGGTACTGTTTGGTTGTAACCATCAATCAAATTTGAAAAATCTGTAAAACAGGTCAATGGCTGGTGTTTCTAAATGTGCTCTATCATTTTTAAAATGTATTTATCTGATGTTATGTCTGTAAAGTACTATTATTTTTATTTAAAAAAGTAAATTGCTGTTATTCAGTTACCCACCAATACATGTGACTACATGTTTGCAGCTATTTTTGTGAGTCATTAACAGCAAACAGACCAGAACTTCAAAGCAACAAAGAACCCACTGACCCAAGCTACAGGTGTGAAGATGACCATAGAGACTATTTTTTATTGTAAATGTTAAATGGACTGTACTTATACAACCCTTGTCTAGTCCACTCAAAGCAATTTTACACTTCATGTCACATTCACCCATTCACACACATTCATACACTGATGACAGGAGCTACCACACAGTGTGCCAACCTGCTCATCAGGAGGAAACTAAGGCCCCGTTTATATGTACCCGGTTAAAAACGGAGACATTAACCATCGTTTGCACCCTCCGTTTAGATGCAAACGGTGAATCCGCCCCTGAAAACGATGCTTTTTAAAAAACGGCCAGAGATTTGGGGAGCCGATGGCAGATTGTGAGATGGAAACTGCTGCTGGGTTAAATGCAACATTGTTTACAATCAAACCACCTGTCTTCTGATTGGTGGACATCCTGCTCTACCTCCTGAGCCACATCCGGCCTGAGAAAGTAGAAGAAAATAGAAAGTAGTTCCAAAGAAAACTGCTCACTGTGAAATCTGTGGATTGGACTTTTTGGCATCTAAATAACTTTATAGGTCATAACACATGACTATGCCACAGATCACCAAACAAGTTTACAATTGACAATAACAAAAATCAAGAAGGAGCCTTCAAGAAAGCTACCTTTGCTGTCTCTGTACTTAGTTGGAGTTTTATTTTCTGGAGCTCTAAGCTTTCAGGTAAACCACAGCTTATGTTTGACCATCTTAATATCGTGTGTTACGGAAAATGTACTCTTGCAGTGTGTGCAGAATGTAATATTTTCATTGCTGGGTGCTTTACAAAGGAAGGAGTAAGCCTCCTGGAGCTCTTTAGGAAAGACCGACTCTCCCTTCGGCATGACAGCTAACCATTAACATACTGATAGGTTCTGTCAGAAAGAGCCACAAACGTCATAGCAACGGCCCTGACAACATGTTGATTAGTTACATACAGACAGTCAGTGTTGAATACAGACACATATTTATTTGGGGTTATAATGAGTGGGACAGAACATGATAAATGTCTTGTGGTCACTGTAATAGTCTGTGACTTACAGTAAGGCTTTGGTTGGGTAAAGTCTCTACATCCTGGATGTAATGAATGATACATCTCAGCTCTATTATCACATCACTTCCACTATTCTCTCTGTTCTCTCAGACTCTCACCCCAACTCTAAATCCTCATCTGTGATTTTTCTTCAGCAGGCATTTGCAATAAAATTTCCATTCTCCTTAATGTAAGCCTCCCTGGATATCTGAGCATCTGCTAAACGCCTGAAATGTAAAACACAGGGCTCAGACGGAAGTTTGTCTGCAGCCGGCACGATGCCGCTCAGGATTTAACCGTGCGTCTTGTGTTGTTCGACAACTGTGGTGGATAAGACGCTGCTGTGTATGAATGGCGTCAGGCCATAAGGAGTGACTGCGATTACATTTAATTAACAGTTCTCTCGTCTGGGCCTGATTACTGACCAGACGCTAACAAAAAGTAGCAGTTACTGTCACTGCCAGGTGTGGTGGGGGGTGGGGGTATGTCTATGCAAGAGATTATCCACGTCTGTTCATTGTTCATTGTGTTAATGTCAATGTGTGATTACAGAACAGTATAAGGGACTGTGCTAAAATGATTTTGGGATGGGAGTGTGGTTAGAAACATTGTGTGTTTTTATATTTTAGGGTAGTGAGTCTAGGGGAGGTTTATTCCTTATTTAGTTTTTTAATTTTTTATTATATTTTGTTATTTTGTCCGTTTTAGAGACAGATTAAGCCTTGCTCAGACAACAACAGTTATAAATCCTAACCAATTTTGAAATCGGGCTCCATCATGCACATAAAAAGATACTTAGATGTTCTTCTCTCTAATCTCAAACATGCACACACTACAAGTTTGGAAAATAGTGGCAAATCCCGCACTACAAGATATCAAATTTATGATCTCACATGATCTCATAGGGAAGCAGATGTAAAGAAAATGGAAAAGGAGAAGCCTTAATGAGTCTGGATCAAAAAATGGTTGAGGATACACAATCAACATGGGTTGGCTGAGAACTACAAGTGAGAATTTAACTGTCGGTTTTAATATCTTTCAGCAGTTGTATGCTAGCTAATGTTAGCCTCAGGGGCTAGGATGTTTACTGTTCCTTGGCAACACCGTCAGCTCGCTAATATTGCCTATTGTGGCCCTGCTCGGTAAGTAGTGACATAAGTATCTAGATTTTAACTCCAAAATAAGAAACATTTTAAAATGATCAGGGTTGCCTCAATGATTCCGCAAGCAGTTCTGCAGGTTTAGGATTGGATCTGTTAACCCCTCACATAACTGGATAATCTGGACCAAGCAACAGTACTGACCAAAGTCCCGGACCAGATTTCCCCCTCGATTGTCGGGAGGTGTTCATCAGAGATAAATCGGCCTAAAACTCCTTTAGTCACAGCCCAGCTTTAGACATGGATCTTCATCGTTATTCAGGATTGAACATTATCTCTCTACTTCTTCACCATGAGGACTGGAGATCCTTTGGTGGCAGTGCTTAGACCCAACAGGGCCTATGTGGAAGCCTGTCGACCCAGCTGCTATCCTTGAGGCTGGCTCACAAAGCAGCCCTCAAGGAGTAATGGAACTGTTGACACAGCCCATTAAGGCTATGTTCAGACTGCAGGTAAATCTGATTCAAATCTGATTCCTTCTCAAATTTTTAGGCTTGACTGACACTGTTTTTAGCAAGTGTCCAAATCGGATTTGGCTCAGTTCAGACTGGGCCACATTAATGACCAATCTGACAGGTCGCTATGGCAACGTCGTCGGAGCGGAGGCGTCATCTAGCGTGTATTGTGTCCACCTCCCAAAGGTGGTTTCAATCTGGTTTGCAAAAATCGGGTTTCATGTGCTTTATGACTGTTCAGACTTCATAAGAGCCATCTGGTTCCAATCTAGATTGGCTAAAAATCGGATTTTGGCTTGCAGTCTGAAGCCTAAACTGAGGGTGGTAGGCGGTGGTATGGTCAAGTTCCATTCCCAGACTCTCTTAGACTGTGTTCCAGAGCTCAGAAGAGAGGTCAGATGGAGCACACCACCAGGTGACCCAGGTCATGATGAACACCTGTGCTATCTTAGCTGATGTAAGCAGGCTGAAACAGTTTTTGTGAATGTTGACAATAGATCTCAACTTTTCATAACCACTGACCACTTTTAACTGATTTAAATGTGGAAACTGGGATAGATCATCAGAATTTCATATGACTCAACTTGACTTGCTTGGTTCTCACCACAGTAACTTGGGACTTGCTTGAGACTTGGAGGTTAAGACTTGACACTTGCATGTGACTTGCATATGTGACTTACTCCCACTTCTGCCACCGCTTAACATGCTCATGGGTGTATACTAGCCAGCTTTGCCATGGTGGTTAGCCTGGTTACCCAGTGTCACTACCGACAGAATGACAAATGAGAGACCCATAACACTGACCAAGTGCAATACTATTATTAAAGATATGCTCCGTTATCTCTGCAGTTAAACAATATAGTGTCTCCCTGTCCCCCTCCCCTCTTTGTGACGGTCAAATTTTCATTCTGTCTTCGAGTGAAGCCATTCAACTATCTAACGTGGTCAGACAGCACGTTGCAAGAACTAATCCTGAAAGAGAAAAAATGTAGTTAAAAAGTATTAGTAAAAGTAGCAGTTTCGTCTCGCTGACTGATATATATTTCTTTAATTTAACCTTTATTTTACCAGGAAGTCCCCTGAGATTGAAATCTCTTTTCCGAGTGAGACCCGGCCAAGACAGCTCACATGTTACAGTTGAAGTAGAAAGAAAACATAACAGATAGGGAACACATACATCAAACATACAAGGAAGAAACTAAATCCAAATCAAATATGGCAGTTGCAATTCTCAATTACATCAACGTTTAACATGACTTAAAATGTGTCTATATATCACAAATGTTATTATACTTAACATCTTGATGACATCATTAGATTATTAATAGTGAAGCATCAGTGTTAGAGCAGCATGTCACTGTTGTAGCTGCTGGAGGTGGAGCTAGTTTATACTACTTTATATACAATAAAACAGCTGTCAGCAGGTGTTTTCTTTTTCCACTGCAGCAACTAAACTCTATCAGTAATCATTTCTACTGCAGCACAACTAAACTATTTCAGTAATAGTTTCCACTGCAGAAGAACTAGAATTTTTCAGTAACAGTTTTGGCCAATGAGTCATTGTTGGATGTTTTTATTTTTTAAAATGTTTTACTTTTTTTTTCTTTTTTCTGCTGTATACCGAAATCTTACTGAACAGTGACTTTTGTCTACTGTTACACCCCAAAGTGCTACATATTTCCAGTTTCTCATTTCTCACGTCTTTATAAATTCTTCACTCTAGCTAAAATCGAATTTTCATTTTGTCAAGTTGTATTGGCTTTTTGATTTTAAGCAACTTTGTGTATGTTAAGGTTGTTATTTTCTTACGACTTAACACAAAATCTGTACTTTTTTGAGACCCACCAAGCCTCTATACCTATCAGAGCCTTTAACAGGGTACACAGGTGCTTTAGTGTTACGTAACAGTCAACAAGGGTGTAGCAGAGGATGTTCTGACTTTCAGTTTGTAGTGTGAAACAGACTCCAAAATGTAAAACCAGCAGCATGAATCATTAGAGCCTCCATGTTGAGAAACGAGACCTTCATGTGCCCCATTAACAGAATAAACTTGTGCTTTGCAGTCATACATCATTATTTTTAATTCTAGTACGGATGCCAATGTTTCTCCATTTGTATAAAAGTGACTCAAAAAACATAGAATATTTCCATTGAAGTCTTGGGTTTGAATACAGAGTAGTGCTGGAACATGATGAAACAGGCCCGCACTTACTGTCAGACAATGTAGTATAAGATGATGTTTTTCCAGCCTTATAGATAATTTAAGGGAAATAAAAGAGAAAGCAGCATGTTAAGTATTACCTATCTTCATTTAAACTATTGTGTTTAAAAGGTTAAACCCTGAGATCAGATCCTGTACTGATGATGATGATGATGGCGATGGTGTGTTGAAGTCTGGTTTTGTAGCTGCAGTTACCCTCATCACCAGCAGAGGGAGCTCTGGCTATATATTGACTGAAGAAACTGGTGAGGCGTGTGTGAGTGTTTGTGTGTGTGTGTGTGTGTGTGTGTGTATTTGTGTGTCTGAAACTATAACCATGCCTACATGTACGTGTGTGTATGGAAATTTCAACATGCTGTGTCGTGTGTGCTTGTGCGTTAGTGTGTTACCGCTCGTGTGTGTGTGGGTGTGTGTGTGTAAGACAGGGGGAGGAGGGAATTCTTGGAACCAGTCCAACACAGTAATACCTTTACTTTTCGCCAATTCTCCCAGCAGCCGAGAGAAAGAGAGAGAGAGAGAGAGAGAGAGAGAGAGAGAGAGAGAGAGAGCTTGCTTTATGCTTGCTGTCAGCTGGTTTCCATGACGATAATAACCATAACCAGATTTTTTATTCCTTTTCGGTTGGCTCCATGTGTGTTCTGTGTGAGTACATATGTGTGTCCAGAACATCTTAATTAGCTCAAATGTAAAGCTGGGCATTCAGATATAATTAAATCGTCAAACTGAAGTGTGTGAGGTTGGAAATTAATTTTTAATAAGTGTAATGAATTTTGCAAAAAGCCCCATGGCCGTGGTGTTGTGGTCAAAAAGTCAAAATGAGAGGGAATTATTGCAGGCAACTTAATGATAGGAGGAATAAAAAAATAAATAAATGATTGCTTTTGTAAATACATCAACAAACAAGCATGCATGTAAATCTTGTCATACATCAGTGATTATCTTACAATAAGCAGAATCCAGTCTGGAAAGTGTAGAAATCAAACGCCTTTTAAAATGTAACATATTTGGTGTGTTTTATTGCTGTGATTCCTGTTGTACAGACAGTCGTTAATCTTACAGATAAAATAAAACTCATGAGATCCTCCAACCAAGGCCGTCTCTTTTTGGCTTTTACTACTTGTTGACAGTTTGACAGTCTGGAATGCTGATATGGGCAAGTGTGCCGACGGCTACTGTGAACTTATTGAAATCCTATTTAATACGTTTAAAGACCTTTGTAAGACAAAGACAAATTAAATATGTACTCTGTGTACAGCAGAACGTTTGTGCAATGCTAGAGCTGGGTGATATGTTTTACATCAGATGACAAATAGATGAATCATCAATCAAAAATATAATAATCAATAAACTGTATTCCACTAGTATGCATTACATGAAACTAAAACCTTCAATAACTCATTTTCTTAGCTTTTGATTACAATTTGCTTGAAATCCTTAATTTGGACAATGGAGATGTGTTAAATGATAAAGCAACAATTAGCACTAGTGCACGATAGTCAAAGTCATCTCATCAAGACTGAAACCAGTCGAGTTCAAGTCAAGTGACTCCAACAGAACCTTAAACTGAGTCAATAAAACAAAAATATCCATTCTATGATTCTACATCACATATAAAATATAAACATAAAAAATGACCCAGGATAGTACATTTGTTTTATATTGTACATTATCATTAGTCAGAATCTTTAGTGGCATATTTTGTGATTGGAGCATAGTCATCTGTACATTGACTTTCTTAAATAATGTTTCTCTACCTGCAAGCAAAATATCATAACAATAAATATTTTACTTATTATAAGTAAGTAAAATGTACAGCACTTAAGTCACAAGGTGCTTTACAAAGGCAAGATAAAATATAAGAAAGATGATACAACAATCCACACAATACACACACACACACACACACACACACACACACACACACACACACACGTATACACAGAATAATAATGTAATGAGTAAATGAATGAATGAAGCTTTATTGGTTGGACTTTCATCACCTTTCCTAGATAGAGGCATCAGAATATGAATGCGTATAATGCTTATGTCACACATTCATTCATTAATCACACTAAAACACCAGCGTGTTACCTGTAAGCATAATACCACTGCTGCTGAATCATTCAAACAAATTGTAGGCCACAAAAATGCATTGACTAATTGCCAACAGGATATTCACACTATAATCATTGCAACACAATATGATGATCATCATGATTGAATACACTACACACCAAACAATATTTACCTGCACACACACACACACACACACACACACACACACACAACTTCACTCTAATGAGATCTCTCCATCTCCTCTTTGTCTGTCCAGTAAGACTTATTAATAAGATTGTTATTGAAATCAGTCTCACAGTTCTGGACATATTTGCACTTTCATCTTTTTTTAACAACTGATCAAACTCGTCAGAAACACCTGCTAAGTGGCTGCCAATTAAAAGACTCCTCTCCTCCTTTCAGTCACTGTGTGGCACAGATTTGGCTATTGTGGCTCCACACCAAATTCAAAAACCTCAAATATATCAAACAAAGACTTTTCATTGTAAACAAAGACCATCATGATGTGTTCACTTTCATTTACACAAATGGCCAGCTGTTTAAAAAAACAAACAATATATATATACATTTCTTGAAAAATGAAACAATATATCTATGAGCTGTTTTTAAAGATTCATTAGGAACCAATGGAGTATTGAGAGATGGACTAAAAGATAGTTGGTTTTAGATTTTGGTGTTTAGTCAGTTATAAAAATGCAAAATAATAATATGCAGTAGTGGGTCTAATTACTCAACCCTTAAATGTTGTTCATATTCTACACCCTCAAAACATGTCTATACCAAACATTGAACCACAGATATGTTTAGAAAGCATCAATAGTCAATCTGACTAATTAATACATTAATGATTAAACCTTGATTCATGTTTCAGAGAGCAGAGAGAGTGTATTTTTTTAGCTTTTACACCACTAAACATCTCCTATCACACAATATCATGTCCTATTTAACCTAAGACATGAAAATATAACATAGTAATAATGATGTAAATGTATTTATAACTTTATGGAAGTGTGGGGTTTATTGTATAACCATTAGAGCCATCAGTCTTCACTGCTACATCATAAAAAGAAATCCTCATAACTACTTATTAAAACTATTTTCACTAAAACACATCTCAATAGATACAGAGATAATTTGACCCAAAACCTCAACGGACAAAAAATTGTAGCACCTATACAAAAGTATAATATTAAAATTTTTGCCCAGTTCAGGAAAAGTCATCAAATTTCAAAGTAAAAGAACAACTTTTGGGGTATTTTTTACAGCTTTCAAATGTCACAGTGGGTCAGATTTGACCAGAACAGTATGTAAGGGTTAACAGAACCACCCTTTAGTTGGCAAGTGTGGATAATGAAGGCTTTTGAGGTTACATTCACTCTAAACGCTCTGTCACATGGGCGTTATGTTTTCCTCCTTAAACACCATTTAAACAGAAGTTGCATATACGGGATCAGGCTGCTGTGTCAGCACACAGATAAATCATTCTGACTGGAGAGGCTTCCTCCTCTTCCCTGTTGGTGGACTGAGCGACGTGTTAAAAAGATGACGGGAAGATTTTCATGTGTGTGTGAACTGTGCTAAATGTGAAAGCAGCCTCTACAAAAAGCCTCACACTGCTTATATTGGATATCAAACAGCCAGCTCTCTCACATCCTGCACGATTGAAGCAGCATATGCATAGCCCCGTGTGCCTGATAAACAACAAGAAAAAAGAAAAAAGAAGCCCGAGACTCACCCGGATGCAGCCGTACATCAGAATGCACACTCATGTACGCTCACACACACACACACACATACACACATACACAATGGACAAACATCCAAGCAACGGGGAAAGATGTTGAAAGCAGCAGAGATACACACACACACACACATATATACACACACACACACATACAGTGGCAGGCAGGTCTTGCAGCACATCACAGGGTCAGCGGCACACATCGGCATGGATTATCACACTGTCACACTCCGCCTCACGCCAACGGATAACAAGCTGCAGACAGACGTCCACTGGGGGAGGAGGGGGAGGCAGCTAAAGAGAAGAGTAGGGTTGTGGGGGGATGTAGGGGGGAGGGGGGGGGGGGGGGTAGCAGGAGAGGAAGAAAAACAACACATTGCTTTACGCTCCCAGTATGTGTATCTTTACTGTGCACTCAGAATTCTTTGTGGTTTTTTTGTTTTTTTAAATCGTAGCTGTGAATGCTTTATCCCCGAGTATTAGCATGCAACATCGCGCCTCATACCTTTAATGCATCTTTCATCATGCATGTTTTTTGCTCATTGTGAGCCCAAATGAAGGAGTGTGAATGGAAGCGAATATGAGGCTTATTATGGTCCGCGCTGCTGATCCTGCACAGGCTCTGCTGAATGAATATTACATGGAACACACCTCCAGTTTTTAACAGCTAACACCATGGGATGCATGTAATATTCAACACAGCCTGTCAAAGGGGATAAAACGCCCTTTGCCAACCTGTACGTAGCATCTTTATTGATACACACACAAACAAACATGCACGAGAAATGCTTGCACACACAACACACAACAAACACACAGCTCCCTTCTATCAACTAAATAATAGTGATGCCAGATGTGGAGCTGTGTCGAATATGGAGCGTTGGGGCCACAGCGGCACCTGACATGTATACTACTGTAGTACACTTTACTGCCAGATTATTTTGATGCATTGGGCTGCAAAGTTTAAGACACTCCACTGACTGTCTGTGGGGAAATCTTAAAACATGAGACCACTGAGGCTTTATCCGAGACAGGCTGTAATTAGAGACAGGCCTATGATTCTTATTCCTTCTGTTTTATGATGCTGTTTTATCATAATTTAGTAAGAAGGCTTTGTTTTATGATCAGCTGCTGTTTGCCATGTTCATTTCTTTCTTCCTTGCTGTTATTGCTACCATTTCCTGTATCTATTTCACATTTTAAGTTTTAAGATTAAATTGCTTTTTCTTTCTTTCTTGTGGAAAGTAACACATCTGCTCTATAAATCACTTGTCTTGTGTTTTCCTTTGAGAAAAGAATCAGAAAGCAATGCTGTGTTTAATCAATGGAATACTGCAGTAACTATCTATCATAGGAAGAGGAGATGGTCACACTGAGCCTGCCAGCACCCTGTTATACAACACAAGAGCCACACCCACATTAGCTTTCCCGCTAAAGTCTCCTTCTTATCTGTTGTGGAACTTTCTGTAATAAAAATAGAATAGAATAGACATAGATATTTGGGATTAATAGGACCTGATAAGTACAAAAACTAAGCATTTTTCTTTGAATAGGAAGTTTTTGAAAAATTGTTTGTTTCCTTACATTTACACCTTCCCTTTGCATGGAGGATAATAAAGTCCCTATCGCTAAAATTAGTCAAATCGGTATAGCATATCAAAATACAAACGTTATTAAACATAAACAAACAAGTTTCAATCATACAATTTAATAAGGTTTTGTATCTGGTTGGCTGTGGATTGACTTGGCCAAAATGCCTGTCATCTCGTTTTTACACTAATTAATGTAATGTGCTTTTACTACCACTAGGTGGCACAAAAAAGGAGTATGAATGTTGTCCAGCAAACCCAAAATGTAATGTTCCCATATGAGGATGCAGGGTTGCAGAAAGATAGGATAGAATAGAACTTGATTATCCACCATTGTATTATCTTTGACTCACCAGTAATAGACACACAGCAGACATAAATTACATACATTACATTACAGGTCCATAGAATCCATAAAATCATTCCTAAAATACATAAATACATAAAATACGTAAAGCATCAAAGAGCATATCAGTTCATATGTGCTTATGGATAAAGATGGATTCACGATGAATGAGTTATCTTTCAGCGGTTTATCACACACACATGCATACAGGATTCAGAGTGTAGTTAGATAAAGGGACCCCATATGAATCATAAAACTGTATAAGAGTAAAAGGTTCCATTACACTCCCCCCTTTCAGCATTTTATACTAATGTAAATCTTCACAAGCATTAAAGCATTAATCATTCTTCTATTGTCTTCATCATACGTTCTTCAAAGTAATGCACAGACTCAGTCAGTTATCCTCATTATGATACTGAGGAATTTGTCTGGGTAGTCATTTTCAGTTTTTCTCAACATGGGCACTTGTTTTTACACATTTAGACATCAGAATTTTGAGGATGGGGAGAGCACAGCATACACCAATCATCACTATGAAGGACTACGAGGAAATTTCAAAACAACAAATTCATTAACATTCCTTGCCATGAACCACCCTTGAGCCAGTCTAGCCAGTGACTTTTCTAGGCCTGACAAGGATTAGTCTTTAACTCGTGCTGTGCATTGCTTGTTGGAGAGGTGTGGTTTGGCACAAATATACAACATTTGTCCCCCATTATCATGCATACTCCCCCATGTGAAGCTGTCTATAGATCTAACACCAAGTTTGACAACCATTGGTGATATGGTATCTACTCTGTCTAGATGGCCTTTAGCACTGGTGTTGTAATGTTGATAAAGCATTACTGAATGTAACGGATGTAGTTAATCCAATTCTTATCACTCACTAATTGTAGCCATGTAAGGTGGTATATGCTGCAGACGCATCTCTTCCCACAGCTTTATATTCCTCAGGAAGGCTTCAGTAAGGGGTTCAAAGGCACTTAAAGGGACTCCCTGTGGTAAGTTTCCATCAGCACACATCAGTTACATGAGCTTGGTTTTGTGGAGAGACTCATAATGGCATTAGCAGTTTGACCAAGGCACACTTACCTGTCCATTTTGCTGGTAGAGTACTCCTTGCTCCCTTTCCACAATGTCAAATAATGTCAGCAACTGCTTTTGTAACTACATCTGGCAAAGCTGTGGTTGGCACGGACAAAAGCTTTTGAAGCTTCTGGGGATGTGTTGTGTGCTACCCCCACCTTCTTGTGTTTCTCTCTCTCTCTCTCTCTCTCTCCCTCTCCCTCTCTCTCTCTCTCTCTCTCTCTCTCTCTCTCTCTCTCAGGTGTGTCTCATCGGATGATTAGTGGTGGTCTTGCCCTGTACTTAAGAGAGGCTGGAGAGGGAAGGCGCTATCTCTCCCGAACTAAGCAGCCTGCAACCATTATAGTGTTTTATTCCTTTGCTCCTTATGATGTGTTTATTTTCCTTTAAGAATGGAGGTCTGGTAGTTCAGGCTCTGCTGCTTTGTCTGTTAGTTTAGTTTATGCACTGTTTTTGATAGTTTATAGGGAGGCAAGCTCGGGGTTTGACAACCCATTGTATGGTTAGCCCAGACTTCCACCATATTTTAGTTTTGTTTGGCCAGGCCTCTATTTCCTCATGGTTTTGGTTAATTCATGGCATTTTTAGGGGCTATTGTTAATTTCGTCAGACGAGACTACACAAAATATGTATGTCAGTTACCATTTTTTCCATGACTAAGAAACAATGATGAGACGGCATCAATGTATTTAAACACTGGTGAATAAATGAAAACACATTTTTGTTGACAAAAAAAGACAAGACTAAATCTACTTCATTAAATAAAATATTTATTTTTTCGTCAAAAAAACGAGGAGACAAAATATTACACATTCACACACCGTTGGCACAGTCATCGACAGTCATCGACAGTCATTTGGAGTTAAGTTTCTTGCCCAATACAAGGACACATCAACACGTGGACTGGAGGAGCTAGGAATTGAACCACCAATCTTCCGATAGTGGACGACCGCTCTACCTCCTGAGACTCAGCCACATCAGGCAATGCAATCTGCACATTCCTAGGGCTCTTCCTCTGGGACTTGATTTACACTCTGAGGAATTTAAGGTAATGGCAATGCTGTTGGTGGAGATGGCCAGACTGAATTGTATTCATAGCAATTTCTTTGGCCCCTTGTACTGGTCATTGCGGTATAGCTTGCATAGTGATTGATTTTTTGTTAACACTTCCCTAGGACACTTGTAACTGATCTGGAAACATTATGCTGTGGGTCATCAAGAACCATAACAAAGGTGAAAATACAGCATACTAATCAGCAATACGACAACTGTTCTAGTTGGTCCTTCCATTTTTGATTCCTGTATTGGAGCCAACCAGCGGGTTTGTAAACTGCCAGTTTAAATCACTGCTGATTTTTCTTGGTATTCCCCATCAGGGATTAATTTCTCTTACCAGCACATTTACAAAAGCCCTTGCATCTTGTTTTGCTGTGGATAAAGCTTCAACCCAATTGGAAAATATGTCTACAATCATTGTACAGTATTTCTTTAGTTCACTAGGTCTAAGTTCAATAAAGTCAATTTGTAGATGGTCAAATGATTCAGTTGTGTGTCTTTGAGGTCAGGTCTCAGTCTGCAAACCTCAATAATGACTGCCATGCCATCATGTTGTTCTCTGTCTGCTGCTTTTGGGAATGGAGTGTTTGACAGTTATATTTGGCATTTCCAGCAACATAAATCAGAGTTATACCTCTACCATCTAGCTAGGTACAAGCAATGTAAGGTTCTGAGAAGTAAGCAACTGCCTTCAGTCTGTTTCTAAGTTCCTGTAACAATACAGATATCATGTAAGGTTAATTCTGCTTCTCAGTCCAAGTCACTTTTTGGTGTGCAGTCAGTCCTTTACCATAAATCATACTGTTACTTGTCGCCTCTCGTTCTGCATAAGTCGTGATCCACTGTTTCAAAAGACAAAACCTGCTTCTTTGGTTATGATTTTGGAATGTTTTGAATTGTCGCTACACAATTTGGAGGTAATGACTGGCCTTCATTTGTGACCACATGCTCTAAAAACACCAGCTGCTGTACCCATTCCAATTGGCTCAACCTAGCTTTGTGACCACTGTCAGCAAAATGATGCAACAGTTTTATTGTGTCTCTTTTCACAGGCCTCTTTTTTTTGGTGAACAGATCATTAAATCATCAACATATTGTAAGAGAGTGCTCCCCTGTTGCAGTGTTAATCCTTCCAGGTTGTCTTCTGCTGCAGAAAATATTGCCGGACTTTCGCATTACCCTCAGGCCTGACAGGTCTAAGTGTATGTCTTCCCTTTAAAGAAGAAAGGCAAACCAGTACTGAGAATTCATGTGCACAGGGATACTGAAAAATGCATTAGCCAAATTAACCACTGAAAATCTCTTACTATCTGATGAAACATGTGATATGACAGTGTGTGGATTTGTACAGTACTACTGCATTCACTACCTGCAGGTCTTGTACAAATCCCCTCTCATCTGGGTGTCCCTCATCTCTGATCTTTTTAACAGGAAATATTGGTGCTCTTACTGGCGAGGTTTCACATGGAACACTATTTCCTGCTTCTTGGAGTGAGTCAAAAACTGGTGATGCCCTCTAGAGCCTCTGTTTTTGGTTGATATTGATCTCTACATGGTCTATAATCTCTTTTGGGACCATTTCAATTGGTTGAACATGTACATCATATTTGCCCAAAGGGTTGTTGGTATGTCTGTTAACTCTAGAGAATCAGTTTTTAACTGTAACACTACTGTTGTTTTGCATGCATGCTTTCTGGTGTGAATGTCATACTGTATGCTGTTCTGAACCCAAATATTTCCATCGGTTGTGTTCTGCTTTTTGTGTTGTGTTGAGTCATACACTTAAAAAAAACACCTCTGGTCTTCTGGTATTTCTGCTGCACACAATTTTTCTTGTCAGTTGTCCTCTGAATCCATAACCTTGCCCTCTCCCTCTGCCATGATCCCTGGCTTTAGTTCCATACATCATCAGCTGGGCCATTTGATGTTCGGCTGCTGTGTCTTCATTGTTTTTTTTGTCTTTTTCTTCTCATTCTCTCAGAACCTGCTTTCAGCATGTATAGAATACCTTTCATCTGCTGCCAGACTTTCTGTATCACAGTCAGCACATTGTCTTTACCTCTTACCCTGGAAGCAGTCCTTGTATGAAGTAGGACTTCAAGTATGCTTCCCATGGAGTCATGGCTCTTTCACTATGTGGTGTGATTGCACTTGGATTGCTTTGTATAGTATGGTCAACCGCACCAGATAATTTGCTACAGTCTCATTCTATTCTATTGTAATTCTATCTATCTACTATCTATCTATCTATCTATCTATCTATCTATCTTACTTTACAGTAATGATTTTACCATTTATCTTTGTTTACTCTTTGAAATAGTCTAACATAACCTACATACATACAACCTGACAGATTATCTATTACCAGTATGTCTTGACACACCTGACTTTTTTAGCAATACTGCTGCATTTCCTGAGCTTACAAATTACCTTGGTTAGTACAGCATTGTCATAATTGATAGAAAGACTGATCAGAGCTATGAAAACCAAGCCCAATTCATAATAAATGGCAAAGTTGCAGTTTTATTGGGGGGGTGGGCGGGGGGTTATGTGCCAGACTATTTCATGGCCAGGAGCAGTGATTACCTGGTGTCTCCACTGGTTGCCTGGCAACCTCACAGTGACAAGGCTCAAGGAAGTCTTGTCTCCTCTTTCTCCAAATCTGCTCACAAGTGACCCTGCTGGTCAGCTTTCAGCCTCTCCAGCAGAAAAGCAGCCTCACCTTATGATCACCTCACAAACATGCTCACACAGGATCAGTCTTTCCCTCTGTTGTTCCTTCAATTTTACTAATCTATTTTTGTGTTTTTTGTGTATTCTGTATTTTTGAATGCTGTAGAGAATAGACTGGGAGAATATCTCATTCTCTCTCGCTCCCTCTCTCTGTCGTTCTTCGTTAGCAGAGCAGATGGTGTGAGTGAGCAGGCCGGTCATTTCTAAATCAATAGCCGGGCACATGGGAGTCACTGTGTGTATTTGGAAAAAAAAGTGTACATTGTAGCGTGCACACACAGACACACACACACACACAAAGAGGCATTTCCAAGTGCATACCCACCGTCCGTCCACAAACACACAAAAATGCACAAGGAAAAAACCCACATATCGAATTAAATACACACACATCCACAGACGCATACACACACACCTTATCTCTGCACACTCACACACAAACCAAATGGGAGGTAGAAGGAGAAGAAACGAAGGAAGGAGATGAAGAGTAAACCAATAGCCCTGCAGCTTATTTCTGCAGACAAGCTGTTGTTTAATATGACTGCAGCAGACGTCGGCCCCACGACAATCATTTAAACCTCCAGAGCCTGCTAGACTGAAGGAGATGCAAGTATCTCTCTTTTTTTCCCTCTGTTCTCATATGTTACACTGCTTTTCATGTCCTCTCTCTCCATCCCTCGTACCTTCCCCTGTTTCTCACCGAACAACAGCAGAAAGCCGGAGGTGGTGGAAACATATTAATGCTTCATTAAAGTCATAATCCACACCTGTTGTTGTCCACTTTTATTTTGAAATGATGACTGTCAATAAGATACAAAGCAACAACTACAAAACAAAAAAAGCCTGACAACTCTGAAGCCTTCTGTGGTTTAATTCTCTGTTCCAGATGTTTCTTATTTGTAGGCAACATGTCGTCTTGAGTTGCTGTTGTGCAGCTTCCACAGGGTGTGATGCACACTCTGTCCATTGTTTGGTTTGATTAAAATTTAAAGAAACAAGTTTGTCTGTTTGTTTGACTTTGTGGTTTATGGGGACATAGATTATTTAATCATCCATATGTCCCACATAGCTTGTTGGCTCTAGTACATTTTATTTTGAGAGATTGTAGGCTCCAAACCTTGATAAAGACTGTCTCATACCAAGACGAAAAGATTAGACAGTTGTGTGTTGCTTCTGAAGAGGAGATGGGGAAGTTTACTCAACGTATATTTACCAAACCACTCTGGTAGAACTCAACTCTAAAAATATTCTCTCCCTGAAGTGAATCATATTGTTTGAAAAGGCTAATCCAATAAAGCTTAAATCTTACTTTTGTGCAGTTTGTACATAGATGTGTTCAAATTCGGCATTTGCTTTGTCAGCTCAGTACTGCCCCCTGTGGCCAACAGGAGAAAAACACCCACTGCAGCCACTGTAGGCTCTGATACTAATGCTGCGTTCCATTTGCCTCGGAAGTTGTAAATCGGACATGGGAATGATGTCACACCCAAGTTTGAATCGTTCCAGTTTAGAAGTCAGAAAACTAGTTCCAGCCAGGTTAGCCATTGATAGCAATACCACTTGATAAAAAAAACATTTTGCTGTATTTTGTGCATACAAACATCATAGCAACATGTCCACAGATAGAAGTTGGACAAGATAAAAATGCTAATAAACAGGATATTACTTCAACCTTCACACTGTTGATGCGCAGGGCTACCACCATGGATTTTGATTTTCTTCAGACCTTTCGAAACGGAAATCCGACTTCAGGGTGTGTTCCAGTTGAAATTTCTGACTGGGAACTCAGAAATTCCAACTTCTGAATACAATTGGAACGCACCATAACCAAGTGGAAAGTTTAGTGAGTGAAAGTTAGGTCAGTGCAGATGTACCTTAAACATGTACTCCCGCTAATAGCCTGCAGGGGGCGACTCCCTTGGCTCCAAAAAGAAGTTTTGTGTACCAACCTGCTTCTTGATCTGCTGTGGCTGCTATGCGTTATCGATCTGCTCCTCCACGGGCTGCTGTGGCTATCTTCGCCCTAGTGCTGACTACTTGACCTCCATTGGTGCGGTTGCGTCTGCCACGACACCTGGGTTATCCGGACCTCTGGGATTGTTTTTCCCGGCAAGTTTAGACTACTTGGGCTGTTTTCCATCCAGCGATATCGTTAGCCACCTGTAGCAGCTGCCCTGCATGGACTATGGGAAGGGTCCAATACATCTCTGCGGAGCTCCGCAGTCTCGGTTCAAACTTTGCACCGGACTCTGTCTCCATTATTAAAGCCCTTGGACTCCTGCGTCGCTCCCGGTATATTCACCGGGGCTCCCGATGTAAGTGTATCTACTCCGGTTCATCCATTTCCTCCATTGTCTCCCGGTCTAAGTGACGTCATCACAACAAACACCATGTGGCTACTACACAGCTCAGTAGTAGTAGTGTTGACAGTATCATTCCAATCCATTCTGCCTCAGCTTTGGACAATGCCCTGACATTTATGATGCTGAATGTGCGCTCCCTTAACAATAAACCTCTACTTATTCATGAAATAATTTTGGAACATAAGATTGACAGCATCTGCTTGACAGAGACTTGGCAGAAAAAGCAGGACTTTTTTGCTTTAAATCAAGCCACTTCACTGGGCTATGTTTATTTACAGAAGCCCTGCTCTGAAGGGGGTGGTGGGGGGCTGGCTATGATCCATTGTGCAGACATCCCGATTAAGGAGGTCACTGTACCTGCTACCACCACATTTGAGGGTGTTGTTTTCACTTTGGCTGGGAGTTCTCAGCTCCAGTGTGTACTTGTATACCGCCCTCCCAAGGCTCCTGCTGTTTTTCTGTCTGAACTGTCTGAGCTCCTCACCCCTGTCTGTGCAACATCTCCATCCACACTTCTGCTTGGTGACTTCAACATCCATGTTGACACTAGCGGCTGCAAATTCGCTTCGGAGTTCCTGTCACTGCTGGATTGCTTCAACTTTGTGCAGCATGTGCAGGGCCCCACCCACAGTAAAGGCCACACGCTAGACCTGGTGTGTTCCACTGGCTTCCCCCTCACCAACCTACAGTGCCTGGACCTAGCAGTTTCTGACCACCATGCCATTGTCTTCAATGTTCCTGCCTCCCTGCCCAGGCAGCGCCCTAGACGGACTATCATGTTCACAGTGTTGGGAAGATTACTTTGGAAATGTAGTTGGTTACAATTACAAGTTATCCTGTTGAAAATGTAATAGTGGTGTAACTATTTCAATTACTTTCTCAAAGTAATGTAACTAATTACATTTGATTACATTTTGATTACTTTTCTTATTTTGAATGAATACTCGATTCGATTGTTAACCATTTTCACATTTTAAGACCTGATAGTGTTACTGTTAACCTTCACCGCTGGCAAACAATCTTTGCATTGTACTACAATGTCAGGGCCCTTGTCTGCTTTCTGTACTAATTTAAGGGAATTTTGTTGCGATCGGTGTCGATCTAATAAGCAGCAACACAGAGCTATAAGGACGCTTTGCTGAATGGCACATGACCAGAGACAGCCAATCACAAGCATCAGGATCCAATTTGCGGTTTTGGAAGGAGGATATGAAAAAACTACAGTATTTGATAAATCTGAGCTTTTGCAGCGATTTTTCAAATGTAACTAAAATTGTAATCATGGAAATTTCCAAAAGCAACTGTAATTTAATTACACATTTTCTCCCAGTAATGTAACGCATTACAATTATGTACATTTTGTAATTAAATTACGTAACGTCGTTACATGTAATTCGTTACTCCCCAACACTGCATTTTCAGGAACATTAAGACTGTGAGCACAGAAGCTTTGTCTAGCCTGATTGCCATCTACTGGACTACTGACTCCTCCATATCCGCACCCGATGACATGGTCACCAGCTACAATGCAGCATTATCCCTCAGCCTGGACTCTCTGGCCCCCCTTAAAATCCGGATTGTTTCATTCACCCGTCCTGCCCCCTGGTTTACCACAGAGCTTCGCTCCATGAAAGCCACTGGTATATATAAAAGAACTGGTCTCACCGTCCACCAGCTTGCTTTCAAAGATCACATTACATCATACAAGGAAGCTCTCTCTCAGGCCAGGACCCAGTATTATTCCACTTTGATTGGGTCTCAACATAATCATCCCAGAGCACTGTTCTCTACTATCAACAGACTACACTCCCCCCGTACTGCCCCCCACCCTTTTGCTGGCTCTGACCTCTGCTCCAAGTTCCATTACTTTTTTCAGGCCAAGGTTGACTGCATCCACCAGCAGCTTCTAGTTCCACCCTCCTTTAGGGTCTCTCTAATGATCTGTATGAAACCTTTCAATCAGCCTACAGGGTCCACCACAGCACAGAGACCACCCTTGTCAAGATCACAAATTACCTTCTGATTGCTGCTGATTCTGGCTGCATCAGCATCCTGGTTCTGCTGGACCTGACGGCCGCTTTCGATACGGTTTCCCACTCAATCCTGCTCAACCGCCTTTCTACTCACCTTGGACTCACTGGTACTGCTCCATCCTGGTTCACTTCCTACTTATCCAACAGAAAACAGTTTGTCACATTTAATGGATCCAGCTCCCACCCTGCCCCAGTTAACCATGGTGTGCCACAAGGTTCCGTACTTGGTCCCCTCTTCTTTACCATCTACATGCTCCCGCTCGGCCAGATCATCCACCGCCACAGTTTGAATTTCCATTGCTACGCTGACGATATCCAACTCTATATCAGCACATCACCTTCCACCCAGCTCCCTCCGCAATCCCTCATCAACTGCCTGCATGACATAAAAGTCTGGATGACCATCAACCTGTTCAAACTCAACAGTCAGAAAACCGAACTCATGGTTGTCGCTCCCAAGAATCTGCTCCACAAAGTAGGTGATCTTGTCCTCCAAGTTGATGGCTCCAGCATCTCGCTGTCCTCGAAAGTGCGCAATCTGGGTGTTATTTTGGACTCCACACTCTCATATGACACACACATTAAATCTGTCACCAAATCTGCCTTCTTCCACCTAAGGAACATTTCCAGACTCCGTAGTTCACTCTCTGACTCAGTTGCTGAGACTCTCATACATGCATTCATCACCTCACATCTGGACTATTGTAATGCCATCTTGTATGGGGTCCCCAATAAAACGCTGGACAGGCTCCAACATGTCCAAAACTCAGCTGCCAGGGATCTCACTCGAACTAAACCCTGGCAGCACATCACCCCCACACTCAGCTGCACTGGCTTCCAATTAAGTTCACCACTTTTAAACGTCTTCTCCCTACCTATAAATCTCTTCATGCCATTGCACCCCAGTACTTAACGTACCTCGTTTTTTCCCTTTTTACCACCCTTCACGGGACCTGCGCTCCATCGACTTGGGCCTCCTGTTCATCCCCCGCACCAGAAGGTAAACCTTTGGGAGCAGGGCCTTCAGTGTGGTAGCTCCTACACTGTGGAACTCGCTCCCTCCTAACATTCACCAAGCACCAACTCTGGACTCTTTTAAATCAATGTTGAAAAGGCACTTGTTCCTGCAGGCTTTTGCCGGCTAAATGTGTGTTTTTGTCTGTACTGTACTGTTGTTGTCTGTGTTCTTGTTATTGTGAAGTGACCTTGGGTTTCATGAAAGGCGCTATACAAAATAAAGTTATTATTATTATTATTATTAGTATTATTATTATATTATCATTATCATTATTATTATTATTATTATGTCAGGTCTGGAAATTCATTGGCAGACCTTGTTTAGTCTAAGGTTAGCAAAGTCTCAACACAATAACATTTACAATACACTTATTTACAGCCTTGTAACTTTAAATATTGTGGAGGCAGATATGTGTGCATCATGGTAAAATGTGAGACAGTTGTACCAGTTGGGGATGTCAGAACAAGCCCTTTTAAGGAGTTGTTTTTACCATATCGATATTGCCAAAGGAGAACAGATGTTAGGTTTCTAGGAAATCTGATGTTGGCTGAACATGTCAGGTCAGGTTGACCTGACACACACGTTGATCAGACACTAAAACAAATAACACCTGCACGCAACACAGTAGTATAAAGTGCTTGAATGTACAGGGTTTGGGAGGCAGTTTTCCACTGACTCGCTGTCTGTTGTTGTCATCTGTTCGTTGGTGTCTGCCGTGTTTGCTGCATCATCAATAAAAGTCCCAGTTGGCTATTCGACGACTTCTGTTCTCAGTCTCTTACTTTAGGGTTACTGAATTTAAGTAATCAAGTACAGAACCCTAACCCTAACCCTAACCCAGTTCACAACATTAAGAACTAATTAAGAACTTGACTCAACTCTATTTAACTTTCTGTTTAAACTTTAGTCAATTTTTAGTTCTGATTGTTGCGGCTTGTTTTGGTCCATAAATTAGCGAGCAGTGTTTCAAGAGCAGGAACCAAAAGCAGCACAATGAAGAGACAATGATTCCAAAACACAATCAATTGACAATGAACAAAAGCGAGGAAGGTTCAAAATACCCGTAATTATTCTTTAAATGCTTCTGTGTCAGCTGTCTTTACTCTCACAGACAGAAATCAAACAGTGTACTCACTGCCACTGGGGAAGTGGCACAATTGGTGACTAAAGCATGTGAAAATGAGTTGAAACCCAGAGGAGATTCTGTGGAGCTGTGGCAGAGTTATCAGACCACCTCTGAGTGTGCTGAATAACAGGCGGCATTTGGGGCTGAAATTAAAACCGGGGTTGATGGGGAGAATCACTGACATGATCAGCCGACTGGATTCAAATTAGGAAATAGTAATTACAAATAATTAATCTCCAGTAATCCCCTTTGAATGGGGTTTACTTTAACCCACCTCTGTGAGCTTTACACTGCAAATATCCATCTTAACATTTTGTCTGTTAGTGAATCTGAAAAACATTTGAGAAAATATCATTTCTATAATGGCTGATATAATAATAAAAGTAAATTACTGCCAATACATTTAGTTTCCAGCTCAGAAAATGACTTCAAACTAACTGACTATCATCTTGAAAGATTAATAAGCCATATACTAATGTTCTGCCTGTAACATACAGCATGTATCTAGTGGAATAAATCAACAAACTTATACACAAAGCCATAAAGGAGAGAAAAAGCTGGCTGACAAATACTCTCAGCTCCAGGCAACTTAATTGTGAAGAGGCAAGCCAAAAAGGGAGATGAGGGAGGGAAAAAAAACAAGCGAGGCAATTCATCCATTAGTTTATGAAGTTCCTTCCCTGAAGGTGTGAGGACGTGATTGGAGGTCACTGACACTGATTTGTGTATATGTGTGTGTGTGTGTGTGTGTGTGTATGTGTGTGTTTTAGCTGTGAGTTCTATTCACTGTGTGGTTTGTTACTTTGCACACAACAGCTGGGTGGTAGAAATGGAAAAGGCTTTTCATTGATATCAGACCACAACACAGATCTCAGATTAAAATGAGATAAATCAAATCATTCCATTTTTATCACGGCCTTTTTTTGTACATTTTTTTAACCAGCACCAGTACATGTGTATTTGAAATGAGTGATGAAGATTAGTCTTTTAATTTCCTGCAGAAATCCTGATGATCATTGTCAGTGTTGGAAGAACACTTGGATCCTTTAAGTAACATTTGCCTTCCCAATCTCCTAATAATTATTTTTATTTACTGCTGATTTGCAAAAGAAAACACATTTGGAGAGAAATGCAATGGCGGCAGAATTGCGTTTTCTATTAACATAATGGGTTCGCCAGCAATCTATCTCAGTATCTGCTCCTGCAATACAATAACTATAACTAAAACATGATCACATTTTTATGGTTATGTTCAGGCACTCAGAGCACTTGATTCAATACTGAAAAAGTCAACAGTGATTTGAAACACAAGACATGTGCTTCAGTTATAGGAAACAGAAGCATCTTTTCCTAACTTTAACTTTAACCTCTCTCTGGCATCACAGTCATCATCCACTCTGATCTCCCTAGTAAAATGCATTTAAAGGATAAGTCTGACCAAACTTTAAAAGACCCATACCAACAGTAGTCAGACTGTATTAAGAGACAGAGAGACATATTTCTGGTTAAAGTCTTTGAATGAGATTTGTTGACAATAAGCAACGATTAGCAGTGGCTCCTTTATTATACAGTCTATGATATCACTGGATTATTAGGGCCCGGGCGCTGACCAGCGCAAAGCCCTATTGTATCTGTAAACCGACATGCATGGATGGGCGAGGGCCCATTCACCGCTGCTTGCAGCTTTAATTATTATTGATGCATTTACATGTAGACAGAATTTAATCTTGCAACCAGTTGAGGTAAAGTTCATTCAGTAGTTGCCAACCTGCGTATTGGGAAGAAAAAATGAAGGCGTCACCTCACCAGATATACTTCCATTACACAAAATAATGTGTATAATATTAGATACTTTCACTTGTTCAGGCCAAACATAGAGAGAAAAATCCCTCTCTGGTTGACTGCTCATGACTCAAATGCACATGAAGTACACTAACCTGTCATGAGAGGTTAACAAGAATAGACATAAACTAAGGGGTCACAAGCCATTAAAGGAAAACAACAACTGCTTTAAACAAGTTAATCACTTAAAAATTGATAATAGTAACTAAAGTTCTCAGAATCAATACAACCAAAGAGTTCAACTTTGGAGTAATAAGTTAATCTCTCTCTCCCTCCCTCTCTCTCTCTCTGTCTATATATATATATATATATATATATATATATATATATAATACCATATATCATAACCTGTGATGAAAGTTGGTGTAGCAAAAGTATTAGAGACCCTCTCTGTGTGCTATTTCACTCATTATATTCCAATAGAACCTCCAAATAAATATGTTGGCCCACACTCCCTCAGGTGAGTGTAGACAAAGGTGAAAATTGTGCAGCCTTAACACTCACCTTTGACAGCAAATCAACAATTCTGTGCATTTCCACATCTCCCTGGAGCTGAATAATGGGATTTCACTCCATAACCACGTCATTTAGAAGAGCTCTATTCCTCTGCTGCAGTCTGGATCATACAGCAGTGCTCTGTCTCCTCACAGGGTTACGATTTAAGTGTAGCATTTTTTCAGTATACAACAGCAGGTTAGAAAGAGAGAGCTTAGATGAAAAACAGTACTGCAGTAATTACTGTGATGAATAACAATGAATTGTTAAATAGTAATGAATAGTCATACACAGTAGAACATGTGTATAAATGTACCACATATTCAAATGCGAAACCCTTTAAATAAAACTGATTTTAATCAAAAAATATGTCTAGAACACAATGGCTGACATTAATGTTGATGTAAAATGTGGCTTTTAGCTCAAACCAGTTACCATAACAGTCTTATTTCTTATTATCAATCCTATTAACTTTGTAATTAAAGCTACCGTGTTGAAAATGGATGACTGATGTCCACCACTGGTAGTTTAAAAAAAGACATGGTGGTAGTCAGGGCCGGTTCTAGATGGATTGGTGCCCTATGTGAGATTAGGTGAGATTAGATTGGTGCACTGAGCTGTGTGTAAATTAGCCTTATTTGTCATATTTTAAGTCATTGCTAATTTTGATTTATGCATTACTAAAATAAAAGCAGTTGCACCACAGAGATTAGTTACAACATAACTCTAAGTAACAACTAATTGGTTAAACATGCTGCCAGTGTAGACGTACCATAAAATGTAACAGAATAGTTTTTTGTCACACAGCATCATTTTTTAATAAACTACAGCCAATCTGCAACACAGTAATCTATTATTATACTTTATATATAGATATGATATTATGTAGGTATCGATCTAGCTTACAACAATGTACTATGATGCCAAATGGCTCATACCAACCAGAAAGGTTATCTTTGATTGCTGATTGGCCACTTGCCTTAATCATGACTTTACATGTAAACTAGTTTGGTTATGTGCCAATGGTGCAACCAATTTTAAGTAGCTTAATCAATGACAACACATCCTAAATTAGGAGAGAACTCACACATAAATGGTGCAACCCAGTAATGTCTGTGTGTATAGATCATTATCACTGATATTGGTCAGCAAAGTTATCCAGATAGCTATGTGTAGCCATTCAGATTCATATCCTTCAATCCATCTGGAAGCTATTGTAGCATCATTAGCATCTAACTTAGCATTAGCTTTAGTGCTATATGACTACTAGCTAGCTACTATAAATGAAACAGCATTGTAATATTAACATATGACCACATATCTCTGTTGGGATTTCTTTTCATCTTCAGTTTACTACTTTTCATAATAAAATAAAATGTGAACATAGATATCTATCTCTTGACTCTGGGATTGTTTTCTCTGTTTTGTCCATCCCATTCCTGACATTCAAACAGTACAAAATAATGTCAAATAAAATAGAAACATAGAATCTTAAAACCACAACTCAGTGCAAACTAAACCATAAAATACACACATACACCTAAATACAGTAAAGACTGTAAGACCCAACCAAAGATTAATAGCACAGGAAATTCCATTTAACTGATGACCTGTCACTGTATGAATAAGCTCTGACTTAACCTCTGAAAGTCCATCAAGTGTGGAAAATGAAATGTTGATTTTCTCCTTAACACCCTATTGATAGTGTGCTACATCTTTAACCCTTAGAGACCCACTGTGGACCCATCTTTGTGTTTTTATAGGTGTGTGTGTGTGTATGGGGGGGGGGGGGGGCTTTAGGGGGAGATAGCAGGTCAGCATTATACCACAGGTCATATACATCATCTTGAAATCTGGCAGTCTGAAGTCTTTCTAGTCAAAAATCTGTATTAAACATTTTGTTTTTGTTCTGCGCCTATTTAAACTGTGAAAGTTTAGACTTAGAACATTATGATGGAAGTGTATGATGAACATATACATACTCAATAAGTGAATCAATACATGTTCTCATAAGTTGTTGACATTAAGGAATATCAGAAAAATTCATGCTGTGATTTGGTATCAAAAACTTTTGACATTTGGAGATTTCTGTTAGAATTGCATTTTTCATATGATTGGATGGCGAGCACTTCTGTTGAAAATTACTCCGAAACCCTCTTATTCTTAATAAAAGCAGGAAAGCCAAACATCCTCTGAATGCCTCTGGTCTCTAGTATGAGGTCATTTTTCTTACAGCGAGGTCAACGTTCAACAAATGGTCTCAATTAATTAGTTACTATGGGGACTAAGGTCAACACACTGAATACAGTCTTTGCTTTCTAGTCACACCCAATTTATACAATGCCAACTCTGTGTAGTGACCCCAGTATGCCCAAATATTCAAATCCACCATTTTTAGAATAGGTAAAAATAATACATTAATACCATATGTAAAAAAGTACATGGTTCTCACCCAAATCTGCATGGAATGAGCATAAAATAGACAAGTCTGGAAAGAGGAGACTTGTGGTCTACATAAAGGACCGGTTTTCATTCAGATATCTAGATGTGAAAGGTCAAGAGACGCCTTTGAAAATGGCCATGCCCGTTTTTTTTGCGTTCCGCCTAACAAGCTACCATGGCGAGCCAACGGATGCCTGAGGTTGTAAAACTGCTCAGCACAGCTTCTGAAAGACAGTAATGTGAGCTGAGATCACAGCCACAGGGTTTGTTAGAAAGACAAAATCTTTGTCTTTTTCTTTGTGCCCATGTTTTCAATGAAAATGAATGGATCTCTTGTACATCTGCATGACTACACACCACTAGAGGTAAGTGAGCCCTTTCTTCTTTTTCTTTTTTTTCTTCTTTTTTTTTTTTGCTTGAGCTTAATGCTTTTCCGTCAGTGCTCATTATCAGTTTGGCTGGCCAATGTTCATCTTCTCATTAGTTTTGGTTCATAAATTGTAATTTGAATACACACAATCTGCAGCTATAAAGTTTACAGCTCTTCTCACCTCATATCATTCCATTTTTTCCCCCTTTTCTCTCATTTTCTCCTCTGCACGTGTTTCTTTAACATGTGATTCTTTTGTTGTAGCTGCTACACTGAAGAACTGCAGAAAAAAAGCAAAGACGAGTTTACTGTTGCCGAAGGCGGTATGTGAGTGTGTGCGTGTGTGTGTGTGTGTGTGTGTGTGTGTGTGTGTGTGTGTGTGTGTGTGTGTGTTTGCGGGCTGCTGAATGGTAAATGTGCATGAGGGAATGCTTGTGTCCATATGTGTGTGTCTGTGTGTGTGTGTGTGTGTGTGTGAGCATGTTCATCTCGCGGAGATAACAGCTGTGTTGCCAGGAGAGAGGAAGAGAGATTGAGAGGGAGACAGCGAGAGGAGGAGAGAGAGAGATGACTCCCAGAGGTGCTTCTGGGTGCCTAATAGTCTGAGAGATTCTGTCACAAAATATTGCCTCTACTGTTCTACAGGGGAGCTTTAGGGAGATTGCGCGGGTGGAGTAAGATGAGGTGGGGCGAGGACGAAAAGATGAAGGTTTGAGTCTCAGTCTCAGTCTCCCTTTGTGGCTCCCAGTCCCCTCCTGGACCAATGAGGAGACGAGACTGAGTGAGATCACATCCCATGTAAGGCCTTGTGTAATGAGACTGGCTCCCTGCTGCCTTGCTTAGGGACACGTTGGGGCGTCGTACACCAAATCTCCTTCTTCCCCCGCTGTTGGTTTACTGCTGCTGCTGCTGCTGCTGCTGCCATTACACTCAACAATTGTTTCATTTATCTTTTTGTGAGTGCGAATGCTTAAGAAAACACACTCCCCTGTTTAATTATGCAGGGGCCAAATATACAGCATATTTCTGTTTGTGTGGAAAAACTTTGCTGTGTTATGAGCACACACACACACACACACACACACACACACACACACACACACACACACACACACACACACACACACACACACACACACACACACACACACACACACACAGTCTTGAGCAAACACTTTGATTTTTTTTGTCTTAATCTTCCAGATCAGAAAACATTCATGTAGATCATTTTGGAATTGAATGACTAACTAGCTTACTGTGTTGTTTTACTTTGAAGGTCTTGGTGAGATAAGTTCCTGTCAGAATGCATGTTAATAAATAAACTCTCATTTTCATTTTCAGGTTGTTTTTTTTTCTTCATTCATTAACATTGATAAGAACTTCTAGCTTGTCTTTTAGCTGTTATTTATCCTTTTATGTAGTAATAAAAAGCTTTTAAATGCTCATTGCTTTTCACATTCTAACTCATTATGCCTGCAGTTATAAAACAGTAACCCATTAAAAAGGGTCTTGACTTCCTCACTTGCCAACTACCTATCATGTCTACAGTAAAAGTATAAATGTAATTATTAAGTTAGTAAAGGCTTTTTACAACAACCTATCAAGTCTCCAGTTGTAAATGTTTTATATGATGTTAAAAATGATTTTGGAGCAGATACTGTACAGATTTTTCTGTTGAAGTGGTCTTCTTAATGAACTGAAGACCTATCTGAACCCTGTAACACTGTCCCCTACAAATTATTATTATGTTACATGTATATGTTAATTATTTCTCCAATTATGTTGCATTACCAAACTCAATAGCTGTCAATAGTGCAAAAGTGCAAACTTTATTTACTGCACTGAAGCCAGGAGGTGATCAGCGCTGGTGGCTGGCTATATAAAACACAGGATGTGGACACACACTCCTGAGTCCTGTGTGTGTGTGTGTGTGTTCGAGTTAACCCTCCTGTTGTCTTCCTGTCAATCATGCAACTGTTGTCCTCCCAGGTCAAAATTGATCTAATCTGATTGGACTGTTTATAAAGCATAAAGTATGAATTATCACCCAATTCTGTTAGATCTTTTACACTGATGTTTTGGATCGTATGGCAGTAAGCCTCATTTAAATAAAACTTTTTTGGGTTAACGCCTGTTGGCTGCCTGGGTAAAATTGTGTCGTCAATTAAACAACGATAATTGTACAGCATGGTCTGATATTTTTATTTTATTTCTGAACATTTCACTTCTACCACATTTTGTCTTTGTGACAGCAGAAAACGAGTCCTGCTTTATGTTTCCTGCAAACCAGCCACAGAGATTTTTCACAACCTGACAACCAAAATGTTGTTATGGTTCTATCATTAGTAAATTGCTTATTAACTATTAATAAAGCCATTAGCTGCAACTTTATAAATGGATTTTATAAAAGGGCAGACGTGTCAGGTGAAGCTGGTATAAAAACATAAATGAACCACTTAGTATTAGTATATTTTGTACATTACATACAGTAGTTATACATCTAAATGTGTTTGTCTTTATTGTGATTTACAATTCTCCTGTTTCAACAAATGAGAAGGGTTATAAGCCTTTGTGGTTCTAAATGGAATCACTTATCTAACCAAAGAGCCTTGAGACTTCTCTGGCTTCAGCCACATCGCTGATTTAAAGATCTGAGCTTAGAAAAAAACACGATTAATATTTTAAAGCATTTTGAGTTTATACAAAAGTTGATTCATATTTTATAGCGTTGAACATAGATCTGCTGCATATTCTCTAACACTTTCCATCAGCGAGTGGAAACCGACTGCGATCGCCGCAGCTTATTGGACATCAGTGGGCCGCTCTGTGGATGCAACATGATGAGCTATGAAGTGTGCTGCCTGCTGGGTGATTGATATACGTTATCCCGACTAGATAGAAGGAAATTGCTGTTGTCCGTCTCATTTGCACTCATTGATCCCGCTGAAGGCTGGAGGGAGTGAGAGACAGAGGGAGAGAGAGAGAGAGAGATGGTTGATGTTGGTGCAGGTGGGAGTTAGCAGCAGTCCAGAGCTTTTCATTAGCCAATCCAGCTCCATCTAAGCACAGCATGTAGGGATCCTCTCCAGGAAGTACAACACAGGGGTTTGGCAGCATTTGTCTCAAATGAGTTAAAACACATTTGTAGGGCAAGGTGATAATGTCATTAATTCTTTTTCCATATAATCAAGGAGAAAATGTTCTTGATACAGACTACATTTTTAGGAAGGTATGGTATTAACATCACCAACCTTTATCCAAATGACTGTATGTACTAGTTACTAATCAAATTGTGTGTTTTTCACCATGGAAAAGTGTAAGTGTACTTAAAGCTGTAAGCATGCATACTATCATAGCCAGATTTCTCTTTTCTCTGGCCCCAGATTGATGTTTAATTAGACACATTAATACAAGAATATGAAACATTTCATCTTAAACTGAAATAACTTCCAGATATTATATTTACATGCTAGCCAAATTACACAATGATAAAATCACAAGAGATATTGAGAAATGTCGTTTATTAGCATAATTAGCAGGTTGCAGAAGCATGGAGCAACATGTTCAGTGGTAAAGTATTCCATTATTTTATTTTTTTTAAATCTTGCAGCAACCTGCTCATACTAGCAACTAGTAGCCTAAAACAATATTAAATGTTTTATTATTTAGTTGAGACTTAGGCAGCACACAGGTAGAGTTATGGAAAGATTGTGATCTTTGTTTAATACAGAAAAAGTCTGCATTGACCTGAAATATGTATTCACTTTTGATTCAGGTTCAGACTAGAGAGACTGATAAAATGTCACTGTGTCAAATGAGATGATTACAGGGTCATACATTCTTGCAGTGACTTGGCCAAGACACATGACAGACTATACATTGGTACCCAACCAATCATAGCCTGCCATCTTTCATGACCTGTGTGATGTCATCAGAAGGAGGTGCCACAGACTGATCTCCAGGAACAGTATGTATCTAGCTCCATGTACTTCTCTTCTGTTTCACAGTTCCACTTCACATCATGAGCAGTACTAACATCATTTCTATTTTACTTTGCCATGTTTAAAGTTCTGCACAGAAGAGTGTTCTGTGAACCTGCTGGTCAACATCGCAAAGCACATTGTAGAAGTTGTCGTATTAGGCACGATAAGGTCAATAAATGTTTGTCAGGACATCATGAGATGTTCCAGATGTGGCATTGATTGTCACAATGACAACTTATAGCCCCAATACCTTACATCTGTTGAGTTGGGCTTTTATCAGTGAATATAGGTGTCACTTCTGACTCTTTTCTGAATGTTTTTGTCCTCACAACTAGTGTAACTCATTACACTGTTGCTTCAGCTGAGGAGTTGTAGCTCATCTACACATAGCTGAAAATGTTGCAGCCGTCTTTGAACAAAAAATATTACTCCACAGTTGATTTCTCTCCATTTAATGATTGTAGAGTTTAAAAATTCTATATAAAATCTTGGTTATTACTTATAAGACTGTACATGATGAAGCCCCTGAGCACATCTGTAAATTATTAGTGTCCATATAGTTATTTAAAGTCTGTCAGATCAGCAAACTTTCTGGATGTTTCCAGAAGTTGATTTAAAGATGAATACGATCGCCTCTAAACATTGGGCTAGTTTAAACTTCAGAAAACTCACTTATAACTGCTGTTTTTCTGTTTTATTGTTTGTAATGTGACCTTGCACACTATTGTCTCATAAGGCAATGCACAAAAGGAATTAAACAGCTGATGAAAATGAAAGTAGCATGTGGATGGTGGTCAGACAGCTCCAGGATAAACTCTACAACAGCAAACATCATTACAATTTTATCAACATTATTAGATCACATTAATAAATAACACATCTGATATTAGCAGCAAAATGTTTATATTGTGTTTTTCTAATATATCCACTCATCTGCTTCTTTTTAATCTATCATTTTCATTCATAAAGGGTTCATTACAGCAGCGGGAATCCACAGAGACGTTTTCCTCATCAGTACAGTGATCGTACTAGACAAGACAAGAAGAGACTGTAATGACACCAAGCAATACTCCATCCCCCCGCCCCCTCCAGATAGAGTCCTCCAGCTCTGTTAAAGTCACATGTGAACCTTCCTCTGGCTGAACGCATAGCAAGTAGCAGTACAATACACTGAAGCTTCTTATTCAACTCTAGCGAATATTATGTTATGTCTGATTTTATTTATGATGCTCTCAAATCCCCATGTGTCCTCCTAGCTCACTGCTCATGTTGGAAGAGTGCGAGCAGCCAAAGGTGTGTTCAGATATAGCACAGATGAAAAATATCTTAAAAGAAAAATTGTGTTAAAAGCAGCATCAGGTTTGTTGAAATGTACATTTAGTATTTTTGTTGGTTTTATGTCAAATAAAACGTCAAATGTCAAACGGTGTAACCACAAAAAGAATGATAAATATTCAATATTTATCCACCTACAGTCAAAGTCAAAGTCAGCTTTATTGTCAATTTCTTCACATGTACCAGACATACAAAGACATACAGATAAGACAAGACATTTCCTAACCCTAAAAAGTAAACATTGAAGTGCACAACAGATAAGACATTTACTAATATTAAAAAGATAGACTATAAAATATAAAATCTAGGAGTCTACTATGTATATGTAGGAAGTAGCAGCATAAGTTTTCTGTATAAGTCAAGTTGTGGTGGTGCAAAAAGGCAGTCAGTAATGGCAGGAAAACTTCTGTAAGATATATTTGTAACAGTAACAATAACATTAACAGTGCAAAAAGAATAGTATTTAATATAAAAAGTTATAATGTAAGATCATGCCAAACTAGTTGATATGGTATTTTATTGAGAATTTAGTGTTTTTAAGCAAGTTGAATTGTTTGGTACAAATTTTTTATGGTTACACCACTTTGACATTTTTGCCATAATCCTCTAAAAGCAGAAATTTGATGCTGGGTCCATAAAAAAGAATGTGTTCAAGTTATTCATATGTTTATTTTCACATTTTAACCCTTTAAATTTGACTAAACCACATGGACACAAAAAACCCATCACTGACCTGTACTGTATATGAGCAGTGGAGTGTTTATGCAGCCAATGTAGCCAAAGGACAAGCTTATTCACTGAGAGTTCATAGTACACACATCAACTTCATGTGTGAGTGTGTGTGTGTGTGTGTGTGTGTGTGTGTGTGATGGATCACACAGACTGATTTGAAAACTTACCATGTTTTTCTATGTAAGGCTTGAATTATACTCTATTCCACTCTATGAATGTGCACAGAGGAGGATGTTATGGGAGATGAGCCGATTTTGCACACCTCCAAAAACCTCAATAAGTTGCGCGGCCCTGTGTAATGAAAAAGCTGACTCGGTTATTTAACTGCCTTTGCCACTGAAGCTGCTGACAGAGAAGTGCGCTCGCATTCCACATTATTAAATTTGCCAAAAAATCTCTATTCAGAGAGGGAGAGCCTCTAAAGTTCCTCACAAACATGGCACAGCACTCAGAGAATATTGCTAAAAAAAACAGTTCTTTTGAAGGCAGGCGCCCTGGATCTGCCCCATAACTGGATGTGAAAAAGCTGATCTTAGCTCTGTCCACCAAATATCTGCTAAATCTGTAACTTTTTGAGATATCTTGCTAATAAAAATACAAGTGAAAACACAAGCTTCTTCCAACTTTTACTTGTGGATTGAATAATTATGTAAAACTGTGTAATATCCATTATTTCAGAAGTGGAGCTATTCGACTGGACTGGATCTGATTTTTAATAAAAAGCAGACACCGGCCCTATATATCAGCTGCCCCCCCCCCCCCCCCCCCCCTCCTCCATTCCCCTACCTAACATCAGAAACAGCTTTCAGGGGAAGAGTGGGTAGAGAGTAGTCTGTATATATGTATATATGACAGATCACAGGCAGTGGCTAAATAGGAAACAGAAGGCTCCATTTGGGGTTCACCCAAAGGTCTGCCGCATCCTGCTGCCACAGCCATGCATTTATTCTAACATGGCTGCCGGTTATTTGTGCATTACAGGCCTACTTTGAGTGATACCATTTTCAGTTTAATGTGGAAGAGGCGGGAGGCGGCGAACCATCCATCATCAGCTCCTAAAAGTCACAGAGTGAGAAATGACAGAGTGCTCCCAGAACATTGTTCAAACCCCCAAAAAGGCCAACCCCTCCATAACTGCTCTATAAAAAAAAAAACTGTGTGGCTGGTAACCTGTCTGTTTTTCTCTGCCTCCCTCTCCGCGACAGGAATTAGATGGTTAGATAAACAGCGTACAGAGGAGAGCTGACATTTCAGAAAATGGAGAAAACTGTAAAAAGAAGGGCACTGAGCCCCCCCTAAAAGGCCACTCAGTTAAACTAAGCATTTGTTTATTCGGCAGTATGAAACCCTATTTGTATTCCCGTCAGAGGCGACAGTGGAAGTGAATGGAGGTCAGCATGGCACTGTTTAAAATCCTGGCAGAGAATTAACAACATCTCTGAGGCACAAACAGCTTTGGTGCGCTTCCATTAGAGAACCTCTGTGGACTTCATATGAAGCTGCACCACTCTGTCCTGCATGTGTCATATTCTTAGAATAACAAGGACCCTGTTTTAATTGTGCAATGTGCAATGATAAACACAGAGTGGTGGGTCTTGGGTGAAGAGACTGTGATGCTATAATTCTACTGTCACATCATAAGTGGTCAAATCTTATTGTAATGTCTCGCAACAGTGTTTGCATTGTAAAGCAGCCACAGTGCTAAAGCTACTGCTGCTCTGCCAAGGCCTGTTCATGGTTTCTGGGAGGCTGTGAATGTCCATTTATGCTCAACGTACGTATGAAAATGTATACGTCCTTTTCAAACGATGTTACCGTCACTGCTCACATACTTCCATGAGTCCTTTAAGTTGGCATGGATGTTAACCAATACATCCACCAGGGGGCAGCACAGAGTCAAAGGTTTATGACAACAACAAACTCAACAACAAACATGGCGACTGTGGAGGAGATATTGATAATGTTCCTCTTGCATAATAGACAAAAAATATATGTATAAAGTTTCTAACCAACTCACACAACCTTTCCTCAAAAAGTTCCACCATTGTTATTTCTTCTTCATGTCTCATTGTCTCATTAGAGCTACGTATCGAGTAGTGACAGCAACACTCCCCCCCCCCCCCCCCCCGCCCCCCCCATGGTTTCCGGTGGTACTGCTCCGTTTGGTCTGTAAACTTTATGGAAACGTGCAGAAATACGGACGAAATGAACGCAGAGCACTGACAGAAAACTCCGTCCGTATCTGGATCCGTATTTAACGTTGAGCATAAATGGACCTTGAGGGTCTGCAAAGGACCGTTTCAGCTTTGGGGTAATTTTACAGGGCCTGAAGGACAATCTGGGGGTAAAACAAGTTGAAAAATTCCTGGGTGGGGCTTGAGGTTGGCTCGGCGATGATTGGATATACTCAAAGCAGGATGTGACGTCAACAGAAAGCGCCAAACTAAGCGATTACGCAACGATCGAAACTGTTACAGGTGGGTCCTATCAAGGTCCTACTCTGCAATGGATACCCAACGGCTGAGAGGAGCGAGTGAGAGGACGTTCCTGTAAAGTTCCTGCCTCCTAAATTTTACCCAGAACTTCCTTAATGGAAACGGGACTCAAGATACAAGTTGCATCGTTTTCCCATGTCCACATAGAGATGTGTGCATCCCGTGCCAACTCTGCATGCAATAGAAAGTCAAACTGGAACCTTGTCCCATATATTGTAAGCGTGTACTTTATTCTCTGCTCTTGGTCCTTTGCCATTAAGCAGCCACACACACCAAATGTGACTTTTTTTTTGTTTTTCTGCCAAATACAACAAACAAAGGAACTCTTCTTTTATTGCTGTCTTTATTGTATTATATTCAGAATTGTGTACACACCTAGATGTCCATGTGACAGTCTGCAGCTTTTCACATGCACAGATGTTCTGACATTGGGCGAGAGGCAGGGTACACCTGTCAATCAAACGTCTCACGTAGTACACAGACCGACAACCATTTACACTTTCATTTAGAACTATGAGTAAATTGGAGTCACTAATTCATCTGGCTTGTTTTATGTTTTTGGTGTGAACCCATGCAGGCACAGGCAGAACATGCAAACACCACACAGAATGGAGTCAAAGTTGGTGTGTGTGACTGTGGGTTCTAACCCAGAACTATCTTACCGTGAGGAAACAGTGCCAACCACTGTGCAGCCCTGCATGCATATGGTAAACATGAATTGGCCTTAATGTGCGTCTCATGCTATGCAAAGCCTCATGTTTGGAGCTAATTAGCAAATGTTAGCATGCTACACATTTTTTTTTACCTCTTTCCATGAAATGATTGTGACTGTGAATGTGATTTATTATTGATAGATAAAGTGTATATATTCTCTAAATTGTATTGATCAATCTCATTGCACCTGGTCAAAGGTGATTACTGATGTGTATAAATAGAAAATAAAAAGAGGAATGTGTCAACAAAATTATTCCAACTTTATGGGCGACCATGTACTTTATTTATTATCATCATTTCATTTTATGCATCTTGCACAAGCTACATTGTGATGGTGACATTTTTTGTAATGTGATAAGGTATGTCACCCAGTGATACAACATAGTAAAAATTCATTAATGTAGCAATTAATTAAAGTAAATCAATACCAATATTTACTGTACATATTTAAATGATTACAGTATATTGTAATAATCATTTAATTAGTCAAATGGCTAACATTCATTGATGATGAACATGATAAACAATACCTTCTAAACACCAGCACCTTAACATTATTCAAACTTTTATTTAATCAGGTAATCTCACCATGATCTTCTCTGTTAAAACTGTCATAAACATGTTCACAGCAGAAAAAATGATATTAAAGTATAATTCATGTATGATTTTGTTTGTCTATTTTGTAATAATTTAATTATAATTGATGATGGCAGATTTTCTTCTACACTATCACTATTTCCATGCAGCCACACAGAGTATGAGAACATACAGAGACATTATCTGTATCTGGAACCAGTTAAAACCATCTCGGCACGGTCCAATGAGGTTTAGTCTAGTCAAGTAGTAAACAGTCAGGTGAGACAGGGAGGACAGCCAATCAGGCTCCTCTGGCTGCCAGCTGATTAAGCGTTGCTGCCTCATTAATCACAAACAACAGCTTTGGTGCACGGTAATTAATTAATGTATTTTAATCAAATCAAAACAAGATGGTCCTATTGTTTGGAGAGAAGTGTGGCTGCATGGTGATGAGAGAAATTACAGGGCTTCAGTATGAGACCTGTCTTGGAAGGCTCTAATTGAGATATTGGCCGTGTTCAACTGAACCAGATGGGTTGAAAGAAGTAAGAGATGACTGGCGCCAAACAGAGCAGGCTGCATTAACACACGTCCATTAACAGGGGAGGTTAGTCCTGTGTGGCAGTGCTTTCCAGAGACTACTAATGCACACTAATCCAACTCACATGTTGATGCTGGCAACATGGAAAGTTTTTTCTATATGTTCATCCTGTACTAATTAATTGGCAGCTGCCAAAATAGACCAAGGTTTCCAGTCTGTGTTGAGCCCAACATGAACGTCACTCATGACTAACAACAGATATGCGCTCTTAAGACAGTGTGTGTGTGTGTGTGTGTGTGTGTGTGTGTGTGTGTGTGTGTGTGTGTGTGTGTGTCATATACTGTAGTGTGTTTTATGAAAAAAACTCTGTCTTCTGTTGAATTCCAGCTTTTAGTTTTCAGAAGTGGGAGAGATATGTTTCCCTCCCTTCCAATATAACCTTTATCTTCCTCTTAAAATTGCACATAAACATTGCTCTCTGAAAAGCAGTGGAAATTTCTCTCAATATGCAAAACTGTGTTCACAGGCCCCTTTATGGCTGTCCTGTGATGTATTTTTGAGATATGCAAACATGACATTTCTCTTCTGTGATTGCTCTTCAATCCCTGCCACCCTCCCCCCTCCCTCGTTCTTTCTCTCTCTCTCTCTCAGTCACTAAGGTGAAACAGCTGTTTAGCTGTTGGAAACATTACAGCAGATTGCAGTCTGTGTTTGGTAACAGATAGAACTGTGCTGCTCTGGTGGTGAGGACAGCTCACAGTCTTGGTAAACTAAAGTGAAGAGAAAAAATGGTGAAACACAATTCTAAGAAGCAGCTGACTATACAGCAGATCAACAAAAGTGTCAAGTGAAACTAATGTTGAAATAAAACAGTTGAAATGATATAATGTGTCTGCAGAACAGTGGGTTCAGTCTTCAGCTGCTTGCAAAGTAGCAGTAGTAGTAGAGTATAGTATGGTATGGCATGGCATGGCATGGCATAGTATAGTATAGTATAGTATAGTATAGTGTGGTATAGTATAGTAAAGCATAGCATAGCATAGCATAGTATAGTATAGTATAGTACAGTACAGTACAGTACGGTATAGTATAGTATAGTATAGTATAGCATAGTATAGTATAGTATAGTATAATACAGTATAGTATAGTATGGTATAGTATAGTAAAGCATAGTATAGTATAGTATAGTATAGTACAGTATAGTATAGTAAAGCATAGTATAGTATAGTACAGTATAGTACAGTACAGTATAGTATAGTATAGTATAGTACAGTATAGTATAGTACAGTATAGTATAGTATAGTATAGTATAGTATAGTATAGTACAGTATAGTATAGTATAGTACAGTATAGTATAGTAAAGCATAGTATAGTATAGTATAGTATAGTATAGTATAGTACAGTACAGTATAGTATAGTATAGTATAGTATAGTATAGTATAGTACAGTATAGTATAGTACAGTACAGTATAGTATAGTATAGTATAGTACAGTATAGTATAGTACAGTATAGTATAGTATAGTACAGTATAGTATAGTAAAGCATAGTATAGTATAGTATAGTATAGTATAGTACAGTATAGTATAGTATAGTATAGTATAGTATAGTATAGTATAGTATAGTATAGTACAGTATAGTATAGTATAGTATAGTATAGTATAGTATAGTATAGTATAGTATAGTATAGTATAGTATAGTATAGTACAGTATAGTATAGTATAGTATAGTATAGTATAGTATAGTATAGTATAGTAAAGCATAGCATAGTATAGTGCAGTGCAGCATAGTATAGTATAACACAGTATAGTATAGGAGTGTACATAAATGGTTACTGTATAGTATAGTTTTGCAATAATAATTTACAATGTGGATATATGAATTAATATAAGTTAATGTAGTTATAAGCAGTATTAAGCATGAAGGGACACGGGATGAAATTCTATGGTCTATCATTGATTTGTTGACCTTTACTTCATCAAGTAGAATCACTGACAACACGTTCTCTTTTACAGTGACGACCTGATCAAAATGAAATCAATGCATTAAACTTCAGCAAAGCCAACAGAAAATAAAATAAAAGGCAAGACATTTAGTTATGAACTATTTGTTTAGCACCTTTCTTACAGGAAATGCAGCTCAAAGAGCTTTACAACCAAGAAATGACACACACCAAGTGCTTCACATGAAAAAAGACATCAAATAAACATGTCCAAGAACATTCATTTAATATAAGATGGAAGATTAAACCCACTGAATAAAGATAATACATTTTTTTGAAGCGATAACTTCTAGCTGTGGAGCATAATTGATAAAGTCTGCATCCCCTATTTTCTTTTGGCAGTTGCTGTGAACCTCCAATAAACCAGCAGCAGGTGATCACAGTGTTCTTGAAGGTAAATAGTTTACAAGGCAGTAATAGCCAAGCTGCAGAGTTCTGAATGAGCCAGTAAAAAGTGCATTACGGTAATCAAGTCGGCTTGAAATGAAGACATGAATCAGTTGTTGAGCATCATTTTGATTTATAAATGCTTGTTACTCTAGTTATGTTTCTAAGGTGGAAAAATGATGTTGTCACATTGTCACTTTGTTAATGTGAGACTTGAAGCTCAGATTCACAACTCAAAACATTAAAATGTCAGCACCTGTAAATGGACAGCACTTCAACATGCAGCACCAAAGCTTTTACACTAAGTCAATGGAGTGCCAGACTAAAGGGAAAGCACCACTTTCTTGTAATTTACGTTATTTTGCATTTAAAACCTGAAACATGAAATTAACTGTTTAGTTACCAGTTAATGGGCGTCAGCCTATTAGAAGCCAAATTAACCCAAACTTACATTTTAAGTTAATAGCATCTTCATAAAGTAATAAATCATGTATAAATAATATCTTAATTAACATAATCACCATTACTAAATGATTACTAGACACATCAGTTAACTATTAATTACTGTTAGTTAATTCTTTCTGCATTAACTAATGTTAAGAAATGTACCCTTATTGTAAAGTGTCACCACTTTAGCATTATATAGTATAATGTTACTGTAGAGTACAGTACAATACAGTACACTACAGTGTTTTATGTTACTATAGTATAGTAGTTATGTTATTATTACACATAATACAAGCAATACATACACCCCAAAAAACAAACAAACAAAAACATAGGGAAGGACAGGCATTAATAAATACAACAGGCTACATCATACATAACCCTTTAAAAAAATGATATATATGCACTGAGATTTGAATAGGTTAAGGCAGTTAGGGACATGGCCTGGGAGGAAGCGAGAGATGTTTGAATGTATTTTCAAGAAAGTTGCTTTGTTGGTGCTACAGTAAATCAGTATTTGAACAGAATTTACATTTGATGATTTTATATCAAAATCCAGTGTTTTGTGAGGTTTGTAAATCTGTTATTCTGATTTGATTAGTTGAATTTGCATTCATTCTCACCACTGCAATATCACAGTTCCTGAAGAAACTGATTAACCTGATTGTGTTTAACTGCAGAGAGCAGTATACTGAGCAGAAAACTGACTTCTGTCTCCTTTAGATCTCTTCCAGCCTTAATAAAGAGCAACATATGGATGTGTGCTTGGCGAGACAGAGTGGAGGGAACAGAATGAGGAAATGAACAGATTCAATATAGACACCGGGATGAAAGATTGGAGGAAGTGAAAAACAACAAACAAACAGCAGCAGCAGCAGCAGCAGCAGCAGCGACAGCAGCGTGGATGTGTTCCGGCTCAGCTTCCTCTCACACTCACACACATAAATCACAGGCGGGACTGTCCTTGCATGATAGAGCCAAATTATTATGGCTAAACACACAAGAATACGGGATGATTAAAGTGTCTGGGGCCTTCTAAGAGGAGATGGAGACATGATTTATTACCTTCCACGCAGCAGCAGACTGAAATGTAAAAAAACACTGAATAGTCTGAGTGTTTCAATGAAAACATAGTACAGTAGGTGGGCAGCTGTGGGAACAGGAGCTTACTGTTTATGAACGCTGTTGGGATTTTAATATCGTTCATGTCACACTTCTGCAGTTCAGAGTGTCTTCATGCTTACCTCTTTTATTCAGAAGTGGATGGAGTAAAAGTAGTGTTTACTGATAACAGCCACGCAAAAGTCAAAAGAAATAATTACTTGTGAGAATCCAAAAAAATAAACTTTTATTATAGTTCTGGTCTTCGGTGAACTTCCTGTACCGTTGTGTTTAGCTGTGGTGCAGTCTTTTCATCTGTTAGTTAATCAGCGCTGGTCAATATATCATCCGTCCCTGGTCAACTGTGTTTGTGTCTCAGTCTTCCCCGTCTTCTACTGATCCTCCTCTTTTCTTCACTGGTTCTCCATCACCATCACCAGGCTTGACCACCACCCAAGATGATAAAGTTGCTTCTTGCAAACGCTGTGATGAACACTGTGATTTCAACTGAGCAGTCCACCTCCATGCCTCTCTGTAGTGATGATCTGTGTGATAGTTAGAGGCCTAACCATTCCATTTAATATGATTCCACCTGTCAACAATTCAATTGCACGATCGCATCCTCAGTCAAATAAATCTGAACTTTTAATGTATAAGTATGTTAATGTTGAACACTATATTCATCAGATGAACATCCAACCTATTTTGCAGCTGGATATCAACACAAATGCTGTGTCTCAAATACTTCTGTACTCACTCTTCATATTTTTAGTGCGTTCACACTGACAAGTATGGCAACATGCAGCACTATGAGTACCTACACTCAAAACAGTTAGAAGGTTGAGTGTGAAACTATGGATACTTCTCACCCTCAACGGTCGCCATCTTGGCTACGTAGCAGTAGGGGGAGGGACCATTTCTCAAGCAGGAAATGGTGGCCGAGGAGGTTTTAACTACAGTGTACATCATAGTGTTGTACAAATACAAATTCTACATGTGTTTTTGACACTAAGCATCAATAAACCATTGTCACATAGCTATAAGCCATCAGTAGTTTTATTGGGTTAATTTAACAGTCTGTAATGATTTGGTACCGTGAAAAATAATGCAAATGCAAACGCTAACTTACTAACGCTAGTTTATTAATACTAGTTTTTTACCACTAGCTTATTAACGCTAGATTTGAGACAACACTAACCCTGTCTAAATTTGCGTACTCTACAAATAAATACACAGTGTACTAACAGAAGTGTACTAACAGAAGTGTACTGACAGAAGTGTACTAACAGAAGTGTACTAACAGAAGTGTACTGACAGAAGTGTACTAACAGAAGTGTACTGACAGAAGTGTACTAACAGAAGTGTACTAACAGAAGTGTACTGACAGAAGTGTACTAACAGAAGTGTACCAACAGAAGTGTACTAACATAAGTATACTGACAGAGGTGTACCGACAGAAGTGTACCAACAGAAGTGTACTAACAGAAGTATACTGACAGAAGTGTACCAACAGAAGTGTACCAACAGATGTGTACTAAAAGAAATGTACTAACAGAACTGTGTTTTGAGATGCAACAAAATATCATAAATGAGTCTTTCTGATGTCATCCCTTATGGAGTCTGTGTAATGTATAGCTGATATATTACTGTATTGTTTTTTGTTTTTTTATACTTATATGATGTTATTATATATATTTATTGACAAATTGGCATTTACGCCCTTAATGATACTATTTATGTATGTGATTGTATATCCTTAACCTGAAATGATTTATTTTCATTTGGAGGCTGGAGACACGTAGGCATATAGCTCATAATCCATTTGTTTATTTTAATTCTGTGACATTTGGAGAAGCTGTGGGGTTACATGGAGGTTAGGATTTATCATTGTTATATTCTGACATTTGGATACCCTTCTAATCCTTTATGTATTTTTCAAATCCTTTATATGTTATTGTCTGACAGGAGACACGCATACATTTGCATTAGCCCTAGGTACTCACATGTATCACTCTAGTCCTATTGGATGATTGAGGTAGCGCCTGTGTGTATATATGTAAGTGTTGTGATGCTGACCACGATATGCCTGATAAAGGACGGACAGACAGAAACACTGTGACTCAATAAACATATAGCAGTAAGAGAAACAGTGTGCAAGAGCTTTTTTCATTCTATGATTGGATATTTACTGTGTGCAGAGATTTCTTTAAAAAATGTATAAAGGCTCTAATATAAAACTGCATCTTTTAAATAGCAGTATGTGTTTGACTTACCTCAATACATAAACATCACACAATCACACATGTAATACCTACAGTACTCAATCTGATGAACTCATTGATTCCATTACCTGGGCTTTGGTGTTGCTGTAAAGTGCAGAGTTATTAACATTGAGTATTGATTGATTGAAAATCATACAAAGTAGCTATTAATTGAAAAGTCTTATTAGGTGCTGTAAATGGTAGAGTAGTATGGTTTAGTATAATATAGTATTGCTTAGTATAGTATAGGAATCTAAAGAGTAGTATAGTTTGGTATGATATAGTATAGTATAGTATAGTAATCTAAAGAGTAGTATAGTATAGTATAGTATAGTATAGTATAGTATAGTATAGTATAGTATAGTATAGTAAAGCATAGTATAGTATAGTGTAGTATGCTGTCATATAGTAATGTGGTCTGGTAGCTGTAGAGCTAAAACAATTGCTGCCAGAAAATTAATCTGCAACAATTTTGATAATGCTTTCATTATTCTGAAAACAAAAAAGCAAACATTCACTGATTTAAGCTTCTTAAATGTGAGGCTTTGCTGCTTTTGCCCTGCCTTTATATGATAGACACTGAATATCTTTGTGTTTTGGACTGATTGTTATTGTACACCACCTTGACATTTTATGTGTACAGACAAAAATATGAACTTACTAATCGAGAAAGTAACCATCAGAGTATTAATTCATGAAAAGTGAGGCCAGGGGTGTTTTATCCATTATTCTACTGAGATGTGAAGAGTGTAACAAAGTGGCAAAACAGACCTGAGATCAACTGACTACAAACCAGCTTATGCAACATGCAAGGCTGAAATAAAAATATTGTGTAACAGAGTAAGAGTATACATTTTTCTCAAACTAACCCAACACTTAACTCAAAAAATACAAAGTGTATGTAAGTCATTATTAGCAACTTTTGATCTTATCTACCACAGTAAATCACAATCATTTGACACTTATTTCTTACAAATCTCCACTTCTCCACTTGTCTGATATCTGAAGTTTTCTCTGTCCTAAACTAGTAGAGATGTGATGGTCTGCCCTTTATAAGGTCATAAATGATCAATACGTGAAATGTCACAGGACGCTTAGAGAAATGGTGTATATTTAAGCCATCTTTGTGGCCTATCGGATAAACACTAAACACACCCAAATTGTAAATAATCTGTGCATCACTGCTGCCTGTTCCCATTGCAGGTGAAGATTTGTTAAAACATTACGAGTGCATCAGACAGTGTCCTGCATCAGCTTCAACAAGGGCGATAAAATATCAGACCAGGTGCTTTTCAAGTTCAGACAACAGTATTAGAAAAAGATTTGAAAAAATATATACATATTCAAATTCAAAGTCACATATTTACAAGACTCAAAGAGAAAACAACTGGACAGCCTTGTCCATAGAGTCCAAGAGTGAGGTATAAAAATTGATACCAAATAGGAAGCTGGAGCCTGAAGGCAATTAGCTTAGCTTAGCATAAAGACTGGAAACAGGGGGAAACAGCTAGCCTGGCTCTCTCCAGAGTTAAACAAATCCAACAAAAACCTCATCAGACATGTGATAAGGCTTTTGTTGTTGGGTCAAAAGTGTCAAATAAAAAAGTCCATCAGTAGCCAAGACAGTTTCTCCACTTGACTTGTGTGTATAGACTAGAGGAAGGAAAGTATCCAGCAGCATGCAGTTCAGCCACACTTCAACTATTTTCAAGAATTTCAGGCCCATTTTTTTTGGCTTACTCAAAATATGTGGATGATTCATCAACATAAAGCCTATGTGACAATTTACTCCAAAGATGTGACAACCCACTAACCAGGCATGACGTGAACTGGGGAGAACAATCCTAGCTTAGCTTAGCCTTAGCTTTCTAGAATAGTTTGGAGGCATTTTTTATGACTTTACTAAAGACAATAGATCATTAACAGGAAATAAGGAAGAGAGAGATGCAACACAGGTCTGTAGCTGGACTTGAATGAAGAGTTTTGAGATGTATTGATGGTATCTCAACCCCTAAGATACATGAGCATCACATGTTCTTTTAGGAGGATAAATGTTGTTCTCAGCTTTAGTCAACAATTCAAATTTTTGCTATTAAATTATTTTGACAAATGTTAAATTTGAGGTTGATGTTTTTGGGCAAAACACACTCATGAAAGCGAGTGGTAGAAGTGGTGTGGTGTATATAGTATAATGAATTTATGTATATTGTAGATTTATATAATCCAGATTATTTTACAAATTGTGTATTGTATATAGTATTTTATTTTAATTTTATGTTGTTCCGCCATTACAATACTACTGTATTATCAATTTTGAATTTCCCCCTATGGGGATCAATGTTTACTTTACCTTAAATTAGCTTAACTTACCTTAATTAGTTTTAGTTTTATTGTATATGCAAATATATGTTCCAGTTATGATAACAGGTATATCTATTGACCACATCCCATGATCGCTGCAGTTTGGATTCCAGCTGAACCAGAGATGTCAGAAAGACTGGTCCTCTGTTCTCTCAGGGCCATTTTTTCAGTTCACACTCAAAATAATGCAAGTTTGAATTTGGAGTATTGTGTAGTGAGAAAGGCTTCAGGTGTCAGGATGGAATAACTCAAACTGCATTCCTATATAACTTTAAACTACTGACTTGTTTCTGATGCTGTTTGTATGAATGTGTTTTTGTGTGACTGGCTACAGTGTGTGTGGATGTTTCTTCTTTTTTAGATGATCTAATTAAAGGTTATAAGAAACCCTTCATGTCAGAATTACATTATGTTATAATCTATAATCTAGTGTAGTAAAAACACACTCACGGACCAATCAAGGCTGCAATTTAGTGTCAAAGCAACTAGTTTCAAAGCAATATTTGGCAGAGAAATCACACAGTGACTGGTATAATGGGCTGCAGGTGTTGAGAGTTAGCCTTGAGCGCATGAAAATGGAAGTGTTCACAAGTACAAGAAAATATTTATTTTGCAAAGAGCGCTTAATGGCAGTGAGCGAGGGGGAAGAGAAACAGTACTGGTGGCACCTCGCCACGAGGGTGCTTCATATGACTGTGGTGGGATTTAGATGTGCTTCCTTCAAATTTCGAGGACAGCACGAGGAAGAATAACAACAGCAACAACAACACAAAAACATCACCCGGGTGGAGATGCAAATTGCACTTTGGAAAGATTATATTGTGCAGGATCACTTGCTTCTTAACAGATTGCCCTTATATCCTTAATTTTCTTTATGGGGAAACAATAGCAGAGATCACTTACACTGCTGGAAGCCATCGTCCTCACAGTGTTTTCTCTATTAGAAAATATCACGTTTAAAGAGGAGCCAATTGTACTGAGAGTGCTCAGGATCATTTCCAGCACTGAGAGAAATGTTTATGCATAAATCTCCACACACACACACACACACACATACACACACACACACACACACACACACACACACACACACACACTTTCTGTCTGATGCTCCGGGAATTCTTTTTGGCATTATTCAATTTTACCCTTCACCTCTCATTAACGTATGGCACTCTGTACATGAAGGAATTCAAACCTCCAATTTGCAGTTGCACTGATGATTTCTCAATTGGCATCTGGACGCACCTGCATAGAAAACACATGGAAATAAGTCTTATGATTATTGATGCAGTTCACGCGTGTATGTGTGTGTGTGTGTGTGTATGTGTGTGTGACACTCCTCCACAGACTTATATGGTTATAAGTCTTGGACTGAGAGGTTAGAATAGGAGTTTGGACAGTTTGAATTGAATTATCCTTTTTCAGGCAAATAAATTTGGTTGTAGACTTTGCATTAGCCCTAGGTTTATGTATTTATGTAATATTACTACTGTTTTGTTTTTTTCAATGATGTATTTATTTTGTAAAACGTATTGTAGATCTGTCATTAGTATTTGTATGTTTATATTTTATCTTTTATGTATCTGGTTCTATGTCTGTATGTGTTTTATATATTGAAATATTTCAATAAGAAAAATATATATACATATATTCAAAACCTCCAAAATAGCGTCCCCATGCCTCTCTGTGAGGGTGTCGAACCATATGGATATTTATATATAGACTTTTTGGAAAATGTTTTAACATAGACTGATGATGAGTCAAAAAAGTCATGTAATATGCCTCAATAAGTCTCTAGGGTTGAAATTCAATGAGGTACAGTATATCAACTATGTTACTGTACAGCAAAGTCTCCTTTTTATCACCGTTATGAGTAATCAAATAATGACGTGTGGAGCTAAAAGTGTGCCGCCACACTGCTCAAAATGAAATCATAAGCTCTCAAAGTGGATCATAAGCTAAAACACAGAGAAAATGTCATTATCAGGCCTTTCCTGCATCAGCCTGTCAACCCAGCAACTCAAACATAACATTACTTTCTGAGAGATAAGTCAGTCACAGTTAGATTAAATGTTGGATTGATAATAAACCAGGCTGATAATAAAAATCATATATCAGCAGGTTATTGACACCACCGCAGTGATGGATAGGATGATATTTGTTTAGAGATATTGTATATTTGCTGAAGAACTGATTCATATTTTACTGTTTTCTGAAATGTGACTGAGTGGTTTGAATTAATTACACTGTTATGACATTCTATGGACAGTTTGATCAATCATATTTGTTGTTCTCACCAGTAAAACAATACTTAAGGATACGTTTTCCTCTCTGTAATCATTCCTCCTGTTCATACTGACTATTAAAAAATCTCCTTCAAATGTGCTTTCAATGTAAAGTGATGGAGGACTAAATCCACAGTGTGTCCACACAGTCATTGAATGCATTTAAAAGTTAATCTATGTCAAAACTTGTACACAGTCTGACAACAATTGGCAACAAACAGTAGAAATAAACAACATATCCAGACTTGATGAGAAGAACATGTTGTAAATGATGATAACTAACGCAGTCTCATAAACTGTAAAAAACAGTAGCTGATTGGAAGGAAAACCCTATTCCTTTTTCAGTCAATTTATCTCAAACTGTGGACTTTATTCCTTCAAATAACAACATTTACCATCAACACATGTATGTCTGCTTTTACTTCATCATATTTCCTCTTAGTTGTTTTATTATTTAATTTCTTCTCATCTTTGCTTTGACCCACTTTTATCGTGACTTTATTTGATTATTTCTTCATTAATCTTTTATTTTATTTGGGTATTCAGATTTTTGACATTTTTATCCTACCTCTAGTGTTTCTCCATTGCACATTCATGAGAGTTATGATAGCATTTCCTCAGTTCCTGCTTTTATTGAGTCATTATTTATTTCTTCTTCTTTTTTGTCTTGTTTTGTTTGTTACATTACTATATATGAAAAGTGCTATACAAATAAAGCCTGATTGATTGATTGGTTGATTGATTGATTTATTGATCAACACTAATTGGTAAAACTTCCTTTTAAAGCAGGACTATTTCATTTTGGAAAAAGAACAACACAATCTTCCGCTAAAAAATGAAATTAGCCTAAAAGAGACATTCTATTACTACTTACTACTAACTAAAAGTATACTAGTATAAATATGGTGCTGGTTGATTGAGATGTTAAAGTCTGTGTAAAGTCAATTCATTGATTTACTTCTAAACATATTATACATGTTGGAAAATGGTTACAGAAAACATGTGAAAAGGCTGATAACTATGCAGTACTGAATTATGGAGATAGAGCCTTAAACTGTTTCTCACCCTCTCATTTTTCCTGATTTTCTGAGCCTGCAAAAAAGGGCTACTCCATGATGTAGTGGCATACTCGCGTGACCTTGATCCGTCCCCTACTATATAAGACCGATAGTCCGCTCTCCTCAGTGGTTAACCTGCCTAGTGGCCAGTTATTGTTACTACATCTAACACTACGACTACAACAGTCTACAGTTAGCCAGTTAGCTGAGTTAGCCGCCGAGCTAGCGGCTGAGCTAGCTGCCGAGCTAGCGGCAAAAACCTCTCAAACATAGCGTCCATGTTTCTGGTAGAGGTGGTGACTGATTGACAGGTGACAGTTGGTAGGAGGCGGGGTTTCAGCGAACTCGGCAGCTACGCCCACAGCGTTTGGGCTCAGAGAAAGAGGCTGATTTTAACACAACTTTGAAGCCTAATTTCATATATTTGGCGATTTTTTTAATCATTCATTGTGGATCACATATGAAGTTGTACTGAGATTGTTGGACTACACTTGACACACAGACATGAATACTGATCATTTCCATGTAAAAGAGACATTTTATCCTTGTGTGGAATAAGCCTGAGGTCACACAGAGAATTGGTTATTTTAGTGCCCAACTTGCTCTGATTGCAGCGTTGAGTGAAGCTTATGAAGGTCAGCGGCCTCATCTAGCCTCTGTCACTACCTAATGGCTCTACTGCTGCTCTGCCTCTGCCTCACACGTAGCACCCTGCTCTCCATACGCGCAACAGAAAGTCAGAGGTGGTAAAATGTAACAGATGGTGGCAAACACGATCAATACTGCTGCACAAAAGAGATCATTTACGAAAAAAAAAAGATAATAAAATATCTGTTATCTTGCCTTTTTTTTTCTCTTTCCCTTTTCAGCCAACTATTGCATCTGGAACATTATCGTTACATTCTGTTTGTTAGTGTTGATGTATATTCACGAGGGAGTACCTCTTCCAATTTTAAGGGCTGTTATCATTTTCCTTGTAGATGTTTTTCTGTCTTTCTCAAATCTCTGAAAAGGAAACATTTTTAGAACTACAAAATACTGTCACCTGAAAAGCTTTAATAGTAATAATTATGTATGATTTCTTTCAGCTAGAAAAAAGTGAGGGAAATAAACCTCATCCTCTTCACTATTTTATTCTTTTTTTCATGCCTGGAGAAAGTGTGTGGGATCACAGCTCTCCCATGATTTGAGCTGAGGGTTAGGGTTCACCCAAACTATAAAACTACAACCAGTTTCTTTTTTGACCTCCTGTACTTTCTGTAGTTATGTGCACAGTTTTTAAGTACAGTGAAGTGAAGGATTATTAGTAATAGTTAAGGTGTGCTCACTTTCACTTTGACATCCAAATGAAGTGCTTTAGATCATCTGGATAAACTGCTGGCTGAGATGGAATAAATGTACTCTGAGTCCCTCAAAGCAACATCTATCACTACCACCATCAACACCACTCCAACATTAGGTCAAATTAAGGGTTGGCCTTATGGGTTAGGGTTTCTTATTGTAATGATGCATATCTCCAAACATATTTCCACAAATTTCCACACACTGAAACTATGGCTTTTGTTATTCTTTTTTTTTTTTTTTGATCATCCAACTACTCTTTCAGACATTTTTTTTTCCTTTTAGAAATTTTGCTATAACATGTTCCCAGATCTTAACACTTTGGTGAGTAAAATGGTTAACCCGTACACTGTTCATATTCTACATCCTAGCAGTATGTTCTGGGTCAATTTTGACCCGGTCTAAGAATAGTCACACAATATCATGTCCTATTTGACGTAAGACATGAAAATATAACATAGCAATAATGATGTAAACGTATTTTATAACTTTATGGAAGTGTGGGGTTTATTGTATAACCATTAGAGCCATCAGTTTTCACTGCTACATCATAAAAAAGATGATGATTATTAAAACTATTAACTATTCATTTCACTAAAACACATGTCAAATTTGACCCAGAACAGTCTCAATGGACAAACATTTGTAGCATCTATACAAAAGTATAACATTTTAACATATTTTAATATTTGTACATTTATGAAAAGTCATCAAATTTCAGAGTAAAATACATTTTGGGTGTTTTTACAGCTGTTAAATGCCAAAACGGGTCAGATTTGACCAGAGTGGTATGTAAGGGTTAAAAAGCCAAAGCTCCAGCAATACTTATAGTATGCAGAACAACTTTATTATTAGACCAACACGTTGGGGCCTGTAGCCTTCATCATGTAACACATCACAAACAGCATTTAAATAGGGTCGCTAAAAAGTAGGAACAATTAAAAAAGGTTAAAAAATACACAAAAACAACCAAGAACCACTGAGATGGGTTGGGTATATGGTCATGTGACTTCAGGCCAATCATTGCACCAGAGGGGCAGGGGGGCAATTGGAGTATCCAATACATGACTTGGGTGACACCATACTTCATCCATACAGTAAGCCAGAAAAGTGCAACTACTTGAGTTAATACAGAAGAGGCTTAAATCTAAACTGTGTCTATTTGATATGACATATTTAACGTATATATACATACATATATGGTGAGTACAATGATGAGCAAATATAAATGATGGACAATGGTATGAAAATAAGATCAAATAAGAGGACAATGAACAAGAATTCATTGACACAAAGCTGCAAAACTACTCTTGTGCATCACAGCAGCGGGGCTTAGAGAGGCTAACTGGAAAAAAGATAAAGCTCTTTCCCATGTTTCTTATTGAATGATCCCTCTGTATGACAGAGCTACAGTGGGTAGTCACACACTGACCTTGGGTCTTGGTTTAATTACCTTACATAAGATCATTTGTTGTCAAAATGTATCAAACCCCAGGATATGGGACAGTTACATCACATCCTGTGCTTTGGTAAGGCACATTCAATTAACTTTGGTTTGCTGTAGAATATCTGCTGCAAAAAGCCTGTCTGCACACTATCACCAGGCTCCGCTGGCTCACAATGACTGCTGAGGCTGAGGTCTGCCCCGAAGGCTCCGCTATCACAAGACACCCAGGGAGCCTCAGCAGGATCCTCAGGCTCAATGATCAGCACACCTGGAGCTCACCTGTCACATGGCCCTCTGTGTGTGTGTGTGTGTGTGTGTGTGTGTGTGTGTGTGTGTGTGTGTGTGTGTGTGTGTGTGTGTGTCTGAATAGAATCTATAAAAGACTGAAATGGTTATTTCATTATCATTCTGGGGATTTTTCTTTTTCAAATGCCTTTTTTTGTCCAAACAACCATCCAAAACCTAAAGATGTTCCCTTTACAATAATACAAAGGCAAAAAGTAAAGAACCTCACATTTTAGAGGCAGGATTTAGCACATATTTGATATTATTGCTTGAAATTATTATTATTTTTTTTTAATTATTCTTAATTCTCAAAATAATTGTCTGGGGGTTTTATGTTAATTCACTAATAGATTAATCATAATCATTTTAGCACCAGCTTTTAAATTAATGAGCTACAACCTACAAGTAACGCCAGTGTATTTCAGCAGCTTACAAATCTTATAATAACTGCTAACACCAGTATTATGTTGATCAAATTATCAAATTTGACTTAAAGTGTTACTTATGAGTCCAGTTATTTTGGGCTCCCCTTTAAAGTTCCCATACATATTTCAGTTTCAAGTGTGTGTGAGGCTGGATTAGTAGACCTAGCACTGAAACTTATGTTCATTCCACTAGTTGATGACTTTTTCCCACACACAAACTAATCACAGTGTTATCGCCTGCTAACCAATCATCACTTGCCAAGCAAACAATCTATCATGACACTTATTTTCCTGGAACTTTTATTTTATTAAGATTGGATAACACTGCTGTTGGGTGAAAACCTTGTAACTCCATCTTTCATTTTTGACATACTAGGTTTCCAACAGCAACGATATCTATCATCAAAATAACGGGTCAAACGTTGTGTGGAGCCTGACCCAAAAAAAGGTGCACTTTTATTTTTGCACTGGCACCGACATTCATGGGTAATGTAGTGTTTAGAGCTGTACTCCATGTAACCAGATTATCATAGCCTCCTTTTACTCATTACTCTTATTTATTTGAATGTTTGGACAGATGACCCAATCAGAGGATCCCAAACCTTGTGCATCACTTTTCTTTGTGTGTAATAGAAATATTAGATTATGGTGCCATGTATTCAAGTGTAGCTGCCTGTAACCTTATTTTCAGGTATATTCATTAATCTTACATCTGTTGATATTCTGACTCATAATTAGCCTCTACACCAGTTCATATTCATAAATCCCCCAGTCAGTCATGAACACATTTTAATGAATCCGTAATGAAGCAAACAGAGTGTATTCTATTTGTTTAAGGGGAAAGAAAAGACATTCACAATCACTATTTTATGATCCAGGAGAACATTTTATAGAATGTCATGGTTCTTATAAAACCTTACAGTAGCTGTGTGTCATCACTGTAAAGCACGAGTGTTTTTTTCTACGTGCATTTTTTATTCATTTTTGGAGTTTTGAAAGGTGGCAGAAGAGGAAGTGATTGGGTCCCACACACACACACGAGCCAATCATCAACCGGGTGCTCCGTGCGGCTGCAGACTGCGATGCTTCAAAGTTGGAGAGGCACGCACCGGCTTCGTAATTACAGAGGTTTGCGATGGTGCCTGGGTGATTATATTACTCTATAAGCTTTGGCGCTCAGGCTTCTCTGCCTGTCTCACACTGGAAACGGGGAGTGGAGGGACCTTTGAAAACAGGAGGCTTGAGAATTATGGAAATTGGATCAAATTTTGAAAAATTGCTCTCAATTCATATGCCCCGCACCCCGAGCCCACCCTCCCTCACTTTTCATTCACTACCCCTACGACTCGTCTGTATTCAGCCCTGCTGGTAAACAACCTAATAAAGAAAGAGAGAGACGGGAGGAATATGAAATGCAGCAGCCCTCAGCACAGACACTTGCAAGCACATGTTCACACACTGACACGCATACATCACCAAATACTGTACGCTCTGAAAACAAGGGATGGAACAGGTGGCTGAGTATTGTGTGTTTATGGGTGACTTTCATGAGTTGATGAGACGAGCTCGTTGGTATTCTTCTGTTGGTCTGTCTCAATACATCTCAGTACTTTCTGACTTCTCTAACCTCTGACCTCTGAGACCAAACCCATTGGTTCCAACTGGGGATAAACATCTTTAAAAATGAGAAACAAATATGTATATGTTTTATAAAGGCTACCTTTAATCTTAATGTTGATGCATTACATGCTTTCTGTTTTAGGATAACCAGGGCTGAACAAACATTGTCATGAGTAGTTTCAGTAATGATGTATGGTGGATTTATTAAATGTAAAATTTACATTTGCCCAGAACGATCCAGTTACAAAATAAATGTATTAGAACTATGAGAGTCTCAAATATGACTACTCTACTTGACAGCTTGAAATATGCACCACGAAAGATAGATGTTGAAGATGTTGTATATTACTAAAAAAATGTATTTAATCAAATTATCAGACCATAAATCTGCAGCTAAATAATATTCTTCCATAAAGAAGCTGTATCGAGCACAGGGAGCAGGATGAACAGACAGAAGAGTTAACAAGAGCAACTGTGAGCTTACAACAGAATCTTCCTAAATATGAATATCATAAAGGTTCATGTGGCTGCAGGTTTTCATTCCAACCAAGCAGGAGCACACCAGGCTTGATTCATTTAATCAACTGATCTTCACAGCTGATTGGTTGAATATAGTGTGCTCTTGATTGGTGGAACCCAAACCTGCCAGCACATAAACCTTTATGGAATAGTTTATTAACAATAGGTATAGCTTCAGGGGAGTGGAACACAACTACATGCTTGGGCCACAAAAGCAAAATGCATGAAAGCTTTTCAAGCTCCTTTTGCTTGTAAAGGGCCTGGTATACTCCTTCAGAACAGCTTGTCAGACAGTCAGTTAGCTTCGGAAACCTCCTTCCCCCACCGAGCCGACGTTCACATCCACTTAATGCCGTGATTGACCAGCCTGTCTAGCTCTGCTCTTTCATTCTTCACACATCTGTCTCTGTCACTTTTTATATGAACAATCGATTGCAACACTATGACTGTCTTCCAGAAGAGACTGTCTGAAAATATGCACTGTTACCCATGGATTTAAAGAATATCACCTCTCCTTCCTCTACATGAAGATCAGCTTTACACTCTGCCTTTGAGTGTGGCAGAACAACTTCAAACACATTTGATATCTGACATGGTCATACAACATGTTGTAGGAACCACTTCTGATCAACCTTAAGAGCCAGAATGCTGAGTGACAGCTAGACCAATCAGTAATGTGTATGTCCACACCAATAACTAACACCTAACCCTAACTATAACGATAACCATAAATATATAGTTCTAAACTTTCTAACTCATGTGAATGACAGAGTCCACACCACAACTATAATAACATTGACAACCAATAATAATAATAATTAAAGCTGCAAGCAGCGATGAACAGGCCCTCGCCCCCCCATGCATGTCGGTTTACAGATACAATAGGGCTTTGCGCCGGTCAGCGCTCGGGCCCTAATAATAATAATAATTCTAATAATAATAATACATTTTATTTATGGAGTGCTTTTAACAATACTCAAAGACGCTTTACATGAGTAGGGTCAATTCAAATGAATAAAGCCATACAGAATAAATAAAAACAATAAAAACAATCAAACATTAAAAGCAGATTTATCAGTGATAAACAATATCATTGGATCAAAATGTGTATACATTTACAGTATGACTTCAAAACCTGCAGATATCATCTTAATTATGGAACCCCACTACTTTATTTATTTAAATTGACTTATTTTAATGCAGCTTTGCTCCTCTCTCACCTCAAACTGACGCACTGTAAATTGTAGCAGAATGACACCCAGAGGTGATTTCTTTAGATAGGTTTGACTCTCTTTGTTATACAAAGCTGCTGAAACTTTGTGCTCTATTGTAATGTGAAAAAACAACAAAATAAGTGCACTTTTTAGGCTTCAGGTCCGTGCTCACAACTCACAAATACTGAAACATCACAGCAACTAGTGTCTGAAATGCTTCTCATCAACACACTACATCAGCACCCACCTGTCAACCCTTCTGCCTTTATTTTCTTTTTTTCCATACAACGTACAGCAGCAACAGCTCATCAATATCCACTTTCATTAGCTGGAATATGCAGCACATGCTTGGCACCGCTGTTTACAGGACGTTCATAAGTGAGCTCACATCGTTATCTTTATAGTCATTGTTATAGTTATCGTTCTTAATGTCGACGGCCCACTGTGGATGCACACACAATCATTGTTCATAGTAGAATGAGTCAAGAGATCAGTTGGTATTCTAATTGGATTTGTTGACAATAATAGAAACATACAATATTGCCAGCGCTATCCTTTAATCAGTAGAGTGATAGTGCCTAGAGCTAATAGCCATGCTGTTACTTTATCTACACTAATAATGTTGAGATACTTACAATAAAGGCTTTTTAATTAATCATTTAACAAAAAAATACATTGAATAAATTAGAATCAGTGACTATTAGATTCAATTTTTTTGCAAAGTGGCACGAGAAGCTGCGGAAACATTTTATTTTAAGTGCATTGTGATGTCTTGCCAGCAGATTATAAAAGCTTTGGAAGCAAAGATCAACTTTCATCACACATCAGGGAGAACATCATCAGCAACATAAGAGAATCCCATTCACTTTAATATTGTGTCATTAACTAAACAGCTTCCTCATAAACTATTCAGCTTCTTACAGTTTTTTTTTTTTTGCATATTTTGTTTATTATATCTCATAGTACCAATTATCATTATGTGCTTATTATCCCATGTAATGCTTTATGAGCACCACTTTAAGTACAGTGTTAGCAACATTTCTGTTTGATGGCTGCTCTCCAATTTTTGGCCATCAATGCAGCTCCACAGCCAGCTGCAAATACAAAGTACTATTTAACACTGTTCTATAAAATCTACTTTAAATGTTGTTTCGAAGGGAATTGCTGGGCTTATTTATCAAATATATTCAATTATGAAAGCTGTTTTAATTGATTTATTGGCCACTTGGAGGCAGCAGAAGCTGAAAAAACAATATCTGACATATTATCAAGATACAACGTGGTTATGGCTAGCAGTTTCCTAATTACATATCATCTAGCAGTCACACAGCAACATTTAAGCATTTAAATAAACAGACGTAGTATTTAAGCATGACAGTTCATTCCTGGAAGGTCCATTTACTTTCTTTTACTAGAGCTTTCACCCTTATCTCAGTCTTTCCAATGAAGGGGCAACATTTCACTTCAGATGATTCATTTCAATTCAGTTCAAAAACTTTACAAAGGACACGTGACATGTGTGGTAGACCTGCCACGATAACTGCTTTTGTTGGACTATGTATTGTCTCAGAAATAATCGAGATAAACAATATTATTGACATTTGAAGATCATTTTTATACCACTGATATAATGATGATATAATATCATAATCAAGGGGGGGGGGGGTGATATTGATAATTACGTTATTGTGCGATAAGTCAATAACGTATTCATTGTAACAGGCCTAATCAGGGGTCCATATCACAATAAAATACAACAGAGAGATAAATATAAAAGAGAGAGAGAGAATCAATAATACACTGATCAGAAGTGCTTTCAGGCTATAACATCTATGGTTCCACAGTCTAGATGAGAACCTGGCAGAACTCAGCTCAGGGTTGGTTAAAGACAAAATAATACCACCAGAATCAGATAATCTGCATGAACACCTATATATAAAATGTAAATCATATTTAAGTGATGACACCTGAGCCAGTTCCATTTGCTGTTAAGAAACTGTGCAGTTGAGAGCACAAGCAAAGGTAGTCAGTGAACCTTGAGTTGAGATTATTGTGTGGTACAGGCATTGGGTTTGTGTCCACCTAGTGGATATAGGTCCCATATTCACTGTCCTATTAGCTCTGCTTTGATCTCCACCATCTCCTAAGGGGGAAACAATCTGGATTTTTAGCTGCTACCAAAACATACATTATGTGTGCATTGGTTTTTGTTTTGTTTTGTTTTTTTGTTGTTGTTGTAATACACTGCCTTGGCTTATCATGTCAGAGGTTAGAAGCTTGATAGAAGGGAGACCAAGGAGAGGGGGGTTCCATGTTGCTGTATATCATACATACATATATATAACAAATATATAATGATGTTACTCCTCTTTTATAAATATTATAAATAAATGAACACAAAAATTGATTAAAAAAACATAGAGCGGTGGGGATCTGCAGAGATAATACTGTGTGGATTCATACTGTATATGAGCTACATCTTCCGCATTGTATGTAGTGATTCAATCCATTGTTAATACAAATATATTGACTTGTGTAATAGTGCTGTCATTTTACAAAAGTGTGTATTTTAATGAAACTCAGTGGCGACAAGAATCAATGCTTGTGTAACCGCAGCGGAGTACAAAAGGAACTGTGAGGACAACAACAGGAGAACACGCAGCCCACTCCAGTACCCAGAGGCCCTGCTTGCACTCACAATACAAATGCATTGCTGCTTCCACAGGCCAATGACCAGTGGATAGACTAACGTCCCCACTGACAGCCACTCTCTGTGAAGACAACTGAAGAATGATGTCTCCAATCGAGCACCAAATTGGAAACAGAGCAGGGGAGAATATTGAAGCTATTGCCTGGATAGCGGCACATTGATTCAGTACAGTGTAGAGGCAAAAGAGACAGCTCTCTCTGAGTCTGTATCCCCATGGAGAGACATAGCAACTTCTATGCAGTCACATTGGAAATCAATACATGTTTATAATCACATGTGGAATGTGAGGGTGTTTTAATGTTGGAGTCAAGATAGGAAGGCTGGGAGAGGTAAGATATATATAACTGTGTGTGTGTGGTGTCCAATGTTGTACAATCAATGCTAACGCTAACATAACAGTAAAGGCTGTGTGATAGGATAATATTAGATTGTTGTACTTCATCATGATCTCTGTCTGTAGTAACACTAGATTCATAATTGACCCCATCTCTTTTAACTGTTCCTTCCTTCCTTCCTTCCTTCCCTCTTTCTTTGCTCCCTCCTCCTTCCATACTTCTTTCCTCACTTCCTTCCTCCCTCCATCTTTCGTTGCTCCCTCCTCCTTCCATACTTCTTTCCTCACTTCCTCCTTCCTTCCTTCCTTCCTTCCCTCCTCCTCTCCTTCTCTCCTTACTTCCTTCCTCTTTTCCTCCCTCTGTCCCTCTTTACTCCTTTCCTTCCTTCTGTCCGTCCGTCCTTCCTTCCTTCCTTCCTTCCTTCCTTCAACAGGAGGGTTAACTGATTAGAAAACATTATTGATCTTGCGCATTTACGTAATTATGATGATGGTGATGATGATGTTATGTAGTTTTAGTTTCAGTGTCTTATGTCTAATGTCTCAAAACACTGACATGAGTAAGAATCTGTAGGCAAAGTGTTAAAGTGAGAGTGTGACTTTCTCTAAATAGCGGACACAAGTGGATAATGACATATTGAATTTCCCAGGATTCTCTTGGGTCAGTTGCTTTATAGCTGTGCTAATTAACCCTGTAACACTGAGGGAATCATATGTGATCCATGAGTGTTAGAGAGCTCTACATCATCAGTGTAAAAACCTAATATACGCTGATGCATTGGTCTATCACATAGTGTACATGCAAGCTCACATTCCTTTGTAATGTGAATGCTGTTTACCTCATGTTGAAAGATTGAAAATAGTTGCCTCCATGACATCCTACTTTCTAGATTTACAGTCCTGTCTCTGAGTATTAAAAAGTTGTGTGCAGTGTTTCAATATCAAACAAATTGCAGATGTGTAACTCAAACTGAGCTTCCTGAATTGTATTTCATATCTCATCATGATCTCAACTTGCTTTGTTAGACAGGCCTCATCTTCTTCTACCTTTGTTTTACCTTAGTCATAAAATGCTGCATAGTCATAAAGTCAGTAATGTTAACTGTACAGCAATATAAAACAGAAATGTGCCAACATTAGCCTCCATGAGCTTCTGTTCAAATCAATCCAAATGGTTGTAAAGGTAGCATTAAAAGCTTTTCATTTGTCAGAGGAATATGGCATTCTTCTGTCTTTCACAAATACATTTTGCTTTACATATTTTTTTGCAAGGTTTGTCCATAAATAATCACAGAGATTGTCAATATAAGCTCACATTTTCCAGAATCAGCAGCTTTAAGCTCTTAAAAAAAGGTTTGTGTGTCAGGCCTCCACAAAGCCCATATCAGTCAGAATTTATCTGAAAGCCTCTTTGCCTTCGCTGTCAAAATGAATGAGTTTGCCTTGACAGTAACTTACGGGTTTGATCAAATAAAGTGGGAAAGTCTGCCGTTGCTCTCTCCTCATCTCCTCATCCTGCAACTCAGAGTGCACGCTTTTATTTATTTATTTATTTTTTATTTTTTTTGTGGCAGGCATTCAAGCAAACAGGTCAGTCCCACACCATTAGTTATTCAGCACAGTGTCAAAGCACATAAAATTCACATTCCGCAATGCACCGCAATCCATGAATGTTTGTGATATTCCTGCTGAATATATTTGCATAATATCACATTGACATTCTTCCTACAGCTGTTGTCAGCAAATGATGGATCGTTCAAATGCATGTAGACATGAAGAAACGCGGTTTTGAAAAGAGCATTTTGGAGTCGATATCCTCACACCCACCTCCCCTCCCCCATCTCTCTGGTGCCATCTTCAAGAAGTCTTCAGCTTCACGATCCTCCACCAGTAGCAGTGGGGCTTGCCTGGCACATCTGCCAATCCTCCTTGTCACCGGTGGCAGTGTTGGCATCCTGACACTTCTGACATTCATTTAGGATGGGCAGCTTTTAGTCAATAGAACACTCACACACACACACACACGCACACACACATGCGTAAGGCCGTGCGTGCTGTCACTCCAAGAGGAAACTGGAAAGGACAAAATGAGAGAAATCAAAATGTCAAGCTGGAGGGTCACACAGAAACATGACAGGGAATACTGTCTCTTTAGCACACAGGGGCACCGACGCTATGATTTTAATAAATGGGTTCTCTGACCCTGCAGAAATATTCATTCTCAGACAAGATGACATTTTATCTTTCTGCCGGTTGCCATGACACAAATGACATTTGACGACATTACCGTTCTCTGTTTAAATGTTTCAATTTCAACAGCGTGGTGCTAAATTACCAACCTGGATACGGACTGTGCTTCAGCTACAATGGCTTACTGAGGAAGCTCCACTGTAGCCTAGTGTGTGTGTGTTGTATGTGTGTGTGTGTGTGTGTGTGTGTGTGCAGCAGCAGCGTGTATATCAACTCACACTCAAAACTAATGTGGCTGATTAAAGGTGAGGGAGATATTGAAGGCGACACCCACTGACACACATCTCACACCTCCAGTAACACATCCAGTCCCCCCCACCGCACCGCCAACAGACAGAGCCGAGCGGGAATGGGGGGCCCCTCGTGCTCACAGGTCGCGCTGTGATGACATCACCTCCGACTGAGCCTGTCACCATCCTCCTGGCGACGATGCCTTTGCTGTCACACCTCTGTCAGCGAGAGATGAGATGCTGCGTGTTCGTGTGTGAGACGGAAACACACGGAAAGAATCTGCATACATATTCCCATTGACATCCTATTTTCAGACTGTAAGATAATGTAATATAGATTTTAATAATTTATAATCCCCCAAGGCCCTTACTTTAGTAGAAAAACAGAGTAGAAAATTAGCTCTATGGACAAAATTTCTCAAAATCCTTGTTGTAAAAATATTTTATTTACTTTCTGACAGTAATCAATACAGTAATGAAGCATGAAAAATGAATTACCGTTCAAATGTAAATACGTTTTGAATACCTAGCTGCCTGGTGAAGTTGTCATTTTTCTTAAAGTCTGCACCTATAAAAGGGGCATAAATTAACAGCAGGTCTATTAGAAAGGAAAATGGAAAAGGAAGAAAAATAAGATTCCATATGTGCTTATAATACATTATAAGAAAGCAATATGAGCAATTATAATATTACAAGCAATTTAATATAAAGTGACTAGAAACAATCTACTATTTGAAATTGTACACCAACATTAACACCTTTAAATAAGTCTCCCCTTATAAAGGCTTTGTGAATGGTTTATAATTGGTTAATTAGATTGTGAACCATTTCTAGATCATTAATAAGATGTTATAACTCATTGGCAAAAAAGGGTAACGGTGACCAGTTGCTTGCCAAATAGTGATCCCATATTGATCTGTGTTGTTAAATCTCACATTGGATTCTTAGCTTTGTCTCCATCAGGCAGCATCCTTGGTTTCCATTGTTTTTTGAGAGGATGCTATTCATGTTAGTATCCGATTGAATAAATGAGCATTTAATTATTAACACTAAAAGGAGCCTTATTCTGAAGTGTGTAAAAGCCATCACCATTTACTAATGACTTTTTAACATGCATACCTTCCAAAAGGGTGCTTTATTTTGAAGTGTAGAGCATATCACCAACATCTATTTAACCTAGATGGATAAAATTGCAGTAGTACACCTTCCTTCATCTTGCCAAATAGTGACCATGCATTGATGTATGTCTAATTAGGTTATAAGTGTTAATTAATGTTTTTTAAAGTGTTTAAAAACGAATGAATAACTCACTTACAACCATTTATAAACCCTTTATAAGGGGAGTCTTATTGTAAAGTAGTACTATATTGTTCATACATTCAAAGTTTAAGCAATGCAAGCGATGTACTGGTGTTTACAGCCTGTTACTAATTGGTAAATATCTTTATGAAATTTAAATAATGTATTTATTTTGACATCATTCCTTTGCATATGGAACCTAGACAGCTTAGTCACCTAACATTATTGGCCCGTATACATAAGCCAGCACATAAAAATGTTGCAGTGCTCCATTTTTTAAATGTTCAATCTGCACCTGTAATAAAAACTGCACTACACCGCAGCCTAATTTCTTCCCTCTGGCTGTGAGACAGTCATAAAACGGTGACATCACACACACACACATCCCTGACAGAAGTCGTCCTCTCTTGCTGAAAGTCGGCTTCATCAATAACTCTCAGCTCTGCTCTGAGATAGGACTGGTTTATACCTGGGTGGACTTTTAGTGGGACTTCTAGGACGGATTCTCAGACGCTTGATAAATAAAGAGCAGGGTCCTGTTCTGCAGCATTTAATTTTCCTCCCCTGTTTTGTTTAATTATGTGAAAACTCACAATTTGAGTGGCACTCATTACAAAATTCAGAGATTTTGATTCATAAAGTGTGCCTTTGTTGTGGTAAAATATGACTTAAGAGCTCATTTCAGCAACCTTTTCCCCTACTTAGTCCAACCACATTGTTTGTCTGCATATCACATTTGACAGGCTTGTTTTTTTTACCTACCCCCTCACCCCCCCCCCCCCCCCCCCTTGTTAATAACAATACGACTTGTATCTGAGGTGCACCGGGCGCCACGCAGGATGTCAGTCCACTGTTATTTCCTGAGCAGCGAGCAGGACTGATAAACGGCAGTGATTTGCTGAGCGTTTGACAGTTTGCTTATTTCCCTTTTGCTCAGAGGGCCCCTCATCAGCTAATTTCAACATGGCAGCCTCAGAAGCGCAAGTCTTTGGGGAAATGTCATTTTTAATTAAATCCCAGGTCCTTTAAGATAAGCAGTTAGGCGTTAATTTCACCCAGGGCGTGACGTTGTCAGGAGCCCAGGAGCATGACGTATGTCTGTCAAGATTAATTATTATGCAAAAACTGGCCTGTTTTTCCCCCCCTGCTCCTCTCCTTCCCCCCCCTGCATGCAGAAGGAATGCCCAGCTAATAAAAAACATCATCTGAATGGACCAGATTAACAGTCCCTGCATGGTTGTTAGTGTATATGGTTCCCTTGACGCCCTAAGATTGTTCTTCATAATACATGTCAAACATTTTGAGAAAGTTCGAAATGTCCAGGAGACAACTTGTGGATTCATCATGATGTTAAAGGGATATTTTCATCATCAGACACATAAAGCTGGTGAACACAGAGGAACATTTAGCAGAGGGACAGAAATTTAACTAAAGACACAGAGATTTTCCTCAGGAGGTGGTGAAGACCAAATTCAGAGCTAAAAGGAGCGTGAACCTTTGTTTGTCAACAGAGACCAGAAGCACAACTCTCAATGAATGCCAATGTTGCTAATGGTAAACAATTTTGTCTAAATATTGTCTATTGTAATAAATAAGGCATCTTTGCTAACACGTTTGCAATATTAACTTCATTATAGCTGATATGCAAAATTTACAGTGTATTTTGCTCCTTCCAAGTGGCCAAATAAGTCATTTTTATCGAATGAATGTTGTTTTATAATGAAAAACAATGAAACAAACAAAACAACAGACAGAAGTCCACAAAAAAGTAAAGGTTTGAGGAAAGCTTGCCTTTAAAAAAGAAAAAAAAAGTATATTCTAAAAAATTAGTAGCCATATGTTCACTATGTGTAATGTTACACAATATAACTTACACAATTTGCATGTACTAGTTAGCTTTAAAATAACTGAATAGAAAAAATGATAATGCAGTGGAGTTTAGTTGTCCCACATTAGTCAGTGTCCCACATTACCCTAATCCATCCTAGTAAAAATATGGTAAAATAGCCTAATAGTAACCTTATATTATAATATATATATATATATATATATATATATATATATATATATATATATATATACACATGTACCACAAAACACAAAAGTAACACAAGGCAGACGTGACTATACTTAACATCTGTCTGTGAATAAACTACATTCAGTTGTGTTTTCTGCTCGCTGCGCGCTCAAAAGATTTCGTCACTTTCCGCCTGTTTCCGCCATTCATCGTCTCGGTAGTAAAAAAAAAAAAAAACAGCATTGCCTCCATTTTGCCGTCGTGTGTGTGTGCGTGCGCAGCGTCGGTGTAAACTGGGGAGAAAACAGGACAGAAAACGGACGCACCGAGAAAATCCCTACAGAAATGGACGGGTAATATTTTATCAATGTCACTTGACACACACACACACAGATAGCGCCGAGTGGGCGAATGCATCGTTTAACGGGGAAGTTAAGCAGGAGTCGTTATGGTTTCCATAGCCACGCGTTCTCTGCCATTAAGGAAGTGCCTTATGTTAGCATGCTAGCATAACTTAGCCAAAGCCCGCTGTTAATAACAGTTGTTGCGGTGTTGCTTCATTTTAATAAACATTTGCACGAAGGACGACGTGCTATGGAGAGGCGTTGAATGCAGCCCTCACCAGTACTCCATATCCTACATAGTGATTTACAGCTGGGTGCTAACTAACGTACAGTGCCGTTGGTCCTTTGTGTTGTAGCTAGGTAGCATTAGCTGCTGTATGTGATAAGCATGAGGTCTGCGCTGCTTTTAATACATATGTCTTAGCATAGCTTAAACAAACACCTGCGTTAACTAACAGGAATGGGCTTAAATATTAACATTAGTTGAATTGTGACTGCAGTTAATATAACATTTGAAAAGCACACTTGTTAATATAATGCTTATTCAATGACATTTTATTGCCATTAGACATCGTGCAGGGACATACATGACATAAGAATAGACGGTCTATACATAATACTGGAAAAGAGACACGTTCAGTTCAACTATATATGTATATGTATGTATGTATGTATGTGCGTATGTATATATATGCGTATATATATATATATATATATATATATACATACACACACACACACACACATATACTTATTTATTTATTTCTCTTTAAATCTGCAATAATAATATGAAACTCAGGTATGTTGTCACTCAACACCAGTATTACTATTGTACATAATGTTATCATTATTTTTACTATTGTTGTTTTATTGCTTTTATACCTACTTATTATTTATTGTTCTTTATTCTTTTGTATTGACACTTTTCCATTTTTTCTATCCACTACTGCAACAATGTAAATTATTAATTTCCCCATTGTGGGACTAATAAAGGAATATCTTATCATAATAAAATGTAGTCAAAAATAGTAAAAGCAGAGTCGGAGAAATGTCAGTATATATGCAATTTTGTGTTATATATGACACGTATGTATACACATAACGAATGTGTGTCATTCATTAGAGGTTGACTGAAGCATGATCTCAGTGTTACTTTAAGATGTGATGAATCATAAATGAGCCCCATGAGAAATGAGAAGTTGTAACCTGACACCTGATGATGTTGATACCATGAAGAATAGAACACATACATATGAAAATATGTATGTGTTGAAAATAAGCATGACTTAGTAGAAAGTGGTAAAGTTGTCTTGTTAGATTGTGTTAGTTTGCAAAGGTGTGATTTAATAAAGAGCTTGTTGAGTGTATGTGATGAACATGGAACATTATATTATCACTCAGCCACTTAGAGTTCGTAATAGATGCCAACTCTAATGATGGATTGTGTAGAAAAAACAAAAAAAAAATTGTTTTTAATATTTTAACCAAACTATCAATATTTCTCTTTCAGCATCAGTGATGTTGCAGTTGGAGTGAAGGTGAGTTTTTCTCTTCTTCTTTTTATGTTCTCTTTCTCTTTGCTTTTTAGTTAGTGTTCACTGCACACAGATCACATGATCCTTCCTTGGCACTCTGTAGTTTGTTTTTGTTTTTTGCAATATTATGAAACAGCATGTTCATTTTCATTGCTTTTACACTGCTGTGGTTGCATAGAGACAGAGTGCAACACCTCATACTCTGAAAACCACGCCCACCAGAGGAGAAAACAATCAGCATCATAATAAGCCTGATATGTTAAAAACAAAACATTAACATTATTAAAAAGTCATCATCTACACACACATTATATATGAATGCACAGGCTGACATCACATGTACAGTAGATATACTACAGCTGTGTATATAAGTGCACTACATAACAGGCTGGCATGATACTGATACAGTTGATATGGTGACTTCAGCCTGTCAACATAGATAAGGAAATGACACGCACAGTCATGCCATCATTTCCTTATTTAGGCTCTTTGTAACAGTTGGGTCAATTACTAATAAAGCTTCTAAAAAGGCATTTTTACAAAGTATTTTCAGTATAAATGTAAATTGTATAAAATAATAAATAATGTGTTCAAACAAGTCTTGTTTGTTAAATAATGTTTCAAACTAAACTGTTTTAATTCATTTTTAACAGTATTTTTAACTTCACAACCCAAAAAAATGGCAGGTGGTTCCACCAAATATTTGTAAAAAAGTATATGTTTTCCTTATATTTATTTTAAGATTATCTTTTGCAAGTGTCTACACTGGCTAACACATTATTATCTTGTGTGTTTTGTATTTACAGTAATTTAGGATTTTTGCATACTATTGTCCACGTCTTAAGCATCTCTAGCACCCAGTGTTACATTTAAAGACGGGAGAATAATTACTCAAATACACAAATGAACGCATTCAGTACAATAACTACACATTACTGTTAAAAACCATTTGTTCACTTACCTGTTATTTATTTGTTTAAATTGATTGCACCACCTGATGATTATCAGTTGTGCCACCTGACAACATTAGTAAATATGCATTTTTATTTCAAATATGAACTTGTGTTTTAGTCATCAGTCTCTATTTAAGTTTTTTAGAGTAAAATAGTCAAATGATAGTAGTACATTTATCACAAACAGGACTCTTGACATTTGATTTCATTTGGTACATAGCAACTGGATTAGGTTTCAGCTGTATGCAGGTTAGCTATTCTCACGCCTACATTAGGGTGGAAAAAAATCCAATATCCATATGTTTATGTGTGTGTGTATATATATATATATATATATATATATATATATATATATATATATATATATATATAAACAAACCTCCTTTTTTGAAATAACCTCTTAAATGTGGTTATCAAACACTTGTGACAAAGATAAGTAATGATGGCTGTGATGTTTTACTGTTAAACAACAACAATAATAGTATATATAATATTTTATAGAATAATTATATAAAATAGTAAACTTCTGCAGGAATTTATTGATATATATATATATATATATATATATATATATATATATATATATATATATATATATATATATATATATATATAACTACAAATTAAAAGTCAAATTTACAAAAGATTGCTGCCTTTATGACTTATAATAAATATATTGGCGATATATCTGTGACATGATCCAATAATATATGTTGACTGATATAATCATTAGAGCGTTTAGACATGTTACTGTGTGCTAGCAGAGAGGAGTTATGAGCTTCAATGAAGAGTGATGAAAGTCACTTCCTGGTGGGCGGGTCTTAACTGTGCTCTGTCTCTATAGAACAAACTACATGATATTAAAGAAATGAGTATTCTCTGTTAAATTGAACTTCATTTTGGGCTGCAGCTACTATTTTCATTATCAATCTCTTTGGACTAAAGATTTGTTTTTAGTGTGTGAAAATAGAATAACATTGACCAGAGTGGAAGCTGATTGAAATTAAACATCTACTCCAAACAACAGTTCATATCCCAAACATGTCTACTATACTTTCATATAAGACATTGAAAACCAATATTGAGCTTTGAGACAGTGGAAATGGACAAGTTTGCTCCATTTCTGCATCAAAAATAACTCAACTGATGAATATCAAAATAGTTGCCAATTCATTTACTGTCAGCCGTGTTGATTTCAGCTTTAATTTAGTGACACTTGTTGGCATTTGCTCCATCGTGTGTCTCATAGTAAAACCCTTTTTAATTTCCTTTTTGGCTACACTAATTAGTGGATTGGTGCTTACAGTAGATTTACAGTATCATTCTTCTGGACTAAAATAAGAGAAATCTAGTGTGGAGAATTGGTTTAGAAGAAGAGAATGCTGCATTTCTACGCCTTCTCTTAAACCTTCTGGAACACACAACCATAAATATTAAACCACTTTTCATTTCAAATCCGTTTTTTTTCCCGACATTGCCCCCTCGCCTAAACATCTTAAGTCAGATTTCTTTGACTTGGTTTCCTGGTGTAAGTTAAGTTGTTTCTGGCAACCTAACCCGATTTTGACGAACACCAGCTGCATTTCCGTCTGCACAAAACAAAGTTTAACCCCCCCCCATAGGGGAAACAGAACAGTCATAAAATACTGATTCCTCTGATATGGTTGGGTGTTCGCCACCCCGTTTATTTCCTCAATATTTTAACGTGAGACACAAAGCAGAGAGACAGAGAGAGAGAGAACGGGGTCTCCAGCTGCTGGGGAGAGAAATCATTTGTGGGATTCTTTAGGGGGCTCGTGCGCAGCAGCGGGGGCTTTGCTCACACTTTGGCCTAAGTCAGACAACTTTATTACCCCTCTTCCAATTTATTTGTGTCATGTCGCCGTAGCAGCGGCACCCGCAAACATCTCAGTTTATCGTAACCATAAAGAATGTTAGTGACAGAAGAACAATTGGTTCAAATTCAGTCAGACAGAAACAAGGAGGGGGTGTATGAAGCTATTATAAAGTTGTGCGCGTAATGGCTCCCCAGCCAGGTTCCTCGTCATCCCATCAGTCAGGTTTAAGAGCACGGAGCGCCCCCCCCCCCCCCCCCCCCCCCCTCAAAGCAAGCCTTCTGGGACCTCGTATAGCTCAGGATGAAATGACACATGTTGACATCTTAAATTCAGCAAGATTAAAGCCACACCAGCAGAGGAGTAGCCCGAGCCCTCTTCTGCTGCTTTATGTCTCTTTCTACCTCCTCAACGCCCCCCCCCCCTTTGTTCCTTTTTTTCTTTTTAAACTGTCTTCAGAGAGATCAGTTTTTATTGTAGTCTTTGAGAGCCTGTCTGGAAAATGGAAATAGTTTTTCCCGCCATTATTTCACAACTGAGCCTGACTGTCTTTTGTCTTCTGTCTTTTGTCTCCACAGAGAGGATCAGATGAGCTGAGTATGTACAACAGTCCCAACTCTGGCATGAGCAGTATCAGTGGTGAGTTCGTTCCGACCACCCCGGAACTAGGACGAGGGGAGGGGGACGGAATTTGCATGAAGCCCAATTAAAAAAAAAATAATAATAATATATTTTGATCCGTAGCGACAGACGGCAGGGAAAAGAAAAATGAAAGGGATTAATAGGTTGTTTTTATTTTTTTGAAAAAGTGAAACAGGCTGCATCAGTTTGAGGCCGTTTCTCTCACGGGAGGCGTTTTAATGCCTGAATAACATCACGCTCCTCAGTAGGTGGGCACCCACACACCACAGCATGTGACTGGAACAGACATGGTGGATCCCACTGCATTTTAATGCCTCCTCACTGTTAGATCATATCTCAAGCAGCTCAAAGAAAATGTGCACAACTAACACGCAAGTGGAGCTTTTAAACCCTCCGCCAATAAAATAAGAGCAACATTAAGCCACACACAAGGATTTTGGGATTGTCTTATTAATCAAAGTCTGACTCTAGCATTCCTATACAAGATACCCCAGATGTCACCCCAGAGGCCTTTCTAACAGAGAGATACACAATCTCAGGCTGCTTTCACAATATCAACCATCATTGGTAATGTTCAATAATGACAAACTGTTCTTCTGAAGCTGGATTTTCAATTCAGATTAAAAAAATGCCTTGTTAAGAAAAAAAGTCAATAACACAAGTAAGTCAGGTGATTTGCTACAAAACAGAATTATTGATCATCTACGAGTTATTAAACTGGCAAAGAAGTGTGAAGCCTTTATCATCAGGAAAATTAAAGAAAACACAAAGGTTGAGATGTATGTGTAATACAGAGGATGAGGTCATGTTAAGTACTCTGTCTTTAGTGCACAGTGTTCCATTGATGGAGCACAGTGCTTCTAAAAAATAATCATACTTTCAGCAGTGCAGCTAAATGATGAATTTTACATCATACGTAATAATCACAGCCAATGTAAGCTGCACACACTTCAAAAGGGTGGAGTAACTACTTTGATTGATGGAGTAACTGTCAATCATTTTTAATATGGAATGTTACAGGTTTACAATTGTAGATCAATCAATCAATGAACTTCACCAATATGCTGCCTGAAGCCAGTGGAACCAGCTGTCCATCACTTTCTAATGCAGCTCATTTAGAAGTGGCTGATTCATCAAACATACTATATTTTTGACCAATTCCATATTTTGACAATATTGTAGGAATGACTATCGGTGCTTTCACAAAATATTGACACACAAGATTTTTGTAAAATAATCATCAGTAATGTGGATGAAGGCAAATAATGGAACAGTCTGATAAGGTCGGAAAGTTTTTACCGTAATGCAGCCTTTAAAGACTGGAAAATACACTTATTCCATATCACCATATTCAAAATCTAAGACGATATCTATAAACAATATCATTGTAAAATCGACTTATTGCCCTCCCCTAATCGCAGCTCTATATTTTATTAAATATAAATAGTTGCGTTTTGGCTTTTTTAAGCTGCCAAACATGAAACCTGTTTTGGCATTTGGCTTCTGTCGCTCTCCACCTCTCTCACACACAAAGAAAAAACCCTCACATACTTGCGTCACACACTCCTCCGCCCATCCAGAACACTCCAGACCTCTCTCTCTTGGGCAAACTTGCAAAGTCCTCACACACACACGCGCAATTTGCTGAGTGTAGTATAAACTAGCTCCAACAGTAACATGCTGCTCTAACACTGATGCTTCACTATTGTACTGGGGTGCAATATATTGAATTTTAGTTTTACTAATATTTTTTCTACTCCATTAATATACATGAGGGGTGCAAAATATTTGGAACAGTTGAAGCCTGTATTTATTCCAGAGGAGAGTCTCCCAAAACCTGAACACCTGTTACACACTGAATGTTAAACATGTTATACAACCCAAACATTTTGGGCAGTGTGACCATTGTAAGGGAGAAAAGGTAGAAGTGTGGGTGAGCTTTTTTGGGTATAGAAGTCAAAGTATTGGGAGAACATGATGGTTTTTGGGTTTTTCACAGGATCTCCAGCCTTGTCCCCTTTAAAAAAAATGAGGACAATGTCATTGTTTTGCTCAGCACAGTTAATCAATGCTTGTGCTAAATTTTAGACGGGGCTTCCAATGGCAGTGACAGTAAAAAGCAGAAGGTGGAGGAGGCCCCACCTTCTCGCGTGCTCCACATCAGAAAGCTACCCAACGAGGCCTCAGAGACAGAAGTCATCGCCCTCGGCTTACCTTTTGGCAAAGTCACCAACATCCTCACACTTAAGGGGAAGAACCAGGTGAGTGGTGTTTGTAGAATTCTTCACTTAACAATGGCATGCTGTCATTTCTAGTGTAGCTGGTGAGAATAATGCTTTCATTCTAGATTTGAGGCCAGATTTTAATTTTTTTGTCTTGAGCACCACAAGAGCACATTGGATACATTCAGCATTGCTATCTTGAGCAGCATCTGAAACACGCCCACAATTCCATACAAAAAGCTGGCCAAGAGCCTATTGTGAGTCTGCAGAGGAGGGCTGGGAGGGCAGATGACATTTGTCCCTTCCAGTCTCGTCAGGCTCAGCTGCTTTGTTCTGCTCAGAGGAGCGGTGTCACTGCATCCATCAGCTGCTGCCTCATTTCAACATTCAGATCACTTCATCTGTGTTGCTCTGATAACACTGCTGCTTCAGTGCTGGATTACATTTCACTCTGTGGTAGTGCTTGTGTTACACCCACTTATTTCTCTATTACTCCATTACTCAATAAATCATATTATAGCTTGGCCCATATATCCTTCTATTATCTCAAATATATCCATATCAAGGTATATGTGCTTTTTTTCTTTTTTAAAGTTATATAGGCAACATTTTATATATTTGATACTATTTCTTAATTCAAGTTAAATATACATTTCTTTGGTTGTTTTTTAGATAGTTATTTATAAAAATAAATTCTACTTACCTCATGCTACACCCTTTTTCAAACATTGAATGGTTGTTGTTTTGTTTTTTATGTACAACTTTGCTGTTATTTCTATTTTATGTTTTGCTGCCTATATATTTTATTTTATTTTAACATCGAATGAATAGTCTAAACTTAAACGTAGCTAAACTAAATCAGTGACGTTTACTGTGTTAGTGCACTGATGCCATTTTATACAATAAAGTGTATTAACTGATTACATATCTTTGTGTCAAGTGTTGAATTACCAGATCATTGCAAAATAAAGAGAGTTTCTGTTCCTATTCTGTATATTTAATCATTAGTTGACATTTTTTAACTCTCTATCATTGGTATGGGCATCAGCCCCAAAAATCCAGTATTGTCAGGCTCTAGATTATATTACAGTTGAAGGTTCATTCAGATTTGGACTGAACAGTTAATCCACATGTAATCAAAATAGCTAACATCTTTGTTTGGTAATCACACCATAATCATTTGAATATGCCTGTCAATGAAAATGAGAATAATGATTTGACAGATGCAAAAATATAATCCCCCCCCAATATCACAAATTATATCACAATTACATTATTAGTCAAAATAATCACAATTAGATACTTATTCAAAAAAGTAAATCCTTAGTAAAAATGTAGTAGTTATTATCAGAGGAAGGTAACAGTGGTGGTAAGTTCACTTTTCTCTCTTCTTGCAGGCATTCTTAGAGATGGGCACAGAGGAGGCAGCCATCACCATGGTGAACTACTACACCACAGTAACTCCTCACATCCGCAACGTTCCCGTCTTTATCCAGTACTCCAATCACAAAGAACTCAAAACCGACGCTGGCAATCAGGTTAGTAGAGCTGTTGAGCTTAACGTGTCCGTCAGCTCCTGTAATGGTGACTGACAGCTTGTGTTTGGTCGTAGCGGACCCAGGCGGTGTTACAGGCGGTGTCAGCTGTCCAGTCCGGCGGCTCACCTAGCTCAGACGTACAGGAGGCTCTGGCTGCAGCCTCCAGTCCTGTGCTGAGGATCATCATCGACAACATGTTCTACCCCGTAACACTGGACGTACTGCAACAGGTACAAAGGATGCTTTTATTTTGACGGGATACATTGTACAGTGAGCACTTCTACTTTGAAAGCACTGCTTGTCATTTACACCAACAAAAGTAATTTAGTATGACAGATCTGCATAGAAATACAGCGTAGTTATATTGTATCATTAGATCCAAACATTTGAATTTCATATTTACATTCTTACATTGCACAACTTGTTTACACCAGGGATATTTAGCTTTGTGGATGTTAAGTGACCTCAGATGAAATAAAAGGCTAGTTGTACTGTGTTACAAATCATTACAGCTTTGATCTGTATTGTTTTTCCATTGAATTGTAGGCTACATTCTCTGATGTGGGTTATATTTACACCCCTGCAAATAAAGGATTTTTCAGTTGTGGTGATCCCACCTAGTCACAAATGGTCCAGTTGGCATGTTTGAGAACATATGCTGTTAAAGTTAGTGGTTTCTTTTGTTTCATTGCAGATTTTCTCCAAGTTTGGCACAGTCATGAAGATAATCACATTTACCAAGAACAATCAGTTCCAGGCTCTTCTGCAGTTCAGTGATCCTGTCAATGCACAGCAGGCCAAGCTGGTGAGAGATCCTCCTCATCTACTGTATTAACTACTAATCACTCCTTAACTGTCCAGCTGTGTGTCACTGTCTCACTATGACAGAATCTTTGAGCTCTTCCCCCTCCTCTTCCCACCAGGCTCTGGACGGTCAGAACATCTACAACTCATGCTGCACGCTGCGTATCGACTTCTCCAAGCTGGTCAACCTAAACGTCAAATACAACAACGACAAGAGTCGCGACTACACGCGACCCGAGCTGCCAGCTGGAGACGGCCAGCCCAGCCTTGACTCCACAGTGGCTGCAGCCTTCAGCAAAGACTCCAACTCCCTCCTCGGTAAGATCCCAGGTACATGACACTTTTATTATTCCTCTTTTTAAAATATCTCTGATCTTTAAGATACAGTCTAGACCAGAGGTGTCAAACTCATTTTCATTCAAGGGCCACATACAGACCAATTTAATCTCATGTGGGCCAAGAGAAGGATGGAGGGAGGGAGGGAAGGAAGTAAGAAAGGTAGGAAGGACAGAAGGAAGGAATAAACAAACAAAAAAAGGGGAAGGTAGAGAGGAAGGACAGAAGGAAGAAAGGGAGGAAGGACAGATGGAAGGAAAGTGGGGCTGGATTGCACCCCTAGATGGACCGGTTCTGGCCCGCGGGCCGCATGTTTGACACCCCGGGTCTAGACTAACGGGTGCTTTTAAGTTGTGTTCATGACCAGCTTGTTTGAATGAGGACACCATGTGATTCTATTTATTTCACATGGTGGGAATTTATTTGAATCAGATTAGAGACAGGACTGTGTTAATGTATAAGAACTGTGACTAAAACAGTTAGAATAGAGTTGTAGATATTTAATAGTAGCTTTTACATTAAGGAGCATACAGTGATTTTAGGTAGCTGTAGTGTACAGTAGTCTGTTATGGTAGAGTTGTATTGCAGTGGTTTAGTGGCAGCGCTGCACCCCACTCCATGATTGTCTTGTCTACTTCCTGCCAGGAGCCCTGAACCCTCTGAGCGCGGCGGCGGCAGCCGCTGCTGCTGCAGGGAGGGTGGCCCTCGCTGGACAGGCAGGATCTAGCGGGGTGCTTCTGGTCAGCAACCTCAACGAGGAGGTCAGTAACTTTCACACACACACACACACACACACACATATATGCACACACACAGTCAGAAGAACCATCTAAAGCTTAAACTCCACCACCTTCACCCACCTCCCAAGCCTTCTGTTTTAATTCATCCTTCTTTATGCTGCCATCTCCATGTTTCATTACCTTGCATCAGCCAGTCAGGATACACTGAGCTTATTGGTGGGATTAATTGGTACATATTAAACTTACACACATTATTTTAGTAGTTACATATGACGTTTGTGTGATCTTGGGCAGTGAGTTTGAGAACATTAGAGGATGGTTTTAACCCTCACATACTGTTCATATTCTCACTCATAATTAGTCTCTACACCAATTCACATTCATATTCCCCATCAGTCATTAATAAATGCTTGATTAATATTATGGATAAAGACATATTTGGTCCAGAAGAACATTTTATAGAATATGATGAAAACATGTGATTGACATTGAATGCTGATTTTTTTTAAATAAACACTGGTCACATTTGTACATTTGCACAAAAATGATATTTCCAATGTTGTATACTGTGAGTCACATTAGGTAATGTCCAGCTAATAGAAATGTGTATAGGGTGTTTTTCTAGCTGTCACATGTTGAAATGGGTCACCTTTGACCCTGAACAGTATGTAAGGGTTAAGCTTGTTACAGCACCAAATGTATTATTATGAAGTTAAGTTAAGTTAACATCTGGAGAAAGTCCTCCTGAGTTGTCATTTCAAGTGTTTCCATGTGAGTTGGTGTAACATTGAATGTATGGTGTGTTTCTCTGACCTCTCTCAGCACAAACAGGAAGAATCACAATCAGTGTTTTAATGTGAAAATCCAAACCTTGTTAGAAGATCTCATTGGATCTTTTGTAATTTTAGACTTTTTTGATATGAAGCAACATTTTTTTGTCTAACCTTTTCTTTGCTGTATTTTCTAGAGTCTTTACAGTACATGCCCAGAGCCTCGCTGTTGTTGTTTTATTTCTTTTTCTTTTTTACGGTCAAGAGTCATTATGTCCTCGTAAGAGAGAGGGGTGGGGGGGAGAAGGGGGGGATTTGCTGTCTCTGTCACTGCAACCTAAACCTCCCCCTCTTTCTTTCCTCATCCAATGTTACTCCCTCCCTCCTCCTCCCTCCCCCCTCCTCCTCTTCTCCTCTTGTCAAAACTGTATCTAACTGTAGCTAACTGTCTGTCTTCTGTTTGTCTCTCTAAGCTGTCCTCACCTCCCCCCATATGAAAAAAAACACATGAAATCATTCTGTGGTCTCCTAACCTGTGTCTCTGCTCTGGGGGAAACAAAAAAAAAACACTGGCCTCTCTCAAACTTCTCTCCCTCTTCTTCCTTCCTCTGCACTTTTATTTTATTTTTATTTTTTTCTCTAACTGCGACTTCAATAACACCTTAATGTGTTTCTCACCTTAATGTCTCCTGTCTCTCCCCTCTCATCAAGTCTGAATGTGTCACACCAGAGCCTCTTTTTCATATTTTTGACAGTATCAACTAAAAAGATACTGTGCTTTTCAACTGTTTTTTTATTTTTTGTTAGCTTTTCAGACTTGTGTGAATGCCACCTTTTTTTTCCTCCACTTGAGTGGCCTTCACATCAACTCTCGCATGCCAAACTTTGTACCGCTGAGCTCAGATATTGAAGTTGCATGTTTCTCTCTCTCTCTCTCTTAACTAATTGTTCCCTCCCCTCCTCTTCAGCTTGTGTCCCGTCCTGTAGCAGCAGCATCATCATCCTCCCTTCGCTGAAAGATTGTAGATCTTCAGATTTCTGACCTGCTGCATGTTGTTTTTGTTTTGATTATGATCCCATGGTTCTGACTTTTATATTGCTTATTTATTTATTTATTTATTTTATTATTATAATTATTTTGACATGAATGTACCTTTTTTACCCCCATGCCTGTCCAGGGTGAAATACAAGTTATTGCTGTATTTTTTTATTTTTTTTTTAACTAAAGAAAAAAGAAACATTGATCCAAGCCATTATTCTCTGACCAAACTACCTGCATTATTCCAGTGTACTGACCTATATTTTATTTTTTGTCCCTCCCCCCTCCCCCTCCTCACTTTTTATTTCCCCTCCTCCCTCCCCCATCCTCTTCCTCCCTCCTCAAATTTGCATTTGCCTCCCTTTATACATCCTCTCTCTCTCTCTCTCTCTCTCTCTCTCTCTCTCTCTCTCTCTCTCTCTCTCTCTCTCTCTCTCTCTCTCTCTCTCTCTCTCTCTCTCTCTTTCTATTCATTCCCCCTTTCCTCTACTCCACTCCTTGCTGAGGGGGATTTTTTATTTTTTTTGAAACTCCTCAAATCATCCCTTCTTTCTCCTCCCTTACATTAACACCCCCTCCCTCCCTTCCTTCTTTCCGCCCTCCCTCCCTCCACCTCCTCCATGACCCACCACCTCTCCATCACTCTCCGGGGGAAAAAAAAAACACACAAAAAAAACCCAAAACAAACCACCATTCCTCCTACCTACCTCCGTTCTGGATCGATCTGTCCATCTCTACCTCCGCTCCGCTCCGACTCTTCTACCTCTCTACCTGTCTCACGCTGCTTGTTGCTCTTCTCTCCCTCTAAAGATGGTTACGCCCCAAAGTCTGTTTACCCTCTTCGGTATGTTATCGTTAGCTCTCTCTCTCTCTCTCCTCTCTCTCGCTCTCTCTTTCTCTCTCTCTATCTCTCTCTTTCTTTCTTTCATCTACCTTCTCTTTTTGTTCTATTTCCATTCTATCTTTGAGACATTTGTCATTATTATGATTATAATTCTAAGCTTATGTATATTTGTTTGCACACAGTAGCTTGTTTGGTAATAATAATACATTTTGGCCCCCTGTTTATTGGTTTGGGTTAATGTTGAGATTCACTACATATAATAACTAGCTATTGCACGGTTAAATGATTAATTTTAGCATGTATTTTCTGTTTATTTCTAGTCATCTGCCACAGCTTGATAACTTATCTGTTTAGAGGGTGTCTCTTCTCTCTTTCCCTCTTCTTTTCTACACATTCTCTCACTCTCAAGCCTTCTGTAAATTATCTTGTGTGTATTCTCTTCTCTTCTTTTTGATTCTTGTCTGAAAATATCCTTGTTCTCCAGCGCTAACTTTATTTTTTTTGTCTTTCTAACTGTCTGCTTTCTCTCCACCTTACCAACACAACCAACCACCACCCCCTCCTCCTGCTCCTCCTCCTCCTCCTCCTCCTGGCTCTGACGCAGGAGTCTACGGTGATGTCCAGAGGGTGAAAATCCTTTACAATAAGAAGGACAGCGCTCTCATTCAGATGTCAGACGCCAACCAGGCTCAGCTAGGTGAGCAGACTCCCTAACTCTCACACTGAGTCATGCAGCTTTAAATGATGATGGTGGATTGTTTTATAGATGCTTTTAAAACTCTGTCACCTAAATGTAAAGCAAACTCTAATATCTTATGTCAGCTACAGTTAGGCCTGTCACCATAATTATTGACAATAACTTAATTAACAGCATCATCATGTCTATATATGTCATATGATACAGGATCATGACCTTGTTCATTTTTTTGACCTCAGTATTGCCACACTGAGTTAGCAGCTGAGTCTATTCATGTCACATTGGCTAAGCTAGTAGTGTCTTCTATCCCTCACTGTGTACGTCCTGAGTGGAGACTGTAGAAGAATTAAAGGTAAATAACTCTGTCCCCAACCATTATATCATCATCATTATATCAGTGGTATAAAATGATCTTCAAATGACAATAATATTGTTTATCGCGAGTACTTCACAGACAATATCATCTAATAAAAGTAGTAATCATGACCGATCTAGTTGCTGTTGACCGAGAGGGCAGAACCAGGTTTGACTGTTTCTATGATTCATGTTTACTCCCTGTAGATGGAACCTGTCATCAATGTATCAGGGATGTAAATGACAAACCGAAATCATCTAACCCCAAACCCTAAAATTCCCCTTACAAAAAGACATTGAAACAAAAGACAAGGTGTGCAGAGCTGGATCAGCTGGTGCCCCCCCCCCACCCCCCACCCGATTAACTGATTACTGAAACTGTCATGTCTGTTCCTCTTGAAGTCATGGAGTGATACAGCATGGAGTTCTTCTTAAAGTCACAAACTATCTTTTTATCAAGTTCAGACAGCAACTGTGAGAGAGCCTGTTAACCAAACATCTGCCAGATGTTTCATTTCAGCCACAGACTGAATGTTAACTGGCTACAGCTGATCCAGTCTCTCATCAGTGTTTATCATTGTAACCAGTAAAAGTGACAAACTGCTGCCTGTTCTGTATATGGCTCATGGCTTTTAAAGGTTTGTTAGGCTCTGAGTGCAGACCTGGAACAGGATCCATGATGAACTGACCGCCCACAATGACCTAATGTATTGGTTATTGTGGACTATCTCTAAGCATTTTCTCAACTTTACTAAAACACCATAATGATCTGTTGTTAATGGATCCAGTTTTAACAGTGTAGTGTAGCTGTGTATTCAGTTAGAGCAACCATTAAACATCACATGACAGACCACTGACCCTCACCGGTTTACGCTCCTCCTCCTCGTCCAAAGCAATGAGCCACCTGAACGGCCAGAAGATGTACGGGAAGATCATCCGTGTGACGCTGTCCAAGCACCAGACGGTGGCGCTGCCTCGCGATGGCCTGGACGACCAGGGCCTGACCAAGGACTTCGCCAACTCCCCGCTCCACCGCTTCAAGAAACCCGGATCCAAAAACTTTCAGAACATCTTCCCACCGTCTGCCACACTCCACCTCTCCAACATCCCGTAAGTAGCAGAGCAGTCAGCAGAGCAGGAGAACACATCTAACTACTTTATGCCAAAGAATTATGACAACTCAGTGATGTGTGTGTGTGTGTGATAACGTTGCTTGAATTCATGTGTTATGTGTGTTCTTCTTTGAAATAGACAAGATGTGACGGAGGATGACCTGCGGCTGCTGTTCTCCAATGCTGGAGGCACTGTGAAAGCATTCAAGTTTTTCCAGTACGTATCTAACAGTGAAATAAGTCTCATTTCTCCACTGTACAGTAACCCTTCAGGATTGTGGGTCTCTTGTAGTTGTGCCCTCCAGTGTTCCCCATGACACCACCGCTTTGTTTCATATTTTCCAGGGATCGTAAAATGTCTTTGATCCAGATGTCGACAGTGGAGGAGGCGATTCAGGCCTTGATCGACCTCCACAACTACAACATGGGCGGCAACCAGCACCTGAGAGTCTCCTTCTCCAAGTCCACCATTTAAGAATGTGACCCACAAACCAGAGTTGAGCGTGTATGGGGGAGCCGGCCGTCAGCAGCCTTTCAGACCGTGTCTGGACACTGGGGGACGGGGGGGACGGGGGAGGGGGGACCACATCGATTGAATCAGTTTTGTTGTTGGGGTTTTGTTGATCCTGTCATTCCTTGAGAGAGACTGAAACCTTTGACTTGCATCCTGTTTTTTAAAAAAAAAAAAAGAACAATTGAATACGTTACAGATACTGGATGCTCCCAGCTGATCTTAACTGTACCTCTGTATTTTTATGTCAAGCAAAATATTGACATGATTGATTGTTCCCCTGTATGATAGTTTGATGTAGATCAGTGTGTAACTCTTGATTTAGTTGAAAAGATACAGTACTTATGTGCCTTACTTGACAATATCAACTGTTTCTACAGCTGGACATGTTCATTAATACCCTCCTATGCTTTTGAGGCACATTGGTATTGGATATTTTTATGTTTTTGTCATCTTCTAGATGTTATTACATTTTTTTGAAGGTCTACCACCAACCAGGCGTTGCTTTTTTTTGTTCCATTTCAGAGTTTTTAGATTCATAACATTTTCCTTTTTAGTTTAGTAAGAGAGAAGAATATACCTGAGGCAAGAACATGTAACATGAGTTTTTACAGCAGCCTGCAACGCACAGTTGAACTTGAATTCCATTATTCCACAAGTACTATGTTTCAGTGTAAGATTGTTCTCCCCTAGTTTCGAATTCACAATCCATGCTTCAGATAAACGATCACAACTGGGCTCGTGGCTAAATATTTCTTTCTTTCTATCTGTGTTTCTGAAGCCTTCCATGCGTTTTCCATTAGCAGTGAGGTGTAATCGTCGGTGACCATGGTTTTCTAAGCATGTATAGTAACGATAGGATTTCACATCACAAAGTGTTGCATGCTGTGGAAGCAGTTAGAAGATTGAGTCCACTGTGATTTCATTGTCATGTGACAGTTTATTGGAGAGGGCTACTCGGTTGGACCAAAGTTTCTGTGCCTTTAGTGTTCCTTTTAATTCATTTGAACGAAAAAGTATTTGGAAACACTGAAATTTTGCGTTTCAGGGAAAAATGTCCACAATCTTAAGTGTTAATTCCCTCATGTTTTTTAATACAAGACCTCTTGACTGGAGGTGTTCATTCAGAAATAAGGTTTATGTATATTTTCTTTTTTCCTCCCAAGTCCGATTTTCTACAGCTCAAAAAATGTAAGGATTTGGTATAGTCTGAAGAGGCACAATTAAAGGTTGAATTATTTTCTAACAAGGGGAGGTGCGACTTGGTTTCCTGCTTTTTGAGTTTTCCCTCTCATGGTCTCTCTTGTGTATTCTTGCATTACCTCTGTAGCATGCCTAATAAAACTCTTCTGTAGCTCTGCATTCACCTCCTCTGCCTCTCTTCTTTCTCTGTTCTGTCTGCTCAGCTCACTTCTTTCAGTCCCAGGGTGGGAAGAAAGCCAAAAATCCATTTTGGAGCCACTTGAAAACAAGCTCTAATAAGCCAGATTGAGCTCTCTGATGGTACTAATTCACAGGACAAGAAGTACATTTTCTTGATGTGTTTCCCACCCTGCCAACTGACACAATCTATTCCTCTTGATGTCTTGCTCTTCTTTCCTCTGGTAGTTGCCTATTTTCTAATCAGTCTCTAAGGGCCTCCTCTCCTGACAATCTGTCTGATCTATCTACTTGCTCTCACACCTTTATCAATTACATAAATGGCCTCCGTTGTAATTTTTCCAAGTTTTCAGCATCTCACTGTACTGCTAGCTTTGGAGCATTTTTTGAGTACTGGCACAAATATAGATAATGTGATGTGTAAAGCCAATTAAAGCTTCATTGTATTACTAGAGGATGCCACCGAGGGGCATGATGGGATACTTAACCCAATTACAGATGTTCTGGGAAAAGTGTAGGTCCATCCATTTTCTGCTGCTTATCCTGGACCAGGAGTAAGGAAGCCCAGACATCCTTTACCATGGCAACACCCTCCAGCTCCTCCTAGGGGATCCTGAGGCATTCCCACACCAGAACAAGTGTGTAGTCCCCTCCAGCAGGTTCTATGTTTGCGGCCCCAGGGTTTCCCAGCAGTGGGACGTGCCAGGAACGTCTCCAGAGAGGCATCCTGACCAGGGGCCCAAAACAACTCAGCTGGCTCCTGTTCCCCTCTGGATGTCCAAGATGTGGGTGGCATCCTTCTTCAGCCTGTTAGCATCCTTCAACGTTGGTGTCCACCACAGTTCTGAGGATCTGAACATAGTCCACTCAGACTACCCAACCCCCCCTGGGATGCAGGAGAAATTAATCCAGTGGTGGGACTTGAAGGCCTCGTGCACAAGGCCTTCTGCCAGACATTCCCAGTCCATCTGCCTGGCACACTCCCCTGCCAACCATCAATACTAAATCAATCTAGTTTTTCTATTCAAGGCATCAGCAGTCACATTTAGACAAATCAAGTACAAACCTTCCAGAGTTACAATGTTTTTAGTCTAAAATCCCCTCACTGTATATTAGATACAGATGTTTCACTGTATATTAGATACAGATGTTTCACTGTATATTAGATCTATAAAATATAGAGCATGATACCAATGTGTGCTTTACTGTATGACTTCAAAGATGCACAACCCAGTCCATCACTGCTTACAGATGTTAAGTTCTGATTGCCACCCAGCAGTTCTGATACAAGTATCAGATCAATAACAGAAAATGTAGCTGTGTAATAATGGATCATGTTCTGCACATAAACACTCTAGTCAGTGTATGTACTCTGCTTTTTTGCTGCGATTGTGCTTATGCCTGCAGAAATCACATTGATGGTTCTGTCAATTCACACACACACACACACGTCTTTGTCACCTAGCATTATGCTGGTACTTTTATTTTCAACAGCAAGGTGTATTCCATAGAACATGAGAAGAAAAATAGTCCAATAGAAAAAAGACATTTGAATAGAATTTAAAAGAAATAAAAATAAAATAGAAGATATAAGTAATGTCAAATGTAATAAGAGATAAAACAGGAGGATACAAATTCCATTGTTACAGTGCAGTGTGAGATAGCAATAAATAGTTCCACATTTAATCTAATAAAAGTCAGTGGCAAACAGAAAAATCTGCACCCTTGATTTAAAAGAGCTGAGTTGGAGCACGCCTCAACTTTTCTGGGAGTTTGTACACATATCTGATTCATCAACATTAATCTGATCAGAAAAAAGTAAAATGACTAATGTTTGCAAAATGATTTTAAAATGATTCAACGATTCAAAATTATAGCTTGTCAGTAATACATTTACCTCACAAATGTCAGATTGATCTCTCCTATATGTGATACTACATTAGCTGCTTTTTATAATTGTAGCATCACCTACTACATGTAAAATATCAATATTATTTATTATTCATATAGCATCAAATAACAACAGAAGTGATCTCATAGAGCAGGTGTAGACTGTACTGGTTATTTAAAGAGACCCAACATTCCCACATGAGCAGCATTTAGCAACAGTGGCAAGGAAGAACTCCTTTATTGAGAAGAAACATCAAGCAGAACCGGCCATCTGCTCTGACCAGTTGGGTTGAGAGAGAGAGAGATGCACAGCAACAACAATAATTATGGAAATATTCAAGATCTAATTAGAAAACACCTGAAGACAGCAATAGAGCTCGTGCTTTTTTGTTTTTGTTGTAAAAACAGCATCACAAAAGCTCTCACATGACATTACATCCATCAGTGCATCAGCAAACACTTGAGTTTGAAGGGGTAGAATATTGTAATCACTCTATATAATTCAGTCCACTACAGCAGCATCAGTACAGCCTCTTAAATAACCTGAGGAGTGTCAAGAGACAACAGAAAGCAGGTACAGGTAAACAGCATTTCTTTTCCAAGGTTAATGTATGGCATTGTGTTAGAGTGTATGGTTGTAGCTAATAAACTGGAGAGTCAGTGTATCTCATATGAGTAGCCACTGGTGACCTCCATTAAAACAGCAGCTTCTCACTGTGGCAAATACTGTAGAAGATACTGTAAATGAATGGACAATAAAGGAGCAAGACAACAAGTGACCCATACAAATGGTTTGGTAGGGAGCACTACTCTCTGTCTCTACAGTACAATAGTTTTTATTGGCGTTGTACATATAGAACAACATTGAAAGCAATCATTATTGGTCCCATAAGTAAAAAAGAAAGAAGGCACTTGAAAAAGAATAAATCAAATATGTAATAAGTACTGCAATTAAAAGAAATGAAAACACATAATACACACACACAAGACAGTCCACATGCTGCAATCAATATTGCACGATTCCTTTTATATTACACTTCAAATTGTTGTTGCAGTTATTACAGGATTATAGCAGTTGTTACTTTAGAATAAAAACTGTTTTTAACCTGCTTGTCTGTGTTTTAAGTGTCCTGTAATGTGTGCCTGAGGGATGCTGTGGGCTTTTTTGAGACAGCGGGAACTGTAAAGATCTTCCGGGGGGGGGGCAGCTGATGATGTTCCTGATGGTGGTGACACACATTTTAAAGCCTGGTGCTTTTTCTACTATAGAAGCCATTGTGAGTTCTTTTTTTTTCTCAGCTTTAAAGATCAAACTAAAATGAACACCTTTAAAAAGTAATCACAATCTTAATGTTAGCCATTAGCATTTTATGTATACATTCATAGCAGATCTGCCTCCTGAGAAAATGCTTATGGGTTCAATAGAATGTAAACTCAAGGATAGAAAATGGACACAACTGAAATGTGAACACTATCAGTAAGTATGAACACAGCAGGTTTCAGTCTCAGATGAAGACATTAAGCATCAGTTAAGTATGAACTCTTACGATGAGTGAAAATAAGACTGCAGCCAATGAGAGTGCTGCTAATGAAGCTAATCATTCAGCCGTGTGTGATGCCGACACTTTTATTCATTGCACGCCTTGCAGCACAGAAATAAATTAATTGATAAATAATTGATACAAATTTAATCACATTGTAATGAAAAATGACCTTTTCACACGTTAGCTATAATGTTATGTTAAACAGCTCTTTCACAAAGTGGGTCACATTTTTAAATGTGCTCGTCCATTGAAATCCCATTACTTTGAGTTGCTGTGAAATAGTGGATATTTTAATATGAGCAAAGGTACCAAATAAAAACTCTAGAAATGGACTGATTATCTCTTTTCATTTTAATCACCTTTTTTCTCTATAGCACCATCATCATGAAGAACTTCTGGGCTCCAAAGCAACTTCAGACTGTTCATATAATTCTCATTCTAGCCAATGCTTTCATAGATGAGTAATCAGGCTACATTAAAGATGCAAACCATATAGCATTCCATTTAAAATCCGTCTTTGTGTGAACAGCTGACTATATACTGTCTGAACATGTGCAACAGACAGTCTATAGTGACAAAAATGACTTCTTATTTATGTAACCCTCCTGTTCCCATCAACTGGGCAACCTTTGTCCTCCAGGGTCAAAATTGACCCTGTATGATTTGACTGTTTATAAAGCAGAATGTATAAATGTGTTAGACCTTATTACCACAGGTTTTACACATCATTATGGACATGATAGTCAATAGGCCTCATTTAAATGAATGACTGATGTTGGAAAGGTGTTGGTAGAGGAAGTTTCTAAAACTGATGATGATGATGATGATGATGACAACGACGATAACGATGATGATAAGGTGTTGGTAGAGGAAGTTTCTGAAACTGATGATGATGTTGGAAAGATGTTGTAGCGGAAGTTTCTGATGATGATGATGATGATGATGATGATGATGATGATGATGTTGGAAAGGTGTTGGTAGAGGAAGTTTCTGAAGCTTTTCAATCATGGCACAAGCAGTTCTGTTGAAGCATACAGCAGCCTTAAGGCCTCCATCAGCCCAGTCTGAAGAAAATGTGATTACTATCCACATTCCATAATCTGTCATATTGTGTAGCCTATTCAGCCTGTTGGTTCAGATGATGAACAGAAAACAAAGAGAAGTACAGTACTACACTCATATCTAAACAACAGTTTTGGACCCTGGAGGCTTGAACCCCTGATGATTACGGTCAACCACCGAGGTTCAATTTGTGTCGAGCCGTAAATGACTGAAAATGATAAAGCTGGCTGCTGCCGTGTAGATGTAAGCAGGCGTCTCTCCGTCGGGGGACCGGGCCCATCGGCGTGACTTTGTGATGATGGACGTCCTGTCAGGCTTTGTCTGATGAAGATGACGCTCCACAGTCAGGCCCTGGGACCAGGCATATGACCTGATCCATCATAACGCAGACACACTGCTGCTTACTACCAATGCACAGGGCTTTTATTTTGCAAGCTTTCAATGGAAGCGCTTGCGTCCTGGATCCCACTCTCTAAACACAGATGACATGATGTATCAAGGCAGAAGGGCAGAGCCAATCAATAGCTAGTCTAGCCAATGCATCAACCAGGGCAGGACAGTGTGATCCTGCTCTCCATCACTCCAGCACACAGACGATGGGACAAAGGCTTCTCTTTCGTGAGTCTCATTCCCTCATGGGGGTTTTCAGCAGCCTCCTCACTATTAAAACGTTTGGCTATCAGCAGCTTTTTAAATGATGAATGGCTTGTGTTTGCATTTGGACCTGAGGAGTGCATTCTGGGATGAGAAAGTCCCCGATTCCTCTACAAGTACCATGTTCATTTTCTGCCTTGACATTGCAAATAAGTCATTTATCTCATTATATTCAATCACATGATCTGAGCGTGTGACATTCATGACAGATGGAATCCACAGCGCTCCTACGATGAGCTGACATACCTCGAGGTGTTTCTACCAGAGGAAACAAAAATTCCCATTCCAGTCGTTTAACCTTTTGGAAACATCTGGAATGGGAACTAAGCAGGTCAGCTTCATGTGTGCTTTATGAGAATAGAGGTGCTAGGAATGAAAGGGCAGCTTTTTCCCTGCACTGAACTATTTTTAGTGTAATTGACAGTGAAACTAGATGTGTTCAGACACAATGAGAAGTCAAGCAGCAGATATTTACAGAAGTTCTAAGGTACAAAACACAAAACCATTTCAGAAAACAAACTAATTTCTGAAAACACAAAAGTTATGTTTTGTAAAAGTTCGAGGTGTTTTATGGAATGTTGTGTTTTCCAATATCCATTTATCCATTTATCCATTTATCCATCCATCCATTTTCTGCTGCTTATCCAGGGCCGGATCTTGTTGGCATTAGGCTGAGCAATGAAACCTCAGACCTCCTTCTCCCTATACACTCATCAGCTTCTCCTGGAGGATCCCAAGGTGTTTCCAGACCAGGAGAGATATGTAATCCCTCCAGTGTGTTCTGGGTCTCCTCCCAGTTGGAATAGCCTGGAACACTTCTAAAGGGAAGCATCCTGACCAGGTGCCCAAACCACCTCAGCTGGCTCCTTTCAGTGTGAAAGAGCAGCAGCTCTACTCCTAGCCTCCCCTGGATGTCTGAACTCCTGACCCTATCTCTAAGGCTGAGCCCAGACACTCTCAGGAGGAAACTCATTTTGGCCGCTTGTATCTGCGATCTCATTCTTCCTGTCATTACACAAAGCTGGTGACCGTAGGTGAGGGTTGGGATGTAGACTGACTCGTAAATTGAGGTTCAGGCTCCTCTCTTCCTTCACCAAGATGATCCCTGCTGATGCTGCACCAATCCACCGGTCCACCTCATGCTCCATCTTACCCTCACTGTGAATAAGACCCAGAGATCCTCTGCTTGGGGCAGCAACTCCACTTTTTTTCCAAAATGTTATTTCCTGAAACTTTGTATTTTGCACCTCAGGGCCACCATAATCATTGCAGATATATAGTTAGTACAAAGTATGATTGAAAACAGTTGCAGCATCACAAATAAATGCAAAGACATGTTCATGTGATTTATTAATGTTTCAGTATGAGCTGAGAATTTACATTTACTGTGAAGCTTTATGTCTCCTCTGCATGAATGTTCACAGCAGGAGGGAGAAGAAAGCCGGGGGAAGAATTTGTGTTCCTGGAGGGTTCTGAGATCAGACACACACACACACACACACACACACACACACACACACACGTTGGTTCTAACATTTCCAGCAACCTAATGTCTGTATAGTGGGTTTAAATAAAGAGAGAAATGATCCTTGTCTTTGTGTGTGAACAAACCTGACATGTCACACAGCTACGATGACAAACTAAACTAACCACATTAATATTTGATACACACATAGTGTTTTTGTAATAATGATTATTTTAATGAGTCAAAGAATGATAATGACTTCCACAGTGTTTAATACTAGCAGGCACCACTAGTCCACTGACCCCTGCAGGCCATTTACTTAACGTAGTGTACAACCACCAGCACTCATTTCTGTTTCAGTCTTCCTTTGCTAAATATCTCCAACTTGTTCTTTTCAAGTCAGAACTTTTGCAGTGACATGAGTCATCAGTGTACATTGTTTGAACCCTCCTGGATGTTTGTGCAGAATGATGTACAGTTTGTTTTTACACTCCTCTGCTGAAGGTTAAAGTTTCTCTGAGCTCATTAGAAATCTGATTTTTAGGGGCGGGTCTATGAGGATGATTTGTGACATCACAACTAGTTTGGAAGCCAGTCCTGCTCCAATATTAGACTTAACAAGTGTGATGTGGAAACTTGGACGCCTCCAGTGCACAAACACTGAGCATTGACTTTACAGTGAATTAGGAGACATCTTGTGTTTAAAAATGTAACTTTTTCAAATGAAATATATTTTCATAGATTTTGTTATTTCTAATGAAGAATGAGTGACGTCATTTGAAGGATTACAGATAATTTCACTTTTTTTGTGGATCAGACACAAAATTATTTTATACAATACATGTGTGATTGTGATGTATGTGAGGAAGAAATGTTTCTCATCATCTGTAGCATGATGATGGTGATGATGATGATGGTGATGATGATGATGATGATGATGATGATGATGATGATGATACTGGAATCTGTCAAACTACGACAGACATTTTAGAAGCTGGCAGCAAGTCTCAGTCTGTCGTGTCATTTCTTTCTTTCTTTTCCTGCGTGTCTGCCTGCGTCAATAACTAAAGCTGAGAGGTAATGTCAGTGCAGTAGTGACTTAACATCCTTTAGTGTCTATAAATACACAGTAAGGAAGCATAAATAGTCCCGTTGAGAAAGTGTTGAGATGAGATGAAAGTTTGTTGACCTGACTCCCAGACAGAGACTCTTCTATAACCTGAGGGTCAGATGGCATTATTCTCAATCCAGGAGAAGAAAAGAACAATGGATGATTTGTTGTAGCTGTTGTAAAGAGAAGAAATGATTGTAGTACTAACCCAAACAACAAGACTGAATGTGGCACTTTCCTTAAAGTTTAGCTGGAAATCAAAAATGACCCACAAGTTTACTGAGAGCCAACTTTGAGTCAGCAAAGTACAGTACAGCCACATTCAGCCACTTTATTGCATTGCATAACTTCAAATTTAATATTCATATTATTTATAAATGTATTTCAGAACATGATGATCTGATGATGTTTTAAATTCTTCACATGCCACAAATACTATTCTGTTGGGGAACCTGCTTTAAACATGCACTGAAGAAAGATCTTCATCTCGTCTCATCACTGGATGTTCCACACTCAGCATGATCATTCTCTGTGGGTGTCCATGCATATAAACATGATTAGTGACCTAAGCTCCACCCAGACCTCCTTCCCTTTAACAAAATTTGGATTTGGCAACAAAGACAGTACACTATCTTCTGGGGAAAATAACCATCTTAACTAGAGTCCAAACTTTAAATAGTCCATTCAGAAACACATCAGTGAAACCACAGAAACCTGCTTCTTGTTTTTTTTTTTTTATAATCTGTGTTTTCTGCAGCCCAACTTATGGCATAAAACATGGGTTAGGGTTTGGTGGATATCTTAAAGGGTATTGAGTATTGATACTCAGCCCTAGACACTTGTGGAATGCACTGCAGCAGAAACCACTGCAGTAACTACCAGTGCAGCTCAACTGCAAAATATAATTATAATCTCCCAAAAGCACATGTTGAGCAGACCTACTGTCAGCAGCATCACAACAAAGCAGGCAGGTGTGAAATTATAGAACGCATCCATACAAATGAATCTGCATTGGAGCCCTTTTAAAAAGCTTACTAAGAAAACTGAGCTGTAAACTGTAAAAAAAAAAACCAAACAAACAGAAATGAAAGTGATGATAAACACTGTGTCATCTCATCTGTGTTCTCCAGGCTTTACCTTGAGTCTGCGCTCCCTGAAGACATTTTTATCAGAGTAGAGATGGATTCTGCTCACATTTCACCAAATGTAACACGTGTGAATGCAGTCGGTACATTGGGGCCTCGTGGGCTTCATGCTCCACAATGTTAGTTTTTCCTTCCCGCCATCTCTTTATTTCCACTCTCATGAAAGGAAACATGTGGCGCTTCCCTCAGAGAAGGAATCAAACCAGCCAACAGTTTCCTGTCACTCCAACATCCTGAAATATTAAAAGCAACATTGAAAATGCAGGAAACGTTTTTCTCTTGTTAACAAGTAGAGATTTGATGTTCAGCGTTTGCATATCATGATGTTCATGTGTGTGTAGGATGTCGGCCAACTTTGCCAGAGTAAGTCACTCACTCACTTCCTCTCATCTCAGAAAGACTGCAGTGCAAACAACAGGAAACATAAGAATGACAAGTATCCTCCCTCTCTTAATACATCTACAGTGAACATGAATAAGACAAGTATGTCAGCTTGCATTTCACATTAGCAAATATGAAGGATATGAGCCAGTCTCAAAACTTACCATTTTTGCTCTACAGCTGTTTTGTGTCACCAAATGTACTTTTTTTTTTAAAGAGACAAGTTAACTGTTAACATGTCAAATATATGGTTGATTTATCCAAATAATGTCCCGTTAAATTTCACAGTTATCCCATGAAGAACAGTCTGATCTCAGCAACCTTTTGGCCAGCGTGCATCTGCCTGCTAATATGTACAGATCTCACCACACTTTGATCAAATGAAATGGCAGAGAGGTTACAGGATTGGTAATGTGTAAGTAAGGAAGTGGTAGTAGTGTGTAATTATATTTATAATAATAGTTGCCAGTCTATTGGAAAAGAGCATACATTATGCATGAATCAAAAACACCTCAAACTGACTCAAAACTCATTTTAATGCATCTCACCGTAGTTCACTAAAAGTAATGAGATGAATGAAAATGATCAAAGGCAGTGTGGTGTATGATATTACATTTGGTTTTATTCTAAACATCTGTTACAGTGATGACAGATGAACTGTAAAAATGTCAAATTGTGTAAACGTGATGTCACAGAGGACGCTCACTGCTGCCCCAACTCAACTTACAACACATACAACTGGAGTTTATGGATGCTATATTTAGTTCGTGACATGACAATCATACACTGCTGTACACACGTACACACACACACACACACACACACACACACACACACACAGCTTTATCCATCATGCAGCAGTCTTAATGTTCAGATATGTCAGATCCCCTCTTTAACCTGCAGGCAGTATGACATCTAATTCAGTCTTACACGCAGCCGATAATGACAGTATTGATTTGGCTTTTCTTCTCTTTCTCTGTCTTTCTGTCTGTGTTTGAGCGCAGACAGGACTGTGTCTTTTTAAAGCTTTGCTTGGCCTCACTACCCCCCCCCCCCCACCCCCTTTCCTCTCCTCCTCTCCTCACTCCCCTGGCGCCAGTCTGCCACCACCTTCGCCAGTGGCTGTCACCACATGTGGGGCTGGAGGAGGACCAGAGGAGACAGTATGTATGACTAAATACAGTGACGGTGCAACATTTGTCTTACTTAAAGGCTCCGCTCACCCAAATGACAGGAAACAGAATTTCTCACTTACCTCTTGTGCAGTGCTTCCTGAGGTTGATCTATCTACATTGATACAGATGGAGAAAAATATTATAAACACAACTGAATAGCACCACATAGTACAACATTTCAAAGTCATCATTAAAGACTGTGCAAAGTGAATTCAGACATTTTCTTCTAAACACATTAAATAGGTCATAAATGTATTTCTGAAAAAGGTGTAAAAAGCATTTCAACCATCTAGATTTGAATTGTGGAGCTAGGCTTCACAAACTGTGTTTCAAGATTTCTGTGTTTAGGTTTTAGTGGTCGGGTCTGAAAATCATTAGCATAAACCCGCCCCTGCTGCTGTAGAGGTATAAATACATTCAGCACACACTACTACTACTACAGTCTACAGTTAGCCAGTTAGCTGAGTTAGCCGCCGAGCTAGCAGCAGAAAGCTCTCAGACGTAGTGTCCATGTTTCTGGTAGAGTTGGTGACTTTGATTGACAGGTGACACTTTGTAGGGGGCGGGGTTTCAGCGAACTCAGAGGCCACGCCCACCGCATTTAGGAGCAGAGAAAGAGAGAACTTTGAAGCCTAATTTCATATATTTGGCGAGTTTTTTTTACTCATTCAAATTTGGCAGGGTGGTTAACAACACACTTTTCTGTGATATGTCAAACTCAGAACACATATTTATTCTTACTTTACACAGACTTTAAGTTGAATCAACATCTTTTAAGAAAGCTGTGACTATTAAAAACAAAGCTGTGACTGTTATGATGCTGTTAAGGTGTGTTGTATTAGGTTTTGTCTTCTGTTGGCTCATATGTAATCTGAAGACAGTAGATTGTGATTTAAATCTTAAAGCCACATATAGAAAACACATCTGTACTGACTTGAATTTGAGGCACAGTTGTCAGATTGAGTGGGTTTTTCTACCATATGTGCTTTTTATTTGACTGGATGGATAAAAATGTACTTTTTGTACCATCTTGACAGTTTAGTCCAGTGAAATAACCCCGTGTATGGGCTGCTCCTCCTGCACTTAGAATAAGTATGATGGAGACTGACACATTTGACAGTGTCCAGTCTGCAGATACAGAAGAAAAACATAGTTTGGTCAGCTCAACACATAATGACTGATGATTGCTGTTCAAATTTGGTTCCAAAATCCTAGATTTGTGATAAAAGCCTTGCTCAAATAAGTGGAGACTTTTTCTGTCTGATCTAACATTATCCAAAGACTTTGATTTTGCCTAAATGTACTTTATACATTTAGAGAGAGACCCATCTCAGGACCAGATGCCTTATTTTTCTTCTTTCATTCATATTCCACCACAGTACATAATGGAGAGACTCCAAGCAACCCAACATGGATGGACAGTTTCATCTCGCCTGTTGGAAGCTCTGATTGGCTTATTTGGTGTCAGTAACATCTGGCAAGATAAAGGTACTTTATGTGTCACACATACAGGTGTACAGTGAGATTCAGTCTCCACATTAAACTCATCCTAAGTATTAATAAACAATAATAATAGTAGTTTTATAGCTCCTTTCAAAATAAAGTTACAAGGTGCTTTGCAGTAAAAACAGAATGCAGTTAAAATATCCAAAGTAAGAACATTGACAATATACAATAAATAATAACACAACAAATATCAAAAAGTTAAGAAAAACACAGGCGATAAAAGTGAGTTTTAAGAAGATAGTGACCCTAACCCAGGCAGGGAGTTCCACAGCTGAGGGGCCCCGAACAACAAAGGCCCAGTTCCCTCTACAGGAGCAGTGGGCAGCCACGGTGCAGCTCCCAGGAAATATTGGCGCTTTTCCATTATACAGTTCTAGCACGACACGACTTGACTGGGTTTTTTTTTCTGTCTCCATCAGGAATAGTAGCTGGTACCTGCTACTTTTTTAGTATCTGCTCTGCTGAGGTTCCAAGCGAGCCGAGCCAATACTAAATGTGACGTCAACAAACTGCCGGCCACTGATTGGTCAGAAGAGTTGTCGCTGGAAGAGTCATGAGCCGTCCCACACAAGAATCAAACCCGGCATTTTTAAATACCGGCAACAATAGTTACAGTCATTCAGCAATTTTCTTGCTTTGTGTCTGACAGAAAGACACATACAGCAGCTAGTACACCATCACCTCCATGTCCTCCATTGTTTATGTGTTTGTGTCATGTATAAAATGAAGTCACAGCAGTTTCATGGAGCCGTGCTATGACAACCCCACCCACGTTGAGTAGGTACTTCTTTGTAATGGAAAGGTCCGTCCTGGAACCGTACAGAGTCGAGCCGAGTGGTTCTAGAACTGTATAGTGGAAAAGCTCCATAACTCCAGTTCTATGTCAGCACCTTGGTTATGGGCACTGATAGCAGAGTAAACCTAACATACATGTTTTTACCAATAGGAGGAAACCGGAGCACCTGGATGAAACCCATACTAGCATGTGGAGAAAATGCAAACTCTACACAGAAAGGCCCTTCCTCAGCCGGCTATCAAACCCAAGACCTTCTTGCAGTGCTAACCACTGAACCACTAACCTGGCAACATGATTCTAAGCAGCAGTGTGGAATGTGGAGGGTGCATTAACTGTGAACCTATATCCCATGATTCTTTAACACAATTCACACGTCTACTTCTTTAACTAGTTGTAAATCCAATGAGTCCTCATCATTCTTATAAACTACAGGGATTGGCTGAGTTCCCCTCAGTTCCTGATACTGTAAAACCACACATTCCTGAATGGACTAAGGTAAGCACTTACAGATATACCATGTGGGCACAAAGAAGTTGTCCTATGGATCAATGCAACATCTCTAACAGACCACTCAATAAACTCTTGAGGGCATTACATACAAAGGGTTCTCATCATTGTGAAGGATATGAACCCTCTGTCTGGTTCCTTCCTCTAAAACGAGCAAATCAGGAGTCACGCCTTTTACAAAACCATCTTTTATGCTTAGTTCATCCAGCTTCTATCATTCTATCAACATCCTGGATACCACCACAGTGGAACAGGATGGATTTTCAGCTTTGGGCTCTGCCGACTGGGAATGACACACTGTCCAAAAACACGATTGTTCCGCCTGTACAGATAAAAAAAAAAAAAAGCAGCGCCTTTATAGATTTAGATGACCTGAAACGTGCAGAATAAACAGCTGACTTTATCACATCAACAGGACAATAAGCATAAAATGAAAGAGAATTAGCATGTATTAGACGGTCGCGTGTCCACCTGCATGACAAATAGAATCAGGGACATATCTGGCTGCACAGAGGCCGGCTCAGTGATTAAGTCAGCCCACGATACTCGCAACGGTGGAATGAGCCAAACTTAATGCTGATTGCTCTCTTTTATGTTCGCATCGATCTACATTATCAAATCAACAGAATAAGATGTCCACTAGACATAACATCAGTGCGATTCCATCTTTACATGCCACATTACTAATAGGATTTGTCACAGATGGGGAAATATAATGGTCTTTTTTCCCACATTCTGGCACCATTAAGCTGCCAATGCTATTTTTTTTTTTCATACGAGACACCCGACCTTCTGAGGTAAAAATTTTATTACATGGTAATTTAAGACATGGTTCGTTCATCTCAAGTGTCGCCGCTGGACATACAAATCAAAAAGAGGCCCGCTGATATTTTCATTCCTCATCTTCCAAAGCCCACACATTATCCTTTTTTTATAATCTGTATTTTATTTGCATTTTTTTCGCCCCCGAGGTGAGGAGAGAGATCCGGCAATAGCCATGAAAACCCACGGCCGCCTCCTTTTATGTGTCTTGCTTCACTGAGGACCTGAGAGATTTATCACTTCTTTATGTTACTGTGTCTTTTATGACTTACATTGATCATCAAGGTGTACAACCATTATCGCGCAGAGTACATTATCATCGGGACGTTTTTCACCCTGCTCCCACTGCCACAGGACATGATTCACATCTCACTCTGCCTCCAAATACAGTGGATCCCTGCTGAAGAGCTAAGAGATAAAGAAGGACAACAGACAGAAGGCATGTGGTGGGAGGAAACATCTCACTTAAACTTCCAGAAGTTATGTATCGTTAGAGAGAAACGATGAATGACAAAAGTCTGAGACTGGATCAAAAACAAATATCAACTCAAACTGAAGGAGTGCAGCTGACAGCAGGGGAGTGACTGATTTACTAATCATCAACAGCAGTTGTCTAATTAGAATACATGAGTGACAAATTGGGTTCATACTGTGCTTCAGGACTACATGCTGAAGAATGGAATCATGTGGAAACAGTCAAATTAAATAGTTAGGTGTGACAAAATAATCTTAATTCTTACATATTATTCAAGTCAAATTTGACCTGTTATGACATGTGACAGCTATAAAAATACCCAAAATGTAATTTAGTCTGAAATTTGATGACTTTTCCTAAAGTGGCCCAAAATGCACTTTAATGAAAACATTTAAAAATGTTATACTTTTGTATAGCTACAAATGTTACATAGCTAGAGATGTTTGTCCATTGAGGCTGTTCTGGGTCAAATTTGACCCTTATCTATTAACATGTTTTAGTGAAATGAATAGTTAATAGTTGTAGCAGTGAAGACTGATGGCTCTAATGGTAATACAATAAACCCCACATTTCCATAAAGTTATAAAATACTATTAATAATATTTTGACACACATTGACACAGTATGTAAGTACTCAGTACATCACAAGGGTGAACCAGCCAAAAAGAAATCAACTTGTGTTCTGATTGTGTTCAATTCTTCACCTTTCGATTGCCAAGAAATCATCCTTTCAGGGATGATTGAAGCGCCACACTTAGGTCATGTGATCACACCTGAACCAGTTCCATAAGAACTTCTGTCTCTGTTTAAAGATGGTTTTTGGCCCCTGGATGTAAACCTGGTTGATGATCTCTGACCTATTCTCAGTGATTTTGTGAGAGGTTTTGGTGTGGTGTTCACAGACGATGTTATTGGTTTCCTGCTGTTTAGTCAGTGTCTCACACTGACAGTGCAACATGAAAAACAGAGTTTAGTATGCTAGTATGTTTTGTACAGTTTCCATGATGTCATAGAGGTTGTAAACAGGACAGTCTTGCCATTAGGGTTGCTAACCGTCCCTTGAAAAACGGAATTTTCCCCATATTTCAGTGAGAATCAAAATAGTCTGTAAGATGGAATCAATGAATGACAGGCCGTTATATATGAACATTTACGGTAATTTTATTGCCAGCCTTCTCCTGCTCTGTGACCAATGAGCTGACAGCACACTCACACACAAGAATGAAAATTCAGAATCTGGCTCTTCTCATTGGTCGAGGTACTGTTGCTTGCAAGAAGATACCGTAAGACAAGAGGCTGGGTAAAGTTAAGCAGGACTGAGTTCTGTTAGAAGAAAGAGATTTATTTTATTCTGTTAAGTTAAGCAGGACAGATTTCTGTTAAAAAGATTTGTTATTTTGCACTAAATAATACTTTGTTTTCCATGTATCACTCAAAAACATGCATTGAATTAAATTCAGGTTCGAGTCAAATAATTTAAAAATCATTTCACACACAAAAAAGGCAAAACTTTCGCCAAGCCGGGAGGGGTGAACGCAATCGGGTCGGCCGGCCCTGGTGTCCCTTATTTATTTTTCAGCAACTGTACTTGCCATGATCCAGTTTCACTGTGGGATACAACATGAGCCCTCTTTCTTTGGTCTGTACTCATACATTTTGCAAACTGAAAAATAAATAAAGAAATACATGAAGCATGTCGACGTAGTCATTAGCACCTTCTGTTTGTAATGTACCCATGAGTGCACAGACAACTATCACTGGATTACTTTGATACTGAACACTTCAAAAACTTCAAAATGTGACATTTCTGAGGCAAGTTCTGCAATAAGGAGTCTCTTTTTTTCCAGGATTTTTAAGCGGATTAATGGATGTTAAAGTTTTAGAGGTATTCTCAAAAAGCATAAGTCACATTTAATCTAAAACATCAGTGTATCATGTCCTCTGCTTCCAGTTTTAAATGAGTTATTAAGACTCCAAGAAGGAATGTGATTTGTGAAGCTAATTGATACAATCAGGTTAAGATACATTAATTGCCTCCATGAGCTGTAACTCACGGCCGCTGCTGCAGCTGCTAACTGTTTAATCATGACCCAACTTCCAGCTGTTTTCAGAACACCAGTGTGTGACTGTCTCTGTCACCTCAAGCTGTATCTTTGCCTCATGTCTCAAAGCCTAAATCTCTTTTTCTGGTTTTAGACTGTGCTTTTTTTCTTCCTTTTTTTTTTTTTTTTTTTTTTTTTAAATACCAGCTTTTATTTGAGAGTTGTGGTATTTTGGATTTTAGAAGTGGCTGAGACTCACCAGTTGTACTCATCCTATCTCAATCCCCTGTTCACCAACCCCCACATGCTAGTGGCTGATATGTATGCGTGTGTGTGTGTGTGTGTGTGTGTGTGTGTGTGTGTGCGTATGTGTGTGTGTGTGTGAGACAGTGAGAGAGAGAGAGAGAAAGAGGTTGCCGGGCAGCGGAAAGAGAGGTCACAGTGGTAATGGGAAGCTCTGAGAGAGACTGACAGGAGTGTGCATGTGTACATAATCTATTAATTAAAGGCGAGGCAGCAAAACGAATGGGGAACCTTTTCCTGTGTGATATCTCCGCCCTCCCCTCACTCCCACCCCTACCCCCTCCCTCCGCCACCTCCGCTCGCCCTCACCCACTCACACACTCCAGGTAGGCAGAGGAAACACACAGCGAGACATTTATTGAGAGATTAAAACCAAATCTTCCAGATTGCCATATAAAAAGGTAATTTACAATATTAAACTGACTTTTATCTATATGCAAATGACTCCCCCTCCCACAACCTATTTGAATAATTTATGTGAAGGTTTTTGGGAAAGTGAAGTGAGTGTCTTTTTCCCCTCCATCTAAAATAACCCAGTTATGCTATAAAGGAGACTATTAACTTCCTCCTCCTTTTCCTTCATCTTCCATTTCAGTTTTTTCCCCCGTTCTTCTTCCCAGAGTTTATTTCTTTCAATTACACACAGTTTTCCCTTCAGGTAGTGGAGTGAGGAGAGCTAACATTCACAGCTTATTGCCCTGCTGCCTGAATATTTTCTTTTCTCCCCCTGGGCGTCTCCCTCCCTTCTTTCTTTCGTTCATTCTTTCTGTCTTTTAGCCATCAAGTGTAGTGAGGATTAGGGTGCAGCAGGGTTCCTGCAGGCGCTGTCCCAGTGAATGTCATACATTGAGACATCAGGCGACTGCTGGTAATATCACCCCCCCCCCCCCCCACCACCACCACTATCCAACCCTCCCACCTCTGTTTTCTCGTCTTCTTATCAGATATGGCGATGATCTTCAGTACCTGCACTGTCAGTCTGGTGTCTGCTGATCTGAATGAGAGCAGCTCCAGTGTCTGTAGATTATCATCCAGCTCTATCTATCCTCCATGTTAACACACCGACTGCTGCTGCCATCGCTGCTACTGTGAGCCTAGAAAGCGTGGATAACTGCAGCTACTCTATATTAGGTTCAGCCATAGTGAGGATTAACATGCTGGGGCTACTGATGGGCACAGGCCAAGGGAGCTCATAGAATAGATCTTTATGGTCATTGCAAGTATACAATGAAACCGTTGGAGTTGTCCAATTGCAGCATAAAAATAAATAAATAAAATATACACACGACACTAGTACACACACGTGCAAGCTCAAGCTCATCTCACCCGTGACCAAATACACATTCATACCCAAAATACCCAAAATGTATCCACCACAGATGATCTGGTATCTCACGACAATGATGGACTTCATGGACTGCTAAATACTCTTGCACCTCTGAAAAATAGGTCTGTTTCTTTTACCCACTCTCGCCATGACTCGGCTCGGTTCCAGGAACAACCTTTTCCATTACAAAGAAGTACCTACTCAACGTGGGTGGGGTCGTCATAGGACGGCTCTGCGAAACTGCTGTGGCTTCGTTTTATATGCGACACAAACACATAAACAATGGAGGACATGGAGGCAGTGGTGTACTAGCTGCTGTATGTGTCTTTCTGTCAGACACAAAGCAACTAAATTGAGCCGTATGGCTGTAACACTGTTGTTGGTATTTAAAAATGCCGGGTTTGATTCTTGTGTGGGACGGCTCATGACTCTTCCAGTGACAACTCTTCTGACCAATCAGCGGCCGGCAGTCTGTTGATGTCACATTTAGTATTGGCTCGGCTCGCTTGGAACCTCAGCAGAGCAGATACTAAAAAAGTACCAGGTACTATCCCTAGTGGAAACACAAAAAAAAACCCGAGTCGAGGTGACCCGAGGCAAGTCGAGTCGTGCTGGAACTGTGTAGTGGAAAAGTGCCATTACACAGTGTGTGACCTTCTTCAATGCCAATATTGAAAATATCCACCAGACATTGACTGCTACAAATAACTCTGCATCCTCTCTGCACTCTTTGCCTACATTTTCCTTCAGCTCTCCACTCGCCAGCTTCATACAGCCAACTGTCTCTGAAGTAACTGGTCTCATCCATAAATCCAAGTCATCTACCTGCCAGTGAGACCCCCTACCTACCCACCTGGTAAAAATCTGCCTACCTGCCCTGTTCGCGTTACTAACTGAAATCATTCATTCCTCACTGACTTCTGGTGTTGTTTCATCATCACTAAAGCCTGCTGCAATAACACCAACACTCAAGAAACCTGGCGCCGATCTGAATGATTTGAACAACTTCCGTCCCATCTCAAACCTGCCATGTCTCTCCAAAATACTAGAAAGAACTGTTGCAGCTCAGGTCCACACCTGATGGCATCTGACTCTGGACTTCTCTCCGTTCTGGTTCTCCTCGACCTGACTGCAGCTTTCGACACAGTTTCTCATGACATCCTCCTGGACAGATTAGCCTCCATTGGAATCACTGTCATCCCTCTGGCTTGGTTCACATCATATCTCTCTGGCCGCACACAGTTTGTTCAAATCAAGAACCTGAGATCTGGCTCCTCTCCAGTCTCTAGTGGTGTTCCCCAGAGCTCTGTCCTTTCCCCCCCTCCTGTTCATTATTTATCTTCTGCCTCTTGGTCACATTCTCAGAAAATTTGATATACAATTTCACTGTTACGCTGATGATACTCAGCTCTATCTTTCCACTAAGCCTACTTCCACTCTGCCACCCATAGCTTTATCCGACTGTTTACTGGAAATTAAATCATGGCTCTCACTCAACTTTCTTAAACTCAACGGCGACAAAACTGAGGTCCTCCTCACCGGTACCAGATCAACCTTAGCAACACTCAACACTTTCTCCATGTCCATCAAAAATTCCACTGTTCCTACATCCCCTCAGGTAAAGAGCCTGGGTGTCATCCTGGACAGCACACTATCTTTTGAAGCCCACATCAATAGCGTTACTCGGTCTACATACTTCCATCTACGTAACATCAATCGTCTCCGTCCCTCACTTTCACCAACCTGCACCGCTATCCTGGTAAACACCCTGATCACATCCCGTCTGGACTACTGTAACTCTCTCCTCTTTGGTCTTCTGCGGAAATCTCTCCACAAACTCCAACTGGTACGGAATGCAGCCGCTCGTATCATAACCAGAACTCCCTCTATTGAACACATCACTCCTGCCCTGCAGCAACTTCATTGGCTCCCTATCAAATCCTGCATTGACTTTAAGATTGTACTCTTCACTTTCAAGACTGTTGACAACCTGGCACCATCATATCTCTCTGAACTTATTTGCCTCTTATCTCTGCCCCATCTGCCAACTTAACCACCATGGGGTTAAGAGCCTTTAGCTGATCTGCCCCCCGCCTTTGGAACTCTCTCCCACCAGACATTTGCACTTCTGACTCTGTCTCCACCTTTAAATCCCGCCCGAAAACGCACCTATTTTTTATTCTCATTGGATAACGCTGCTGTCAGGTGGAAACCTTGTAAATGCCTATTTTGTTTAAACAGGTTTCTGACAGTGACCATTATTATCAACATCAAGAGAATGGGTCAAGTCTTGTGTCGTATTTCTGTGGAGCCTGACCAAAAAAGAAAAAAAAAATCCATCTTTGGAGGGATTTCTGCTTAAGATTGGCATTTGCCCAGATTGGCAGTATAATAGATCTGGCCATGCTAATAGTGGTGTAACCTTTACTTATTTATATGCAGCTTTTTGGTATAAAAGTAATCAGATTTAAATGTCTAAAATCACTTTCTATTTTCTTCTGTTTTCCCATACACTATTCACAATGTAAAATGTACACTCTACTATAAATAGAGCCTTTGTGTTTTATAGATAAGAAAACTACAGTCATGCCTCTCTGCACAGTGATGATTCACCACAATGATGATGATTCCCAAATGTGTGAAATCTCAAATTACTGCTCACTATAGAGTAAAGTGATGAGTGTGTGGGGAGTAGTGAGTGAGTGAACGAGGGCGTTAAAAATGCCAGAATAAGCTTAAGAAATACCAAATGTGGCACCTACGGGCAGATTTTTGTTCATACTATTATTTTAATTCCAAATTTGGATTGATAATAAACTCATATCTAGTTGTTCCAGTAAGATATGTGTATATTACTACAAACGATATAGAAGACTAATTTCAGTTGATAGACTGAGCCCATGCCCTGAATGGTGTGATACCAACTTATTTACTGCATTTTGTTTAGAGCCATGGTTTTCTGAATGAACACAATTCCTCTGAGACTGCTGTGAATACAAGTTTGTCTTTAACCCTGTTACATCAAGGGAATCATATGTGATCCATGAGTTTTAGAGAGCTCTACATCATCAGTGTAAAAGCATGATGTATAGGATCAGGTACATGTAGTTCACAGATAAACCACCAGGGGGCTTTTTATTTGAACGTTGTCAATCAGTGGGTCATCATTTTGAAGCCTGGATATTTTTTACCAGTTTAGAAAAAGTTAAGATAAGAAAACATTGAAATAGTTAGTGATATTTCAATAGGAATAGATACTGGATTGATGCAATGTTCAATGACTACATATTTTGTAGGTTATTTGATGGTAAATTCCTGTTGAAAATGTGTGTAAACTTATATAAGCTTATTTATCTGTAAATCTGTCAACTGTCATTGTATTGCATTTCATGTGCAGGACCTTTAAGGGCTTAAAAAATGTTTTTGTTTAAAAAATGCTATGAATAATAAATTGTAGAAATTCTGGATGTATCACATACGATACAAAACTCATAAATGCAAAATGTCATTTAATGAAGTCTTTAAATTATTTGTCGGAAGGTCCAATAAAACCTCCAGTTTCATAGAATTAGACTTTTTTGGCCATTATTTAATGGTTCAGAATTTACAGGGTTAAAAGTGACTGAACTACCATCTATGTCCACATTTTGAGCAGTTTTTATATTGTCTTTTATATCTCACGTCTCTCTAAATGAGAATTTCTGCTGCTTCATTATATGTAACAGCCTAGTCTCTGCTGGTTAGATGATAGTACAGCCTTGTTTTACAAGAAGAAGAATATGTCTTATTTTTCACTTCCTCAGATATTTTAAGTCTTGTCTCTTTTTTTCTGCCATGAATTCTCATATTCATCCCCACTTACTGACCATTGTTTGAGCATCACATTCACAGCCTGTGAGTGAACTCAAGTCTAAATCCTCCATCATTTAGAGATTCCAGAAGCTCAGAACAAATGAACGCAGCTCAGGTTCCATTTGACCAGCAGAGTAAGAGCTTTGAGAAAAAAAGGGAAAAAAAACATATTACTGCTGAGTGCCTAAACACAAACAATCCTCTCCATCTAGCACACATCACAACTGAAAAGCAGCTGTGCCTAAACTCCCTCCATCAGATTTCATTTCTATACAAATCAAGGTTGTTTCTGATAAACACACAAGTGTCTCTTAAAGCTCCACTCATATACCTGTGATGATATTAAATGGTGAACTGTGCAGGGTGCAGTGAAGCACTCTATACGCTGACTATGCAGTGTCGTATTGCAGGAAATGGTTAGCATTAAGAGCAGGAACTGTAACACAATGTTGAATAAGTGCAGCATTTATGAGTTCTTCCCAGTACAGCTCCTCCTTCTCTACTACTGGACTATATTACTGCTTCACAACCAGTGACCCTTAAATGTGAGCAATGTTAAACCCCTCAGTATAGACTATGAGCTTCATCAGAATATGAATTGTGACCTCCTCAGAATGTTTGATTCTGAGGATCAAAATCTTTGTTTTCTTCTCCCCTGACCTTATTAAAAAATAATCTGTATATGTATATTGAAGTGGCAAAACTGTCCTGAGCATGCACATTTGATGAATGGGAAACATACAGAAATGACCATAAAGCACTGTTATAATAAGAAGATATTAATATGGTCAGCAGTGCACAGAGATATTTTATTTATAGCTTTATTTTATTTGTAGTGGTGGCCAGGAGTTTAGTCCTCGCTTTCTGGTGGCAGAAAAAATTGGTATCAATTACCAAAAATTGGTAATTTCTCAAGTGCCCAGAGGCCCTTAAGTACTAATTATATGGCGGTACATGTTTTGCATATATATGTTTTCCTAATTGTAATGTTTTGTATATGAAACCTATATTTATGATATATTGCAATTTGACAGACAAGGACACGTGTGTTATGTCACATGGGATGTTATTCCTTTATGATGGAAGACTTCTAGTTACAGCTACTACTTGTAACTTTTGTGCAGGTTTCTTTAGCTGGCAGGAAGAGGAGCAGCTATGTGACTTTTTTTAACTTCTGGTTGGATCAAGCAGGTAGCACCAGGTCTGAAAAGGGAAACCAATGCAGAAGTGCCTTAAACCTGCATTCTCTCTAATGGCCAGCAGGAGGCAACTCCAATGGCTCCAAAAAGAAGTCCAATTGTATTGAAGTCAATGGGGAAATTAGCCTACTTCTCACTTTATTTACAACCTTAGTAAACACTTCTGTAATGAGTGTATGGTCCGAATCACTAGTTTTCAAGTTGTCTTCAATACAGCATTTTGTTAATTATGGTCCCATTTAGAGTAAAATAAACAACAGTATGCTTTAGGGCATGGCTACCTTTTGATTGACAAGACACAACTACAGCGGTACATGAGGTGCTACAGTGGAGCTCCTCTCCAGCTCCACGCTCTCATCAAAATAGTCACTTCTCAACACTTCTGGCTCCAAAAAACCAAGATGGCAACGGTCACCATGCCAAATTTGAGGTTTCAAAACGGTAGTCCACAGACCAGTCTAAGGACTGTATCACAATGCAAGCCTGTGAACACCTAACCCTAACAATAACCACAATGTGTTCTGAGTGCATCTACATCTAACATGTTTTTCTTTATCCAGACAACATATCCTGATACAGATTGTTGATGTTAATGACAGCAGTAATGCTGTAGATGTTCTCTGCAAATTTAAACTCAATACTTCCTGTTGCTACACCTTTTCAATGTGAAGCAGACACAGGAAATGCAAGGTAGTTGTCACCAAGATTAGCACCAATTGCTATTATTAAAACATATACATGAAACGTGGACATTTTGGCAGCTTTGTTCAATGAATTACACTGAATTTGAAAGAATAGACACAGTAGGGCTGTTTTAGAGTTCAATGGAAAAGAGTGACATCAGATATCACTCAGCATAGTCTTCCCAGATGTATGAAAAGCCATTAGCTCCATTACACCTAGCACGTTCAAAGCCGTCCGTCACTATAATAGATACATACATACAACTAATTGAAACCACAGTCATTAAATCATCTTTCTAATACTTGTATTGATGTTTTGTGGTTGTTCTTACATGTGGGAAGCACACATTGTCACACAGAGCTACAATTATTAAAAATGAAGTGGATCTGTTCAGTTAGCATGAGAGACTAATAAAAGATGTGTCTGAAATCAGGTACAGACATCCTGTCTCTGTCTGTCTGTCTGTCTGTCTGTCTGCTAACCACAACCTCTTGCCCCCTCTCCCCCTCCATGATTTTCTAATTGTATCATTTAAAAACAAACCAAATCTATCAAAGCCTCCTCTCATTTAGATCATCAAGCAGCTCTAAGATGCTGCATGCAGTTCATTTCATTGCACTGTGGGAATCTCATGAACATGAAGCTGATGTTTCAATTCCCATTATTGCCCAGAGACTGGCTGTGATCATGAGTGAGTCACACTCCCCATAATGAGGCAGCAGCAGACTCTTAGAGGTTAGCAGAGGTGCCATCTTGACGCCAGTGGCTAATTGATGATTATGTACAGTACACGGTCTGGGCAAAATCATTCATTTTAATGGGGTGATTATTGGCAGGAAAGACATGTGGCCAAGAGGCCCCTATGGTGGCCTCTGAGGGACAGTCTGACACCAGAGGGTTTACATCAGTGAGCGAGGTGAGTTCACCATGGTGACCTAATCTCCAGGCAGGAACTATCAGGGGAACGAAAAACAAGTTTAATTTCCTGTGTCTTAGAGCCAGGATATGTACTTTGCTGTAGATAGGTGCCACTGAGGGCAACAGGGGAAAAAAAGAGAAAGAAACAGCAGCCATGCAGGCAGACATCGCTGATATTATCACATTTTAATATTTCTCTCCATATAACTGCAATGCTCTTCTAATTGGATCCATAGCTGCAATATGGAGGGTACCTGCTGTTTTATTATCTATGTGTGGAGCATCAGATGCACACAGGTTTGTGCTCCAGGCTGATATATTTTACTCTGTGAACATGGGACAAACAAAGATGTGATTTTATAACACTAGCAGGATGGAAAATGCCAGTTACCCAAACACAGATAACCGGTTGGTTACATGTGAAACTTTGCAAAAGCTGTCCTCATTAAAGCTGTATTGTTGGCTTTAACTTTATATTCTGTTTAAAACAGGTCAGCTGACAGGGTTATTTAACACCACAGTTTTAGACATTTGGAACACTGATATCATTAAATTAAATAGACGTGTTCTTGTGTCACATGTGCTTAAAAAGAAAGAATTAATCAAACTAACTTCCTCGTTTCCATGGGTCGATGACTCTGATCTGCTGTATGTTTGCATGAAAGTCAAATCAATTTAACATTTCAAATGTAATGAGAGATGACAATTACTATTGCATACAACACAAACATATTTAGGAAAATCAATCAATAAATGAATAATAAGAATAAGAATAAACTATATTTCAGATACATCTGTATGTCCATATCAATAATATAAACATAAGACAATACAAGGACAAGACAGAACAGATAGGATTAAAACAGATACAGACATGTTGATAATATCATAAACACAGCAGCATAGCACAGAAAATATATACATCTTTAAAAAGCTGTCATCCTTGTATTTTAATAGTATAATAATAATAATAATAATAATAATAATAATAATAAAAATGCATCCTCAGTCTTAATGTTTGGAAATTGGATGGACATTTGTCTCTTAAAACACGCTGTTCCGCCTTCGGGACGGGTCGGAGGTTGGGAGGTAGCAACAAGTTCTTCTGAATGTTTTAAACACCAACCCTTAAACATATATATTCATGCCGTACATTGTTAGAAAGCTTAGATTCTCCTGATTCATTCAAGACCACTCACGGATTATATGGTTGCTCACAGCCGTAATAGTATTAGCGGTTAGCTCGGCTAGCCACTCAAGCTAAAGTAAGCTAACAGCTATAATGCTACATACCTTCAAAGTCTTCCCTTTATCCACAACGATCATCTTATGACTCAGGACTTTCTGTGCAGCTCACCAAGTATCCATTCTTGTGAAATATGAAATCCGTTTCCATAAAACCGAAATACTTTCCTCAATATGTCAACATGTATTTAGTCCAACACATAATGTAACACACACTGAACTAATCATATACGGTCCCTTTTACGTCATTTCCTGACCTACACGTGCATCTGTGGGACACGTGCTGTTTTGTTTACGTCCGTGAGCTCCTCCTGTTTCATACACCACACCTCTATGACCCACACACACGCCATATCGTTTAGGCAAAAAACATAAAAATAGGGGCGTGTTTTAAGAGGTTATGGTATTTGTGGTAAATTCACTGTAGATTGCTAGTCTAAGCATCCATCTCTCTCTCTCTCTCTCTCTCTCTCTCTCTCTCTCTCTCTCTCGTTCAGCTGCACTGCTGCAACACATGGATGACAAAAACAGGACATGGTTGTCCTTTCAAGCTGCAAGCAGTAACACAAGCTTTGCATGGTGAGACTGCCCACCATGCACTTTTATTCTTTCAAATACAAATGACACTTGTTGCTTTGACTGGCAGTTTAATTATAATTTGCATTGTGTGTATAAGGTTCAAGTCGTGCATGTCTCCACACTGTTAAAAGCTAAATGATGAAGGATGTTTCTTCCTCAATGTATATTAAACTAAAATGCTCATCTCAGGCCATAAAAAACAAAGGTTGCTTCACTGTCACATTGCTTTTAAACTTAACTAAAAATATTGTGTTATTGTTATTATATTATTATTATATTATTATTGTTCACATAATTGTGAACACGCTGACTAAGAGTCATGCTAAAGCTGCACACTCCGTCTCTGTAATAGAGATTAGTGAAACAGACACAGGCAAGACAACACAAGCCTCCTACACTAACCACATATAAGTTAGTTTCACATGAATAATCTCAAATATGATTAATAATTAATAACAAGGAACTGGTTAACATATGATAATGAACTCCAAAGGGAAAGATCTTGTAAAGGATATATATATATATATGAAATGGAGAAAATAATTGAGACTCAGAAATCAAGTACTTATATTTGAAGAACGATGGGAAAGTGGGTGAGGTACATACAGTAGTAAGTAGTCGACTTAACTATTAATTTACTTAACTACTATATCTGATGAACTAGTATAAGTGGTCTTTTTTTATTGTCCTGTTTTTGTTTTGTTCTTTTATTGTCTTTCTCATTGCTGATGATGTTGTTTTCTATTGTTTTTCCATACTATGTAACTCCAGCTTAATTCTGTTATATAATATCTTAAAATGCAATAAATAAAATAAATGTATCTGCGAATGCACTTTTCTATTATGTGTGCAATTGTCATTTTAGCTTGTAAAGAAGGAGTGAATGAGAGGAGGCAATTTGTTTTTAAAACTTTATTAATACGAATAACAAATATGTCAAAGCAAGTTGTGTCCAACACATTTTCCTTTAATAACTTGTTAATCTGCACAGTCTCTCAGTTGTAATGTATCATCATGTCATCATATTTCACTTGATTTGCATTTGGAGCTGTGATCACCTTGTCCTGTCTGTAAAGCTAACATTAGCTCAAGCTGCGCGCGCACACACACACACACACACACATATATATATATATATATATATATATGTCCCTCAGGTTTGTATCTCTAAAGTCACTAATGTGGAGCTATCTGTAAAAAGCAGGTGGGGTTGTAGATAATGATATATATTTAATGAGACTGTGTTTGCTCACAGCTGCCACTGGGTGTTACTGAATACTTGAATGTATAATTATATGGAATGTGATCCAATTCTTATTATAATCTGTGTTGTTAAGGGCTCCCTTTACCATAGCAACAGTAGATATGTAATAAAAGCTCAGTAAATATTTTGGTCTAAGCCTTGTTCACACTTCCTCAACTCTTGGAGCTGTTTTGCTGTCCACCACATACTAGAGGCCTTCTGTTTCTACGCTAGTTTGGCGATGCCTTAACAAGGTCTCCTCGGCAATACAATCCAAAACAAAAAGTTGGCCTAATTGGCGCTGGTTAATAAGTTTATTTCAGGCACATGCTCGGGTGCCTTTATTATAGCTCAGAGGGGTCTTGTATTCTCTCAGGGCTTTTGTGAGAAATTAAATGAAGAATACATTGTGCTAATGAAGCTGCAAAGGGAATATTAGAGAAAGAGATTGATCAAAGGGAGAGTCTGTCGTTTTAAAGGTTACTTAGCATGGTGTGACTTGATTTTCAATTTCCTGTTGCACAGGATTTGGCCTCTAAATCCTCATAAAGGATCAACATATTTTGTTCTCTAATGAATACTGTAGAGTCATTTACAATTCGGCAGTCCTTTGTGAGCAAAGAGTGTGTGAAAAGCTAAAACATGTTCAGACAGACATGAGTTACTAAGACTCAGTGTGATGTGGACTGGAAATAATGTGTTGTGAAATGTTCTTTCAGGTTGGCATAGTCAGAAATGTGATAACATAACTATCTTTAAGACATCCTTTAAAAAGCAATTGAAAAAAGAATTCTTAGCTGATGTCCTTTTGATCTATATCAGAGGTCACTAATAGGCGGACTGCAGTCCTGATCTTAGCTTATAGCTTTAGCTTTAGTAGCTTTATTGTCATTATATTGAGGGTCAGACAACATTATAACGAATTCTAGATAGCACTCCCTGAGCCATAAGAACATTTAAAGCATTTCAACCATTTAGATTTGAATTGTGGAGCTAGGCTTCACATACTGTGTTTCAAGATTTCTGTGTTCAGGATTTAGTGGGTGGGTCTGAAAATCACTGCTGCGTAGCATAAACCCACCCCTGCTGCTGTAGAGGTATAAATACATTCAGCACACACTACTACTACTACAGTCTACAGTTAGCCAGTTAGCTGCCGAACTAGCAGCTGAGTTAGTACCAGAAAGCTCTCAGATGTAGCGTCCATGTTTCAGGTAGAGGTGGTGACTTTGATTGACAGGTGACACTTAGTAGGGGGCGGGGTTTGAGCGGACTCGGCGGTTACGCCCATAGCGTTTGGTAGCACAGAAAAAGGCTGAACTTTGAAGTCTAATTTCATATATTTGGCAATTTTTTTAATCATTCAAATTTGGTAGCGTGGTTAACAACACACTTTTCTGTGGTATGTCAAACTCAGAACACATATTTATTCTTTACATGGACTTTAAGACAATTAAAAACAACTTAAGACATAAATAAAACATTAACAATCTATAAGAGCAACAAAGTGCAATATGCAATATAAAAAGGTGCAAACGGTAGCAATTATTGTTGTAACACTAGGCCACAATCAGTGAGTGTGTGGGTGGGTGAGTGGGATGAGGGGATCAGGCTGTGTTCATTAGTTTAACAGCTTGGGAGAAGAAGCTGTTTTCCCCAGAGGGAAGTGGTTGGAAGTGGTGGTAGTCAGGATGTGTTGGGTCATGGATGATATTTAAGGCCCTGCCCTGACATTGGGCTTGGTAAATGTTCCAGTTGCAGGAAGCTGGGTGTCAGTGATGTATTGTGCCGTGTTGATGAGTCTTTGCAGAGCCTTCTGGTCCTTCTTGGTGCAGCTGGTAAACCACACTGTGATGCAGTACGTGATGATGATGATGATGATGATGATGATGATACTCTCCACAGTGCACTGGTAGAAGTTAACCAGCAGGTTCTGTGGCAGACCAGCTCTCCTCAGCTTCTCAATGATAGCGGATGTATGTGCAGCACAGGAGAGTGATGGTTACCCCCAGAAAGTTAAAACTGGAGAAACTCTCCACTGCTTCACCATTAATAAAAACTGGCTTGTGATTTGTTCTCCTCTCCTCTCCTTCCTGAAATCCACTACAATCTCCTTTGTCTTCTTATTGTTCAGGATGACATTATTAGTGGAACACCACACTGTCAGGTTTTGCACCTCATCCCTGTATGCTGACTCATCGTTGTTGGAGATCAGGCCCACGACTGTTGTGTTATCTGCAAACTTTATGATGTTGTTTGTTGCATGGACAGGCAGACAGTCATGGGTGAAGAGGGCATATAGGATAGGGCTCAGGACACATTCCTGAGGATCACTAGTGTTCAGGATGAGAGTGGAGGATGTTTGTTTTCCCAGCCTGACAATCTGAGGATGGTTGATCAGGACCCAGTTGCAGATGGTTGTGTTCAGGCCCAATCCATGAAGTTTAGACACTAGGGTGTTAGGAATGACAGTGTAACTGATGAAATGTTGAGGATTATTAAATGTTGTCTGAGTATTTCTATTTTAACAGGTGCAGCTATTCTCCAGCTATTACGGTAAAAGTGGAGGACCTCAGAAATTCACAGACCACTGTGCAGTGAGATATACACGGAGAATTGTGTTGAGATGTTTTGTTATAAAGTTATTAGATGTGAAATTAAGTTTATGGTTTAAGTGTAACTTTAAAAGTAGAAAGGGATTCTTTTTTATTTCTAAAACGAATCACTTTATTTAAGAAGCACAATCTTAAGCTTTCTGTAATGCACTTTATATTAAAATGCCATCTTTATTTGATATAGGAAAAGAAAATGTATTTATTTTATTCTTTTTTTATTCATATTCAACCTTGCACAAACCAATGATAAAGTCTCTTAATCGACACCTGCCACTCAACAATTAAACTACACATTTTAGTAGAATAGACATTTTTAGTGGTTTTATTATCTCACTTCTCAGCATATTACATGTAGCAGAATGCACGTGTGTAAGCACGAGTTTCACAGATGTGTCTCTCACATCTGGATCACATTGTAGGGATAGAATTGACATCTCTTTTGCCCTATGTTTGGATCAGCTGACTCAGCACTAGACTGAGTTTACTAATGATTATGACTGACTGAACCTGTTTGTTAAAAGTTGCTGTTGGGCTGCTATTCCCTTCAAGTGCAGAACATATAACACACTTCTTACCTTCATTATATGTTGCACAGAGAGACAAAGAGACCCAACATTACCACATGAGCAGCACTTGGTGACAATGACAAGGAAAATGTCCTGTTTAATGGGAAGAAACCTCAGGCAGAACCAGACAATCATCTTAACTATAAAGTAAAAAAAAAGTTATTTATGGGGTTTCCTCTGATGGTTAGAGTTAGGAAACAGAGGCTTCCTTTACAAAGGCATGAGGTGCAGCAATTGATGTTAATGCCTCCATAATGAGACAAACAGTGTGAAACAAAGTCAGGAAAAATGAATGTGGTATGAGAATAAAGAGAATGTGTGGAGCTGCCTATTAAAAGTAATATTTATAGAAAGGTGTTAAATCTTCTTACACTTTTCATGTGGTCGCCTTTTATAAGGAACGGTCACAGGGCACAATTACAGTTTGGTTATATTTAAGCTCAGTTTTCCATCTTTAGAGGTTGGGAGCTCTGTTTGGCTCACTTTATACTTTATATGTGCAGTGTTGCAGGACTTTTAAAAGACCCATGTACTGATATTTATCTGCTGACATCATTATGTTTATATGAATCCACTTGAAACTGGCTGCCTTTGCTTTTACACTGTACATTTATTACATATTTTATTTCATTCAGAATTCTCAAAATATCTCTTTGTGCTCTACATGGTTTCTATATTTTTAAACTAAAACATAAGTCTTATTAGCTACACGTTGACAGTGAGACAGAACTGTTGTCTTCTGCATGTGGTAAAATGCACCTTTATGACCCATGGTGCCTACTATACATTTTTAAACAACAAATCTAACCCTAACCCTCTTCCATAAATTCCTCCTGCCCACTCAAAAAAAAAAAACAAAAAAAAACCCCTCTCCCTTTTCTCACCCTACTAATAATTTTTGCACAGTCCCTAAACAGTTATATTACCTGTTTATTATTATTACGCAACATGTTGAATGCTTATTCCTTGACCGCTCTACTTTCTGTCATCATGACGGTTCTGAAAACGATAAAATAGGTTGAGTAAAGGTGGAGCAGCTCACAGGAATGAAGGAGACTGTCAGGAATTGAAACAAGACTGTCACAGATAATATGCATCAACGAGGAACATTTAAAAATATGTAAGCTCAACGTCAACTTCTATTGACAGTCGATGACAGCTCTGAAGTGTTCACAGTGGGGTTTTTTGTTCAGGTAATGATATTTTTTAGAATCTCAATTTGCTTACAAGAGAGGCTCAACTGTGCTATCAAATACATTATTACCATAAAACCTTTAATTATTGATAATAACACAAAATAAGAAACTTCCTGAGAGAATATTCTGATGTCATATAAATCTTCCTACAAGCTGTTTCACTCAATATGGGACAGCTGGCAAGATGCAGGCATTCAAATGTGTGTTTTGGTCATAAAGAGGAGAGGGGAATACATAAAAAGGGAAAGGAACATAGTCTGATGTTCTCATGTTTCACACAGTGGCATGTTGAATAAGAGCATCCTGTTTCTAGAGGTGACATCATATAACTAATAAGTCATAATACATATACTCATTTGTCACAGAAAAAAAAAAATTGTAAGACAAACATAATAATTCATCTTTTAAAGCACTTCTTAAAACTCACTTTTACTTTTACTGTATTCTTCATCCTTTTTATGTTTTTGATTCTATATTTTATCTCTATTTTATGGTTTTGACTATTGTTGGTTTTATGATGGTTTTATGATTTGATGTTTCATAATCTTTTATCAGAACTATTCGATTTTATGATTTTATAGAAAATACTTTGTAGCATTCTTATGAGAAGGGCTATATAAATAAAGATATTATTATTTTGATTTTAAATAACACATTATTATATTATATTATATTATATTATATTATATTATATTATATTATATTATATTATATTATATTATATTATATTATATTATATTATATTATATATATTTATTATTTTAAGACAATTAGGATGCTGCTTTATGGAATGCTGCTGAACTAAGTTTTGTTGTATTGTTTTATCAGTGCAATGACAATAAAGTATCTGTTCTATTCTATTCTATTCTATTCTACTCTACTCAATTCTATCATACTCTACTCTACTCTACTCTATTCTACTCTACTCTACTCTACTCTACTCTATTCTATTCTATTCTATTCTACTCTACTCTACTTTATTCTATCCTACTCTATTCTATTCTATTCTATTCTATTCTATTCTATTCTATTCTATTCTACTGTACTCTACTCTATTCTATTCTACTGTACATTATTCTATTGTACTTTATTCTACTCTATTCTATTCTACTCTATTCTATTCTACTCTACTTTATTCTATCCTATTCTATTCTATTCTATTCTATTCTATTCTATTCTACTCTATTCTATTCTATTCTATTCTATTCTATTCTATTCTATTCTACTGTACTCTATTCTACTCTATTCTATTCTACTCTACTCTATTCTATTCTATTCTATTCTATTCTACTTCATTCTATTCTACTCTATTCTATTCTATTCTATTCTATTCTATTCTACTTTATTCTACTCTATTCTATTCTACTCTATTCTACTCTCCTCTATTCAATACTATTCTTCTCTACTCTATTCTATTCTATTCTATTCTACTTTATTCTACTCTACTCTATTCTGCTCTCCTCTATTCAATACTATTCTTCTCTACTCTATTCTATTCTATTCTACTTTATTCTACTCTACTCTATTCTGCTCTCCTCTATTCAATACTATTCTTCTCTACTCTATTCTGCTCTCCTCTATTCAATACTATTCTTCTCTACTCTATTCTGCTCTCCTCTATTCAATACTATTCTTCTCTACTCTATTCTATTCTATACTATTTTATTACATTCTACTCCACTCTACTCTACTCTATTCTGTTGTGTTCTATTTCTATTCTATTCTATTCTATTCTTGACAGATAAAGCATGGTTAATTGATTTACTGTGAGGCTTTGTGAAAGCAAGTCAAAGCACTTGGTTAAAGTTAGTGTAGGCAACTTCAAGTTTCCTTCAGAATGTATTTGGTAAAACCATTCAGTATGGTATAAATATATTGACAGTGATGATCTGAGAGGATTTGAGGAGCAGTGGGAGGAAGTCTCAGTCTCACTGTGCTGGGGAATTTTTAATTTTTTTCCCCCGTTTGTTTTCCCCCAGCATGGTTCTGAGTGCTGGGGTTTTGTTTTGTTAGTCTGGGTTGGAGATCAGCGGTAGTCTAGTTATCAGATCAGATTCTTTTTCCTTTTTATATTTGTTTTTGTTTGTTTATTTCAGCTGGGGTCTTCATCCCTCTTTGTGTTTGTTACTTTCTATTTGAGTATTTCATTGTTGATTTCAAAATAAACTTTATAACTTATGTTTCATTTTGAAGGGTGAGCATCCTTTCCATATGTTGTGGTCAAAGCTGGATTAATACTGCCAGGGGCCCCTGGGCACTGCCAAAGTTTATGCCCCCCCCCCCCCCCCTCTTTCTTTTGACAGCCCTGCTGGCTGTTTAGTTTTATTTAGTTTAGTTAATATACAGATATAAATAAATAAAGACAGATAATATAGAGTGCAGGGAGAGGTAGAAAACCCAAATGAGCTTATTTATAGTCTCCCCCTAAAAATGTTACAATTACACAATATTACGGAAAATAATAAGACCACATAGAACAGACCAAATCATTTCAATATATGTATTTAAAACAAAACAAAACCAAAACAAAACAAATGAGTCATTTTCCATCATTTTCCCCACACACTCATTGATACAACCGAACCATAGTACATTGTGACCAATCATCCACTGCTCAGTCAGTCAATAAATAAATAAATAAAACAGTCTATGAGACTTAATTTTCTTGGAAGCATTTATTATGTTATTGCAATTAGATAATTACATGCTGCCAGGTAAAAGCCTCGAAACCCTGGATTTCTTTAGTTTATTAGTTTATCAGGAGAGCCATTAGCCAATGCACTGGGGAACAGCTACTCTTCCTGGGGTTCACTTAACACAGAAAAAAACTATACAGTTATATAAACCCATAATATTATACAAAAATACAATACAACAAAAAAGAGGAAAGAAAAAAGAGAGCATGCAAGAGAATAGCAATATATGTTGAAAGCATACAGGAAATAGAAATATAAAAGCACATACATTTAGACAAGATTGTAAAAGAATAATAAAGAAAATGAAGGTTTGTGACTGCAACCAGGATGATCAACATCAGGAGAAAGAGTCAAGCACTGTGGAGCCTAACAATAAAACTTGCCCAGGTTGCCTGTATGTTAGATCTGACCATGGCTGTGTTTATAGAGAGCGTAACACATTGATATCAATCATTAGATACATACAGGTCTCACTGAGATTAGCATGAACATATGTGCCTTAGAGGAGCTGGAGTGTTCTTATTGGATGAAAGAAATCAAGAGGGAGTTGCTTTCTGAATCTTGAATATGATGAAGAAAGGTGAGAAATCTGTTAAAGGATAAAAGCCAACAGTCATGTTTTAGTTTAGTCACGACTGAAAGAGAGAAAAATGGAAAAAATTCTTCTCTGTTGAACTTTCACTCCTCTCCACGTGACACATTTTTGATAGAAAAAGCATTGTGATCAAAGTCATTCAATAAGTGATATTACATGTTCCTAGAAATCAAAAAGAAAGAGTACAGCTTGTACATTGTGAGCGTTTGATGTATAACTCTCTGTGCTTCCTCTGATGACATCTTCCTGCAGTCAAGTGGAACAAAAGTTTAAATTATGGAAATCTCACTTAAGATATTAAAAAAGAGTCCTCGCTAGTGAACAAAAGGATTTCAAGCTCTGCACTTTGACTGGAAACAGTGTGTGATTCTTGGCTAGGTGAGGAAATACTCATTATCCATCAGGCTGAATACACAGGCAGGCTGTAGTATGTGAAATTGTTCCAAACGTTCCGGCAAAAGATTAGAATTAAAAATCCCTATATGGAGTCACAGAGGTGTGGAAAACACAATCATTAAATATGTATCTGTTGGAAATCCATTCAGTCTCAAATCAAAGACTTTGAAAAGAAGAAAAAGTGCTGCTGCTTTTTTTTTTTTTTTTTTTTTGTTAAGGAACACGAGCGTTGCTGCACAGTCTGATTCATTTAATCTGGCCCTCCTGCAGGGAGCATGTTCCCAAGAGAGACCGTCTGGGTTTGTTGGCTAATTGGGATGATTTAACCAGAGAAATCTGTACAGGGGGAAAAGAGTCTGGCTCTCTCTCTCTCTCTCTCTCTCTCTCTCTCTCTCTCTCTCTCTCTCTCTCTCTCTCTCTCTCTCTCTCTCTCCTCTCTCTCTCTCTCTCTCTCTCTGCTGTGCTGGAAGGAAACCAAACATTTACATGCTCATTATCATCCGTCAGCGCTCTAAAAATAACATGTGGCCGTCACAGGGTTATGGAAGTGTTGCTTGAGACGAGCTCGCGTCTCTGACATGTTCTTTCATCCAATCATGTCCGCATCTGAATATCATTTGATATTACTTTTAAAAAGCTCACCATCTTCTAATAATTCCTTATGTTTCATGTAGATACGAGGTGCAGCATGAGTTAACCATATACATGCTGGAAAATGCAAAAAATAAAAGTCAGGGGTTTCCCTAAGGATTTGATTATTTGCCTTCATAGAGGGGAAGTCTTATGAAAGTATAAAGATAATAGGACATTAAAATTCATCTTATATATTTAACAAGTGGGATTAACATACTACACAGTGACTGAGCTTGTAAAAAGACATTTATACACACTGCTGGGGACAACTGGACTTTGCGCAGCTTCAGTAGATAAGACACACACACACACACACACACACACACAGTGTTCAGACACCCTCTCCAAATGTCATTAATTACTCGGCTGGATGGTTACATTTATAATAATGTAAATATTGTTTGTAGGTCATGCCCTTTTTCCTGTGGTTTGTCAGCAGGCATTCTGGGAAATGGGATAAGTCACCATGGCAGTGACCAATCACAGTCACATTTAGTAACTGTGAAGCATAAACTATAACGGTTGACTGTTGCTCAAGCAATCACATGACAAATATAAACCCAAAACTGGATTAATCAGCAGATCAGTTTATCAGCATTCTGAGTCATTGTTTTCTATTGTTTTTAATACTTTTATTCAGATCAAGCTGAAACCAGGAGTTAAAAAATGACTAAAGCATTTATTTGATTTAAAAAATAGTTGACAATTAACTTTCTGTCAATCAACTAATGAATTAATCATTGCAGCTTTAGTCAAGATCAGAGAATAATAGAATATTAATAATAAAAATAATAATAACTTTTTTTTAAAACAGTGCTTTGACAGACAAAACAAAGACAGTACAGTACAATACAAAGACATACAGCACAGACAGAGATAACAAGGCAAGTTTATAACAAAGACAATGACCAAATGACATCATATAAAAGCAAGTTATATTTCATTAGATAAGTTAGGTATTTGATATTATTGATATTTTCCAAGTCAGTAAAAGTCTGATTATTGGTCTGACATTTCACTTTACAATTGCAGTTCTAATATGTGTCCAGGTTTCTTTTTATATTATTCTCTCAACTAGTTAGACAACTTCTATGTGTTTCTGATCACCTCTGTATGTCACACAAGTTGTGTCAGACTATATCTCACTATACCAGCTCATGAATGTATTAGGCCGGGAGCCAGGTCCACCCCTCAGGATGTTTTTTGCTACCTTTTTTTTCACTATTATTTCCTGTTATCACTGCTCTCTATATAATAAACAATACATAGTTCAGTCAGCAGTGAGCTAACTAATCATCATCATCAGCTGTAGATTCATGTGATGGTAGTTTTCACATCTTTGACATGTGGAGCAGTGAGGTTATTATATCACACACTCATCATTCACACACTCAAATACAATGATGGAGGGTTAACGTAGAGCACTATAGAGTTCATAGAGACACAGCCTTGGTCTCCATGATAGACCATTTCTAGGAGACAAAATGATCACATGATCTGATGATGGAAGTCAGTTTCTGATTAAAATAGAACTAATATTAAGAAATTGCATTCATGTCATGCAAACTTTATTACACTGCATGTTCAAAAGGGGAAAACTGTGGCACAAACAATGTGTGCAGAGCTTTACATTGTCCTGTGAGCATTCTACATGCAGTCATTGTGTGCTATGATGGTGAGTCACCTTTTTGATCCACTTTCTAAACTGTTTAGTATTGAGCGTCCAGCCGAATTGCATTTTTAGGAATCAATACAAATATATTACAACCTCAGAGATTTCCCTTAAATCATCTTCTAACAGCTGGGAGTGAACAGTAGCAGGTGTGTGGAACATGAGCCTGATGAACAGTCTTTTCTCACTGACAGCTGTTCTAAATCTATACTGCTCAGGGTCAAATTTGACCCATTTTTACATCCGAAAGCTGTAAAAATACTTTCTTTTAGCCTGAAATTTGATGTCTTCCCATAATGTGACAGAACAAATTTCAACTTTTTAAAATTGTGTTTGACCTATATTTATCCAAAAAAATGAATTTTTCACATTTAATATCACATGAAATAGTTTTAATCACCTGCTTTATGTAACATTGGACCATAATATAGTTTTTATATAATCTTTTCCACACAAAAAATAAATATGTACTCTCTCTGCTCTCTGAAAGCTTCATTAAGGATTAATCATGTTTATTTGTGACTGATGAAGTCTTTATGAATGATGTGTGGTTCAGAAATTTGGTATAAAGACAATTATTATGCGGACATTCTGTGATAGGTCAGAATATGAACATTATGTGTCAAAAAATGATCTGCAAACTGTATTTCATAACCACATTAATAATAATAATAATGATAATAATAATAATAAACAACTTGTGTAGATGCTGGAGCTACTGATTCATACTTCCTGTACATTCTTCTCAGTCCTGACTAGTAAATAAGTGTGCACTGATTTGTGTTGTTTTCCTGCCTACATGACTTATTCTACACTTCAGACTGACTCAGATGGACTGACTTTCTTTTTCTACACTTTCTGTGTCTGGAAACATACACACAGCGCTCACATATTCCTCCATAAATTGGATGTGCACAACATTGGCAGAGCCTTTTGATTATGCCAGTGTCAGCCAGCTCGTGGTCAAAGCTGTAACATTTCCTCGTGTATTTGAAAGGAATCGCATTAAACAACATTAGTTTAAAGCCTACACACTGCTTACCAACGCATCTGGGCCAGACTTTAACTTTAACTGTATGCAGTCCTTTTAATTTGATTCTCAACACTTCCTTCACTATCAGCCATATCAGAGTTTTAGTGCAGTGTGAAATACAGACAATTTACTTAAAAGGAATGTATTTCTCTTACAGGTAGGGGTTCAGGCCCAGAGGGTTGAAACCACATTTTAGGATTCTTCCTCTGCTTCTCCTTCATCTTTGTCTTCATGGCCCTGCCAGAGGGAAAAGCATTACTCCTAAATACCTCATGTTAGAGTAATCATGTCTGATAAATATGTTTCTAATCCCCATCACTGCAGAGGAAGAAGGAAAAAAAAAAACACAATTAACCCACTCAGCCAGATGGTGACATTTAGAAACAAAAACTTTTTCCCTCCCTCAGATCTAGTGAGATGGATTTGAAGCTCACCACAAATCCTATTTCTTGTTAGTTTGTGTTTCAGCCAGTTTGCCACCACTTTTTTTATACTCCTCTATCACAGCTGATTCAGAGTGAGTATACTTTTGCAGCACTACAGTAGAAAATGACAGCTACCACCCTGAGTTTTATAATGCCATGCAGCTGTGGTTGCACACATCTTGTTCCATTATAAACATGTCAGCTGGCTATATCATCTTTCCATCACTCAGCTTTTGACATTTGTAACGACTTGGTCACAACGCACAATAGACTTTCTGCTGAAGACAAAAGAGACATACTGTAAAGCATGTGATTTTGTTTTTTTCTTTTCTTTTACAGAAGCAGTTTACCCCTCCTTCCATAGTTTGTACTAAACTATGCTAAACACATTCTGGAAAACTAATGAAACTGGTATCCACTGGTAGTATTTCTATCCTTTACTTAAGTACCAATACAGCAATATGACAAGTTAAGTCCTGCATTACTATAGTAAAAGTACTGCAGTATTATGAGTGATGTAGTATGCAGTATTACAGTAAAAGTACTGCAGTATTATGAGTGATGTAGTATACAGTATTACAGTAAAAGTACTGCAGTATTATGAGTGATGTAGTATACAGTATTACAGTAAAAGTACTGCAGTATTATGAGTGATGTAGTATGCAGTATTACAGTAAAAGTACTGCAGTATTATGAGTGATGTAATATGCAGTATTACAGTAAAAGTACTGCAGTATTATGAGTGATGTAGTATGCAGTATTACAGTAAAAGTACTGCAGTATTATGAGTGATGTAGTATGCAGTATTACAGTAAAAGTACTGCAGTATTATGAGTGATGTAGTATGCAGTATAAAAGTAGTGATATATTATTATATATGACATCATTAGATTATTAATAGTGAAGCATCAGTGTTAGAGCAGCATGTTACTGTTGTAGCTGCTGGAGGTGGAGCTAGTTTATACTACTTATACAGTTAGCTAGTTTATACTACTTTATATACAGTTAGCTAGTTTATACTACTTTATATACAATTAGCTAGTTTATACTACTTTATATACAGTTAGCTAGTTTATACTACTTTATATACAATTAGCTAGTTTATACTACTTTATATACAGTTAGCTAGTTTACACTACTTTATATACAGTTAGCTAGTTTATACTACTTTATATACAGTTAGCTAGTTTACACTACTTTATATACAGTTAGCTAGTTTACATTACTTTATATACAGTTAGCTAGTTTATACTACTTTATATACAGTTAGCTAGTTTATACTACTTTATATACAGTTAGCTAGTTTACACTACTTTATATACAGTTAGCGAGTTTATACTACTTTATATACAGTTAGCTAGTTTAGTCCAGTGGTTCCCAACCTAGGGGTGGGGCCCCTCCAAAGGGTCTGCAGACAAATGTGAGGGCTGGTGAGATGATTAATGGGAGAGGAAAGAAGAAAAAACAAAGTTGCGATACTTAGTTATGTTTTCAGTTTTTGGACTTTTTCTCTAATCTTTGATATTTGCTGAAATATTGGATCATTTGAACATTTATTGAAATGAAAGCATGTGAGAAGTTTAGAGGGAAAAATCACTATTTGGTGGAGCTGTTACACAACTCATAGACATCTGAAATGTGAGCCGACTACACATTGCTTTTTGTAAGATGTCAAAAGACAAAAAGGTTGGAAACCACTGGTTTCATCTTTAACAATGTGTTGTATTTTAAAAGCTTTTTATATTATCCATTGTGTCAAATCTTCATCTGAAAAGTAACTAAAGCTGTTAAATAAATGTAGTGGAGTAGAAAGTAGAATATTTCCCTCTGAGATGTAGAAAGTAGCATCACATGGAAATACTACAGTAAAGTACAAGTACAAGGGAGGAAGGAAGGATGGAGGAAAGAAAGAAGGAAGGGAGGTAGGAGGAAGGGAGGAAAGAAGGAACAGTGAAAACAGAGGGGGTCAATTTGACCCGGGAGGACGACACAAAGGTTAAGTACAATAGTTGAGTAAATGTACTTAGTTACATAAAATCACTGCTGGTATCAGTAGTGAAGATGGCATCTCTAACGTGTTGCAGGATCTATCTGATAGAATCAATGGTGGAATAAGTTTGTTTCTCTTGGTTTATGATATGGCTGAAACGCAACATATAGACTATAGTATAAAACCAGAACTTGAGTAAATGTATTAAATTACCACCTGTGGATCAGATGGGTATATCTCCAGCTCAGCCTCACATACAAAGCACAGCGACAGTGTTGAGATGCCAGCCAGCTCTGCGTGTGAAGGACACTCCGCTTTTCTCCCTCCAGATGGGAAAGAGGCTCTTGACGGCAACCATGCTCTGACCCTGAAAGCGAGCTTGGCACATCACTTCCTCGTGTTGAGCGAAAAAAAAAAAAGTGGATATTTCCCCCTCAACAAGAGCACAACATCTATCATTTGCATTCAGCGGCTGGACCGACTCCAGGCTCAGTAAATATTATGTACGGCCGTGATGGGGAGCAGCTGGAGGCTCAAATGAATCGGGGGGCTGAATGTGGAGCTGGGCTTTTGTGATAGCACGCTGGATAACAAGGCAGTTCGCTCTACTCGCAGACAGACTGGAGGTGGATGCTGAGGCTCCGTGGTGGGCTGCCAAAACACCATGATAATACTGTTTACAGAGACAAGAAGGAAGCAGGGAGGGAGGAGAAGTTGGAGAATAAACAGTTAAGTGCTCCCTTTCATCCACTTGATTAAGCTCTGAAATAAAGATGAGTGAAATCTAGATTGTAAAGCTGAGTTTTGGCTCAGACTATTCATCTCTGGGTGGTTACTTTTTTTGGCGGGGGGAGGCAGGAGGGAGTCGAACTTTATTGATTGACACACTGCTAATGTATCCACCTTAACAAAGTTTGATAAAGAATCCATAGCATGCTGCGCTCTGCTCAAAGCACATCTTTATTTTCTTTATTGACAAAAGCTGGTGTACCCTGAAGAAAGGTATTGATATGTGCTCATGAACTATAAAATATCAAGGTAAATTAAAGGATACATCTACATTATCCTTTATTTTCCCCATGTGCAGGCCCACACCATCAACATGTTAGTCCATTTATCAATATGTTCTGACTTCTCTATGCTGTCTGAGTCTCTCAGCACCAAATGTGTTGGTTCAGAAAATGTACATCTTTAAAATTCACAAATATACAGCTTCTTTTATTAACCCTCCTGTTGTCGTCGAGTCAAGGAAGGAAGGGAGGAAGAAGGAAGGAAAGGAGGGAGGGAGAAAGAAAGAAAGAAGGAAAGAAGGGAGGGAGAAGGAAGGACAGGAGGGAGGGAGGGAGGAAGAAAGAAAGAAAGAAAGAAAGAAAGAAGGGAGGGAGAAGGAAGGAAAGGAGGGAGGAAGGAAGGGAGGACAGAAGGAAGGAACGGAGGGAGGAAGGGAGGACAGAAGGAAGTGTCAGGAGTTACTAAACAGAACAAACAGACTGGACCCAATGCAGATCTGAAACCGATAATGGTTTATTCAGGCAACAAAAACAGAGACAAAAATGCAGCAGGGAGATGACAGAGCTGGGCGAGGCGAGGCTGAGGGCAGGCAAATGACTGGGAAGAGAGAAAAAACAAAAACAGGTAAGTCAAAAGCAAGGTAAATCCAAAAAACATCCAAAACGGGGTCAAGGTTTATAAAATACTAGGTCGAAGAGCCGTGAGCGTTACCACTGTGGGTGACACAACAAACTGGCGATGAGTGGAGGGAGAGACCGGCTTATAAATCTGTAGAGCAGGAAACGAGGTGATGAATCTCAGGTGTGCAGAGGAGGGTGGCTGCAGAAGTTCCCAGAAGGCCCCGCCCAGCCCTGGAGGAAAGAAAACATGGACAGAAAAAGGAGCAGCGGCGAACTGGATCCTGACAGGAAGGAAGGAAAGGAAGGAAAGAAGGGACAGTCAAAATAGACGAGAGGACGACAGGAAGGACAGGAGGAATTAGTAATCCCTGTAGCTTTAATCAAATGTTACTCAAACAGGAGGAAACAGTACTTCTCTTTTCTTTTTTTCTTTTTAGCAGTGGATGAATCTACATTTGGTGCTGTGGTGAGTATTACTGGCGGCAGGATGGTGTGTGTGTGGGGGATTGAGTCAAAATAAACTACTGTGTGTGTGTGTGTGTGTGTGTGTGTGTGTGTGTGTGTGTGTGTGTGTTCATGGTGATGAAGCAACATGTCACCCAGTGCAACAGTGTGATTCACTGATTAGTTTTTAATAGTTTCTGGGTGACAATAGAGCTCTATGACACAGAGGAATAAGATGTGTCAGGCTTTAACACACACACACACACACACACACACACACACACACACACACACAGAAATACAGTACTTGAGTCTATTGGATTTGATTTGTTGACAACATGAATAAAAAAATATAAATATCACCAGACTTCTCCTTTAATGTTTAAACCAAGTCTCCCTATTGGTCCACATTTTTTAGATTTAACCATAATCTTATCTGTGTACTTGTATTTATTCATTATTTTATTTTCTTCTATCAAACTACCTAATATTGTTTTGCATCGTTGTTGGATTCCTCCTCAATGGTCTTACAAGGTAAAATACATTTGAATAAATAATAAAAAGCTTGCTTCTTTCCTCATTCCTTCCTTCATTCCTTCCTTCCTTCCTTCCTTCCTTCCTCCCTCCCTCCCTCCCTACCCTCCCTCCCTCCTTCTCTCTTTCTTTCTGCCCTCCTACCTTCCTTCCTTCCTTCCTTCCTCCCTCCCTACCTACCCTCCCTCCCTCCTTCTCTCTTTCTTTCCACCCTCCTTCCTTCCTTCCCTCCTTCCTTCCTCCCTCCCTCCCTCCCTCCCTCCTTCTCTCTTTCTTTCCACCCTCCTTCCTTCCTTCCTTCCTTCCTTCCTTCCTTCCTTCCTTCCTTCCTTCTTTTCTTCCTCCCTTCCTTCTTTCCTCCATCCCTCCTACCCTCTTTCTTTCCTCCCTCCTACCTTCCTTCTTTCCTCCGTCCTTCCTTCCTTCCTCCCTTCCTTCCTTGACTCGAGGACAACAGGAGGGTTAAGAGAGCTGTGAATGTTACAGTCAGTCTGTCTGCTATTTTATTCTAGTGGTCAACCACAGTACTGCACCTGAAGCATGTGTATGTGACATCATCTTGATAAGAAATGTATGGGACGAGTCAGTGAGTTAAACAGCTTGTTGAAATAGAAGAAAAAGTTGATCCTGTTTAAAGCTGACAGCTACACTCACTTTAATTAGTCAAGGTTCAAAATACTGTCAGGGAAAAAAAAGTGGTGTAATTTGTCTTAGTAAAGGAGTAAATGTCAGTGGGAGGATGTGTGAAAGCTCTCATATGTATTTTTGCTCATAAGCCTGCAGCATTATTTCTTTTAGTTGAACTGATCTGGGTTTTGTCTTAGATCTCAGCTGAGAAGAAAATATCATTTGTTGTTATACAGTAGTGTGTTATAGTAATAAAACCTGAGAGAACTACAGCATACAACAGCTGCCTTTGCCCCTTTTAAATAGAATTATTTCAAATTTGTTCTTTTATATGTTGACGATTTTTTTTCATTCAGGAAGAAAAATAGTTGTTTGGCCACTCAGTGCTGGAGGTAGTTGTGTAGACCCATTCCCAATAATACATGAAGCAGTTTTATTCTGGTAAGAGAGCTCCACCTCTAGTTTATCATCAGTTATGTTCAATATTTGAAGTGATAAATTAAAGGCATAGTGGACCTGAGTCTCTGGAGTCATATAGAGCTGTAGAGGTCTGAGAGTACATTACACATCAACCAAAAGCTAATGTTACAGAGTAAAATATTATACAGTATATAAATATGCATACACAAGTAACAGTATTTATTTATTATTTTTTCTTTAATCTTGCTCTTTTAAAACCTAGAAAAGTATTGAAGTGAGCCTTTTTTTCTTTAATAAAAACTGAGATTTCTCATTTGATGGTGACAAAATACAGAAATGATCATAAAGCATTACTGTTACATTACATAAAGATATATGTCATGTTTTATTTTGCTTGCCAAACAGTCACAGATAACAGATTGTACAGCATGTTACCCTGGCTTCCTTTTAGTCTGCTTCTGAACAGACAATCCGAAAACTCCAATAACATTAACATAAGTTAAATCTACATATGTCGGATTTTAGAGGGTTGCTACTGTGTACAAAGTTCTGTCACCACTAATCACACATACAGAGAAGATACACATCCATTGTATTAACAAGCTAGAGACCAGAGCAAGCTAAACTGATTACATTTAGTATGTAGTGTTCTTCTGAAACATGAGGTTTAGAAACAGTTGTCATGAAAATAGGAAAAGTCATAAAGTATCAATGTGATAAAACAATGTGAGGTTAATCTAACTACGGTCCAGATCACATGACAAATGCACCTCACTATGAACTTTATGGCTACACAGAGAAGATCTCTAGAGCTACTGTATGTAAGTTATCTGTGCTCTTATAATAATGATTGACTGTATTTATATAGCCCTCATATAGCCCCTCATAACAATGTTACAAAGTGTATTCTATAAAATCAAATAATACATAACAAGTGCAAAATTGAATAGTTCGGCTAAAAGTACAAGATTATAAAACATCAAATCATAAAACAGTAAAAACAGTCAAACCAACAATAGTCAAAACCATGAAATAGAGATAAAATATAGAATTAAAACAGTAGTAAGTTACAGTCAGTAAAACTATAACAAGGGCTTTTCATAAAAATGAGCTTTAAGAAGTGCTTTAAAAGATGAAACTGAGATAGTCAGTTTGATAACTGAGGGGCCTGGACAGAGAGGCCCCCCGGCCCCCCTTGGTAAGAAGACTAGTAGTAGGAACAACTAGAAGACTCTCAGTATTGAGGCTCACAGAGAACCAGTAAGTGTATAATATAGTGAGGAACATTGACCCTAACCCTTAAAATCAGTTCTAAAACTCACAGTAAGCAGAGGAGAGAAGTGAGGAGTGATGAAATAGAATCCCTTTCTAGCCTTATCTGCTCCTGATATCATGAGTCTGTATCAGGGTTAAATAATAATATAATTATAATTTTATATCAGAAAAGTGTCAGTTCCTTGTTGAAACTCAAAAAACCCTCCAAAGCTCATTTACCTGAACAATAAAAACAAAGAATAAGAAGAGCAGTGTCCTCCACACCTTTAAATCACTTTATTCACACTTATTAGTTCCAAAAGAGAAATAAAAGGATAAACATGATGAAGAGAAATACACAAAGCTTTAACTGCCTCCTGTGGACGGATTCATGTAACAAAAAAAAAGTTTTTTAGAGAAGTGTGTGTCTGAGGCTCACTACCACATGCCTGTTGTGTGTATGTGTGTGTGTATGTGTGTAATTAGTCCATAATTACCAGTTGGGGTGTTTGACAGGAGAGAAGGTGAGTCTAAGAGACCTTTACCAGCAGGGCATTCGCAAATGAGACAGCTTCACAATTAACTAGCATCTTCTTCATTTCAGCTCCGCCAACTACAGCAGGATTTGCATCACTTCTTTTTATTTTTTATTTTTGGAAGGCGTTGAAACAAGTCAACAGGCAGAAAAACTCAATTAACTCTCAGCCGCCTTAATCGTCCCACATAAAGCAAATCAACTCTGACCTGCTGCTAAATCCAGACACCAGGAGTTCTTCTTCTCATTAGAAATAAGAAGCAAATTGTTTCGTTGTTGTTGTTGTTGTTGTTGTTTTAATCGGGACGTCTGATCTGATCTGATTGATAAACTTTGAATTTTGCTGATCTTTGAATTCCAGCTTACAACAATCTGAGATATGATGGACAGCACCAAAGGTCAGACCTGGATCTTTGAGCATGAGTATGGTTTGTTATCACATGACTATCCTCATGCATGCAATATTTCATATTTCCTACAAAACATATAAGCAAGATATGCAGCTGTGCAAGAGCCAGAACTGCTCTAAATGCTCAGAAAACCTGACCACAACACTTTATATGTGTAGTACTAAGGGGAATCATGCAATAATGACAGTGTGATGTGTTTCACCTTCCTTTTAGTTTAGTACTAAATATTTATATATATTTTATATGGGCATACTATATGTTATAAGCACTTTTTAAACTTTAACTTATGGTACCAATAAGGATTGCTTTCAATTTTGTTGCGCATGTACAAGGACAATAAAGACTATTCTGTTCTATTCTGCTCTGTTCTGTTCTGTTCTGTTCCATGCCATTCTATTCTATTCTATTCTATTCTATTCTATTCTATTCTATTTAGACTTAGACTGGACCAATCTCCAAATTCAATTACCATTTGCTAAAGCCTTATGTACAAATGCCTCTATCCTATCTGCGTGATACAGCTAATGTTTTGAATATGTTTTGCATAATTTTATGGAACCCACGGGTGTCAAGTCTTTGTACATGTAACACCCTGACAGTAAATTCCCAACCTTGAAATTTGTCCATGTGTGGTATTTTGGTATCCAGAGAGGTGGGAGGTGTCAATCAAATGACACAGCACTACATGAGTTAGTTTGTAGCACATGTCAGTAAAGTCATCTCCACTCATCTATAAAGTATGGTTGATTCTTACAGTATGTCTGACCATCTTTTTGTTTATTAAGCAAAACTTGTGTACCATGTTTTATTTTTGAGTGCATTTTTTGTGGCACGATTGCTGTCCATGTTGCTGAATCTGAAACTGTCCTTTACTGACTGATGGTCAATAGTTTACTGACTGATTAAGCTCACTATCCTGTTTATAGAGGAGCTTTGTTGTTTTAGATCCTGATAGCTGAGTCTACCTGTGGGGTTGCTTCACTGGACCTGAGTACAGAGAACAAAACTACAAATCATTTCAGCCGTCTAACACTTTCTTTACTTTGCTGGAGTCAACAACAAGAAAAGGCAAATCTACAGTCATGTGGGATTAGATCTGTTTCATAATTCAACAACCTTTCCAAAAAATCAAACAAAAAAACAAACTGAAAATGAATAAAAATAATTTGAAAGCAAAAAAAAAAAATGACCTCAAAGCCAAAACATGCAGTAAGCAAGAGTGTTACATTAGATTGCAATATTCTCTATTGTTTTTCATTAATTGGGATTTTTCTTTTGGTGTGATTTTTTTCAGTTTCATTGCAGATTTGTTTCATGTAGTTCCAGTTGTGACACCAGGCTGGGCTGCATCCCTAGTGATCAATTAATTTTTGAGGGACAGGTCAAAGTCTGAAAGTCCAAAACTGAAACTGAAAAATTTGAATTAATTGTTTGGTTTCAATCTCTGTCAATTTATTTAGATTTGATTCTTTAGTTTGTGGAATTATTATAAAACATATGTTATATATGTATGGCTAATCCATATAGCCAGAGAAATAACTGAACAGGTCATGGATAAAGCACAGAATCCACTAAATAACTCTTTTAAGTTGTGGTGGGATCCACAATCCTCAGTGTCTACTAGTATCTGGAACAACAAGGTACAAACAGTATAGTGAGCTTGGTGAGGTGAGCTAAGTAATGAGGCTAATCAGTCAAAGTAAACTATTGGCCATCAGTTCCCGCCAGCAGGATTCCTACCTGCCAGCTTGAATGTCAGAGAATGATGGAGAGAGGGACAGCCTCACATTCAGCACCATGGACAGCGGCTGTGACAGCTAACATTGTTGTATCACCTCAAAATACTGAATACCATTTACAACCTGAGATACTGGAGAGTTATAGCTGTGACTACTGCCCATATCATATTAACCATATTGATATGAACTTCATTCATCACCAGTGTAGCAATTAGGATTTTAAACCATTATGCTTTTAACCCTTTACATACTGTTCATATACTGACTCATAATTAGTCTCTATACCAAGTCACACTCATAAATTCACCATCAGCCATTACTAAATATTTGATTGGTCTTTATTGGAATAAAATTACATTCACAATAACCATTTTATAGTCCAGGAGAATATTTTATAGAATATGAAGAATACGATGACGATGATGTTCAAATGGTGATTTATTTATTTATTTTTGTATAATTGCAAGTCAAATTTTAATACTAATTATTATTATAATTAAATCCTACAAATTTAAATAATTCAAATATTGTAAAGTCGAATAAAGGATATCTTTTCTGATCTTATTTGTACATTTGCAAATGTAAAAGTGTGTATTAGCTGCACAAAAATAGAAAAAGATGCATTTTATTTTGATTTTTTTAATACTGTGGGTCACATTAGGAAAAAAAGTATGGCTAAAAGAAATATATAATATAATAATAATATAATGTATAGGGTGTTTTTCAGCTCTCAAATGTAAAAATGGGTCACATTTGACCCTGAACAGTATGTAAGGGTTAATATTTAACATGTTTACTACTTGCTTTATTGATTTAGTTTTTCTTATGTCTTTACATTACAGAGCACTTTAAGGTTCCCTGGACGTACTGCCTCTGACGCTCTCTCTGCATCTTTTTGTGTTTACAGATCCCCCCCCCCCACTCCCCACCCCCCAAACTACCTGCATTGCTTCTCCCCAAACACCTTCTATATGAGTAGAATTTGTTAGCAGGAAGAACATGTGAATTTTCAAAGCTTGACTCCCACATGCACCAGGACGATTTATTCTCTTTGTGCACTCAGCCCGACAGATATGAGGAAAGGAGGGGAGGGGATGGGGGGATGGGGGGTATCTCTGAGTCTTCAAGGCAGAGGGATTCCTTTTGTGACTTTATCATAGATTTACCAATATATGTGACGCCATGCTCCGGAGGTAGCGCATTTGTTCTGTTTGTTTTATCTCTCTTTTTAGACGCTGCGTCTTTGTTCAACAGAGGAAGGGCAGATGGATTGATCTGCCGAGAGGGAGAAAAGAGGGAACTCGATGCAAAGTCCCACAGCTGTTAGAGAAAAAGATATTTTTTTCCTTCCATGAATAGAGGGCGATAAAGATGTGAGAATTTGTACAGAGGGATGGGAATTTCACTGATGCGTATGCTTTTACACATCCTGTATAGCACATGGCATCCACACTGAAGCGGTTACACATTCAGTCCCAGAGCAGCGCCACATATAGGAGCTTCACATTTCACATATTAGCATTTAATTGACAATAAATACCCAACATTACTGCCGTCATATCAAAAAATCACTATCAAAAATGGCATTTAACCTTTTTAACAGCCTCGGGTCCATCATGATGAACACATTACGTACAGAGAAGCATTTGACAAACTCACACAGCCTTGTTTGAAATGCTAGTGGAAACACCAAATACAGTATGTCAGACTGAATAGAAAAGAATCATTTATTATTTACAGCCATAACATTTGTTTTTTAAGTGTGAATATTTCACTCCCACATGACCTCCTAGATCACTGTTGATGTTTTTAACTCACAGATGAGTTTGAGAACATCAACAGTGAGCGGATGCTGTGAGAGATGTTTTGTGCAGGGTTATAACAAAATCAGGGAATGTACTTTTATGCAATTTTATTTATGAGAATTTACACACTGTACATCAACTACTTATTAGTTTGTTTTTTATGTTACATGAACTGTACTTATATAGCACTTTTCTAGTCTTTCAACCATTCAAAATGCTTTTACACTACATGTTACTGTACATTCACTGATTGACACACACATGCTCATCAGATGAAGACTGACATTCACTCACATTCATACACTGTTGGTGTAGCTACCGAGAGCAATGGAGCTGGGAATCAAACGACTACTCTACATCCTGATTCACAGTCCCCACGACAACGATCACATTGAAATAAATTAGCATCATTATTGTTATTAACTGATTTTGCCAATCACAGCAAATAAGCTTCAGCTTCTGCGTCATTAAGCATGTGAAAACCAAAGTTGCTGGAAATGTAAAGCTCACTTCCACTCAAAAAAGTGTTGATTGATTGAGTCATTGATTTTGTTTGACAATTTAATTATAAAAGCATAATCTCTGCCAAGTGAATAGAAGGAAAAATCAGGATAACACAGTGAAGCCCTATAAGGGTTTTCATTGTGGTCTCTTTGGGGATGGGGGATGGGGGATGGGGTGGGGTGCAGAGGAGGGGTCAAGAAAGCAGACCTGATTTACCAACAACCTCAGCTCAGCTGGTCAATGTCTGATCAAACTCTGTACATCAGAAATAAATACATCAATATATCAACAGCTCCCTCAGAAGATTATATAAGCAGGTCTGGGTCTCCACACAATAATTCAAAAAATAAGTTACATCAATACAAAACCATAACATTAAAATACAGAAATAAAGACTTAACATCCTACCTTTATAACCTTTTAAACGCCAGCTTGAATTCAATCAGTTTATGATTTTAAGATTTTCTGGTAATCCGTTCCACAGATTTTCTGCCCTGTACTGAAACATTTCCTTCTCCAGGCTACTCTGATATCTGTGAGGAGCTAAATCAGTGGAGCTGTCTCTAGTGGAACGGCTGTCCCTTACCTGGATGAAATATGTGTTTTAGGTACTGAGGGACAACACCATGCACCGTCTAATGTACAACACACAACTCAACTTGAGAGACACTTTCCTGTACTTTCAACCAACCATCTTCTTTTATTTCGTTTTTTTTTACTTACACGTATCTGTGATGTGGAAACTTGAAGCCTCCAGTGCACATACAGTGAAGTAGGAGACATCTTGTTACCAGCAGTTCATTTGTTGAATTACAACTTAGTTTACAACTTACTTTATTACATATTCATAGATTGTGGATTTTTTTTTATCAGACAGCAATTATTACTCAAAGAGTATTTTTATATGTCAGAGGATCTTTAAAACACTCTGATCTGATACAGACAGAATTACAGTCACTACAGGTGACAAATACACTTGCTCGAGCCATTAGGCAAAACACCAGTTAACAAGGTGACAAAATATAATGAGGTGTGATAAAAAAACAACAACCTTTGAGCCCTTCTCTCCTTCCATCTGACCTTCGTTCATTTTCACACAGTCCCTAAAGTATAGAAATGAATAGGAGGGAAGTTCATGTTACTGATTACACACAATGTCCAGCTGTGTTCACCACAAAGTAAGATTTCATTGCACCAATCCAGAAAAAAACATTCAAATCTTATTCTTCGTGTTTACTCTAGAGCAGTGGTTCCCAAACTGGTTCAAGTCAAGGACCCTTAAAGTCTGTGTAAAGTAAGAATAAATATGTGTTCTGAGTTTGACATACCACAGAAAAGTGTGCCAAATTTGAATGATTAAAAAAATCACCAAATATATGAAATTAGGCTTCAAAGTTGTGTAAAAATCAGCCTCTTTCTCTGCTACCAAACACTGTGGGAGTGCCCGCCGAGTCCGCTGAAACCCCGCCCCCTACCAAGTGTCACCTGTCAATCAAAGTCACCACCTCTACCCGAAACATGGACGCTACTTTCTGCTTGTTAAATATCATTTTTGTATGGCGCTCTTATGTGGGGTATTACAGGGTTTTTTTTGTATACCTACGTGTATGCCATGCTACGTCAGTTCCAGTTGTGTGCAGTTGATGAAGAGGACGGATGAACAGAGCCGTACTTTATTTGAAGGTTCTTGTAATAAATGGTTGCATTGTGTGAACACTCCGCTTGTACTTCTCCACGTCAAGTTAGTCCTGTGCGACAGTCAGCATACTTAACACTGCTGCTAACTCAGCTGCTAGGTCGGTGGCTAACTCAGCAGCTAACTCGGCGGCTAGCTCGGCAGCTAGCTCGGTGGCTAACTCAGCGGCTAACTCAGCTAACTGGCTAACGGTAGACTGTAGTAGTAGTTTGATTTTCAGACCTGCCCACTAAACCTGAACACAGAAATCTTGAAACACAGTTTGTGAAGCCTAGCTCCACAATTCAAATCTAAATGGTTGAAATGCTTTTTACACCTTTTTTAGAAATACATTTATGATCTATTTAATGTGTTTAGAAGAAAATGACTGGATTCACTTTACACGGTCTTTAAACTGGCACCAATTAGACCACAGACTCCAATTTGATGAGATTTTGTCTCAGGGTCCAACATCTGATAAGATATTTGTTTTATTACAGAAAGCGTATGAAACCCATGACCAGAATAGTCACACACCCTGTCATTGTGTTACTTATAGATGCAATTATACTGAATTATTTCCCTTTTATGCTGGAGACCCTCTGGAGCTCCCTCAAGGACCCCAGACCTCACTTTGAGAACCGCTGCTCTAGCGGAGCGTTAAGGTTCAAAAGGTGAAGAGTTGTGAGTCACATGGCACGCATTAGTATCCGAAGCCCTCAGTGTGGTAAATTGTGTGTTTAACATATTACTTCCTTTCCTGCTGTTCTTCACGGCTCGGAGGAAGCTGCTGTGTAGCTTTTAGTGTTTTGTCAGCGCCGTGCATCAACACGGCCGTAGCTGTAGGATAGCGCTCTGAAATGGTGTGATTGTGTGGTTCTCTGTTTCTGAAAGAGGAGGGGGGATTTCCCTGCAGTACTCCATACGCCTGCAGGGTGGGATGGATCAACCAGCATGACACACATCATCTCCAGCTCTCACTTTCTGTCTCATTTCCCATCAGCCACCATGGTCTCATCTCCTCTCATCTCTTTACTCTCTCCAAGGGTGAAAGAAAGAAACACGCTCCTGATTCTCTCATTACTGTGATTCACTTGCTTTTTCCTGCTTTTACATCATATAGAAATCAGATCAGTGGCAACTGTAATATATCATACATACTGTCTCCTTTGTTGAGCTGTTTCTAATAATGACATCATTTTCTTTTCCTTAAAAAAAACTAACCTTTTTGTGGTTTCTTTTCAAACATGTACAAAAATAGTACTATTAAAGTTGTGAAAAAACATCAACACTAGTTGTCCAGTAGAGGTGGAACCAGCATCAACACATTTGACAACAGTGTTTTTTAACAAGGACTAAAGGGCTAAATAGTGGTGTAAATGTATCTTTTTGACTCTTTCCATTTGTAATCTTTTAATTGGCTTTGCAGCACATGGTATCTGCTTCACAAGCTGTTTGGGATAAAGCACAAACCAGTCTCTTTGGACTACAGTTTGGCTTACATGTAGATTTTGGGACTAAGTACTAAACACACTCAAATACTGTATTTAATTAGAGCTTTGAGGTAATTGTACTTTACTTGGTTATTTCCAACCAACTGACTGTAATTCTACACTATTTATCTGCAGTTACTTATACAGACAAATAAAATGCAAAGTATGATATACAAAATAAATAAAATATGCTTCAGATGTGATACATTATTGCAGATAATCTCCAGGTCAGTTGCTATGGTAACTCACACTGCCAAGCACAGTTTTTCTTTAATAAGCCAGACTCTCTTAAAGGAAGTAGGACGAAGCTCATTAATGTGCTCATTAATGTCTACATTCATTTTTTTAGTCACAGTGAATTAAAGGGAAGCTCTGAACTTTATTTATATGTTGCCATGGCAAATTCTATTATAAGACCTCAATTTTTGGGGTCTTTTTGTAACATACACACTACCTCAGGGTGATGCTGACTCACCTGACCTCAGTGACCTGTTCTGGAATTGAAATTGAGAGTTAGGTTTAATAGTTTGTTACATAGAGCACTTGATTCAGGTTGCCAGTCTATCACAGGGCAGACACACAAACTCAATACTAACAAGCAATTTACCTGACCTGCATCTCTGCATATCACCAAGGAAACCAGAGTTGGTTGTCCTTGAATCCAGGACCAATTGACACTGACCCATCATTCTACCCACACTGCCTTCCTGAAATTCACTTCCACCAACTAAAAAAAAGGGATAAATACATTCAAAATCATATTACACCTAAAGTTGTCTAGTTATGTGGATAGTTATATTTGTATGTGCTGGTGTTTCAAGATATCCAGATGTGCGATATCTGCCACCACTGCTCAGTATTCCGAGAATAACAAAATCAGTGTGTGGAGGTGAGGGTGGTGGATTTTTTTGAACCATAACCCTAATCTATCCATAACCACAATCATACTGTAGTTGATTGATGTGCAGATATTGTCAGAAGAAGTCATTTACAAAACATCAGCCTCTGTCATCCACTTTGATTCTGGGGCTTTAGAGTTTGAGACCACAACTGGTACAGTGAGAGTGAGTGGAATTTTGTTTAACATCTAACATCTGCAATCACTGGTGAAAACAGCTGCATTTGTGTGTATGTGTGTGTATGTCTGTGTATGTGTATCAGGTGAATTGATGCTTAAAGTACACATTTAGAGCACTATGAAGACCACCTCTGCAGATGTATTATGTTTAAAGTTACAGATTATTTATATCACCCTATAACAAAATGATAGTAACATCCGATTAAATACAATAGATACAAATGTGTTACAGAAGTACTTTGTGTAAACATCACATTCTATATATGAAGATAAATGTTGATGATGGATACCTTCAGGGTGCTCCACCTGAGTGACTGATGTGTTCCTTTAGTCCTGGCAGCAGAGCAGGATGAGTGGAGTGTGTGGCAGCAGCAGCCTCCAGCAGTGCACAGTGGATGCTGTGGTACTTGTGGAGTTTTCCTCCTGCAGGGTTCCCACCGGCTCAGGGGTCATTGACTACACAGTATTGACTGCAGCTCTTTCCACACTACATTGGCCGGCTCCACTCCGCTAGGCCTGCCCTCCTCTGTGCAACACAAAGATGTACACACACGCATACACACAGGAGGCTGGAAAAAATAAAGTAGTAGACATAAAGGCGGAAAAGGAACAGAGACTAAATGCACACAGCAGTAAAGGATAAAGGAGGTAAGAGGCTGAAGCACAGATACAACAAAACTACACACAAATACTCCAGTCGCACACACACACACACACACACACACACACACACACACAGGTCTACACTGAAGAAAGTGTTGTGGGTAACTGTACATCTTGCAAAAAAAACCCAAAAAACACGCCAATCCTGTCTCCGAGAAGTAATGATTCTTTATTTCAGTGTTAATTGCAACAAAATCCTTAAAAAAATCCAAAACAAAAAACATATTGCCAATTTGTGATAACCATTTTGGATACAGTATTGTACGTAGTGTAGTAGTGTACAAATAGCTGAGAATATAAATACAAATTCTTTGACATGTGTTCAATATTACACTATAAAAAACTACATCATCTGACCAATAAAACATTACATTCACAGTGATACACAGTGAAAATACCAGCTCATCTTTATGACACATTTCATTTCAATTCCAAACAAGTTCAAACTACTTTTCAAGTACTTTTTTTTCTCCCCACAACCTTAGTATACTAAAAAACCCTGCATACAAACCTCTCAGAATGACAACAATGTTCCAGCCTTAACATCACAGTGATTCAACTAAAATTCAAACTTTAAATATATGTGTTACGTCAACTTGGCAACTGATGTTCAATATGGCAAAGCTAATGAGAATGACGTCACAAAGACACAAGAAGAGCCATGATATTCCACATAGCAGCCTCAAAACTGTGGATTTACCTGCTGTTTCTATTGGCCTCTCCCTGAAAGATAAAGCAGTACAATAGTAGTCTCTACAGAAGAGGATTAGGACCACTGTGGAAAAAAAGTGAGTTCTGACTTGTTTTCTCAGAATTCTGACTTTAAACTCAGAATTCTGAGGAAAAAGTCAGAACTCACTTTTTTTTCCCAAAGTGGCCCTAATCCTCTTCCGTAAGTCTCTACCAACCTACCAATCCATTTACATAGCCAATCACTTGACATAGATTTGCACTGAAACTGTTTTGAAGCACAGAGTTGCAGCTTATGCTCAGTGTGCCATCTTTTCCATTTGGAGCCAGGACCTTCCACATGAGGAGTACTTTAATGTCCGGATCCAGGCTAACATTAGCTTACTGGGAACACTGAACACTGCAAACTTGTGCTAACGCTAGCTACTTTAACTGAATCATGCTAACAAGGCTTAAAATAATAAAACTAAATAAACTTACTAAATAATGAGAAATAATGTAACAAAAGTCCAACTTCGTGAGTCCTGGAGCTGAGGACAGGAGCAGATGAGTCTTCAAATCTTATTAATGGAGAAATTATTTTCAATACAACTATCAGCACAATTTGTAGATGGCCAACATTTAGTGATTAAGATAATGACTCACTGAAAAGGTTAGTATTTCTAGAGAGATGTTGAACCTTTTTTTTAAATGGGAGTCAATTGGAGCATCTATCAGCCAGTGGTGGCATTTTAAAGCTACTTCCAGATTAGCTTTAGTATCAAACTGTGGTAGTTGCAGCTTGAGACAGGACTTATCTTATCTGAAAAAATATGAATTTAGGGTCAGCCTGGGGGAAGGGAAGCTTGCTTGAAGGAAAACTGTCTGTTCAACTTGTTCTGGAGTCCTACAGAGAGATGAATTGTGAGTTGAACTTCTGCTGATTTTGTCAGATTATCAAAGGTAGCATGAAGAAAAAGGTGGGACAATCACAACCAGGAGGTTCTCTGTTCTTCAATGCGTTGAAGTTGTCTGTCTCAAGGCAGAGCGTCGGGGCAAAATTGGTTCTATCTAAACTTGAATCAGAGTCTGAATTTCCTCCCTTAGATCCATCAGCTTTCTGTCAGTGTGCTCTGCATTGAGGCAAGTGAAATAACCCTGATGTGGTGTCCACAGTAGGACAGGAGGGGTAGATGGCAAGATGAGTCCAACAAAGCCATCCTCACCTCTCACAGCTGTCGTAGTGGTTGATTAAAAATGAAGGAAGGGTTGGAGAACATAGCTCTTTTCAGTCCACCAAGAATGAGTGGATGAGCACAGAGAGCCCAGATAGATGATCAGTGGGATAATAGGTATGCAATGGTAGAAGAAGGTTCATATATTTAAGGCAAAAGCTAGAAAATGTACCCTTAGTTATCACAGAGTTTATCACTGAGAGATGCCATCAATTAATAAGTGCAGTATAAATAATGGGAGAGTCTCTAAGAAGAGCTTATAGATGCAAGGTAAATTACATTGAGATGTGGAGAAATACTCTAAGGCTCAAATTAGTGCATTTAACATTGTGTACAAAATTCAGGGGATGTAAGTGTAAGGGGAAAAAATCCCCTTTAATCAGGTGTCAAACTTTCAGTAGATACAAACAGCGCTGCCAACTTCTTTTCAAATTCCAGGTTGCTGTTTCTGCCAAATACACCACAGGGTCAGGCCAAGGGAGTAAATATTCAATGCAGCCCTGATTAAAGTCAATCCACCTGCTCATCCCTCTGTACAAATGGACCATGCCAGCGCCATTCGCAGAGTGGTCCATTTTCCTGGTGAGGTAACCACTTCCATTAGTGTTCATCAGCCCGGTCTACCGAGGGACCACTTTACTGACATCTGCTTTATGCTGGCATCCACACGCTAAAAGGCAAAAATGTTCCTGTAGAGAGAGAAACAGAGAGACACCCTCTTGGCTCTATGGCTCCATGAAAGAGTGCCAGGGCTCCATGAGTATTAATTGATGGCTTTTGGGGCACATGGGGGTATGAAAGGGTTTTCCTGCAGACTGAGTTAAAAATAATGGTGCATGGACCAGCATTTGGTTATACTTATATTCTATTTTCTTGCTGATAACATTGTTCTTTTATATTTAACGCATGAGCCAGTCATTGTTATTCAGTTGTAACATAAGGGATATGATTATATAAATTTTGTATGAAAAATGTAACCTGACCTGAAATGTATAGAATGGACAAATATGTGAGGACTGAGTTTTATTGCACTATTGTCTAAATGTTGAGTCAAAGGCTTTCACATCTCAATGAGACTACATTAAAGCTCCATTTATTGATTTTGGCCACCAATGGACATACGAATTAGCTCAACACATGCTAAATATAAGAATGCCCTATTTACACACCCAGCAGATATAGTCTATAGCAGGGGTGTCAAACATGTGGCCCACAGGCCAGAACCGGCCCGCTGACGGGAGCAATCCGGCCCACTTTCCTTCCTGTGTTCTTTTCCTTCCTTACATCTGTCTTTCCTATCTTCATTTTTTCCTCCTTACCTTTCTTTTTTCCTTTCTTTATTCCTTCCTTCTTTTCTTCTGTCCTTCCTTCCTACCTTCTTTTTTTCCTTCCTTCCTTTTGTCCTTCCTTCATTTCTTCCTTCCTCCCTTCTTTCCTTCTGTCCTTCCTTCTTTCCTTCCTCCCTCCCTTCCATCGGTCCTCCCTTCCTTCCTTCATTCTGTCCCTCCGTCCTTCACTGTCTGTCTTTCCTTCCTTCCCTTCTTATTTCCTTTCTTTCTTCCGATTAATGTAAGACTGTTCTACTTTTAGCATTGTTTTGGTCTCTGCTGTGACAAACATCTGCTTCATTTAATACTAAATGCTCCTCTATGTTCACCAGCTACTCACTAACATTGTCTGTCTGTTTTTTTTGCTGCTGGACAGGTAGTGTTTCCAACTCCTACATATTTGACTCATCAGCTAGCTGCTAATCTAGCGCTGCGGCACAGATTGCATGTCAAGTGCTCCCTGCACAGTTTGTCGGGGGTTGTGCCAAACACACTTTTGGGGATTTAGTGGCCACGCTTGCCAGGCACACCTGTGGTTAAGAGTGGACGGATACATTATCATACATTATAAGCGGGCACGTTGGCTGGGGCGATCATTGTCAATAGCATTCATTAGTTTCATCTCTTTTAAACACAGGGCTTTTCCTGTCCTGATGCACTGACTGTTGGAATTGTGTGGCTAGTTTCCCTCAGAGGATTTTTATTTGTCAGTATACACAGGTAAAACTAAACACTGTTGTACTTGTAATCAAATAAGAAAAAGCAATTAAATAAGAAAAAGCAAGACAGTTAACTAAAGAAGATAGGAGCAAGACAACTGGATAAAAACAAGTAAAAGTAGCGCTATAATCTAGCAGTAGTGCAAAAGAGATTTTAGTTCAGGTTTGTTAGTCTTTGGTGGAGATTGTGTGTGTATGTGTGTGCCCACAGTTCTTTTTCACTATTTTTTGGGAGGGGTGTGATGGAGGCCACAGCTCTGGGGGTAAAAGCTGTTCCTCAGTCTGCTTGTGGTTTTTATTGTCCTGAACTGTTTGTCGGATGGCAGCAGGTCAAACAGGGAGTGACCAGAGTGTGTGTGTTGTCTCTGATTATGCTGCTCGCTTTCTATCTTAGTCTGCTGGTATAGATGATGTTCAGTCATGGGAACCAACTTCACCAAGCAATGCAGGTCGATTTGGGACTCCAAGAAATTTCAAAAGATTTCTACACTTGCCACCAGCTCTCTATGTATGAGGAGGTTCAGGTGTACTCTGTCCTTATAGGTCTTCTACAGTCTATGATCAGCCCCTGTTTTTGTAGTGTGAAGGACCAGGTCATTCTTGCACCTCTTGGTCAGATGATCCAATGATTTGATCCACCTTGTGCACAGGTCCAGTCCAGGATAAGCAGAGTTACAAATATACAGCTCAAATATGATACAGGGAGCTTTCTAGCTTGAATGCATGTTTCTGGACATGATAATCCAGCTGTCACCATGTTTTCCCTTCCTTGGTAATACTGCACATTTTTATTTGGCATCACAATGATCCACACAATAAATGTCTGCAGTTAAATAATACCAAGAGACATATAGAAAAAGACAAAAACATTTGTTTTCAATTCAATTCGGGTTTGCATGCAAATCTGAAAATGAAACAGTTGCTTGTTTAATTCCAGTATTGTTCCATAATCTGGATGTTATATTGCATTACATATTCCATTTAAGAACTACAAATCTACAACAACAAGAAATATACTATAACATCACACAAGGTTAACCTCTGTCTACCTTCTTAGTAATCATCACATGTCTATCTGTATTGTAATTAAAAATATAGAACTTTAGTTGGTTATTGCAGTCATGTCAGTTTTCAACATCTCAGCTGACATTCACACTCACTATTTTATGATCCAGGTGAACATTTTATAGAATATAAAAAATACAGTAGCATGTTTGAATGGTGATTTGTAATTTTTTGGTAATAAATACATATATACAAATTTGTACATTTGTATTTATACAAAAATGTGTATCAGCTGCATTTCATTTCTATTTTTCTATATTTGGGTCACAAAGCCCACCCAGCAGAAATGTGTATATGGTGTTTTTACAGCTTTCAAATGTTAAAATGGGTCAAATTTGATGCTGAACAGTATGTAAAGATTAAAAAAGTATCATACTCCTCAACATATAATAATAGAAATAAAATACACTTCCAACATTACCAGTTTGAGGTTATTTCATAGATTCATTACCCCTCCAAACCTAGACCCATTACTGCAGAGTATTGGTTCTTTGCTCAACAATGTACTGCTTCATAATCCATCCTTCCTTTTCCTCCCTCTGTTATCCTCTCTGTCTTCCCATCTCCCAACTCTCTCTGTATCACCTCATTTCTTGCTTTCAGTGTCCCCTCTGCTCGGGGGTTTCAGACCCGGTGTTTTCTCCTGTGAAACCTTTGACAGGCATGGTATTTGGCGCTGAGCTCATCCAGCCGTGCCTGGTGGCAGCGGGCATCCTTCCAGCACCAACCACACCGAGCAGGCCTGCCTGTCTGCCTGGCAAAATGAAATTAGGGAAGACATGATGGCACAGTCATCCTCTCCCCACCCACAGGCTAATTGTGTTACCCAAGCATAAACTCGATTTGGTACTTTTCTACGGCCATCGGAGAGGAATTGATTTGGATTTAGCCTAACTGGCTCAGCCACATGTCGTCAGCCGACAGGGATAATTTCAGAGGGGGGGACTTTGGTGGGATGATGATGGTGGTGGTGTATGGTGAAGGTGGTTATTGGAGGGTTAGAATAAGACTTAAACTAGCAAGCATTGTTCCAATATGAATATCTCAATGTGACAACTTGACAGACAGTGAAGTTCACACTCTAATATTCCTCAGTGGATAAAGGTGAAGGGTGGATCTTTAGATGCTATCTTTCATAAGGCTGAACTTGTTTTCATATATATGCTTATTAAAAGACTCAACGGATTTTCTAGGCACATACTCACTGACTCTGATTTTTCTCATATTCACTGCTCTGAACTTATAGAATATTGCATAAGATATCATATGTGATACTTGACAGACCATAAATAAGTCTGTTGAGTATTGTAACTGTAATGTACAGTGCATATTGTATATTCCGCTAAGGTCAGCTAATGCCATACCCTGAGAATATCGTAGATCTCTCTGTCTGACAAAAATGATGCTGAAGTGTTCAAAATGAGGAATTGAAGAGTTTTTTATTTGCAAAGAAAAAAACTAACATGCAAAATACAAATCCATATACATATACATACACATATTACAGTTGCTTCCTGTTTTTATGCTCAGATGAATGTTATCAACCCCATCACTAGAGAAGAAAGCACATTTTGGGCAATGTTTTTTTGTTTTTTTCTTAGCAACATACTTCCCAACACAGCACACAATAATGGGAATAAAAAATAAACTTTCAACATTGCCAGTTTGAGGTTATTTTATGGATTTAGGTAAAAAGAAGATTGTTTTGAAACCGAACATATCATTCAATTATGAGGTGCGCGATTGTCTTTTCACATTTTCTACGATACTGGGATGCTCATCATACAACCAGCTGTTTGAAGCATATTAACACAGATCATTAAATCAAAAGTAAGGCCATAAAGCAAGAAGAATATGCTGAAAATAAGACATTAACTTTTAAGAGCTGCAAGATTTGTTCAGTTTATTTTGATATTTTTCCTTTATTTGATAGAGACAGACAGAGACAAAAAGAAAGTGTGACTTTAAAGACTGTGTAAAGTGAATTCAGACATTTTCTTCTAAACACATTAAATAGGTCATACATGTATTTCTAAAAAAGGTGTAAAAAGCATTTCAACCATTTAGATTTGAATTGTGGAGCTAGGCTTCACAAACTGTGTTTCAATATTTCTGTGTTCAGGATTTAGTGGGCGGATCTGATTAGCATAAACCCGTCCCTGCTGCTGTAGAGGTATAAATACATTCAGCACACACTACTACTACTACAGTCTACAGTTAGCCAGTTAGCTGAGTTAGCTGCTGAGCTAGCGGCAGAAAGCTCTCAGACGTAGCGTCCATGTTTCTGATAGAGGTGCTGACTTTGATTGACAGGTGACACTTGGTAGGGGGCGGGGTTTCAGTGAACTCGGCGGGCACTCCCACAGCGTTTAGTAGCAGAGGTAGCTGCTTTTTTAGCTGATTTTTACACAACTTTGAAGCCTAATTTCATATATTTGGCGATTTTTTTGAATCATTCAAATTTGACAGGGTGGTTAACAACACACTTTTCTGTGGTATGTCAAACTCAGAACACATATCTATTCTTACTTTACATGGACTTTAAGGTGTTGCTCTGGTGTGACGTCACAACTTCATTCTGTCACTTCAGGTCCAAGTGTTGGGGGTTCAGGGTTGAGCAGAGATTTGGCTGGTATGACAGCAAATCAATGGCTCAGAAAACAGTATCAGATTAAACTTGTAAAAGCTCTAAAGCAACAAAAATAACAACAGAATAAAAGGAGGTGGTGTGTACTTGCTCAGTGAGTGAGTCTGCCACACCTAGTCAATCCTCCTCCATCACATAAAGCTCCTACACTGCTGGAGCAGTTCAAGAGTCTGAGCATCAACCTTTAACGTAATTGGGATAGGAGATTAGAGAAGACCTGATTTCCCCAGGTAGATTTCTCCTGGAGAACATACATTTGCGTAACCACGTTTCTAGTCAGTATGCATGTGCCTGACAAAAGGCTGCAGACAGAGTGATGCAATGCTCGTATTTAAAATAATTCCTAAAACTGAAACTAGTACACAAAGTAGCCTGTAGAAGTCTAAATAAGTTGAACGTTTGACTGTTTGTTATATTCAGACACTTTCACGCTGTGAGGAAAATCTCTGCTCTGTCTGGCTGTCTGTTATCCTCTGTGTGCACTGTCAGTCTGCTCTGTCACACACACAAACACACACACACACACACACACACACACACACACCAAAGATAAAGCCAGAGCGTAGTGTCTTCTATCAGTAATACAGTTCAAATCAGTAAGTCACGCTTCTGTTATATTACTGATTTTGTCATCTTTTGTGATGCTACAAAAAAAACAAGAAAACAAAAAAACAAACTGTGATATAGAGTGAAGAGAGGGAAGCAACAGATTCCATACACACATGAGACACAACACATATACAGACACCATAAAAATAGCTGTGATGTAACACAAACTTTTTTTGTGCAACACACACACACACACACACACACACACACACACACACACACACACACACACACAAACACACACACACACACACACACACACACCTGTGTTCGACATTTTAGTACTGATGGACTTGTGATCAAAGCTTTGTCCCAAGGAGGTGTCAAAGTAATTCTTCCTGGCAGGAGGCTTCAAAGGGGCCCTCAGTCTGATGGAGGGGCCATGGTGGGTTTGGTCTGATATACTGTAACAAAAGACACCAACCTGATTCTTTCCCCCATGGAGTGAAAATAGCTTCCTGTGGCCAAAGCAATTACGCTGATAGAAGGAGTTGTACTGCATCACCCCCATCACCTCTAATCCAACCCCACTCAGGATGCTGGATGACGTAAAAAAAACTGCATCAGTCTGTGGAAAGAACACATGGCCGGCTATTATTGATTCAAATGTTGAATGTCCTGTCTGGTTTTAACTTATTTTTATTGTGGAAGTGGAAGTGCTTTCAAAGGAAATTGTGCAAAAAATATATGGGCATAACGTCTGTGACATCACCCATAGCAGGACTGGATGAGCCTGCTAAACTGTGTAGGGGCAGGCTTACTATACTTCTGAAATGAAGATGATAATTTGATGACACTGAAGCCTTAAATGAGTCAAATTTAACCCATTTTTACATTTGACAGCAGTAAAAACACCATGTACACATTTCAACATGTTGTTGTATTCATATTCTATATTCTATGTTCTCCTGGACCATAAAACAATGATTGTGAATGTCTTTTGTTCCGTTTGATAAATCAAACAGAAGGATTAATCAAACATTTATTAATGACTGATGGTGAATTTATGAATGCAAATTGGTTTAGAGACTAATTATGAGTCAGAATATGAACAGTATGTAAAGGGTTAAGGATGTGCATCATGTAAGAAACTGAAATAATAATGGAATTTTCTTTATAGCACCGGGCCCCAAAGATTGGTTGAAAAGTAAGGAGACACCTCTCCATTTCAGTTTTCATCAAACAATTCCCACATAGACATCCTGGGTCCCTTGAGAATCTGGGTCCCTCGTTCCTCTACTAAAATAATTCTGCCTTTCCTCTGCAGGGATGGAAGTGTAGTTTTACATTTGCCAAACCAATGATCTCTAGCAAAAGAAGTGTACTGCAAACATATGCTTTTTTGTATTTCACTAGCTCTTTTTCATCATGTGTATTTTTATATTTCTTGTAAGGTAACTTGTTGTAGTTGCTGCTTGGACGTGTTGGATACATTCATGTGCACTTTATACCTTTTTTGTGCATCTTACCTCCTAATGAACAGATTTCAGAGCAAACCACTCTATTGGAAAGGATTATCAGCCTATGTATACATTCATAGAAGCAGGCGTTCAACATGCAAAAACTGTTGTATTTACACATATACATATATCATTCTGTGTGTGTGTACACTGTTTACTCGTTTAATTGTGCAGTCAATCCATCCTCCGGCAGACAGACCTCCTTCCTCCCTGTGATATTTAGTCAGGCTGTGGCCATCAAACAAACTCATCACATTTTCAGACAATGATAACACTTTGTTATTTCACATTTCATTTATGCCCCTATGTGAAGGGCATCCACACACACACACACACACACACACACACATACACACACACACACACACACACACACACACAAACACACACGCAAACACACACACCCTGAAAACCTCTTTGGAAGCCTCCTGCCTGTTGTAATTATAGGAGGTCATGGTTTTGCATTGACTAGCAGCCAAAGCCTGGCCCATTGCTTTGTATCGTTATGCTAATCTACATCCATGATTACTGTTCGCTTGGCTTTTAGTCCTCAATAGAACAGTGTTACCAGGGTTTTGGTATGTGTGTGTGTATTCGCGTGTGTGTGTGTGTTCATGTGGATGTGAGTCCAATGTTTTGAAAGCTTGAATAGAGGTCCTTGAATTTATTTCAAAGCTCCTGCACTGAGTGTGAATAAGGAAAAAGCACTTCTACAGATGTACTGGTTTCAAGGCAAATGACATTTCTAAAAAGAAGAGATCATTTAGAAATGAATGGCAATATTCATTAAGAATTGAGGTTGAAATAGTAAAAAAGGGTTTATAGATCAACTCTAACAACATGTAGCATCTTTCTAAAATCAAATTTAGCACTTGTGATTGTGAGAAGCGAGGAGGTCAAAGATAGTTGAAGCTCAAACATATTACAACATGAGTCTTATTTATATTGTTTTGTCCTTCACCAAGTTAATCGCTGAAATCTGAGAAGACGGTCACAATAAACACAAGAGGTCAGACGATCAGCAAACTAATAATTTATCCAGATTATCTAGATACATTTATTTGGAGGCAAAACTAAATGTAAGCGCACCCCAAACTGCCCACAAAACTACAGTAAATATGGTAGTTTAATGAGAATCTATTCACGTTGGCCCAAATCAGACCTTTACTATGACAATTAATGTTCATATTTCATCCACTTCTTTCTTATAATTATGATTTTCATCATTAATCAGATGCATGAATAATCACATGTAAAATGTTAAACAACAAAAGACAGAGTTTGTATTGGCCATTCAAAGAAATGTGAGTTATAATCTCTTAGTGCTCAGGAAATGTTTGGGCACCCACAACTATGTTAAGTACATTTCTTTTCTAAATAAGTCAAAGTAAACTGGGGTTTTGTCTGAGCATAACTGGTCATGTCATGTTCCTTAATCTCAGCAATTAACTTTGTCACCGATGTTTTCTTCTTTTTTTTAATTTTGTAAATTAAAGGACCAGTGTGTATAATTTAGTGGCATCTAATGGTCAGATTGCAGATTGCAACCAATTGAATGGAATACACCTCCCCTCACCCTTCCCTTCCAAGCATGTAGGAGAAGCTATGGTGGCAGCGAAACTCTCTTTAGAGCATTTGATTGCTTTGTATCTTTTTGACTACTGTGGAAACATGGTGGTGGAACATGATGGCCTCCTTTATATCTATGTAGATATAAAGATCTTAATATAAGGTAACAAAACAACAATTCTTATTTTCATGAGATTATACACTGATTAAAACATACATATCATATATTATATTCCATTTCTGCCAAGTCTGTTTCAGTAGATACCACTAAATTCTACACACTGCACTTAATATGACGATAAGCATTGATTTTGGCCATTAGAGGGCAGCTGATCATTAATGATGTTTGTCTCAAACTGATGAATGGAACCTTCACTCTCCTTTTAGCTCTGTTTTGGTCTCCACCAACCCCAATCAAAACATCAGTCTCATTAGCTGCTAAATGTTCCACTGCGTTCATTTCATTCATTGGCTTGTGATCACTAATATAAAAGTATTGAACAGTACGACTTTAACATCAAATATTTTACTTGATTTGACCAAACAAGACCATTCCTACCATCCACTACACTCCTACTGTACATGATCCAGCCCCACCCACTCCTGTCCACCTCGCCAAATGAATATAGATATCACTGAAATTCAGCTGACCCCTCCTCTTCCTTCCACCACCTCCTTCTTGATGACAGTACTGCTTATTTCCATGTGTGCGCTGACAAACTTTGACGGTGTCACCGGCCCTCCCTTCACCCGGCAGCAGAACATCATCTGTTGTGACATTATTAAAAAACGCTGGCAACCAACCAGGAATGCAAATACACAGAGCGGTGTAATAGATAGCATCACGCATCATTGCCCTGAAGAGAGAGAGAGAGAGCGGCGATGAGAAAGACATATATGAGCCGTGCTGTAGCCTCGGCAGCATCATTTAAATTTGCATGTTATCACACGCAGGACGTCTCCATCAAAATGTCAGACTGGGCCTGTGGTCTCTCATCAATGATTTATAATAAAGGCAATAAGTTAAAGTTTGCCGTCTTCATGGGAAGGACACTCACATAGTATCAGTTTGCTATCTGCCTGTGCCTCTTTTTAAATGTCAAAACTAAAGCTGCTGGAGGAATTTCATCAACTGAATCCAAAGTGTAGCACACTTTTTGCACAGTTAGGGGACAACGGGGTTGGTAGTCACATTTTTTACTTTCCTTTGATTTCCTCAAACCGTATACTAAATAGAATCCCTTTTAATGTGTAATGAAATCTACAGTGGCAGGTAGGAATAGAGTGGTCTTACTCTCCTTCAACTGATTCTCTGCAAAAGATATGGGCCGTCAAATATGGCTTGTGCACTTGTGACAACTGTCCTCATCATGGGATTGGTAGTCATTATGGGACTATAGGGTTGGTTGTTCCTGTGTTATTTTAATGGAGAAAAATAAAAAATGTAGACAGTCTTAAAAAATTACACTTCTCCAAGAGAATATAAACAGGACAAATAATTCCTATAAGTGCACAATGTTGTCCTTCTAACAATATCATGCAGTTAACCTGTCTGACTGCTCTGAGCTTTACATCTGGAGGAGTCTGGCTCTTTGTTTGCCTTCCTGACAAAGTTCCTGCTCATTTTGCGGCCTAAACAGACATAAAGGACTAGATATTTCACACTATATATATGCCAACATGTGACAACCAACCTTGAAAACAATGTGAACAATGTGAAACATCCCCAACTGGGATTTTTTGCTAGCAGCAAAGCTAACAACCACATGTTTTGGCATACAAAAAAAGCCTACCTAACTATGACTCTCTCTTCATACTTTTTAATGGTAATGATTGTTTTATTATAAACTCATTGTGTAAAAGCCTAGAAGAGAAACACTGAAGAGCTGGATATTAACATTTTCACATGAAAAACACTAAACGTCCTCTCACCTTTTTAACAGCACCCTCTAGAGACTGAGATCTGATGAATGTGACAACCAACCCTGTCCTCCCCTACATGTGAGCTGTGTGGTGATGGCTGAGAAATCACTCAGTACAACTAACTGAATGCTTCAAGGATGACTGGTGTTGTTTGACCAAGTTGTGTTTGGCTTGAATTGAAAACTAAACACACACACACACACACACACACACACACACACACACACACACACACACACACACACACACACACACACACACACACACACACACACACACACACACACACACACACATAAAGACAGACATTGGTATCACATCACACGCATACTGACTGACAGCAACACTTTGCTTTGTGTTAATAAAAACATGTACCTGTTTACAGTTAACCCATCTGTGTGTCATGTACAAGCTCCCAAAAGCCACAAAAGCAAATTTTCTCACTGTCATATCTCATCTGCCGCCATCACATTATGTCTCTTCTTTCCTTTTCAGTTTACATAAGTTCCTCTTTTATTTTGTTATACTCACCTTTCTGTCTCGTTTCACTTCCTGCCCTCCTGTGTTTCCCTAATGTGTTACCAGTGTCTCATTTGGTTATTGCTATTAAAGCATTTTTGAATCTGCCTTTGAGTCCTTTGGCTTTAGATCCTGATACTCACTTTCTCCGACTGGTTTCTGTCAGCTGAAGACAAAGAAAGAATGTAGTTTCAATTGAGTTTCCCAGAGAGCCTGAATGATACTGGATTTACTAATGTTCAAACATTCAAATCACCTTAGATTCATTACATTAACAACCATAGTTGATATATATCCCTTGAATGTGAAATTGTGATCAAGATAAAGTTTTTGTCTGAGCAGGAGATTTTACAGATGAAAAAAAAAATCAGTGCAATATGTAATACCTATGTAATGCCTACAGTATGTAATACCACAAGTATATGTCTGGCATTGCTATACTGACATTTCTTGTTATTTACTGGCTAATAATATTTGGCTGATTGATCAGATGCATTGCTTCTAATGTATCTTATCATTTGTGCCGACCACACAGTTCCACAGTGTGTTCACACAGTCATTTAAAGTAGATGATCAGCTTCTATTGAGCTTCATCAGTGTGAGTTAGTCATATCAAGTGATATCTGACACATTTACAGTCTTTTTACTATCACATTCCCTCTTAGTGTTTCCTGTTGAGCTGTGGTGGAAGTATAGTAACAAAAAGAGGAACTTTGTACTGTTTACAGTAACTTAAGAAGTCAAAATCAGATTTACACATCCCACACATTGGGAATTAACCACCTATTTTGCCAGTTGTCCATCTTAATGAAGTGAATGTGTAGACTCAGGTATGATAGATCTTCGTCACAGCGGTAGCAACATTTCTGATTTTGGAATTTAACTGCCCCAATGCACCATTACCTTTGGTACACAACACCTGCATCCTTCCTTGCATTCTGTCAGTCCAACTAAAGTCAGGACTTGAACACAGAGAGCTGGAGGGCATTGCTTCAGAGAAAAACAACAAAACAACTCTGAGGCTCTGCCATTCCGAACCGTAAGCTGTTCCTCGATTGAGGATTTGTTCGTCCAACGTTTGAGCTTTCTGGGAAAGAAAAGGAGACATAAAAGGAGGATGGACAACTACACAGGGATTCCTGCTTTAATCTTGTCTTTCTCTCTCTGTCCGTCAGTCTCATCCTGCCTGTGCAGCCTGATGCTCACATCGCCCTCTTTTACTGGATGTTGGACTTAAGAGTGATTGACAGGCAGTCGGATGGACTGAGCTGTGAAGCTGTTCGGTCTTTCAACATGCATATTGTCCAACAGCAGCTTAGCCAGTCTGTTGCATGTCTGGGAAAGCAGTGAGGAAAAACAAGGAGATTATTTTTTATATTCACACCGAAGCATGTGTTCAAATGTGACAATATGAAGCAAAATGTAAATATCTGTTACACCAGATTAAAGGTGCCACATACAATATGTATACATAAAGTGTAAATAGATGTAGTAGGATGTAGTAGTGAGGATATTAGATTATTAAATGACAATATAAAATGTAACTGTCAGCATGCAAACTAGCTGACTAACTAATTAAATTAAATTAAGATACCAAAGAAGAAGATAAATCGACATACATATGCTGTCGACATGCTGTACTATACCACACATGAAGAAAATGGAAGAGCAGTTGGTAAGTAACAGTAGAAAAGGAAAAACAGGGGGAAAACATTTGATTCATGTTTTACAGTGTTCTGAAATAACAGTTTGACTGTAACACACAGTACCCATAATGCCATCTGTTGTTTGTTAAAAAAAAAAAAAAGTTCAGTACATCAAAAAACTACAAACATGCATTAAGGACATAAAGGCCTCGATGACCTGCAACTTCCTGTTATTAAACTCTGAAAAAACTGAAGTTATTGTGCTTGACCCCAAACATCTTAGAAACACATTTTCTAATGATATAACTACTCTGGATGGCATTACTTTGACCTCCAGCACCACTGTAAGGAACCTAGGAGTTATATTTGATCAGGATCCTTTAATTCACACATAAAACATATTTCAAGGACTGCCTTCTTTCATCTGCGTAATATTGCAAGAATTAGACATATCCTGTCTCAAAATGATGCTGAAAAACTAGTCCATGCATTTGTTACTTCTAGGCTGGACTACTGTAATTCATTATTAGGCTGTCCTAACAAGTCTCTAAAGACTCTCCAGCTGGTCCAGAATGCAGCTGCACGCATACTAACAAAAACTAGAAAGAGAGATCATATTACTCCCATCTTGGCTTCACTGCATTGGCTTCCTGTAAAATCTAGAATAGAAATCAAAATCCTTCTCCTCACCTTCAAAGCTCTTAATGGTCAGGCTCCATCATATCTTAAAGAGCTGATAGTATCTTATGTACCTACTAGAAGACTGCGCTCCCAGCATGCAGGTCTACTTGTGGTTCCTAATATCTCTAAAAGTAGAACAGGAGGCAGAGCCTTCAGTTATCAGGCTCCTCTCCTGTGGACCATCTTCCAGATTTGGTCCGGGGGGCAGACACCCTCCCTACATTTAAGAGTAGGCTTAAAACTTTCCTTTTTGATAAAGCTTATAGTTAGGGCTCTTTGAGCTCTTAACTTATGCTGCCATAGGCTTAGATTGCCGGGGGACCCCCATGATGCACTGAGCTTCTCCCTCTCTCTCTCTCTCTCTCTATCCATCCATCTATATCCATTAACACTCATGTTCTATTAATGCATTCAATAAGCTAAACTTCTTCCCCGGAGTTGTCTGTGCTTTCTGGTCTCACAGGTAATCTGGGCCTGTAGACGTCCGGATGACGGATTCCAGTCCCGGACCTTCTAGCTCCATTGTTGATTTTCATTGTGCTTCTCTCCTCTATCCTTCCTTTCTCTCCTCTCAACCCCAACCGGTCGAGGCAGATGGCCGCCCACTGAGTTTGGTTCTGAGGTTTCTTCCTGTTAAAAGGGAGTTGTTTCTTGTTGGGTCTCTTTAAAATTAAAACCTGAAGAGTTCGGTTTAGAACCTGCTCTATGTGTAAAGTGCCTTGAGATAACTTTGTTGTGATTTGGTGCTATACAAATAAAGATTGATTGATTGATTGATTGATTGACATCACTGCATTAATGCCCCTATTTATAGAGTTTCAAATGTGAATATAGCATTTTTCATCCTAGTGATAACTGGTGCTATAACAATATTAATAATACTCATTATTATTATAACAGGTCACATGGTTGAAACTCAAAGTGCTTTACATCAGTGAAATCAAAACGATAAAGAGACGAAACACTTCATGACCTCAGTACACATATATCTAATGTCTATATCTACATCTACATCTGGGTTATATTACGAAATGTATGGCTAAAAGAAATGTGTATATGGTGTTTTTTACAGCTCTCAAATGTAAAAATTTGGTCAAATTTGACCTGGAATGTATGAACGGGTTAAGATATAAACAAAAATATAAGGATACCAAGTAATATGGAAACATCTCCCGTCAATCCATCCTTTTTGCACCCAGAGCTAGAAAACATGACTATTTGTATGGACTTGCTCACAGCCAATCAACACAAGCGTTCTTCCAATTAATGCAACATATGATTGGCCCACTGCCACAGCAGCTACAACCTGTCAGTGGTGGTGAAGTCTTGGTGAATTTAAGTTCAGCAGCCAAGATGTCACCTAAACTCTCTAAAGTGTGTCTACACTACACGGCTGTTACACTGGATAAAAGACTAACTGTGTAATGTGTATCTAATGAAGTCCTCTATTAGTATCAATGTCACTTTAAGAGTACTTGGATTGGTGCTGGTGTCGGTGTGACACAAGCTGGTCCCAATAAACTTTTTTCCAAACAAAGTTATTAAAAAGCTACACAGCTGTATGGCAATAAATATTTCTGTGTGTATTTAACACTCTGAAATGGCTCTTTGTATTATTTGAATTTGATCTGTTCAATAAAAAGTTGAAAATGTTTTGAAAATCTGCATCAGATCAAATCAAATTATTTTATTTATAGTATACATTCATGTATGTGGCCTTCTCTGGCTGAGCTAGACACAACAACAACACCAAAGACGCCTGACAAACCATACTAATCTTTATATATATATATATATATACATATATATATATATATATATAAATGAGGAATACAGGAACACAGTTGTTGTAAAGGTATACTGAAGATGGGAACATGCATGAGGTTAAAAATGAACAGAAATAAAGCTTCATATAGGGTGAGATGACCTGATCCTTAGTTCCAAGTTTGAGTCAAGATCAACAAATAGTGGATCCTTCACTTCCCATAATGCAACAGTCTTGCAACCAACAGCAGTGTTTTTGAAATGCCACACCTGTAAAGATCGGTGACATCACTATGACATCAGCTCTCTAGTAACTGATCTTTATGTGAAACATCAGTGAAGTATCCCTTTAGGTTAGGTGAGTGAAGCATGGTAAATGTAGTCCTTTTTTCTTTTATTTTGAAAGCACTACAACAAAACACCACTAGACCGCTAACCGTATAAAGACAGAAGTAAACAGGATTTGTTTACAGTAATTACTCTATACTCAGATATAACAATTAATTTGACAAAGACACAGTGCTGTTTAAAAACTGCTGTGTGCAGCACTTTTAACAGGAAGTCAGAGATAAAGGTTTTTGGCAGACGGTAATAAATGGCTGGGATTGTTTAATGCTAGCTGCTATATGCAAATTCACACTGGCATAGTAAACAACACGGATGCATCACAGAGCACGGTGCTAAACGTGGGATTGTATTGTGTTATTTTTTTTTCTTTCTTACAGCTTCTGTTTACTTCATTCATCATTGTTCATTTCAGTTTGACTTTCCTAGAGCTGTATTGAGTTTACTCTTGCTCTCGCCGGGCGGAAGCTAAAGTAATCCCTTTGAAATGACTTATTGTATTGTGCTTTACAGACAATGTCATCATTTGTTTTAATAGAGTGCAGCTCCTAATAACATGCCCCAATGAAAAGGTCAATATTATCTCTCCGGCATGGGCTATATGAGCTAGGGGCCCAGGCTAGAGAGGGAGAGGAGAGGGAGAGAGAGAGAGAGAGAGAGAGAGAGAGAGAGAGAGAGAGAGAGAGAGAGAGAGAGAGAGAGAGAGAGTGTGTGTGTGAGAGAGAGAAGCAGTGCCTATTAACATTTATGAATAATTTAATCCTGCATAGCTGGCCAAAGTCCAAGTACATAATTCACTAATTGCAATCAGAGAGGGAAAGCAAGGGAAGCGGAGAGCTCTGAGTGTGTGTGTGTGTATATGTGTATGTGTATGTGTGTGTGTGTGTGTGTGTGTGTGGCTCAGAGATATGGAGGTTGGGGAATTGGCTTTGTGAATGTAAAAAGAGAACTGAGCCTATTATCCATGCATAGTAAAGCTCTTCTCACCGGACCTGCTTTGCTATTACACCAACCAACATGGGGGCGTGTGTGTGTGTGTGTGTGTGTGTGTGTGTGTGTGTGTGTCTGTGTCTGTGTGTCTGTGTGTGTGCATTTATCACTGACCAAGCATTCATTATAACATTAAATGGTGAATTATGGCACACAATATGAAAAAGAAAAACACTGAATGATTTTACTGTGATTTTTTTATATATTGCTGTGAATTATTAGGTTACCATGTATAAACCAAAAACCAACAATGAATTGATCTGCTAACAAGTATTGTGTGCTTATGAAAGGCTGGCATATCTTATTCCTCTGTGTCATAGAGCTCTATTGTTGAGATTCCAGCTTCCAGGAATGCTTAACTGTTCCTGAAATGCTTTATAGAAAATTAAAGGCACCATGTGGAGTTTTGTTTGTTTGTTTGTTTTATATTTTGTTTTTGAGTATTACTCACTCAAACTCACTATGTGTATCCATGAAGTCTAGCAAAAAACTAAAACGAACAAAAAAGCCTTCCTAATAAAATACTTGCAAAGCTGATATTTACTTGCATAGTCTTCTTCTTCTTCTCTTCTTCTTCTTTCTTCTTCTTGGTTTATTACAGCCACCTGTAGATCACTAATATATGAAATTGATCCAAGGCCCTTTTCATAATATTATCATTGTTTTATGTGTTAAATCATCATCATCGTCAGATATCACCGTTAATTTGTTTATTCACCTGTTAAGTTTTCCAATAACTGAACACATTGTATGATATGAGTGTGAGTGTGAGTGTGTGTGTGTGTGTGTGTGTGTGTGTGTGTGTGTGTGTGTGTATTAAGGGTCAGCCCACTCTGCCTGTGATGTTGGGGGTACATCAGCTGTTCAATCAGGGATTAGCAGTGAGGCTGTGGGTCACTACACCAGTACTAGAGGTCAGAAACCCATTACCCAACATGAAGATACAGTGGTGTTAAATGGTGAGTCTGTTGGCATTGTTGAAGGCTACAAACTACTCATGGCTCCCATCAAACTGTATTTTGTATTTAATCCTAATAAGCAAAATGTACTAAAATGGTGAGAGTGGTAAAAAATCAGCATCTACACATCAGCATGGAAAATACCAGGAGTTCCAACTATATTAAAATCACAAATGGTTGCATTTATATTTCTGTTTGCATTTGAATTTAACAAACAAGATGCAAAATGTTAATTCATGAGCTTTGCATGTGTAGGTGAGTTTGTTTATCTTCAGGCAAAACCAGGCTAGCTGCTTCCTCTTGCCTCCAGTCTTTCTGCTAAGCTAAGCTAACCGTACTGTCACTCAAACTCCATACTTGACTTCCATAGACTGCTAATGCACCAACATGAGTGGTAGATATCTTCTTATGTAGCTTTTGGAAAAAGAATGAACAACAGTACTTATTGAACGTTTCCTTTGAGGCAGCAGAATTACAGCTAAGACAAACTGGTGAAGGAGAAAATATAAAGAAAAGTCAGCATTAATATCAATGTATTAAATATGTTTAATAATCTGACTTAAGTTTGCTATAAGTAATACATTTAGTCATTTTGTTCATTCTATCATGGCAAAATTTCACAACTCACACTATTTTTCTTATTCATAGAAAACCTGAACTTGACTTAAAATAGGACTGAATTGAATCTGTACATTAGGTCTGTAACAAAGTGCCACAGGACTACTGGCAAACTGCCGGCTTGCTGGCAAAAGCCCAGAGTCAGCGGTGTGTGTGTGTGTATGTGTGTGTGTGTGTGTGTGTGTGTGTGTGTGTGTGTGTATAAAAAGAACCTGGTTGACAGAGAAAGCTCAGAATCCCTCAACAGAGAGAGCGTTTAGGTAGACATGTTACCACAACCCCCTCAATCATCCATCACTGCGTCTGACAAGTCCCAAATGTCAGACGGGGCAATCCCTCAGAGCACGACTAACTAGATAGCGACAGAGGACAGATACGGTATCGAACGGCGGACAAAAAAATTTCTGAGATAGTGCTTTTGTTCATTACAGTCCACCTGATAAATGGTTTGCAGGTTCAGATAGTTTCAGCAAATAGTTTCCAGTCCCTCCTGTCACTGCCAGTGTCCTGCACACAGGCCTGCTACACATCACCAAAGAAAGTTTCCATCATTCCCCACACTTGTCAACTGGTCCTGTTGTTGTCTCTCTCCCTCAGTGACAGACTTCCAAGCTGAATTTTAAAGATGACGGGCATGAAAACTTCCAGCCAATGAATCTTTCATGTGAGGAAGCACAAAAGTCAGCTTGAGTCTTGAGATGAGATTATTTCAAATGCCACTGTTCAGAATGTACAATGGACAGCAGGGTACTATGATATATTAAGATAGAGGAGGGGGTGGAATTGAAGGTATCATGGTGTGCTTACTCACACGTACTAGCAAAAAAAAATATTTTACATGTCAAATAGACACAGATATACAAGTTATTGTAGCTGCTGTATCATGCAGTGAGTAACTGTCTGATTGAGACCAGACAGGATGTTTCTTTTCTCAAAATGTATCTAAAATGCTGCATCTCCACATGTCCACCCTTCCCATAAAACTTTGAATCAGGTAATACTATTATTGAGAGACAAAGTCCATGAAGGGAGGAGGTCAGGGTGGATGCTTCTATTAGAAAGTCAACTATAAGCTTGGTCGTTCACTTACTTTAATTAGATGGCTATCAGAATCAGAATAAAAGTTTATTGCCAAGTAGGTTTGCACATATACGGAATTTACCTTGGCGTTGTGGTGCGTAACAATCAAAAATATACTACACTAAATTTCATACAGTAATCCTAAATAATATAAAAAAGAAATAATTGACAATAAATATATGTATATAAGTGAAAAGAGCTGCAAGTTTAATTTTTTTTAATTAAAAGAGAATGTGATTACATTTTAATTAATGAAATTCATAACAATAACAGTAAATAATAATTAATAATAACACATATGTTTTGTACTGCACTTTTCTTTCATAGTGAAACTCAAAGTGATTCAATATTAGCATGTATTAATGATGAATGATAATAATGACACAAGTTGCTTCCATGTTTGATCAAAGATCAAATGTGCAAATGTCCATAAGATTATGGGATTTTCCCTTTTCATAACATGTGAAGTCTATAGGTGGGGTGGAATCCGTGCCAGTCCATGGCCTTGTTGATGAGGCTGGCAGCAGATAGTGGAAGAAAGCAGAAAGTAGTGGTGTGGTTTTGTGGTTATAGTGGTGGAGGTTTTGTTCTTGACAGACCTTGAAAGACCTCAGCCTGTTTCCGGAGGGTAGCACTCCAAAAACTTTTTATCTGGTGGTCGGCCATAATTTGACCTGCTTGCCTCAGTGTTCTGGAGGTGTGTGTTTCAGGAGGGATGGTGTATTGCAGCCAAGATGATACACTGTTACCTTGTCCTTGGCAGCTGCAGCAGTGTACTAGATGGTGATGGAGGAGGTGAGGACGGAGTTGAAGTGTAGTACACCATCATTGACTTTGGCAGGTTTAACTTCTTTAGCTGCTGCAGGAAGTATGTCTGATGGCTGATGATGGTTCCCAGGAAGCAGAAGGACTCCACAGTACTGGATGATTGAGTCACATAGGGTGATAGGAGGGTGGGTGGGGCTGTGTTCCTTCTGAAATCCTCAACCATCTCCCGTAGGTCAACATGCTACTTTTGGTATTCTCATCCCCACCAGAGATGAGCCCAGTGAGGGTGGTGTCATCTGCAAACTTCAGAAGTTTGAGAGATTGATGAGTGGAGGTGCAGCTGTTTATGTAATGAGAGAAGAGAAGAGGAAATGGTACTGATGGCCTGGAAGTCTTAAACATGTTTCCCCAGGCTCACTATCTATGATCCACCTGCAGGTTGACTCAGGGTTAGGGTTAGGGTTGGCAAGCTTGATCACTATTCCCCCAAGATACAACCCTAACTTGGTCAAATCTGTTCTCTAAGATCTGTTTGAGAGGAGAACTTTGGCAGATGAACTACAAGTGACAGAGATGGACACAGATCAACTTGACCTTGCAATCAAACAGCAGACCATAGTGAAAAGGGGAGACAGTACATGCAAGGCTTCTCTCGTAGCTGGTACACCAGAAAGGTCTTGCTAGCTGGGTGTAGTCATGCCTGTTTGAGAAACTAAAGAAAGGATAGTAACACCATGGCATGAATGAATAATTCTGTCTAGGTGGCCACATTAAGGAGAGTGAACCAGCTGGATGATAGCCACAGGATTGAGGTGGGGAAACGCAATGAGAATGTGGATAAAAGCAGGAACATTTTATCCACATTGAGTGAAGTTTTATGGGGCTTTTGAGTTAACCTTGCATGACTCATTGGACAACCCTGGCATTTCCAGGGGATTGGTGGATTTTGTCGCCTTCCTACATAGTGTGCTGGAGGAACACCTTAAATTAGCTACTATTTTAAAGGCATATCAAAGACAGTACTGAGCTCTTAGACTGCATGCTGTTAGTGTTTAAGTGCTATGTGGTTTATTTATTGAAAACCCCCTCTAGACCTTGTTTTATTGGGGAAACCAATAGGAAGTGAAATATCAAGAGAAGTAAACATACATCATGTAAGAATAATGGTGCTAAAACCTTAGTAAGTTAGACACACACGTGTTGAGTCAGATTCACTCTCATCAAAATAGTTCTATTGTCAATGTAAACTGATGATGTACGCTAAGATGATGATGATGGTATGTGATACCATTCTGCCAAAAACAGTTCTCCATCTAGCACCTCAACAGTGCTACACTGTTAAATTGATAATTGTTTCCACAACACAGTGTGAAGTTCCCTGATGCAGTGCTTGAAGCAGCAATGGAAGCTTAGCCCATGTTGGACAAAGCCAAGCTCAAAATAGAACTGTCCCTTATCTATGAGAACAGAGATATCAAGGCTTGCAGTGTCTCTGTACCAGTTTTTCATGGATTCTTAGAGCACTTTCACAGAGACAGAGTCAGTCTTCTCAAGAACCTTATCTCCATGACCATGACAACAGCTGAATCCAAGAGGTGCTTCTCTACTTTGAAGAGGATCAAGACCTTCCTGAGAAACACCATAACACAAGATCGCCTTTATACTCTTTGCTCTGGTTATCCTTTCAATGGAGAAGGAACTTGTGTGGGACATTTCTGACTTCAATAAGAAGGTCATTGAGAGGTTTGCCACTCAAACGGACATAAGAGAAAAAAATCCTCTCAAAAAATGCAGGTTTGATATTGAGTTTTCTTTTAACATAGTGGTCCCCAGTCTAATTTGGTCATGTAGGCAAAGTTTAATTTAGAAGGGTGAAAGTACAGTGAAAGGTCCTCATGGAAATGTATTTCTATGCAGATAATGTTAGATGTTTAGATGATGCAAGATACTGCTCATATATGTTTTCTAAGATGGAGTCTTCATAATTTACTATTAATGTGTATGGATGTGTTGTGTAGCTTCCGTCACCAGGTTGTGAAGTTGTGAAGCACAAAAAAGGATGAGGAAAAGTCTGTTTTTTTCATAGATCATTATTATTATTGTAGCTATGATGACCAAGGTCTATCAACCACAATGACAGTAATTTTAACCTGAGCCAGAATCTTTCCCTAAAACTAACCAAGTTGGTTTTGGTGCCTGAACTTAAAAACTGCCATTCTTGTACACCGCCTTGTCACCTCCCGCATCAACTACGGCAACTCCGTTCTCTTTGGTCTACCTCACAAATACCTCCAAAAACACAAACGCACAAAAAAGTCTCTCGGACCCATGCCCTCACTCCAAAAGGTCAAAGTCGGCCATTTTTAATTGAATTCGCGGTTTTGGTGCTGTTTGTTCCCATTTGACTTAGAAGATGTGTCGCGGCAAGTCTCGCTCATTTGTGGTGTGGCGGGGGAGCTTGGGTCCGGTCATCACTGCTTGCAGCTTTAATTATTATTAATATTATTTTTACAGTTTTAGAAGGCCCATACAAATTAAACATAGCACAAAAAGTAAGGACATTTGTGTTTGGTAGAGTATTTCTTTGTTGTAACAATGCTTCTTGGCAATAAATCTAACACAGTTTGAAAGCCTGTTTATTTCCCTTTTAAATGGAGCCACATTTGTAAGGAACATGCATTTGTGGGATGAGCAGCAGAGCTGAGTATGTAGGTTGCGCCCATGAAAAATTTCTCAAATCTTCTGTGCCAATGCCAAACGGCTTATTTTACTGTTGCTATTGACTCTTGTTTTGAGCTTCAGGTACCCCCAGCCTCTGCCAATCAGGTACCAATCAGGCACCTGTGAGCAGGTCAGTTGGTGTCTGCTCCAAGAATCAGCATGCCATGTTTGACTGATCTTGATATGGCCCATGCCATAGGGCAACTTCAAGCTGGTGTTCCACAAAACCAAGTTGTGGCATTATTTGGAGTGAGCCCTAGTACCATCTCCAAACTGAAGGCCAAGTTCCATATAACGGGGGATGTCAGAGACAGGCCACCAAGTGGGCATCCCAAGAAGAAGACACACCAAGAAGACTGTTTCTTCACCCTGTCAGCACTTAGGAACAGTATGCAGCCTTCTATAGATTTCCTAAGAAGCATTGTTACAACAAAGAAATATTCTGCCAAACACAAATGTCCTTACATTTTGTGCTATGTTTACACGTGTCATAGTGGGGCACAAGACACAGTATTTCATAGTTTGATTTAGAGGCCTTGCTGAAGAAGACATTAAAATGTTCATGCTCCATGGGCCCCAAAAACATGGTCAATGGTCATGGTCAAGATAACTAAACACCATGTTCTGAGATGAAAGTTGCTCAAACCAAAAATGTTTTTCAGACATTCATGTCTTTGTGCCTTTAAAACATACTGGAGTACTAGTTTGGCTTAGCCAACTGTCTTCCTATTGGCTCAATGGCACAAAACACTAATGCAGCTGCTCAAAATTGTTCAATTTTACTGTCAGTAATAGGTCAAAAGTTTGTGGAAACAAAATATGTAATTATCATTTCACTGCCGTCTTTTTTTCACACACTCTGCATTTCCAACTTCAGCCACTATGCTAAAATTACCTCACATCCCTTGATAAGGAGAGGTTGAGCAAAATGAATGGGATGCCTTCTTGGACCATTGAATCCAGTTTTCTTAATTCATCCATACTGGAACGTACACACAATTCTTTTGAAATGAAACTCATTTGATTGTCTAATGATTATTACTTCTTAATCAATCAATGTATTAGTCTATAAAATGTAAAAAGAAAGTCATGTAAAAACACACCACACAAAGTTGTATCTGGTTTGCTGACAACATGCTGATAGAATTCTCCATTTACATTGTATATGACTGTGTTAACAGCTTGTGTTTGATTTATCTTCAAGGGTATTCAAGTTATGTTATTTTGTCACTGCTGTGTCACTATTTTGTTCTTGAAAACAAAGCCATTGTAAGTCTTTATAGAAATTCTGCGCTGCTGTATGTGTAAAGACAAAAAAGACATGACAGTCAAAGTGTGAGTGCAAAGAGAGAAGCAGCCAGGCATTTGAAATGATTTGATTGCTGTTCCGAGTCCATCTCATCACTTCAAAACTCAGCTGAAGCTGCTGATGAAATACAATAAGTGTACAAGCAGGAGTGATTTGACATGTGAGTCAGAGGCACACTGCTGTCACTGACCCAACTGTAAGACTGTGTTTCCTTTCATGCTGCCAGTTAAATCCAAGCAAAGCCATTCCTTTACTGTTTTGGTGTTTCCTGTCTAAGCTTAAATGAAATAACTGCTTTTATACCAAAATCACAACATGACATGAGTTTGATGAAAGCTCACTCTAAGCATTTGTTCACTGACTTAGAAGCCACAAGGGTTAGTGGAATTGAGATACTTTGCACAATTAAAAAGATGTGTTACTATAGCAACCGTCGTAAAAAAACAAGTGATGTTCCACAGAAAGAAATTCACTAACAGCTGGACATAACTTCAAACAGACTGCGTTTTAATTTCTTTTTGTCCCTTTTTTCTCTCTCTGTCTGAAGGTTAGCAAAGCTTTCATTGGGCTACGGATCCTCTGTCCTCGCAATACCTCTTACATACAGTAACCGTTGCAACCTGCTGTGTGGCTTTGCCGGCTGTCATTTACAGGCAGGTCTTCCTTTGCAACCGCAAGTTTACAGCGCTCCAAAGTGACTCCTTCAAGCAGGCTGGAACAAAGGAAACCATGACAACAACATTGCATTGATGTGCTCTTTTCAAACGAGTCGGGGAGCTGGCTGTGCACAAATCTCCCCAGCAATGAGACTGAAAACCTTGGAGCTTACTATACCAACACCAGTGCTATTCTATACAGCTGCCTACTCTCCTTTCCTTAACCCTTCCATACTGTTCATATTGCACCCTCGCAGTATGTTCCAGGTCAAAAATTGAGCCGGTCTAATAATCTCCTCATAAAAAGTGTCTATACCAAATGTTGAACCACAGATGTGTTTAGAAAGCATCAATAGTCGATCTGACTGATCAATAAATGTGATTAAACCTTGATTCATGTTTCAGAGAGCAGAGAGAGTGTATTTTTTAGCTTTTACACCACTAAACATCTCCTATCACACAATATCATGTCCTATTTGACCTAAGACATGAAAATATAACATAGTAATAATGATGTAAATGTATTTATAACTTTATGGAAGTGTGGGGTTTATTGTATAACCATTAGAGCCATCAGTCTTCACTGCTACATCATAAAAAGAGATCCTCATACCTACTATCTTATTAAAACTATTAACTATTCATTTAACATAAATACATGTTAATAGATACGGGTCAAATTTGACCCAGAACAGCCTCAATGGAAAAAAAATGTAGCACTTATACAAAACTTTAACATTTAAAAATATTTTCATTTTTGTGCACTTCACGAAAAGTCATCAAATTTCAGAATAAAAGACATTTGGGGTGTTTTTACAGCTTTCAAGTGTTAAAACGGGTCAGATTTGACCTGAATAGTATGTGAGTAAGCACAGAGGTGTGGGAAGTAGGTACAGATTGCAGCTTGCCAATCTGTGCAAGCTGCAAGCTGCAGGAATTCACACCACAGGCTAACAAGCATTGAGTTTACTGGACTATAAAGAAATCTGGTGAGCTGTAAAGCCTCCAGGTGGTTTCTTCACCATTCTTTGGTATACAGACAGCAGTTCAGAATATACTGGAAGAGTGGAGGGCAGTGACTTTGAACCACAGCTGGTATCAGCATCAGCAGCAGTCGAGTTTGAGTCTAGAATACGGGTTTACACAACAGAATGATCTCAGCAGCTAGTGCATACAGCTTCAGTAAGCCATAAAGGTAAAATGTTAGTGAGTGAGTCAATCACTGCCTGCACTGCTTGAAGTTAAACTTAACACAGTACAGAGTTTGTAACTCAATCTAAGGCCCTAATACTTCTATTTACTGTATATAAATGGTCATTTGTTTGGTAATCTGAGGAAAGAGCTTTTGTCACTGTTGGACTTTAGAATGTGAGCATTTGGCTATTTCCAGGTACAAAAGAATAGTTCCTTAATTTTTTACCAGCACTGCCTCCTCCACGCAGATGAACTGGGACCAGTGATGGAAAATAAACTGTTACAATGATATGAAAAAAAGATGCACAGAATAAAAATGTAACAAGAGGTTCATTTTCTAAACTACCAGTTCATTTCCTGTGGAGCTGCTGTTAACGGAGAAGATGTTTGACACATAAGTCTTTAGATACATGCATATCTAATATAAAAACAAACAATGATTTGAGTTACGTTTCTAGCTCAGCACTCTTATATTATCATCAGATAAGGAACACACCCAGTTTGCACATATTCACCCTGCCATATATAAATCATTTTAAAGAATCTAGTCAATCCAGAGCCTTTACAGTCTAGGTCAACCTGAGCCTTGAGGGGGTTTAGGCACAGCTACATATTTAACAAGCCTCTCCTTTAGCATCTCCATAGCTTTGAGACATGTACGTGACCTGAGTTTTGTGTTGTTGTTGTGTGCCCCCCCCCCCCCCCCCCCCATCTCAGTGCGTTTCTGTTGTTGACTGCTGCTTGGGGGGGGGGGGGGGGGTACACAGGGCCTAATGAGCTTTGCCCGGACTCACTGGCTTCACTCCAGAGTCGGCATCCAGGATCAATATCCCCCCCGTCTGCATTAATGCGAAAACATACACAGCGGTCGCTTGGCCCCTTAAGTTAAAGCCATGTTCTCTTGTGTGCACCGCTCTTATTGCACCGCCGTTGGTTGACCCCCCCCCCCCCCCCCCCCCTCCGCCTTCACCCCCACCCCACCACCCTCCTCCCCAAGTGGAAAAAGGGTTAAGACTCATTTAAATAACATGGCGAGAGCACCAGATCCCTTTCCTCTCCTCTCTTGGGTGCTTGTGTCATTAATTCAAGTGTGGGGATAGAAAGAAGGAGAGAAATGAAAGACGAAGAGATAGAGATCATGTCATATATAGGTCCTGTTCTCCTCTTGGCTAATGGCTGCCCATATATTATAAGAGGGTCCAGTGTCACTTATTAAACCTTAGATAGATGGCGACTCATTGTGTGGCTATAACAGCCTTTTGCTTGGAATGCGGTGACAGACATTTGACACTCTGTTATAACTAGCCTGCTAATGTGACTGCCTGGATTTGGGCTGCATAGCTTGAGCTAAGAGATAGCGCTTGTCAGGGGTCAGTTGCATATTAGCAAAAAAACACTGGTTTCACCTCATTTAGGAAGCCTAGGGAAGCCAGTGATACCCCCACCCACCTCTGGCTCTGCTGCCACCGACGGCTCCGCTGATGAGTGTTTGTTTGGCCTAGAGTTCATGTCCGCAGCCCCAAGATTGATGCCATGTTGATATTTAATGATGTGCTGCCAAACAAAAGCCGACAGCGGCACCGGACAACCCTTTCCCCCGGAAACCGTCGGCTATGCTAAATGTCATTCTAATTATCTATCCCCTTTTTGCAGCGAACGCAGGAGTAAACATTTGCACAATTCTTCGCCCTCTTGATCCTTCCGTTCCTTCGTTTGCTCTCCTTGTTTTTTATCACTCCTGCTAAATGGCTAAATATCCAACTTTTTCTAACAGGGTTCACGAGTCTGAGTGCCCCTGTTCAAATTAGGCAGTATGACATGGCTCATTCTTTTTTTTTAAAGGAGTATTATTAACCCTCTTGTTGTCCTCGAGTCAAGGAAGGAAGGGAGGAAGAAGGAAGGAAGGATGGAAGGAAGGGAGAAAGAAGGAAGGAAGGTAAGAGGGAGGGAGGGAGGAAAGAAGGAAGGAGGAAGGGAGGAAGGAAGGGGGAAGAAAGAAAGAGAGAAGGAGGGAGAAAGGAAGGAAGGGAGGAAGGATGGAAGGAGGGAAGGAAGGAAAGAAGGACAGAAGGAAGGGAGGAAAGAAGGAACAGTCAAAACGACCTGGGAGGACGACACAAAGGTTAAACATATAGCAGTGGTAAAGTGAATTCACTGAGATTGCTAAAGGATTCATTGATGCAGAGTGCTTCACTATTGCATCTTTTTTCATGGAATATGGATTTCTGCTCACACACAACATAGAGCCTCTTTTTAGGCTTTGCAACTATGGGGTTTGGAATATTATATAACTTTATATCCAATCTCATTCTAGCATCAAATCCACTCAACAAATCACTCAAATCCTTTATCAAATCTATTTAAAGATACCTTACAAGTGCTCCAATCCTTGAGTTGAAAAGCTCAGTTTATATAAATGAAAATTGAAACCATGTGATCTAGACTCTTAATCTGTGTTGAAAGCATCTGTTGAGTCTTTCAGTGGAGACTTACCGTGCTGTAGGTTTAGATGAAAGTCCAGGTCGCACACTGGTGTTACGGAGCTGTATTCCTCTTCCCTCACAAGCAATCTTTGGGCTGAGCACAGAGACCTGCTTGCACAGGGTGACCAGACAACAGCAAACACACGCACACACACACACACACACACACACACACACACACACACACACACACACACATACACACATACACAATGGAGTACTCACCACAGCATCAAATGTGGGGTAATCTGAAAATAATCCTCTAAAACTGCTCTATTTCCTCCTGTTTGAATGATGTTAGTTCAAACTACAGTAAAATGTTGTTTTAGGAAATGACTGAGCTTTTTTCTTCTTTAAGTGAATCTATCTATTTGTGAGCTGTTTGGAGCTGAGAGCAACAGACAGAGTGGAAAAATCAGAAAGTCTTTAGAGACTAACACCAGGGTTGGGAAGGTTACTATGGAAATGTAATAGATTACAGATTACTAGTTACTCTATTTGAAATGTAATAAGTAATGTAACTATATCAATGATTTCATCAAGTTCAGCTGTTTTTTATGGATACTGACATGATTTATAAGAGAGATCTTTTCTTATAAAGCAACATTTATCTCTCATTGTAAAATGTATTCATTAGTTCATATAGATTTTAGAATATAAAATAAAGATATTTGATGAATAAAGTCAAAAGTCTGTCATGAGCTTAATTGGTACTGTGACTCCATTTAAGCTCATGTGTGTTTTAAATAAGCCCACGTCATGATTTATTTACTAAATATAAAAAATAATTAAAAATAATTAAAAACAGTAATATATGTATTCAGTAACATGTTAAATATTAAAAGGTGTGACTTCAGATGTCACCTCCTTTGTAATCATCAACACTTTCATCAGTAACTGTCATTTAATGACACACTCAGTAACTGTAACAGATTACACTAACATTTATTTTGTAACAAAATGACATAATGCTGTTACATGTAACTAGTTACTCCCTAACACTGTGTAATATATTTTTGGTTTTGGTCTTTTTCATGGGATTTGTTGACAAAAAAAAAAAAAAACTCAATTTTGAACATTAATGTGAATTAACTTGCAGACGTTGAAGCAGATTTATTAATTGGATTAAGGTTTCTCTATTTGGCTATGTTTGTCCTCTCTGCTTTGCTTATCCATTAAAGCCTCCCTCCCCAACTAGACTTGTTGAATGGATACAATACTCATTTATTTCAATTAATATGCAATGAATATCTCAAAGGAGAATGTTCAGGAACTAGATCATAAAACCGCACCATGACAGGTAAATGATGTCATGAAAACAGAGCAGAACGGTTAATGTTGTATTTATGAACGTAGTGGATTACAGGGTGTATTGGCTGAGATTACATTCATTAGTTTCATGCTTGGTGTCATTTTATCTGCACTTTGAAAAGCTTCAAAGCAGTAAGCACAGTTAATACAGCTGGAAAAAAAAATTATGTAGACTTCAAAGCAGGAAACAAGTGTGTATTTTTAGACTCGCTGGACCATGATAAGTCAGTGCGTTTCAACCTGTACAGGATGTGAAATGGCAACACAAAGGCATACTGACGTGTGGACAACATTCAGACAGGTACCTGCTGTGCTGGCTTGCAGTGTGTATTGCTGTGGCCCCTTGGCTGCTGCCATTTTGTCTTCACAGTGTGACATGGAACCTAACCGCCGCTACGCCCTGAGAGAGAGAGAGAGAGAGGGAGAACGGTCACGCTTGACCTTTCTGTGTTTCCCAGTAAATCAGGACTACTCTTCATATCTAATGATGCAGAAACAGTCAAACATGACCTTTAAAGTTACAATACTGTACCGTGGCACCGCGACGCCCCCGCCCTGCACCCTCAATATCCACCGCCGCGTCCACGGATTGCTGATTTCCACACTTACACGGCTCCCAAATCAAGACAAATGGTGAGGCGCGCTAAACATAATCAGTATGTAATTGACATTGATTTGCGAGATTAAGCGTGGAAAGTGTTGCAAGGTGCTGGGCGAGCCGGGAGGGAGGGAGGGAGGTAGGGTGGTGGTGGTGGTTAGGGGCATATCGTAGAAAGGTGTTAGGATTTTCGGCTTTACGTGGGAGTTTGATTAGCTGTTTAAACAAGCTTACTGAGGCATGGCATAGAGCTGTTTACTGCTGAGGAGACAGCAGTGTTTGACAGATACAACTCCTCCAGTTGTATTAAGGACAGGAGGATAAAAAACACAAAGAGAAATGAAGACAGACAGAGAGAGAGAGGTAGAAAAAGGCAGGCAGGGATTTAGAAACGGAGGGGAAGAAGTTCATGCTGCCAATCAATGGTGGAATAAAATAAAATAACAGCCATTCATTGCTCTTCATTACCAGCCCTTGTAGCTCTGATGATTTCCCAGTGACCATAATGTCTGGCTTTACTGCTGGGGGGCCTTTGCCCATCTGCTGTCATCTCTGTGCTTGTTAGGAAGTATAGTCCTCATCGAAAAGGAGAACCATGGGGGCATTTCACCGTGATGCATAAACATCTATAACCAAACCTCTCCCTGTGCTCTTTGCTGCCATTACTGTGAGACAGAGGGAAGAGCAGAAAGGCAGTTAGGTGAAAGCTTTAGGCGTTGTCATTGTGCTGAAAAAACTCGGTAGTGTCCGAGTTTCCTCCGATTGTCACTGGATAATTGGCTGGTGGGATGGAGGGGGTGGGGGGGTGGGGCGGCCTGTGGGTGTGTGTATTAGTGGGGTTGTGGTTATGAAGGCAATTATTCCACAAAACAAATAACTTATGTTTTCCTTATAAACATTAATAGTATTTTTTTTTCCTTTTTCATTTGCTCTGAGGTGACGTAACATGCCCTCTGGTGGCCATGAAGGAAAGCAACTCATCTTAGCTCGATAAGATTAGAGGGACTGTGTGATATAAGTTCTATTGGGTACTACACAGGAAAATACTGACAAACTAGGCATGTACCCAGAGGCCTCCAGTCAAAAGAGGAGTGTTGGTCTTATGGGTTTTTGTTGGTGGTTAGAATTTTTTGTTAGAACCATGAGCAGGCCTAAATGTCAATCATGTTGTGTTATTATTTGCTTCCCAGCCAGCATGCCCATGTGTGCCCCACATGTGTTAAATGCGGGCTACGTGTGTACTGAGTGGGCATGGACTTGAATTGGGCAAATGTAGTGGGTCCCGAATGGTTTTAGTAAGATGGGCCCAACATGTGAAGCCCATGTAGGCTGACTGTATGAACCATCACACATGGTACATGGATACATGGATGTAAGTGGATTAAGTGGGCATGGGCATAAACGAGGCAAATTGTATGGGCCCCATATTGTTTCAGAAACATGGGCCCTACATGGGAAGCCCACGTGGGCTGGCTAAATGGGCCCCATTTATGGTCCATTCTGATACCACGTCAACCCCATATGGCTAACCTATGGGGCCTACATGGGTCTCACCCAGCTGGGTCCCACCTGAAACCCAGTCAGAACCCACTTGAAGCCTACATGGGCAGACACAGGTGGGACCACCATGGAAACTACAGACAAACCCACTGGGGACCCATGTTTGCAGCCCAAATTTCACCCTTGCCCACATGGACATGCTAGCTGGGTAAGATTCGAATTTGAAATTTCAATGTTATATCATTATTTGCTGGTATTTTTAGTAGTCAATAAAATAGACTGATCCAATATAAGGTGTCAATAGCAATTTCAACATGGACAAACAAACTCGTGGGTCGGCAAAAAGAAAAAGAAGCTGCAGACAGTTACAACTGATGGAGGGAACATTCAACTGCTATATATTGACTTGGTCAAACATTTCTCTGATGAACTGAAACACTCTCTGAACTCAGAGGTGATAGATAGAACACACCAAACATCTAAAAAACGACTAAAAGCATACAGTACAGTACAGTCAACATTTCCAACGGTGTATATTGCCTCGAGACTGAATCTAACGCTTTCTGTCAGCAAACTGCAAGAGAAATGTTTCACAAAAGTCAAGAACTGGCTGAACTAAAGTCAGAAAAAGGACAACACATCATTACTTTGGCCGTTGAATCTGAACTTGTCCGGGAATTGGACTTCAATCACATGATTAAGGACTTGTCCTCAAAAAAGTGATGCCTGTGAGCTAGAATCATTTTCCTCTCTCTGTTTTATATTGTGTGGTTGCAGCTGCTCTACATTTGATTCTCAGCCATCTATTTTTTCACAGTTAGTGGGAGGATGTTTTATTTAATCAAACACTAATGTGCAAAAGTTTTAGGCACTCAAAGTAAAGCTTACAAAAGTATTGCTATGAATAGTTTTTATTTATCAATTAACTTCATACAAAGTTCAGTAAAGAGAAGAAATTAAATCCAAGATTTGGTGTGAGCAGCTTTCTCTTTCAAACAGCAGCAGATCTCCTTGGCACACCTGCACACAGTTTTTCAGACACTCGGCAGGTCTGTTGTTCCTGCATCTTGGAGAAGTCACCACAGTTCCTCCTCTGTGGATTTCGGCGTCTCAGCTGCTTCTGTCTCTTCATGTAATTCCAGACTGACTCCATGATGTTGAGATCAGTGCTCTGTGGGGACAAACCATCTGCTGCAGGACTCCTTCTTCTTCTTCTTATTGCTGAAGATAGTTCTTTATGACTCTGGCTGGATGTTTGGACTCATTGTCAGGCTGCAGAATAAATTTGGGACTGATCAGACGCCTCCCTGATGCTGTTGCATTATGCATAAGAATCTAAACATCTAAAGTGCCTGAAACTTTTGCACATAACAGTACCCTTAAAGATAAATAATGTATGGTGTGTATGGAATGCATAGATCAAAATACAGCTAAACCATGATTGATGTTATATAGCAACTAGTGTAGCCATGACGATGAAAGTTGCCCAACTTGCTCTAACTTAACAAAGTGATAAATTCACCTAACCAGACCTGAATCATAGGAGTCATTATTACACCATGAAGCACCATTATTTGCTAGCAATGATTTGTTAGAGTTTGAAAGGAAAGCACAGACATAAAATCAATCTATCAATATAAAATGCTGTCCTGCTGATTACTGCCTATGAGGGTGCTAGATTAAAAAATGCCCCATGTGTTGTTCTGCAGTCACAAGGTCAAACCAAACACTTAGTTGTTCATTTTGGAGTTCTGTTTGAACCACAGTGTAGTAAAGATAAAACTCAACATTTTTTATAGTGGAGTGTGCAGACAGAGGAGGGGCAGGTAGCACATAAACACAGGGGCACAAGAACACACAGCAAGAAAGAGAAACCAGTTGGACTAAGCAACTTTAAAGTTGAGATATGGGGGCTGAGATCGAGTCACAGTCTAAACCAGAGGTCACTAATAGGCAGACTGTGGTCTGGATCCAGACCCAGACGCCCAGACCCGGACCTGTAACTGATGAAATATTGAGGATTTTTGTACAAGCGTTTCCATTTTAACAGGCGCAGCTTCTCCAGCTATTACGGTAAAAGTAGAGCAGCCCTCAGAAACTCACAGACCACTGATGCTAATCAGCCAATCAAATCTGTGGATTCGGACATGCAGAGAGACTGGACTGTCAGTGAGATGAACATGGAGAAAAAAGGGGAGAGAGAGAGGAGGCAGATAAGAGGTAGATGTTTCACATGATATTCATTTTAATTGAATACCCCTGATCTAAACACTCCCAAGACTGATACAAGTCCAAGATCATAAAAACAAAACAAAAAACAAACAAACCAAAAAACATCTTCACAGCAGACTGGAGTACACTATTATTCATTTGGAGTCATGTTTGTGTCCACCTGATAAATGTAAGTTCAATATCTACTCTCCTTTTAGCTCTGTTTTGGTCTCCACCACTTCTGGGAACAAGAGAAATATCTAGTATCTATCTGCTCCACGTTCCACTGTGTTCAAACACTTGTCTTTAAATCAGTGTGTCTGCTCTTCAGTGCCGGGAAGATAGTAAAGAGTGAGGTTTATCTTTGTTTTAAGCTTTTTCACTGTAAACAGATGCCTGCTGCTGCTGGATTTGGAGTCAATAACATCATATTTTGTGAACTGGAAAACCCAAACAGTGAGCTAGAAGAAGTCTTAAAGCTCTACAGAGCTGCAGATGGGTGTGTTTTGTCACTATAAACACATCTTTTAAAGACCGTGTAAAGTGAATTCAGACATTTTCTTCTAAACACATTAAATAGGTCATAAATGTATTTCTAAAAAAGGTGTAAAAAGCATTTCAACCATTTAGATTTGAATTGTGGAGCTAGGCTTCACAAACTGTGTTTCAAGATTTCTGTGTTCAGGATTTAGTGGGCGGGTCTGAAAATCACTGTAACGCTGCAGTGATTAGCATAAACCCGCCCTTCTGCTGTAGAGGTATAAATACATTCAGCGCACACTACTACTACTACAGTTAGCCAGTTAGCTGAATTAGCCACCGAGTTATCCGACGAGCTCGCAGCTGAGTTAGCCACCGAGCTAGCCACCGAGTTAGCAGCAGAAAGCTCTCAGACGTAGTGTCCATGTTTCTGGTAGAGGTGGTGACTTTGATTGACAGGTGGCACTTGGCAGCGAACTCGGCACGCACTCCCACAGCGTTTGGGAGCAGAGAGAGGGGCTGCTTTTTACACAACTTTGAAGCCTAATTTCATATATTTGGCAATTTTTTTAATCATTCAAATTTGGCAGGGTGGTTAACAACACACTTTTCTGTGGTATGTCAAACTCAGAACACATATTTATTCTTACTTTACACAGACTTTAACCTCACACATAGTCATTTGATCTATTGTTAATACAGATTATTGATTAGGTCTAAAGAAGCAGTTTCCTGTTTCACAATAACATCAGTTGAAAACCTAATCAGCTTTTTCAAACCATGTAACTGTTAGCTTACCGGTTTTTATGAGCCTGTTGTGACACACTGTATTTACTCATTATTAGCACACAGCTAGTTCTCCAGTAGACCATGCTGGCACCAACCGTGGTTGCTAGGAGATTTATGTTGTAACCGCAATGGCCTATATTATGAATTGATGCTTTGCTGGACATTTTGTGAATGCTTCACCTCCCCCATTCCTGTTCTCCTCTGTGTTGTGTCAGTCTGTCCATCTTTTAACTGTAGCTGGTTGGCAGCAGGCCCCTGTCAGCGCTGGCAGCCATCCAGAAGAGCTTGATGATGATGATGATGCAGGCGCTCAAACACAGGTTGCAGCCAGTACAGCTTTCCATCATCGCTGGTGGAGAGAGGTCACCGGGTCAAGAGGAACAGCATGGAATGGAGAGATCAAATTTAGGGGGTGAGAAGTGGGGAAAGAGAAAGAAGTCTCATCTACTCTTCACTACTATGAATATCTCCAATGTTCTGATCATGGAATAATTTTTTAAAAAGATGCTCCTCATAACTGCACATCTTCTGATTATGCACTCCGTTCTCACAAGAAAATGACATGGGTCTAACATTAGATTAGGGTGGCAAAAATGAGCTATAGTTACCTTTACACCATCAAGCTGTCGTAGTAATTATGACGCAGTTCAGATGATGTCAGTACAAGATGACTTGATTAGATTAGCCTTATTATAGATAGACAGATGGCAAAAAGTGGACCCTGCTGCACGAGACCACTGTTTCCAACCACAAGTGGGGACACTTAAAAAAACCCCAACTATTTAATGACAATTAGGGTTGCGTAACTTTAAGGACGCATGTCTCAAGTGATGATTTGAATCCAAACCCATGATCTTTCTCTAACCCTAATCAGGTGTTTTTGTACTTAAACCTAACCAGACTTGAACCACAGTGCTGTCAAACCATAAAACATCATCACTTTTTTAACTATGATTAGTAATTGTGTTGGGAAGCCTGCGTATGTATTACTACGGCCACTAGATGGTGTAAATTTAACTATAGTTGTTACCATCCTATATTGTAGACTTATACTGTTGGGGGGTTTTATACTTTTCTTCAGTGTCACAATAATACAGTGATGTGATGTTGTGTGTACATCCATGGTTACAGTGCAAACAGGAAGTGTTAACCCTTCATTCAGTAGGACGTTACATGGTGACTATATGCCGGAAAGTAAGTAAATACAGTATAAGCTAAAGACACATGACTCAGGTATAGCCCACAGCTGACTTTATAACAATAATAATCACTTCCTGCTATGATTCCCTGAAACATTATCGTAACTATAGCCCCAACATTTAGAACTACATTGACATTCTTAAGGCTCAGAATGTCCAATCCATAATTCACATGCAAATTCTTACTCTCAAAATAGTATATGGCATGCCTGACTGTGCTAAAAGCCTGTAAATAAAGGGGTTAATAAAATATGGCTTATTGTACAAATAGCCTCTGAGCTTTGGCACTGAAAAGTAGAACCATATATTAATATTACCTCATGTTGACAGTACTTCAAGGTAGTCTTTTAAATGGAAACACTTTTTGCATAAGGAAAAATAATTTAACACAGCAAATATATATGTTAAAAAACAAACACACAACAACATAGAGTGGTTTTTACAGCACTCACCTCCTGCATTCAGGGGAAGGAAGAAACCAGCAGGTCAGAGATGAGGAGGAAGGCTCAGAGGTCATAAAGAGGGAAGGAGGGAAGAAGACAGAGTTGAAGAGGAGGAGGAGACAGTTTACTGCGAAAGTAGAGAAGGACAGCAGAGGAGGGCAGTGGGGTCAGAGGAAGGAGGTAAGGAGAAGAGACGGTAATGCAGAGAGAAGTGCTGAGAAGCTATAGGAGGGGAGGATGAGGAGAGAGAGAGAGAGAGAGAGAGAGAGAGAGAGAGAGAGAGAGAGAAGAAAAAAAGGGCATCTGAAAAGAAAAGGGAGAGGCTTTTAAAATAATTATCCTGACCATAGTAAGAATGTCCGCAGAGACTTTAAAGAAGCTGTGGCTGCAGAGACCACTGAGTCCACTTAAATCACTCAAGGCCAGTTACACAAGCAGCAGCAGCAGCAGCAGCACAGTGCATAGTAACAACTCATCCTCTACATCCAATGAGCCACATAGAGCAGAGCCTGCAGCCTGCATTATACATGTATGAACATCAACATTCTGATACCTATTCATCACAGCTACAGTATACATAATTGACCCTATGTGTTGTTGTTTATTATTGTCCTGTGTGATAGAAGACATTTATAGAATGAAATTATAGAAGAAGAAAAAACAACAGCAACATATTCCCATCAGATGGATTAAAGAAAATGACTGTAAGTGAGTTTAATGTTTTATCATAATGAACTCATTATCTATGCTGAAAGCAGTGGTTAGTGCAGTATACACTGGGTGGCCAAAATAACAGGAACATTAGTATAACCACAGCTGGTTTAACCATGTACAGAGAGAGAGAGAGAGAGATGTGTGTGTGTGTGTGTGTGTGTGTGTGTGTGTGTCTGTGTGTGTGTGTGTGTGTGTATGTGTGAGTGTCATGTTTTGCTTCTTCATTTTCATTTTTCACACATGAAGATATTACATATGTTAATAAACTCGTGAATCTTTTTACCTTCACTGTGAAACCAGGCCAAGAGGTTAAAAACCCTCCAACAGCCACAAGAAACAATGTGAGCAGCACTCTCTGACTGTGTTTCACATTTCCATTCATGCAAACTGTTGAATAAATGAATATCCAGTGAAATGCTTTTGTAACATGCAAGCTGATAGGAATAAACTAAACATCCTGTCATATAGTGCTTGTGCATGTTGAACTTTAGAAAAGAGAGAGGAAGAATTTGCTCTCCAATAATGTTAAATATTGAAATCGATGTGAACATGTGTACTGTCACTCAAAATTGTCATTAGTTTGAAGCTTTGGCAAGTGCAATTCATATTTTAAACACTTCCAAGTGATCAATACACACACAAGAACTGCTATGCATTCGTATTTAATACTTTAAATAGATTATTTAGTTATTTAGTTTATTTTATGTATTTTAAGAATTGTCTTATAGAGGTTATGGATTATATGGATCTCATGTTCGTCTTACTGTTTGTCTGTTATTGCTGGACAATAAAGTTATTAAAGCTATTCTATTCTATAGGTTTCAATGCAAGGCAAATGTATTCATGTAGTACACTTTAAGAGAATCTAGAGATTTAAATAAGATTAATTGTTAAATTGGAAATGAAATGAAGCTAAAATAAAATAGGAGAATAAAAAGTGACAGTGCAGTGTGAGATATGAACCTTAACATTTGGTTTCATATAAAGCAGTTGCAAACAGAACACTCTTCAGTAAACCAATCAGTTTAAATCAGTGATGCAGCTATGAAAGAAGAAATAACTTTATCTTCCTAATGAGAACATTTTAAACACACCAGGTGTCAAATATCATGTATGTGTCTCTGTCTGAATGAAGCCATGCAGAAAGTCTGTTAAGACAGATGAAGCCAGCAATGTTACATATTTGATAGTGATTGGTTGAGTAATATATTGAGAGAAATCTATTTTATAGGAGACAGTGATGATAGTATTGGACTGTAGTATTAGAAAGTATTTGCAAGTGAACCAAAAGGTTTTGGGACCATCTGTTAAATTTATACATCTTATGTTTTTCTTGTGTTAGAAAATATGTTCCTTTTTTTACAATTGGCAAAAAAAGTGAAATGTAAAAAAAACAACAAAAAACTCTATTATAATTTGCTTAATGCTGATTAAAATAAGAAACCGCTTTATTTTCACCTGGTTCTGCAAAATAAGGCATCTACAATGTGTGGGTGGAGGAAAAGCGTGTGTGTGTGTGTGTGTGTGAAGCCTGCCCTGTCTGACAGTGCCATATAATGCCTGATGAATGCCCGTCTTTATTAGAAACCATTAATAAGGCGGAATGCCTCTCACCAGCCCATCCTCTCAAAGACAATGTGTGTCAACATGAACAATTACCAGGCTGATAAAACGCACGCGGCCCCGTCTACCTCATTGCCAGGGCCCTGATAGATTACAGGGGACATTTATTTAGCTGCAGAGGAGCCCACATGAATCCTTTAATATATCTGCTGGCCTGTGATCTCCAGCAGGAGACTCCAAATGGATGAGAGATGATGATTTCTTTTTTTGTTTCTTATACATGAAGATGTTAACCTGATATCAGTAAACCTCCCTTAATACTGTTGAATCTTGTAGTTTGTATCCTCAGAATCTTTATTTAAAGTTAAATTCACTGCAGCTTTTGTTCCTGCTGTCCACATGCTATCATATAGTGTATTTATGTGACAGAGGTCATTGTGCAAGCATTTCCAGGCCATGTAAATAACAGTAGGAGTCATCACATACACATATACATTTAAATGTGTGTTTGGCTGCATCGTTATGACTCCCATCTGCTCTTTGATTCTTATTGTATCACTTCATCTCCTTTTCTTCACCCAAGAATGTGTTTATGTATATGTGGTAAAGATGATACTGTCATAATCACATAAACTTCATCTATGGCAGCAGTAGTGGCAGTGTGCATCTGGACAGCTGTTCCAGGTTCAGTCCAGGAGGTGACTACTGAGTGATGTTGATTATATGCAGATTACTGATGCAAACTCAATGAAAGCAGCACACATCTGTACACATCTGGCATTTAGTTTTCTACCTATATATTTTTCTGTGTTATTCAAAACACCAGACTATAGAAAAGTAACAGGAACATTAGTACTAACAGGGAAGTTACTGAGAGAAAGTTGTGTGTGTCGTGTTTTACTTTTTTCATGCATGAAGAGATAATTAATCAACTATGAAACACTGACAGAGCCAGGTTGAAGTTATTGGCCTGGTTCACTGTGCAACCAGGCCAAGAGGTTAAAAACCATTCAACAACCACAAAAAAACTATCTGAGCAGCACTCTCTGCCTGTGCTCTACATTTTCATTCATGCAAACTGTTAAATGAATATCCAGTGAAATGCTTTTGTAGCATGCAAGCTGATAGGAATGAACTAAACATCCTGTCATGCAAGTGCTTGTGCATGTTGAACTTTAGAGAACAGAGAGGAAGAATTTTCAAAATTGATGTGAACACTTATGTAATGGGTGGAGGTGGTACTGTAGGACCTAATCAGTACAAACACACCACAGGCACAGCTGATAATGAGCTTTATAGCAGATCAGCGAACAGGTATGTTGGGTAAGAGGGGAAATACAGTAAGGTACAGATTGTCAGGAAGAAGATCAGAACCAGACGCACCCATGATGACCACGGCAACGACAAAACAGCGTGTCAGCGTCTGACACTGAGGAACCCACAGGAATGATGGCAAGGAAAACTCACACAGTGTACTCGACGCTGGGGAACACCAGGCAGCCACAGGGACAGACTGATAGGAAGTGCAGAGGCTAAACTCATGGTCGGGGAACAGAAGTCTGAGGTGTTTACTGGGCAGATACGAGGCAGGATGGTCAGAGCAGAACAGAGTCATAGCCAGGAAGTCAAACTGATGGTGAGTGCTGGAGAGGGAGAGTCTTGCATGAGGACAAATAATATAGTATTATATGTAGTGGCTTGATAACTGATGAGGTGCAGCTGAGAGTCCAGTTGAACAGAGTGGGCTGATGAGGAAGGTGTGACTGACTGGCAGAATGGAGCAGAACAGAACAATAGCAAAGTTCTAAACCAGAAACATTCTAATGATTTTGTTATTCTTAGAGACCTCAATGTAAAGTTAGTCATGAGTCAGGCACTCACAGACTTTCATGTAGTCAAGTATGGCCTGTGTGTGTGTGTTGGATGACAGAATGACAGACTGACCAGAGTCAGGTTTCAGGCAAACAACAAACTGCTCTTGAGGGTTTCACAAGGTTACCATTGTAGATGAACTGTGGAAATGGACCTTTACCCCCCTCCATCCATCCATCCATCCATCCATCCATCCAGGTCATCGTGGCATTAGTCTGAGCAATAGAACCCAAGGTGTTCCCAGAACAGGAGAGATATGTAATCCCTCCAGTGTGTTCTGGGTCTCCTTCCAGTTGGACGTACCTGGAACACATCTACAGGGAGGCATCCAGACCAGGTGCCCAAACCACCTCAACTGGCTCCTTTCAATCTTTTTTTGGAAAGTCTAAAAGACAGAACCCATACATACACACTTCAACAACCTAAACTTGACAGACCTGCCATGCTTAGTTGCTAGGTTATGATTGATATTGTTATCTTGACTCAATGTCAGGTGTATTACCTCCTGAAATTCTAGGGTACAGCTTTGAATCTCCTCTCTCAGTAAAATAGTTGAGTGATTGGTCTAGTTTGCAAAGGTGGTCTGAGAAGTGATCTCTTTCATGCTGCCTCTCCGTTCCTCAGGGTTACGCTTGTCAAAGAGCTGCTTGCCTTCCCAGTCTTTATTCTCCTCGTCTCTGGTGAGCAACAACAACCAAAACACCTCTTATTATACCATCAGACGACAGCAAACAGCCAGCGAGACAAAGAGGCCCCAGCTGTCGGCCCCATTATTATTAAAACCTTGCTGTTTACTCTGGAGTAGTGGCCACTGTTCTTCATCCACCAAAAAATTAATGAGATCCTTTCTGCTAACATTGACACTTTGAGCGTAGCGAGCGGAGAAGCGGGAGGACCGAGCAAAGCTTTGATGAGCTAATAAGCTTTTAGTTACATAGTATCTCTTCATTTAAGAGCACACACTGTGTCTGCGTGTGTTTACTGTCCACTGAAGACACCGCGGAACGAAGGAAGAGAAACAAACAGTAATCTATTTCCGTTGGATCGGTTTGGAAATCACATGCTGTATGAAAACCTGTCAGCACAGATCCAGTCCCTCCGGTTGGGGCTTGTATTCCTCCTCCCTCCATCTCTCCGTGCATCCTACATGATATTGAAAAATCGTCCGGGCTCCTGGAAGTGAAATAAGAGCTGATCGTGGTCACACACCATGCTTCCATCGCAGATTATTGTCTTGCTTTTTACTGTGTTTGCATCTGCTGCAGGCCCTCTACTGTAAAATCATGCAATATATTTGCAAAAATATTCATTCACCAACCAGGCTTAAGACATTGCCGTGTCAATGAGCAGCAATTGCTTGCTCACTCCAAATGGATTCTGCCAGCTAGATATCCCACTCGAGTATTTCTTCTTTTTCTTATTCCTTTTTATTTATTTATTTATTTTTTTTATCTGGGGCTTTTACTTTTGCGGTGCAGGTGATGCCAAATATGAGAGCATTACCTCCAGCACTTAACAGCATGTCTGGAAATGGGCTATTTTGTTTCAGTGAAAACAACCCGACGTTTTCTGAGAAAAGGGAAAGGAGAGGAAAAAAAATAGTACACCTGATTGTTTCTGGGGAAAATATAATCTCAGAAAGAAAAGCATGTTATTGAATGCATTATCATATCCACGACGGAGCCGGTGGAGTCAAGGCCGCTCTGATAAAAGCAGCGCAGGAGGCATATTCATAATGTGCTGCTAAGCTCCCATCAGCTAAAAAACCTGCTGCTTGCTGCCTGAGGACATTGCTTTGTGATGATTTCCAAATGTAAGGCTGATGTGAGGTGGATGATAACCCTAAATACTCTAATTACCTCCGTTGTTTGGGACACAGACCATGGACCTCCTGTGTGGAAAAATTAAAGGGTGAATCACCATCCACCTGGTGTTAACATGTGATCTGTATCTGGATAATGACATTTGCATCTGGTTTTAAGTGTTCCTCCTAATCTCCTTTATGCAAATGAGGTAGGCGGAGTTTGCAGATCAACAAACATGATGCGTTCCAGGTAAAGGGAAGCAGTGTGGGATAATGTGGATACCTCTGCAACATACATGCACAGCTAGAAACATCTGAAGGCTGCTTTTCAGTAGCTCCTGATCCCTTAAAGGGGACACATTTTCAAGTCAGGAGCACAAATGAACATCTTGTTACAGTCATTCCTCCTGTTCATACTGACCATTAGAAGATCCTTCATAATGTACTTACAATGGAAGTGATGGAGGACTAAATCCACAGTCCTCCTTCTGTGTACAAATATATTTAATGAGTCAAATCTTCATCTTTTATGTTTCAACATTACAGTGTTTTTAGTAGCAAAGTCTTTTTGTTACTATACTTCCACCACAGCTCAACAGGAAACACTAAGAGGGAATCTGATGGTAAAAAAACTGTAAATGTGTCACTTGATATGACTAACTCACACTGATGAAGACTCATATGAGCTTCACAGCTACTTTTAAATAACATATATATATATATATATATATATTAATATGTAAAGCTATACGAGATGTGAGCTCTTTGAACATGTTTAAGCATCTGCTAAAAACATATTTATTTAATTTGGCTTTGAATTAGTGTCAATTATTATTATTACATTTCTAATTTTTTACAAATTGTTGAATATAATTATTTTATTTTGCTGTTTAATTGTAGTGTATTTTTATTTTCTATGTAAAGCACTTTGAGCTACATCCCTTTCTGTTTCTTATTATCATCATCATTGTTATTATCATTGTTATTATTATTATTATTATTTTAATTATTATTATCATTATTAGTATTATTAGTATTATTATTTGCACTGAATGACTGTGTGGACACTTCCATTGAAAGCACATTTAAAGGAGATCTTTTAATAGTCAGTATGAACAGGAGGAATGATTACAGAGAGGAAAACCTCTTTCACTGTTCGTATGAACACCTGACTTTAATGTTACATCATGATGTAAGAAAGTGATCAAAGTCAGTGGAAAAGCTTGCCAGCAGTCTCTATACCTCTCATGACCCTGGTTTGTTGGGTCATATCGATCCTTCAAGAGTTTTCTGACAGATTGAGAAATCAAGAAGAAATAGAGACAGGTGAACCTTTCAACTTGTTAGGTGTATTTTGTTTCTTGACATGAGTCTTTACAGATGTCACTGACAGCTTGCTGATATGTGATCACTGTGTGAACCAAACCTGATTGCACTGCATTTACACCTGCATGCTGTTTTTTCCTTTATCCAGGTATAGTATCATGTGGAAACAGGGTCTTAATAGAGAAATAAGTACTAACATGCAAGTAATATTACATCATACTCATCATAAAATCATGTTAGAATTTGAAAAAAACATCTGACATAATATGTTAATGATATATTTGTGTAATACAATGTATATTTTTGAAGCTCAGTATTGAGTTATGACATTCAGTGTAAGTGTAGGAGGTAGTTCTTTGTGTGTGGAGGTCTGGATGTTGGATGGGTGTGTGGAACATCTGGATTTCATGCAAGAAGGAAGAAGGGGTTAGAGTTTCATGATAGCAGACCTGCAGCTAGTGTTTGCTTTATTATTAATGATAACCTTAACTATGGTATCTTGTAGTCGCCATGCTCAGATAAGAAAACAACTATTTATTCTGGGGTTGTGCATAATCATCTAATATCAACTTGTCTGACGTGTGTGTGTGTGTGTGTGTGTGTGTGTGTGTGTGTGTGTGTGTGTGTGTGTGTGTGTGTGTGTGTGTGTGTGTGTGTGTGTGTGTGCAGTCCTCTACAAGCCCCTGCTCTCTTCTTGGTGTGTGTTTAAGTGGAGAAGTTACCCCTCACTTGTTAATTCCCCCAGATTAGCATATTGATGACAGTCAGGAGAGGATTGTACATGCCACTAGCCCAGACTGCTGCACAGAGCTGAGTACAGCCAGGATGCTTTGGACATGTTTCTGACTGTGTGTGTGTGTATGTGTGTGTGAGGGAGAGAGAGAGAGAAAGGAGATTGGAGGCAGCAGTGTTAATTTGTGTAGCTGCACTGGCATGCGACTGTGTGTAGTACACACCAACACACTGAGAGACATGGGGGTAGTTGTGCGTTTTATGGAAATTGCCTTCATGCCAGGATGCCAAGTTGATCTCAGGCACAACATGCCACTGAGGCTCTGTGGAAATGCAATCAGTCGGCTCCAACAGGGGTCCCCCCAATTCATTTGAAACTGCAAATCTCAAAATTGGCCAAAGGAAATTGGGTAAGACCAAGCTGGTCAAAAGCATCAACATTGATTTGCCTTTCAAAAAAAAGAAAAAAGAATAAAAAAAGAGTCTGTAGTGTGCTAAAATGCAGCCCAGAGCATTTTGACAATGAGAAACAAAATACAAAGACACACACACACACACACACACACACACACACACACACACACACACACACACACACACACACACACACACACACACACACACATACTCGTTTAACAGAGGACAGTGGACAAAAAGGTGTCTGCTGGGGACCACCCTTTCTAAATGAGATACAGACATGATTCCAATGAGAAACAACATACAAAGACACACACACACACACACACACACACACACACACACACACACACACACACACACACACACACACACACACACACACACACACACACAGAGAGAACATACAGGAGAACATATTTTAAAATGTACATCAGTGTAATTTTCAGGAGTGCAGGGTAGAGTGATGTCATGCTGCTTTCAGAGCAACAAGGTCAGATGAAAATGACTGGTTTGATGCAACGTCAACTACCACTGACTCAAAGATCAGCAGCTATGATCATGATAGGCCAACCTACAAACAGCCGTATGTGTGTTGATGTCCTGCACTCAGCTGGCAGCTTGTGTATGACTAATGGTAAATTATAATCCTTAAAGCTGCACTAATCAATAGTGATTACAGCAATGAATCAGATGACTACAGTATGTATAATGTGAAAGGTGTCAGCTCTACACAGGGTTTTTATTATCTTTCAGCTTTGAGTTTTCAGACTCAGAATGAAAGAAAGAAAGAAAAAAAAGAAGCTCATTCATTCCCATAAACACATTAAACAAAAACTGAAACAACAATGTACTCTTACATATGCACCTCATACACACCCATACCATATATTTTATTCTCCTGTAGTTATTTAGGCCATATATTGTATTCTGTTTCTAGAAGGATGTATTGTATGTCTGAGTTTTCAAAGATGAGCCACTTCTAAGATGATTTTCTGTCACAACAGACAATAACGTTTCTGAAATCTGAATCTAAATAGGCAAGTATTTGCTTGCAAAATAGCTATATCATATGTCATTGTGTGTATTGCTTGTTCTGCTGCTCAGTCAGGCTCAAGATTTCTATCATCAAAAAAAAGAAAACTACATTTTTAAACAGCATATTTTCCCAGTAGTCGTTCAATGTAGCGTAATAATACTGCTGGAGTTCAACTTCCCTGCATGGATTCAAACTATGTATCTACATACAGTACCAGCATCACTGGCATCATGTGACAGTCTTAAACTGCAGTAAAAAAAATAACATCAGAGCAACTTTAGATACATGTCTAAGTCAAAAGTGGCATTAATTCATTGGAGTGCACCTTTTGAAGTTGACTTGACTGATTAGTTAACGTTTAGATGACATTCAAATCAGTGCAATTAAATCACATTGCATTGCTTCAGTCTCACTATCAGAAACCAGGAGATGCTTTGCTGAAAGCTCTAGACTTATTGGGTGATATTATTGGCTGGTGAGTGGGAGATGCAAATCCTCAGCTCGGATGGTTAATAGAGGCATTAACAGAGAGGTGGAATTGAAGAGGCTATGAGATATTGTTGCACTGTTGGGTTAGAAAGCCTATTTCTGACACCAATTACCACCTTCATGTCAGAATCTAACCCTGTTTCTACTGGCTGGGTATTCATAATAGTGACAGAGACTCCAAAATGTATCACAAAAGCCCTTCTTACATATATAAATGTGTAGGGCCTCAGTACAAACTGTAACACATTTGGCTTCACTATTGGTAAAGCTGTCAGAAGATCAAACTGCAACCCTACAGCCTGTAGGGCAGAGGGTCAAACCCATCTTCATTCAAGGGCCACACACAGCCCAATTTGATCTTATATGGGGAAGGAAGGAAGGAAGGAAGGAAGGGAGGAAGGAAGGAAGGAAGGAAAAGAAAGAAGAAAGGAAGTAAATTATGCAAAAAAGGAAGGAAGGAAGGAAGGTAAAGAAGACAGGAAGGAAGGAAGGAAGGTAGGACGGAAGGAAGGAAGGAAGACAGGAAGGAAGGAAGATAAAGAAGACAGGAAGGAAAGTGGGCCTCAGCGGGCCTGTTCTGGCCCATGGGCTGCATGTTTAGCACCCCTGCTCTAAGGACTCCTTCAGTGACCCTGTTGCAGTCACATGAAACCCTAAATTACGTTCATTGCAAATCTTTTAGTGGAATTGCCCAATATTTACATGAGTCCTTGGAATGCTGCACTTGCTTTGGATTTTTATGGGTGTATTTTCAAGCTGGCAAAGCCGGCAGTAGCACAACTGTAGCAATTTTATCAGGAAACATTCCATTTCATTTGCACTTGTTGCCTGTTGGGTCATTTCTGGCTCCAGATGAACACACTTGTATCAAGGTGAGAGCATTGGGAGTGCTGAGGGTTATTGTTCTAGTACTCATTTCTGGCTCAGATAAGTACAGGAGGACATTTTTTGTGGCTTGAGACACACACACACACACACATGAACAGAGAGAGAGAGAGAGAGAGAGAGAGAGAGAGAGAGAGAGAGAGAGAGAGATCAGAATCACCAAACACCATTCATGTAAACTGACACTTATCGCTTTCACTTTGCTCTACACTTTTGCATCCAATAGAGATTGAATTGTCCATTAAAATACGACTTTTACCGTTGTAACATTTTAATAGATATTAATAGCATCTTACTTAACTGGAACAAACTACCAACAGAACTAAAATCAGCCCCAAATGTGAATATTTTTAAATCCAGGTTAAAAACATTTGTTTATGATTGAGCTGTTTTAAAGCACTTTAAATATGAATCTTTCATTTGCATTGTATGTTCTTTTAAAACAAATCATTATTTTATGCTGCACTTTATTGTTTTAGTCTAGCTTTTCATTTTCTTTCTCTCTTTCTATTTGTCTGTTCTTTGTTTTATTATTATTATAATGGGGCTTTTTAAAAATTGTATCTTTTCATGTTTCCAATTCTTACTGTTAAATCATCTGATATTTAGTTTTTATGTAAAGCACATTGAGTTGCCCCTGCAGTTTTTTTTTCTGTTTCACACACACTGCTACATAACTCTAACATATTTTTAGATAACCACAGCTCTGTTGGTGTGTAAATGATCAAATCTGAAAATGTTAAATGTTGGCCATCAGCAGTATCACTTCAAACTGATGTCAGTATCAGTCTATCAGTCAAAGAGTGGACCTGACAGTGTGACTGACGACTAGAGGGGGGGGGTTGGATCACTGCGATTACCAGGCAACCTGCTGAGGAAAGCAGCTCATCTGGCATTTGGAGTGAAATCTGGGATTAGTGCATAATGGGGGAGATTTACATCACTATAGCACCTGTAGTTTGGCATTTTCAGAGGCTCACACACTGACTGTATCACTGTTCCATTCTCAGCCTCATTCACATCTGCTGGAGCGAACTGCACTCACGCTGCGAGAGACAGACAGAGAGGCAAAGAGCTACAGATGGTTGGGAGGTTTTATCACTACACCAGTAACACAAACAGGTGGACCATCTTTATATTTAGCTTTTCAGTGAGAAACTTTTAGTAATTAGCAGGATTGGATACTGGACTACTGAATCCTTACAAATAGCATGAATGTCAGATTTGATCAAAAAACAAACAAATCACATGTTGGTGTAGTTTAATATTTGAATGGGAAAAAAAACACTTGTTTCTATTTATACAACAGCATCCTGAAGTCTTTATGTAGCAGCCTTTAATACACTCTTATAGGTAATTGGATACAGCTGCATATGCAACATGATAAATATGATCAAACATCAAATCCAATGCAAAAATGCCCAATCAGTAAAGTCAAAAAGGTTTCAAAAAAATCAACAAAATTCATAAAATAAACAAATGATAATAATTTGTCTATCTACAATGGCTCTGTGTGTCAGTAAATCATGACCCAGCATGCACCACACCAGCACCATGAAACTGAAGTGGCTAAATGGAATTCATCCATTGTTCATTTTTATTATTTACACCACTGTCATATGTACAAATGTCTTGTGTGAGAAAAGTCTGTTCTGGTTTAGTGTTTTCCAATCAGGAGAAACAAGTGAATGAAAAAAGAATGATGTTTATTATATACTGTAAGTACAACGAGGCATTTAAAGTCATTTAAAGGGAACAAGGGTTTCAAGAAGATGGGTCCAGGACCAGGGACTGTAATAAGATAATAATAAGGCTTAATTTTCCAATTTCACTTCTGACAGAATGTACTTTGAAATGAAGCTGACCTGAGGTTGTGATATGTATATATGTAGTAAATAATAATAAACTAAAAGTGACATCTTTCATTGCAACGACTGTGAGGTGAACAGTAGAAATACATCATTACTGTTATGTGTGCTTCAATGTGGTATTTAGTTAGATGAGCTCATGTTGCATTGCTGAAAAAGTTTGAACCAGATGACACTGTGTGTGTGTGTGTGTGTGTGTGTGTGTGTGTGTGTGTGTCTGTGTGTGTGTGTGTGTTTCCTGCCAGACTGCCTCTATCCAAATGAATGAGAGTGCTACAAATTCACCACGCAGGGCCAAGCACTAAACTTCACCAGAGGCTCGTTGTCTCTCTCTCTAACTTTTATTACCCCTCCTCTCTCTCTCTCTCTCTCTCTCTCTCTCTCTCTCTCTAGATCTGCTTTTCTACAGCTTTTGTCCCCCCCTTTCTCAATTTGTCTCCCCTCCTTCGCTCTCACAGAGGGAGTTTTGCTCGGTATGATAGAAACATTAGGCCTTATTTCCTCTCATGCACACAGCACTATTAGGAAAAAAAAGACATCAGCTTATGAATAAACAACAACAACAAATAGATGGGAGCAGAAAAACAGAAAGAGTGGGGAAAACAACACAGGCGGCGAGTGAGGAGCATAATAATTGTGTGATTTATCCTCAGTGAACTACCGCAGTCATAGCGTAATTAAACATGAAAAGCTAAATTTATCGTGGTGCGCTCAGCCTCCTCATTAATTTAAAGCTGAGACATTCAGAGAGGAGGCCTTTTCTAATCCACCCACTGTTTCTCTTGTTGTCTTTTCTCTCCTCTTTCCCCCCCTCCCCTTCTACTGCCATCCCTCCATCCCCTCCCATTACTGAGCATTAAAATGTATATTACCCTCAGGGCTCCATCATCATAAACCACAGGGCCCACAGGGCCCACAGAGAGGGGAGGGAGGGGGGGCGGGGGTGAATGAAATCCTTAGAGAGAGAGAAAGAGAGAGAGAGAGAGAGAGCATGAGAGTCAGTTAGGCTCATTAAGGATAAGAAAGGCTCTCATTAAGACGGAGCTGTCTTGGTCCCATGTCCTGCATGATAGCCACCTATTTGTTGCCTAATAGCTGCAGCCAATGCAAACTTGTGAGATCCATCTCGTATAATGAGAGGTAGCAGAGGTGACGCCTCTCCCACCCAGAATGCCGAGTGCCTCTGCGTCATTAACAATCACCCCCAACATCCACTAATTGGCCGCTGCGTATTTTTTTTCCACCTTCTTCTTCTTCTCCTCCTCCATGTTTTTTTTCTTCTTTGCGTTTTCACCCACAGACAAACAAACTTGTCACCGGTTTGATTTGTTTATGTGTTCTATTTGTTATACTCGCTTCCTTAAACTGTAAATCAGGGGAGCAGCGTAGCATGGGGAGCTAATAACCCGCCTTGTACATCTGCCTTCATAAATTATGCAAGCAAGCCGTGTTGCAGCTTGTTGTCTGTCAGGCAGGCTGCTCCGGTCCTGTCAGCGCCCACCACCATCGCTGGAAGTTGGAATGAGGAGGAGGAGGAGGAGGAGGAGGAGAAAAAAAAGGAAAAAGATTCAGAGAGAAGACGAGAACCTGGATCAGAGTGAAGGGTGGGAGAAAACTGTCAGCAGTCACTTTTTTTTTTAACTCTTTAAAAAAAAAAGAAAAAAAAAAGAAGTTCATCCAAACTGGCAATTAAAAAACTTCCTACTAATGAGCAACTGTGTGCACTTTGCCTCCTTGAATTCGTCAGCGCTCAAGTTGAGTCAGTCTTGGTTTTTTCCGGCACGGAACAAAAAGAAAAAAAACAAAGCGCAGAAACCTGACTGCTTCTGTAATGCCAATTAGGTAAAGAAAGAGAAAAAAAAAAATCTTTTTGTTAGCAGTTTGTTACAACAAAGCAGAGGGATGTGTGATGTTATATTTTTCTTTTTGCCTGTCATCCATTTAAGTTGGAGACCTTAAGAACAACAAAGTTACACACACACAGAAAAGTAGAAATTAGAGAGTAGAAATATTTGTGAGAGTGTAGACATCCACATGAGAAGAGTGTTTATCAAGTTATTTAAATCCAGCCAATGGGTTTATGCATGCAGGTGCCAACACATTACTGAACAAGAAATCAGCTTCACTACTAACAAATACAGTGTGTCTAATACATTGAATGTACAGTACTGTGTAAAAGTCTTAGACCACCATAGACTTATTGTTTTAGCAATGCTATAATCATCACATGTAATTATTTCTCAGTCATTTTATTAGCGACACAATACAGGAAAGTTGTATGCAGTATTAAAACATTAGAAGAAAAAAATAGAAAAGAAAACAGCTTCTATTGAACCTGGATCTCTTAAACCTAAATGGAATGGAACCCTAAATAATGTAATTGCTAACATCTGTATTTGTCTTATTAATTCATTTCAAAATGACTGCTGTTAAAAAGGTCAGTTACACCAGGTTTGAGCATTACATACACATGTTGTTTAACCCATTGGAAGATTGCTAATATGTATAAGAGCAACTCTCCATCACATCATTCCATTCAAAAAGCCAAATATCTTTTCTGCCAGGGATCATGAATGCTGAAAAGTACAGACAGGTTTTAATTCATCATGTCCTTCTGGAAATAGACTGGTTGGGAATAGTTTTATTTTTCATTATGATAACAATCACAGGCACACTGAAAGTCATGGACTGGCCTCCACAGAGTCAAGACCTGAATATTATAGAGGCAGCATGAGGTCACCAGAAAAAGACTTCAATCTAAAGAAGAAGTCTGGGAGTGCTGAAAGAAGTCTGGTATAATATACCAGAAGATTACTTCAGAAAACTTCAGGACAGTCTTTCCAAAAGTTCAAGTTGTGCTTAGTGGCAAGAGAGGTCACAATGAATACTGACTTTTTTATGTTAGTGTAAGCCTTTTCAAATAACAACAAAGACCAACAAGATGAAATAATGAAATAAGGTAACAGAGGCTTCCTTCATAATCAGATCAACATTATCCAGCGTAAATAATCAATAGAGATACGAAAAGCAGAAAATAAAAATCTGTTTTTTGCCACAAAACTTGCACACTGAAATACATCAAAATTAAATTGTTAGAACTCTCTTAAATCATTGTAATCATCATCTGATTGATTTTTTTCATCTTCTAAATGTTTTCAGACTAAAATGCTCCTGTGCTCCACTGTAGTCAGCATGCTGTAAAATTGAAAATACATTTTAAAAAGTCTAAATTGTAAAAAAAAAAAAAAAAAAAAAAAAAGGTTTTCTCTCTTCCAGTTTGTATGCTAAGCTAGGCTAACTGTGGTACATCTGTGTTTTGGCCCAATCTGAGCCCAACACAATAATTATTACTTTCTGCATGTAAAAGTGAAGATAAAGAAAATAGCTTCATGTTGCAGCTATAAGCACATAAAGCACAACTGAAACATGAGACAGCTGTATTGAAAGAATCCAGTGCTGACTGCAGGTGAACCACACTTTCTTTTATCTCATTGTTGACCTGACCTGACACCTCCAGGTCACGCTGCTTTCATATTTGCATCTTAGGGAACACAATAATTACTCTCACAGCTACAAGAGGTCACTTGTCAGGAAGCTAAAAAAGAAAGTCCTTTTAAATGTTTCAACTAATGCAGTGTGTTTTTTATGAGGTCTCCTTCATTAATATTCCCTGGAATGTGTGAAGTCCTGACCACCTGTTCAGAAGGTTCAGCTGCCCTTTACTCCAGAGATGCTGTTACAGGCTGAACAGCAGGCGGAGAACATGAAAACACCTGATTTCACACCTGTTCAGTGTCTTATAATATTTCAAATGCTAGACTGTGATTTCATCATATACAATTGCGATTATAGTGATTTTGGAGAGATATTTTGTCTTTGAATGGGTCTATGATATCCTGTCCTTTGTTGAGCCTCACAGTGGTTGTTTATACTGGGGCCATGGTTGGAGCTGGTCCCATCCTCCCACCGATTAGCCCTGACCACAGTCAAGATGTACAGTTATTGCCATGGCTGTCTGGAGCTCCTCCATGGGCTGTTTCATTACACCGACTCATATCAGGCCCCAGAGACTCCTGGGCCAAATATCTCTCTCTCTCTCGTTCTCTCGTTCTCGTTCTCTCTCTCTCTCTCTCTTTCTGTGTGTTACAGCAGACCAACTAACTCTCTTATATGCAGTCTTTGTGATTATCAGTATCTCAATTTCAAACAACCAAAATAAGTGATATGCAACTTTTTCATTTTCCTTTGAGAATTTAAGACATAAATCAGAACTGATTATAATTCATTTAAATGCTGTTTGATGTTTTGACATTAAAATACACTGAACTAGTTACTGATATATGTTCTCAGTGTGTATTTAGAGTTTATATGAGACTCAATAATTCAACTTGCCTTTGCGTCGACTGTGGATCCTTTTAGCCAACTTCATTTCAACTTATTACAGAAGGTTTCACACATATTTTGGGAAATTTTGATCAATCATTGACCCGAGGATCAGGAGGGTAAACATTCTCTGAAACATTGAAGAGAGTTCTATACATGAAAGAAATGTAGTATTTTTAATATGGCTGTCAGCGTTAACGCGTTAATCGCGATTACATTATAATTTTTTTTAATCGCATTTTAATTTTGCAAGCCTTTTTGTCCCTTCTACTCACCCGTAGACGGCTCCTCTAGCTGTAGCGCTATGCTTTGAAGTGACCTCCTGCAGTAACCCTACCGCGCTGATGGAAAGTAAGAGAGCTACTGGACTTTTGAACGGCTTGTTTAACTTTAAAACACTTCCAGACGCTTCAGTTGACAAGTCAAAAGTAAAATGCAACCTGTGTCAAACGGAGTTTAACTACCACCGGAGTACGTGGAGTTTGAGTTAGCACCTCCACGCTAAACACCCAGGTGCAGCCAAGCGTTTTGGAGTGTGGGAGTCGCAGCAGAGCCGTGATTGATTCCCAGTTAAGACACTCTGGTAAGAAATGCTTTACATTATGGGCTTAAAACTGCCTTTAAATGTAAAATTAGAGAATTTAAACCCTTAAACAGGCAGGGATGGAAAATGAGATGTAAGAAAACATAATTTGATGTTACTAGTTATGTCATTTGCACCTAAAGTAAAATATTTCCACTCATATTTTTAATATATTTTGGATTTTATGAGTTGTATCTCCACCAGGATGCGTTGCCCTTATTAAGGTATAAAATGGTGATAATGATAAAAACACTTAAAAGTGTTATTTAACATAGAAAGGTGATACATTCTGGTCATTAATATCACACATACTAGTTTCTAAACTGATTTTTATAAATTCTATCAAAGTATAGACCTACCACAAGCTTCAACAGGATGTTAAAGAGTCTGTATCTCCTGGTGCACGCTGCCTGTTTAAGGGTTAAACATGCAATTCAAAACGCGATTAATCACGATTAACTATGGAAATTATGTGATTAATCGCGATTAAAAAAAATAATTGTTTGACAGCCCTAATTTTTTAGTATCATCACTGATTCCAAATCAAATCTGTTTATTCTAGTAAACTTAAAATACTACAAATTCTTTTATTCTTTCTTCCTAGTTATCATATTTTCCCCTTACATGCAAATCCATCACACTGGAAACATAATTTCCCATGTAATCAAGTCCAAAGACATAGAAACATGTGCTAATAATAATAATTTACATGAGATACTAATTTACATTTGATAAATTCACATGTATGCACTAACCCTAACCCTAACCCTATTATACATGTGATATGTAGGGAACAACACTAATAGTAGTAATAATAATAATTATTATTGTTATAATTATGGATTACGATCATGTAGCATTTTATCTTACCCACAGTGCTTCACAGTGATGGGGGGAAACAAACCTCAACCACACATTTGTGGTGGTGGTGCCATAATGCTTACCACACATCAGCTTTAGGTGGAGAAGACGGGAATCATGAGCCAGTTGCAGTTTGGGGATGATTAGGTAGCGAGATGGAGAGAGCCAGGTTGGGGATTTTTGCCAGGCCCCTACTGTTTGTGATAAGTACCATGAGATCTTCAATGACCACAGTGAGTCAGGGACTGGGTTTAAAGTGTTATCTGAAGAACAGCATTTCCCTTTCCACATCAGCACTTTACTCCTGAAATATGGACCCCAAGTGGGTTTGTCCACAGTTTCCATGGTGGCCCCACCTGTGTTTGCACATATGGGCTTCAAGTGGGATCTGACCGGGTTTTAGGTGGGGCCCAACTGGGTGAGTTACACATGTAGGGCCTATGTTTCTGAAACAATATGGGGCCCATACAATTTGCCCTGTTTATGCCAATGCCCGCTTAGCCCCCTTGCATCCCTTATGGGGCTCATACAGTCATCCCAGGTGGGCTTTGGAGCCCATGTTACTGAAACCATGTGGAACCAGCGAACTTTTCCCAGTTCAAGTCCATGCCCACTCAGTACACACATAACCTGCATTTAACCCATGTGGGGCCCACATGGGCATGCAGGCTGGGTTTATTTCATACAATCTCAATGACTTAAGCTGATCAGTTTAATAGTTTGGTAGTAGAACCTTCAGTGTTTGGATTGAGTAGCTTGTTTGTGCCAAAGTCAGAGAGTTGCACCAGTTATTTCACTGTGACAGATACATATTAAATTAACATTGTGTATCTTCAGCTGCTATGTAATTATAAGATCACACTCAGTATTGGCAGATCTCCAGTATTAAAGGACTGTCATCAGTATTGTGGCCAGAAATACTTGGTCCCTAATGAAAACATATGGAATGCTTGCATCGTCAAATGTCAGATAGAAAATAACTACATGTGATCACATGTGCCAACCTGAGTGTGTAACCTCGGCCTTAATGAATGTGTTCTTTGGAGGATTTGATAGAAACTGTTGATGCAGAGGCATCATTATTGTGATGAAACAATAATTAATAATAGGAGTGAGGCTGTATGTGAGGCCGCTAAGCCTACTTACATCCCTTATGGGGCTCATATAGTCAGACCATGTGAAGACCTGCAACATTTGCCCAGTTCAAGCCCATGCCCACTCAGTACCCACCGAGCCCACATTTAACCCATGGGGGGCCCACATGGACATGCTGGCTGGGTTGGTCATGCTCCAGCATACAAACAAGTGCTCAAGGGTGATCTGGAAACTTGAAGCGTCCAGTGCACAAACACTGAGTATGGACTTCACAGTGAAGTAGGAGACATGTTGTATCCTGCAGTTTAATGAGGGAAAATGAGATAATGTCATTTTTTGAAGGGTGATTTTTGATGGACCAAGCATATCAGATACAGATGGTTATACAAGCAGGATATTTTTATATCTATAACATGAACTCGTTATGAACACAAGACAATACATACAAGATACAAGATAAGTATCATCTGCTTCAGCAATCAACTGACCGCTGCTTTTAATGTCAAGTCAACCATGATCTATAAAAAACACTGTTCAGGTGTTTGAATACAATCATGTGATATTCCACAGCAGAGACTTGTGTGATAACCTACATTTATTCTACACTTTGTTGTAACCTGCCTGACGCAAGCACAGATAACACAGTGCCATCACACAAAGCATTGTGTCCAAAACTAGCTTGGTTCTGACCAAGCTTTCTTCAGCCAGTTTGTTTCATCATCACCCTCCCATCTCTTTGTTTCCCTCTCTCTCTCTCTCTCTCTCTCTCTCTCTCTGTCTCTCGCTCTTTCTCAGCCTCTGGTCTCCAGCAGTGTTGGACAGTCTGTCTGCTCTGAAGTCTTCATTAGCGCCACTGGCCTGCCAAGCTGCCGACGGGACAAACGGCTATTTAAGCTCCTACGCTCCTCTTCCTCCACCCACATCCACCTCCCTCCTCCTCCTCTTCTTCTGAAACTTCTCCTTTTCTTCTCACTATTCTTTACTCTTCTTTCCCCGCTCCTCCTCTTTTTTTTCTCTCTACCAACTAGCACAAGGGGAGCTGTTCGGATGGTGCTCGGCAGAACATCGTGCTGTTCTGATCTGATTCGGGGACTAGTCAGGCGTGTGGGTTTGTGTGCGCCATTTGGTCGCCGCGGCATCCAGCAGCGGGGGCTCCTGGACAAACACACACCTAGAGATCTGGGAGGCCCCTAGAACAGCTCAATAAAAGTGAGCCTCACACTGAGAGACACGGAGCTCACTGCAGCGCTCACACAGAAAACATGGCTGCTGCTCACACACACTATTTTCCAACCTATTCATGAGGAACCTTTATTGCCTGTATTCATTCCCTCAATCCTGATACTGATAGAAACTATATCTGTGTTCCACATCATGCAGGAAACAGAGGCAGCAGAGTAAATTTGAAGGTTAATTATCATTTATCAAAGACAGGCCTGGAGAAAAAGCACAAGTTGTACAAAGAATATTATAGTATGTCTACACTGTTGCTGACCACTGTTGTTGCTAAGCTTCTCCTGGTTATACATATTCAGGCTAAGTTTGAATAAGATAGTAGGAGTAGGAGGATTTCTTTTTATGATGTAGCAGTGAAGACTGATGGCTCTAATGGTTATACAATAAACCCCACACTTCAATAAAGTTATAAATACATTTACATCATTATTGCTATGTTATATTTTCATGTCTTAGGTTAAATAGGACATGATATTGTGTGATAGGAGATGTTTTTTTTCTCAAAAAATGACCCTAACCCTCTGAAACCTGAATCAAGGTTTAATCACACATTTATTGATCAGTCAGATCGACTATTGATGCTTTCATCAAAAGTTGATATAGACACAACAAAACAAAGAAAAAAACAGAAAATAATTGGGTGAAATACATTTTTTAAAAATTTCAAATTTGGTTTGCTGAAGCCTCATGGAAAAAGTGATTCTTTCCATTACAAATTTATATTCATAAATGATATCATACCAGTTGTGTATAGACAACTATAGACTATAGACAACTTTGTGATTGTTTTGTAGCAGCTACACTCAGTATTCCAAATACATGTTTTATTTTATCACTCTTAGGTTAAAATGAACCTGAACATACAGTGAGAGTGTAGAATATGAACAGTATGTGAGGACTAAAATGTTTCTACAAAACAGACCAGAATAAATGTAATGCGTCAACGTCTACATTTGACAGAGTTGCACACTAACCTGAACATGACCTTACAAACACTGAATACTGCTGAGAATAGTAAAGGTTACATATAAAATCACAGATTGATTATGAGCAAATTAAATCCATCATTGATCCAAAAATCGCTTTAGTAAGAGCAGCTTGTTCAGACTCCCCACTGATGTTTCCTATAGACAATGTTACTTGACTCACAGTTGGAGCTCTTCTACACCACACGAATCTCTCCTGGTTGAATCATCAATTCAAAAGATGAGCAATTGTGTTGGAGGAAATATCTGGCTCTTTGATTTTCCAATCTATAGGCTAGCTGTTGTTGAACTGGGCCATACAAATAAACACTTCCAGCATGAATCAATACACTTTTAATTTCTAGGTCAACAGGATGACTTCAGCAGTCATGGAGCTGCATTTTCTTTACATCTGCAACAATACATCACTTTTTATTCACTACTACTCTTATTTACACCTCTGGCTGCTTTCTTCTCCATAGAAGCAGCAGCAGAGGTTCATGGGTAATGTAGTATTCAGACCCACCCACCAAGCCAAAATGACTAAACATGCTGGATGCTTAAAAGCGATAAGATGTTAATTATGCTTTCCACTACAACTCCATCTACATATAAAGTCTGATCAACCTGTGCTTAACTAAACAAGTTCAGGGCTGCTAGGCAACACAAGCAAATGCTTTGGGTGGCAGGTTACTGTGCAACAACCGGGGAAATAAACAGACCCACAATGATGAGTGTTGACACGTGTCATTGTAGGTTGATGTGTGTGAACTCATCATGATACGTGACTGTCCTATTTCTCAGTGTCAGTGTGCTCCAGTTCTTCAGAAGAACTATGATTTTATGACATTTACATACCAGCTACTGTACACTGAGTACTTCCACTGTCTGTATGATAGCATGTAATATTTGCAATTAACACTGAAAAAAGGTCCTTCTAAACAACTTAAAAAATATTTTTTTATCAATTTAGCATTTTTCCAAACATAAGCAGGCACTCTGTTCATTACACTTAATAACTAGAGCTTATGATGTTTTAATAGTATGCCAAAGACTCATTAGCTTTACTGTTTTTACATTAAAATGATTATTGTGTCACACATGTTTTTATTTTAGTGGCACTAATATAAAATCAACTATTTCTACCACAACTTATAAATTATTCTAAGATCATTTTGAGTGCTATTCTGGTTGGTTTCTCTCTATTCACAAAATACACACACAAAAAATGTTTTTACCTTATTGTTATTATTCTTATTGTCAGAATTACACAAGGTTAAAGGAATGCATACATGAACACAATAACAGTATCCCCACCAACAACCGATTAGAAATAACAATACAGAAGAAAGTCGAGGTGAAAAGGTAGGCTCATGTCCATATAAAACTGAATACATACATACATACATACATACATATACATGCATACACATATTCATACACATATCCACATACACACACCGCAATGCATAATTATTTGTCTAATTATTAAGCCAAAAGACATATTTACATTCCTTTAGTTGACCTTTATCAACATTCCAATTTTTCTTTGTCTCTTCTTCTCTCTATTAAACTCCATCCTTCACCCTGACTCAAAGCTTTCCACCCACGCTTAGAAATTAGATTCTATTCTCAATTCTAATTAATATCCCATTTAAAAACCCACTGATACTTCATAAATATTTTGAAACGTTCAATGTTTAATTAATGTCTGTTTGTAGCTCTAAATGCTTTCCCCATATCATAATGGTGATGTTGTTCATGTCTTATCCTTCATTCTGTAAATCATCAAATATAATAGTTAAAGGACAACTATACAGATATGAGTTGTAACCTGAGATTGACTCTTCAGCTTTAATCCATAGTAATGCAACTTCCTTACAATACCAAAATAAATGGATTCTTCCTCCTCACATAAACTACATAAGTCACATTGTGGGATGCCACATTTTTCAAGTATTTTCTTCATGGGCAAGTATCAGCAGATTACTTTTAATTGTAATAATTGAGATATTCAAGGTAGTTGTGTAAATGCATGTCAAAACTTTCCACTAGAAAAATCTATATATTTTTAGATGCATGGTTAACTGGACTATTTGTTTGTATCCATGTTGTATCAATTGTATCCATATGAAGCCATTTATTTGTATATAATAATGTGTACAAATAATGATAGTGTTCTTTTTCCAGGTCTGTGGTATAACTGCACAAAGTTGTTTATATATAACAGCCTCACAAATATGACTTTATACTTCTATAAGATCATCATAAGACATGAATTCAACCCCACTGTTCAAGAGATCATTTATAATGTTTATATATTCCCTTTTCAAACATTGATTTGAAAAACAAAGGCTTATCCTTAATCTAAATATTCCTATTGTACTACAACGCTTGGCTTTGACTTTCATAACAGGATTGTGGTTGATGATATTGGTATTGAAACCAGCTGACTATGACCTCTTCCAAAAAACCTGATAAGTATGGAAATGACTTTCTCCTTAATACAGTAAAGTGAGCCGCAGTTAACTGAAGGTAAGGATGGAGTTCTATATGGAACAGAGGATGAACAGACTCCAAGACTTCAATAACTAACAATCATTCAGACAAGCTATTTTAAACTTGTTTGGTGTACCACGCCATACAAAAATTGAACATAGTCTGTTCATATTTGGATGATGCTGGATGAAGGTAATGACATGAGAGTTACATTTTTCATTCTCCCAACTTTTAATTTTCTTTCAATTATATGTAGATTTCTATCAAAGTCTTCATTTGTAATATGTTTTATGTTTTTAGGGATACGTCTATCTAGGACTTCTATTGGACAATATGAACCAATAGTTGGATGGCTCAGCAGAGAGTGGCAGAATACTACAAAGCTAAATTCCTAATAACACAGTACATTTATCATAGTAAGATTCCAATCAAGAAATAACTGAAAACTTATTTAGCTCTTCAACTAATGCAGTAAAAGATGCAACAACAGTACATCATCTGCATACAGTGACGTTTTTGATTCAGAACTATTTAATCTTTATCTTCTGTTCTTCTTACTGCTTATGGCTATAATAAACAGATATGCAGACAGTGGACATCCTTGTTTAAGTCCTCTGTAATGCCTAATTATTTCAGAACAAAAGCCATTAGTTATGATTTTATTATTTGGATTACTATACACAGTCGCCCATGAAGTTGGAATAAAATATTTTTTACCTTTTTCCATGAAATGATTGTGAAAATGTGATTTATTCTTGATAGATAAAGTGTATATATTCTTAATATTGTATTGATCAATCTCATTGCACCTGGTCAAAGGTGATTACTGATGTGAATAAATAGAAAATAAAAAGAGGAATGTGTCCAACTTTATGGGTGACTGTGTACTGTGTAAAATTTAAAGATTTAAAAATTAAATCCAGTTGTAATTTATCAAAGTCAGTGAAAAGTAATGAAGCAGGTGTTTTCATTAAGCCATAATATTCCATTAATTCCACTATTTGTCTAAAATTGTTACCAATAGCTCCACTCTGTAATAATTCACACTGATCTGGTAAAATAATATACAGTTGTACTTATTTATTTATTAATCTGTTTGCAAGACCTTTAGCTCATATTTTAGGGTTAGAGCATGATTACCTTGTAGTGTAGTATTATCCTATGATTTAATAGTTGAATCCTAATACCTTCTATATCATATCTGGAGCAGTGTGTTTATGGTGGGAACATGATCCAACTTAAATCTGACCCGACTACAAGACTGTAAGTTTGACTCATGCAGCCAGGTATGCTTTGCATGCTGGGACCAAAGGAAAAACACCAACTCTTCCAGTGATCGCCACTAAAGCACACTAACTATATGCAATGAAATGGCCTAATATTCACCAAATACTTCAGATAGTAGTAATGAGATATGATCTAAACACTTTCAGTTTGTGTCACTTTGACAGAACAGAATTGAACTATATGTCAAACAGCATCAGATGCTCATCCAGTCATATCTACAGCACCAGTGTATTATATATGATTTAGCTTTTCCTTTTATCTCCTAAATGTCCTCCTCTCAGTGGAGACCTGTCTCTATTCATCTGTCTCCACTGTGGCTTCTTCCTCTGTTTTTACCCCCTCTTCCTCCCATAGTCCTCCTCTCCAGCCTTCCATCCTTTTTTCATCAAAGGCGATACACGCGCCGCTCCACGGTTCCCACCGCTGCTGCTGCTGCCACCTCCACCCCCCCACCTGTGCCAAACAGTAAGTAATGCGATCGTGTTAACCCCTGCTGTGTGTGTCTACGTGGGCGAGTCATGCTGGGTTCGTGTCATCGCCACCCTGCTCCCCCCCCCCACCCCCCCCGCCCCTCCCTCCCTCCCCTGTCTGCCTGCAGGCCAGCAGTGCCCTATGCACCGCAGGTGAGCTGTCACTGCCGATCTGAGCTGCCTGACACACTGGCCCGCCAAGAATAGACTCGACTCCACTGTTTGCAACTGATACACACACTTACACACACACACACACACACACACACACACACACACACAGACAAACACACATGCATGGACATTCACACCTGCCTTTGCAGATCAAATGCACATAAAACCAGTACTGGGTTGTCTGATGCTTTTTATTTGGAAGCTGCTTATATTTTGTGCAAATGTTCAACATGTTTTATATATTTAAACAATGTGAATGCTGCATTTTCTTAATTTGGGGTACTGATGGTAAATAAACATTATATCTATTATGGTTACCCCAGTTCACAATCAATGTGCAACATTCATGCAATCAATCAAGTTACATCATGTCTGATATATCACATGGTAGACAACACTGACTACATCAGATCCCAGTTATAACTAAATGTCAAATATACAGTCAGTTTTACCTCTGTGTATGATTTCACTTATACATTCAGTGTTTTTTTATCTGTCAATGATGTATTAAGGATAATTGTTTAGCAAAAGGCAGTTCAGCTGGTCTTGTATTAAAAATATACACATTTAGAAAGAAGAGTGAAAAATTAGTTACCATTAATATTAAAACAGCAAAGTAACTCTTAAAAAATTGAATATAGTAGTGTGACGAAAATGAAAAACAAACCTGTAATTATTGGGTCACAGGGTAGGGTTGTGCTTTATTTTAGGGTATAATGATATTCATTCACATGAATGTATGCATTTTTATAATACCTTTATCAAATGGTATTTATCATTACACAATTGAATTCTCACACATGTAGAACACATTACCAACCAACAGAAAACTTTTGAAAAATATTACGCAAAAATGTGAGACATGTGAGAATGTTAATGAATTATTTTGATGTATGAAGACTATGTGTTATCATATGTAAGATGGTTTAAATATTTTTCTTTTTATCATTATTGGTTTTGTATGTAATATTGATGTCTCTTAAAAGCCTAACTAGGGACAGTAGATAGAAAATAGCAATAACTATAATCTCTCTTTGCAGAACAACAGTTAGTTTGTAACAAGCAGCAGTTGTACTATGTTCATATGCATTGTCCCTAACAAATACAATATATAAATAAATACATCTATTTAAAAAAAACAAAAAAACAAAGAAAAAAACTATTAAAAGCAACTGTATGACATAGTTGAACCATATACTGTATACTTGAGAAGGAAGCAGCTAAACTTGATTAAAAATAGAAAGTAAATTGTAATGTAATAAACCATATCATCAGCATACAGTGGTAGTGTGAGTGCATGTTGTTATGCAGTTTGTGATAACTACATCTGTCAGTGGGTTTCTTTGTGTAGTGCTTGAGCTTGGTATTGTTTTTTCTCTGAGTCCTCCAGGCCTCTTGTTGTCTGTAGTTTAATCTCTGCCTCGCTTTGGTTTGATTCTTCTTCTGTGTTCCTCATGTGTTGCCGTTCTTCCCCTCAGGATGATTTCCTGTTTTCAATCCTTGTGTTTCCCTCCTTTTTCCAGTCTGCTTCTTGTGATTAGTTTCTTGTGTATTTACTGTATATCTGTCTGTTCTTCAGTTCTTCATCAGTCCGTAGTTGATGTATCCTGATGTTTGAAGGTGTTTTTCTTCCTTGTGTTATGCTACTTGTGTTTCAAGCCAGCAAGTTCTGTCGTCTGCCTACAACCTGAGTCTGGTAATAAATACTTCTGTGTGTGGATCCATCTGCCTACAAAACCATGACAGTAAGAACTGAGCACACATGGATCCAGCAGATGAACTTGGTGAGGTGCTTTACACCATACCTTCCTCTTCAACTTGGGTCCACAAATACAGTCCAGGACACGTTCTAAAGATATAGGACAGATGTCACTAATAGGAGGACCCAGGAACTAGACTCAGACGCTGTCCTATCTGGAACTGATGAAATGTTGAGGATCGTTAAATTTTGTTTGAGCGTTTCTATTTTAACGGGTGCAGCTTCTCCAGATATTACGGTAAAAGTGGAGCGGTCAGCCAATCAAATCCATACATTTGTACATGCTGAGAGACTGGACTGTCAGTAAGATACACAGAGAAAAGAGGAGAGACAGAGAGGAGGCAGATAAGAGCTAAAACTAAGCACTTCATTTAAGAAGCACAATCAAAAGCTTTCTGTAATGTACTTTACTTTAAAATGCCATCTTTATTTGATATAAGAAAAGAAAATGTATCTTATTTCTTTTTTATTCTTATTTTATTCATTGCATTATTGATTTGAATCCAACAAGTAGAGTGTAAATACTAATACATGAGTTCTACTGTATTTATGTGACAGTGTACAATCTAGCCACTAGACACAGATGCTGATGGAACTACAATGCTACTTCAAGATACTGAAAAACAACACACACATTATGATGATCAGCCTTTGAGGTGTGTTCAGTGTTGGCTACGTTAATCTGATTTTCTAGCGTCAAATTGATCTGTAGAACAACAGTCAACAGGGATGTTGTCATTGTGTTTTGTTATTATGTTAGAAATACTGTTTTAATGTTATTGATTTTATTTTTATATATTTAAAGTGTACATACACATTCCTGTACATATATATTTCCTTTTAATCACTTTTTTATGGAACCCAATTTTCACTTTTTCTAAATATAGTAACAAATTGTGCTTTATACATTATTATTCACTACTGCAATGCATTAATTTAGTTACCATAATATATGAATTTGAGTGTCTTGTGTCTGATAGCTGGTTGTGTAGTCTACAGTACAGCACAGAGTCCTCACTGCCCTTCTGCAGAGTGAAATATCACTCAAAGCTAACAAATTGTGACTTTATGACAGGCTTCCAGATGCACACAAGAGACAAACCCCGGGATGTTTTCCTTGTAACACTGAGCTGAAATGCCTCCTACTGTATAATCAAGGCGAAGGCAAGAGTCCAACCTTCAAAGAGCAAAGTAATCACAGTTCCCCTTAAGGCCTATTACGGCTATAGGTCAACAGTCCAGCTCAGTTCCCGACAACAGGAAATACATGGCTTTATTTTGTTGACTGAGTGGTGGTTGTGTGTGTGAGAGAGAGTGTGTGTCTATGTGTGTGCGAGAGAGAGAGAGATAGAGAGAGAGAGAGAGAGAGAGGGAGAGAGAGAGAGGGAGTTTGGGGATGGAGAGTGGGTTGACAGAGAAATCTGGAGGAAAATAAAATGAGAGAAAAGCAGAGACAAAGCCAGGTGCTGACCCTGAGTATGAATGACTTCCTTTCTAGTTTGTAAGGAAACACTGCTGTGAGTAGACACCCCCTCTCTATCTGTGAGTATTATAATGCATATTATAATGTATGTATTAACTATAAATGACAATTATAGGTGGAGGGTTCTTATTTTCTCAGTGGGAGTATAAACATAAGCAGCTTCACATTTTAACATGTTAATTGCAGTCATTGGTATTAAAAGCCATTTGTGGACATTTCAATTATGATTGCTATTGGCAATTTAGACTTTTTATGATTCCAATTTAAGAGTTGTTGTTTCTACAAGTTACCTTACAACAACCTGTCCAGCTCCATGCTTGTCACACCGGGCACTATTTGTCATTCACTATTTCCTACCTAGCTATATACGAAGAAAACATCGCTATTCTTATATCTTCCAATAGCCAATGAGCACAACACCAGACTTAGAAGCCCTGAACTACTCTTCATATCTTGGGGGGGGGGTCTGCATACCAGGACGAATTGCAGTGACTTTCTGCATAGTGAGTGGACAACAACCTGGTCCTCAACACAATGTTCCTCAAGACCAATGAGCTGATTATTGATTACAGGAGGGAAAAAACACATCAGTGGGGGTCTGTGTGGAGAGGGTCTCACACTTCCAGATAGTGATTGACCTGACCTGTAGCACTAACACCATATCATTGGTTAAGAAGGTACAGCAGAGACTTGACTTCCTGAGGATCGTCAGGAGGAACCACCTCACTCAGAAGTTGCTTGTGCCCTTCTACCATTGCTCTATAGACCTGACCTCCTGACCTTCTGCATCTGTGTGTTCTATCACACTTTATATGTGTAGTATTAAGGGAAATCATGCAACAATTACAGCAGAATGCAGAGTGTCTTATGTATGTGTGTTGTGTGTTTCACCTTCCTTTTTTGTTTGGTTACTTTTTTAACTTTAACTTATGGTACCAATAAGGATTGCTTTCAATTCCATTGTACATGTACTAGGACAATAAAGACGATTCTATTCTATTCTATTCTATTCTATTCTATTCTATTCTATTCTATTCTATTCTAATCAAATCTAATCTAATCTAATCTAATCTATTCTATTCTATTCTATTCTAATCTAATCTAATCTATTCTATTCTATACTATTCTATTCTAATCTAATCTAATCTATTCTATTCTATTCTATTCTATTCTAATCTAATCTAATCTATTCTATTCTATACTATTCTATTCTAATCTAATCTAATCTATTCTATTCTATTCTATTCTATTCTATTCTATTCTATTCTATTCTAATCTATTCTAATCTAATCTAACCTAATCTATTCTATTCTATTCTATTTTATTCTAAACTATTCTATTCTATTCTATTTTTTTATTCTAAACTATTCTATTCTATTCTAACAAATTGTAGATGTGGGAAATTCAAGGACCAGAAACAAGACTAGTAAAAAAACACCTCTGCTGTTTGTCATTGTCCTGCTTCTGCTTTGTCTGTACAAGCTGCAGAAGGTAATGTCCTTTAAAACAAAATGATTCAATTAACAATGATATTACATCCCTGTCTAGACAAATGGAATGAACAGCATGACTTAGCACTGTTATATTCCAAGGCCAGTTTTTGGTCATTTGCAGTATTATAAATTTAACTTAAAAAAAAAGCTTAACATGGAAATTCTCTATTTTTTATGCTCTATTTCGTATACAACTTATGAACCAAATTCACTTCATCATTATGTAAAAAATCATACATCCACACATGCAGTAATTATGTAGATTTGGAATATTCTGTATATTCTCAGAGACAACCAGCACTGATTCATCTATCATAGTGAATCACATCAGTCATATCAGCGGTGGATGCTGCTGGATTGACTATCTAGTATCAGCCCCATATGTCTGCCTAACTTTGATATAATGCTGTTCATCCCCTTCTCTCACCCTCTCTCTCTCCTCTCCTTCCTCTCCTCTACTCCTCTCCCCCCTTTGCTTTGAGGCTTAGAAAATAAAAGTTGCTTTCATTGTTAATGCCACACAGACAATTTGTTTGACAATGTCAGTCTGTGCAGCACTGCAGAGGAGAGAATTATTTCTACTTATCACTCCCCTGATATCCCTCCCTCCCAGCCTCGCTTAATTCTTTCCCCTTTATTTCCTCCTCACATCCCCTCTACTCATTTGGCATTAACATATAACTGCTGTGAGCCCCGCCGTAAACACAACGGGAGCCTCGCTGTGTGTGTGTGCGCGCGGTGCTGTGTAAGCCGGGGTGTCTTTGATCCGATAAAAACCTCTAATTTGGATGGTTGAAAGAGTTTACATACTTTTTTTCTCTCTCTCTCTCTCTCTCTCTCTCTCTCTCTCTCTCTCTCTCTTTCTCTCTGTTTCTCTACTTTTCTTCTGCTCCCCATTTACATTTGGCTTCACTCCGCTGTCTGAGACTTTTAGCTGAGTTTCGCGTTATGGACGGAGCCAACGCCACAACGAAAGGAATCTTTTGACAATTTTGCTTTTGTCAAATTTGGTTTAAGATTTCTTCATCGCCTCGTGCGACAGACCATTAGATTAAAACGGTGTTTCGTGTAAATCCTTTTTTCGCTCCTCGTATGATTGATGTTCTATTTCAAAAAGCAACAACAAACAACTTTCCACAGAGCGAGGGGCTTTTTGAATAGCACGCCATTCATCACTGGCATGCTTGGCCTTTAACATGAGTGCCACAAACAGTGTGAGAATGGGAAATGTTTTTTCAGACTCAGTTATCAAACAGGCATTTTATTATAAAGACTTTTTGCTTTTGATTTGATTCAATTTGATTTGAAACGTTTGCTTAGAAGTTGTTTGGGTTTTTTTTCTTTCTTTCTTGAGTTGAATTCACTGGATAGATATTTCTGAGTGTTGTACTGTAGCACTTCAAAATATCAACTATGTTAGAATGACTCTGGAAACAGGAGACTAGTGAGTAATATATTACTGATACGCATACCACGATACTACATGTTAATGGTAAATAGTAACTAGACTGTACTTATATTGTGCTTTTCTAGTCTCACAACCACATTTCATATTTTGTCATCTCTACTAAAGTATAAACCCATTTGGTTTTTAAACCTTACATACTGTAAAAACACCCCAAATGTCTTTTACTCTGAAATGTGATGACTTTTCCTAAAGTGGCCCAAAATACACAAACCTGAACATATTATGTTATACAATATTGTCCACTGAGGCTGTTCTGGGTCAAATTATCTCTGTATCTATTGCCATGTGTTTATGTTAAATGAATAGTTAATAGTTTTAATAAGATTTCTTTTTATGATGTAGCAGTGAAGACTGATGGCTCTAATGGTTATACAATAAACCCCACACTTCCAAGTTATAAATACATTTACATCATTATTACTATGTTATATTTTCATGTCTTAGGTTAAATAGGACATGATATTGTGTGATAGGAGATGTTTAGTGGTGTAAAAGCTAAAAAATACACTCTTGCAGCTAAAGTCCTCTTTACTAAAGGACAAACTGGAACCTGCACTAGTATCTATTTTAAGCTGTGTCTGTTTAGAGGCGCAATGAAAATTCATACAAATAGCTGCTTCACCTGATTTATCACCGCAGACTGCAGAGGAAGGAAATGTGTCTGAAATGTAACATCTGGGAAAAGCAGGTGTAAAGTCTACAGTGCTCTTCTGTCAGACACACATGAAAGGTGAAATATTAAAGCTAGGTCAAAACACTCAGAAAGAGAAATAAAAAAAGAGAGAGAGACAGATTAAAAGATGACCACAACCCAAGACTAATGGACTGCATTTCTATAGCAGCCTTTCTAGTCTTCTGACCACTCTACTGCACACTGCATGCCAACGCTGACCCATTCACATTCATACACTGATAAGGAATCATCCTGCTCATAAGGAGTTTCTAATGTTTCAAACACACTTTAGGAGCTAAAGGAACTTTGGGGTTCAAGTGGGTTCTGACTGAGTTTCAGGTGCGGCCCAACTGGTTGCCCATGTGGGATCTAAGTGGGATCAGAATGGACTTTAAATGGGGCCCATGTGGGCTTCACATGTGGGGCCCATATTACTGAAACCATGTGGGACCCGCAAAACTTGCCCAGTTCAAGCCCATGCCCACTCAGTACCCACATAGCCCATATTTAAGCCATGTGGGGCCCACATGGACATGCTGGTTGGGTATTCAGCAAAGTTTCAGGATCAGAACCACACCACACCTGCTCCGCCTCAGGCCTTTCTTATAAAAACCACCTAACCCTCTCCTCACCTTCCACTGTTGTATTCTGCACCTCTCCTTGCTTCTATCATTCTTCTTAATACATTGTTTAAATGCATTTTGTTGATGATGCAGTCCTTGCTAGTGAACTTGCCCAACGACACCCGAATGGTCAGACTGGAGGAGGCAGGGATTGAACCACCGTTCTTCTGATGAGTGGTCAACCTGTTCTGCCTCTAAACATCAGCCACATCTGTAACCTCTCTGTTTCCCACTGGATCTTTTTCCTGACTTGTAATGTTCCACAGCAGACATGACTGAAGCAGCCAGTAATACCAATATTAAGCAGGACTATTACATTATTATTTATCTGTTTACAACAATAATCTAGTCAGAGAGGCTTAAAGTTTTACCAAAAAGTATCCTACACTTATTTTTCATATCTCATTTAATCATGGATCTTTTTTTGTAGAGCTGCCAACATCAGGATATTAATGTTCTCAAACACAGCCTCACTCCTATTCTTAATTATTGTTTTCACCACAATACTGAGAGCTGCTCTGACGCCTCTGCATCAACAGTTTCTATCAAATCCTCCAAAGAACACATTCATTGAGGCTGAGGTTACACACTCAGGTTGGCACATGTGATCACATGTAGTTATTTTCTATCTGACATTTGACGATGCAAGCATTCCATATGTTTTCATTAGGGACCAAGTATTTCTGGCCACAATACTGATGACAGTCCTTTAATACTGGATATCTGCCAATACTGAGTGTGATCTTATAATTACATAGCAGCTGAAGATACACAATGTTAATTTAATATGTATCTGTCACAGTGAAATAACTGGTGCAACTCTCTGACTTTGGCACAAACAAGCTACTCAATCCAAACACTGAAGGTTCTACTACCAAACTATTAAACTGATCAGCTTAAGTCATTGAGATTGTATGAAATAACACATTTTGCAGGTCCCACATGGTTTCAGTAATATGGGCCCCACATGTGAAGCCCAAGTGGGCTGACTGTATGAGCCACATAAGGGATGTAAGTGGGCTAAGCTGGCATGGGCATAAACAGGGCAAATTGTAAGGACCCTGTATTGTTTCAGAAATATAGGCCCCATATGTGAAGCCTGATCCCACTTAAACCCCACATGGGCAGACATATGGGGCCTACATGGGTCTCACTCAGTTGGGCCCCACCTGAAACCCAGTCAGAACACACTTGAAGCCCATATGGGCAAACACAGGAAGGGTCACCGTGGAAACTGCTGACAAACCCACATGGGACCCATATTTGCAGCCCAAATGTAACCCTCATGGGGCCCACATGGACATGCTGGCTGGGAAGTTACACTTTAACTGGAGAATGTGACTCCTGAAATTAACATAAGACGATGCTCTGGAGAGAAGATGTATTTCTCCCTCATATTTGTTGGAACAACAGAAACATTTTAACAGCAATATTTAATAGTGGATGCTTTTCTCTCACCAGCGATGTTTTGCTGAGTACCTACGCCGGCTTGCAGAGAACACATAAAAAAGACAACAGACAAGTGAGAATGTGCTAGCCGGAGGTTTCTACAGGGTTGGTATTTGCTAATGAGAAAGATAGTTAGAGTCTAGGACAGCAGAATTCAGAGACACTGGTGTCCCCAAATAATTTTTCATTTTAATGTTTACTCCCATATGTGTGAAATGCTGCACTGTTGGCTGTTGCAGCCCAGTCTCTTCAATATGTGTACACATAACATGACTTTACACTTTCAAATTAAGTATAGCACATACACCAGTGTTCAATTCTGTGTGCAGGTGATACGTCAATCCTTCCCTGGGAAGTGATGTCACTTTCTTACAATTTAGAAGGTGATTTTTGGCTAATAGGAGGAGATGGGTTAGGTGGATGGCAGCACTGTTTGAGACATCTTCAAGGCATTTTAATGAGACATTTTTAGCATCAAGTCACGCATTTTTTCTGCATATTACTGTTTTGACCCAAGCTATGACCTTTCCCTCATCAAGTGTTCTTTGTTGCTAAACCTAACCAACATGTTAAATGAGAAGGTTTAAAATGTTAAAAAAGTTCAATTGTCATATGTGACATACGTCAAAGTGTAAAATTGTGTTATTTGTATGTAGATTGAGAGGACAGGTTGGTTATGAAGGAGAGCAGGCTGAGGTGGACTAAACATAGTAAAGAGCATAATGAGTAATGGCTGCTTCTGCTACTTCCTCACCTGTCTATTTTAGAGTGTGTGGGAACTGTCTGTCACACCCCAGGTAGCACAAGACTCTACAGGTAAGAGCAAGACTTTGAGCCCCAGACAGTCGTCTTTGATCAGGTGTGAATCTGCACACCAAGAACTCCCCACTGTGCACTGTGAACTCAGAATAATCTGATTAACACGTCGAAGGGCCCTGTCTAACACCTGGTGCAAAGTGGCGCCAAGTCAGATGCAAGTGTTGTTGATAGTGTAAGACTATATGCAGTTGTCATTTTCCCGTCCAGCGTAAATGCACCAATCTGAGCACCCATAGGTGTGTTCAGGCACATTGATGGTGCATTGCTATCTGGGTTGGTCTGAACTTTACTGATATTTCAAGGAGTTCATTATCAATATAGTAATATGTGGCACAACAGCTTCCACACAGCCACACAAAAACATCCAAATAACTTTTTAGGAGATAAGATTACGATGTGAAAGATTATTATTGTGTACATGGTATGTCATGATGGGTAATCATACTGTTTATCAGAATTAGCTAATCGCAGTAAAGACAAATGAAAGTGTCTAATTATTTTTACCAAATCAACACACAGGTATTTAAACAGACCTGTCAGAACCCTGGACAGCTCCAAACTGCAGCCAGCAGCAGGATCAGTACCTTGGAGAGCGCCACAGCACATAGTCCTGACAACTGTGTGTGATGAATTTTTACATGATTAAAATGAATTAAACAATTTTCTAAGCAATATTCATCAAATATTTTTGAGATCACACTGATCAGATTTTCTTCAACATTTTTCAAATAACAAACGAAAATAAAGTGTGCTCATAAGGATCATGTGTTTTCGCCTCATTCACAAGCAGATCTGTTTCCTCTGCAGAGAAGCGTTTATTGCTACTACCTGTGGTGGTAAATCCAACATTATAATAGTAATCCACCAAGGTACAAGTCTAGCTGGCTCTGATTAGTTTATTGCATGTTATGCCTGAAACAAACCCATGATTAATTAAAAGACTGAGTACAATCATGTTGAACCCTGCACCTGGCATAGCAACCTTTTTTTTCACCGTAAACTAGTAAAAGTGGATTTGGACACACCCTAAATGTGCTTAGATCATTGAAATAGGTTCCTAAGACTTGGTGAGTGCACTCGTGTAAAAATCACATCTAATTTTAAAAATCACAAAGTGAAACTATAATTGAAAGGCGTGCTTTGATAAGAATGTCCCTTCATCTCATGTGTCAGAATGAATTTCTGGTGTCAGGTATGCACATTGTTATTAAAGCATAAAGTAATGAATTATAAGAAAAGCATTGTTAGATTTTTCTTCTTTTATCTCTTTGGGCATCATGTATCAATGTGAAAAATGTTCCTTTCTTTAAAATGTCACAGCATGTAATACTTGATGTAGGTTTGAATGGAATCTGGTCTCACTCATAAAAGCTTTAGGTTTCACTGTGTAACTTCACACCAGGCACCAGGAGATTGGATACAAGTTTGAAGGACCTACTTTCTTTGATATACATCTGCTATGACATCAGTATCAGTATAACTTAACGCTCCTCTTCACATTTCTATTTGTCTCATTTATCTTGTCATTCATGTCATTCTAACTTTCACCATGCAATAGTTTTAATTGCATTCATTTCTAGTGACACCAGGCAGTTTTTTCTCACTCTACAGATTCATAGCACAGTCAGTCTATGTCTTATCTCAGGGTGCCATATATTGTTATTTGAACTTCTCTGAAATCAATTGGTTGGCATGGCAGTGGTACTAGTTGTCTGTGTTTTATCACTGAACATCTAAGATAACATCAAGACAAGACAACAAACAGCAGGTCCAGACTCATAATCCTCTGTTGATAGGATATTCTATGCTTCAGCACTGTCGAAGGTTGTATTCAATATTGTCACTTTTTTTAACCCTGAAGTTCAATAAAAAATGTATAAATATTGTGCATGGTGAACATGTACCACTAAATGTGTTGTATAAGCTACTAGCAGTTCTTATCTGGAATGTATTATGTATGTACAGACAACAATCAGCTGGATTACTTTTGATGCTATAGATGTAATATTGATCATTATGAAGAAAGTGATACAGAGTGATACTTTGAGCATGTGAATGATTTTTTTAACCTTAAAGTCCGTGTAAGTAAGAATAAATGTGTTTTCTGAGTTTGACATACCACAAAGTGTGTTGTTAACCACCCTGCCAAATTTGAATGATTAAAAAAATCGCCAAATATATGAAATTAGGCTTCAAAGTTGTGTAAAAATCAGCCTCTTTCTCTGCTACCAAACGCTGTGGGAGTGTCCGCCAAGTTCACTGAAACCCCCTCCCCCTACCAAGTGTCACCTGTCAATCAAAGTCACCACCTCTACCCGAAACATGGACACTACGTCTGAGAGCTTCATGCCGCTAGCTCAGCGGCTAACTTGGCGGCTAGCTTGGTGGCTAGCTTGTCGGCTAACTCGGGCGGCTAGCTCGGCAGCTAACTCAGCTAACTGGCTATCTGTAGACTGTAGTAGTAGTAGTGTTCACTGAATGTATTTATACCTCTACAGCAGCAGGGGCGGGTTTATGCTAATCACCGCCACATTATTTTTAGACCCGTCCACTAAATCCTGAACACAGAAATCTTGAAACACAGTTTGTGAAGCCTAGCTCCACAATTCAAATCTAAATGGTTGAAATACTTTTTAAACATTTTTTAGAAATACATTTATGACCTTTTTAATGTGTTTAGAAGAAAATGTTTGAATTCACTTTACACGGTCTTTAACAGACACACAGAGAAGCTGCTATCACTGTATATTTGAAGTTGTGATAGTTCCAGCAGGATGAGTATGTCAGTGCATTCTGTTTGACTAAGCCATGGCTAAGGAGGGGAAAGGGTTTCATTATGGATGCAAGAAAGAATGCAAACAAATAAAATAAAATAAAATAAAATAAATGCCAGATGGGATATGCAATCCCCTTTAGTTTGGGGTAGAAAAAAAAGGAAAGGAAAAGAAAGGATCCTTAAAAAGGCAAACAAACATGAACGGGAGAATAAAATATTTATTCCACCCACTATCGTTCTAAATTTTTACAACACATTCAAATTATTCTTACTCGCTATTAATTATTAATTGCGTTATGTTGTGCAGTTACGCTATTTTGTCACTTTAATGACTCCATACATCCCAAAAACACCCCCCTCCCACCTCCACTCATAAATGCATGCTGAACACACTTATGCAAATGTTGGTGCATGCACACACACACACACACACACACACACACACACACATACATACACACACACAGGCATCTTTTATTTATATGGCAGTGTAAACAATAAGCTCCCAAGGATATGATCATACATATACATACAGAAGAACAATGCCTGCTCCTCAACATGGGGACGCATGGTGATAGTATGTCAAGAAAACAAATGGAATTAAGGGCTAAGAAAGAAAAAAAAAGAAAAGAAAAACACCAACACACTCTCACGCTATCAATGCTCCATTCCTACCATGCATTCATTAACTATTCCTTTCAGTTAATTAAAGGTTACTCAGATGGAATAAGGCTTATCTGGAGAGCTGGAGAGTCACTCTGAGCTAACTGCTGTCACAAACACACACATACACAAACACACACACACACACACACACACACACACACACACACACACACACATAACAACTTGCACTCCACACTGTGAAAGCCATTCATCGGGCTTATCTTTCCATGGAAAGACTATCAGATCTGCATCACACACAGAGAATCTTTGTCTTTTTGTCATTCCGTCTGCTATACTTTACACACTCACTCCACACACACACACACACACACATACTGAGGTGAGTCTCGGAGCATGCGAGATAAGATGTGCCTATCATCCAAAAATCACAAGCGCATCACAAACGTATCTGGAGAAGCCATCTCCAGGAGCTGACACATCGCTCCATTGATGTGAGTGAGAGAAGCGGCTGCTACCGAAGGATTAACGTTAAAAACCAAACACTACATGTTTCAAATGTGACAGGAAGCCACCTGTGTTGTGTCTGTCTGAAGGCTTTTTTCTGTGTTCGTCTGCCTGGCGGATGCAACGCTTGTATTCGCTGGGAAAATCCAGCTTTCGACTTATAAAAAAAAAAACTAAAACGAGTATTTGGATGCTTTGTGTGTGTGTGTGTGTGTAGGAGGCAAAGCAACGTCATTGTTTTACCTTGTTCGCTGACAATCACAACAAATTGTTTTCCCTTGTAGAAAAGCCAAGCTGTGCTTTCGTCGTTTGTGTATTTAAAAACTGCATTTTCCCAGTGCCAGAGCCCCCATGCTGAGTTAAATGAAGGCATTTATTCTCCAACCGAATCGGGCCTGGAGATATGCTTTCATTAGTACTGTGATTAGCATAGTGCTTGTTACCGCTGGGCCTGTTAGCGAAACAGAGCTGTCTGTCTGTCTCTACACGTCCCCTCATTACAAACATCAGCTGTAGAATAGAGTTATGCGCGTCACAGATAGGACACATAGGTTAGAGTCGGAAAAACAGTTTAATGGCTGGAGAAAAAGGGGAATGATGGTTGATTTAAATGTGTCTGAGCATATGGACAAATAGGAGAGATTTACTAATGCTGGGTATTTTCATCTCCTGGCAGTTAACAAGAGAGAGACAGACAATAGTTCAAATAGTTCAGTGAAAATGATTCACAGTGGGAGAAAAAAAAAGCTGCTGGGAAACGACAAGAAACAGAAAACAGGTCGTGATGCTACATGAAGCGGTCTAGCTTTAATCTTTAAACCACATAAAAGGCGTTTTTTTAGCAGAATAGCTGAATAAAGTATTAATTCATTGAGTCTACTTTTACTGTTTGTGTCAAATAAGTGTGTACGTTATAGGGGAGAACAGGGCTGGTTTTCACATTCATTAGATGTCAGTCCCTAGAGGGCGCTGTTCTGTTCAAAAGTGTTGGTTAGAGATGTTATACATATGATGATGGTCATTTCTGGAGTAAACTACTTGACATTGAGGTGAGAGGATGTTTAGTGTTTTTCATGTGAAAATGTAAATGTCCAGCTCTTTGGGATTTCTCCTCGAAGCTTTCACACAATGAGTTTAGAAGATGAGATAAGAGATATTCCTTTATTGGTCCCACAGTGGAGACATTTACATTATTGCAGCAGCAACTGGATAGTGAAAAACAGAGTATTAATAGAAAGAATGAAGAACAATGAATAATAAGTAAGTACACAAGCAATAAAAAGGCAATAGCAATATGAAATATAGTATAATATTATAGAACAGAGTAGAATATAATAGAAACTTTATTGTCCATCATATTAGAAAATTGTCTTTGGCTCATCAATACCAAACACACAGCAGACATAAATGACATTAGATCTATAGAATCTATAAATACAAAAAAACATTCCTAAAATACATAGAATACATAACTACATACAAATATTTAAGTATAAAATGTAAGTGCATACCATTACCTTTAAAATGTATGAAGAGAAAGCGATAGTTGACACACATGTGGTTGTTAGCTTTGCTGCTGGCAAAACATCCCAGTCATTGTCTACAGGTTTGGTTTTCATAGATGTAAAGTTCAGAACAGTCAGAGAGGTTAAACTGCACTATATTGTTATATAAAGATAAAAAATGCACTTATAAGAATGATTTTTCCTGTTTATGTTCTCTTGATACAGGAGACTCTAGGCCTCTATTACAGATGAAACAGGAATGTATTCAGTATACGGTTTAATTTAAAGGAAAGTAAAAAGTGTGACTACTAACCCTGTTCTCCCCTAGTCTTCAACATTATTTCTTTAAGATTTCAGATTTGTTTAAGCATCTGACATTGGTTAAAGAAATTCTATTGTATAACTCCTAGTCAGGTTCTGATTTTCATGACATATTTATACTTACTACATTAATACTGGTGGAAATCACTGTCAGTATTACATGATGCAGCCAGCCGTCCAGTCGCTGTGGTTTCTATTGTGTAAATGACAAACGTACATGCCTTTACAATTACAAAACATTACATTAAAAATATATATTTATATTAAAAAATGCTACATTCTTTTAAGAATTTGAAGTGAGACGTTATTTTCTCAGATTGATGAGTGGTAATGTGAGCTGATTTTCACATTGTGGACAGTTACATTACTGAGGAGCATTTTCAAAGTGGAAATATGAATCAGGTTGCTGACTATGTATATACATCAGTAAGTGGCTCGATCACAATTCGTAATTGATTTTATGATGACGCTGGTGTTCATTTGAATCATTGTCAATCAAAATCCAATACAAAAAAATCAAAATCCAATACAAAAACTACCACAATCAAAAGTTAAAAAAAAGACATATCTATCCATATTAGCCTAATAATGACTTATAATAGCTATTGCTTATCTAAGCCTTGTAAAGCTTCAATGCCATTGCTGTACACTAGATATTTCTGTGGCTTGTTGTCTTAAAACTATTAAAACACATAAAGCAGACATACTGTTGCAATTAGGTGACATGTTCTTTCATCAGGAGTGAAGTGTACTACAGCATGAGTATGAAAATTCTTTAATGGATTTAATTGTTCCTTCTTTCCATACTGGCTGTGAAGTGATTTCTTCGTAATGTGACTCCACAGTAATTAATGGAGGAAATCTACATCTGAAGTTTAGCTGAAGCTAAATAGAGACTTGGGTAGTTGCAGTTAGTGAAATCGAGTGAGGCTCTTACACTGTTACATTCTTTGTGGTAGAAAATTGTGCATTGTAATACATTACATACTGTAAAGACATGTGAGTATTGTTTTTAGGACAGACTTGGACAAATGTGGAACTGTATTTTAACAGGCTTCAACCTGTTAAATCAATAGTTCAGGTAAGTGCAAAACTTCAAGCACACATTCTGCAGCCTTTAAAGACATCACATCACATTTATTTGTTTTATGTGACTATGTTGCTGACATGGATTATAAGGTGAAAGTCTCTGCACTGGTCATATCCATGAACATTACTCTACACTGATCTACGTTCAGTCTGGGCCTATCAATCAGGCTCAGTCTAACAATGCTTTCTTTTAATTCAGTGCCTTGAGCAGAAAGGGGTTCTAAATGACGGGGGGGGGGAAACTGTGTGCACTTATTAGGGCCTGAACACTAACAGTATGAAGGTCCTATTGAATCTGAAGGAATTAGTTTTGTAGTTTTTCGTCCTCTTCTTCCAAAACAAACGCTGTGGCTGTGGCAAAATGGCACTATGGCGCCCCCTAGTAAATTAGTAAATTTAGAAAATTGAGCCCCTAGCTCCAGATTGAAGTAGACAAGTGATATATGGTATGCATATGTATCATGTAAAGACACAAACAAGTCTTTTGTACTCTAACTCTAACTCTAACTCCAACTGGAAGTCAGACATTTTGATTTGTAATTTCAATTTTAGCAACATTTTTGCCATTTACGTTTCACCTCGTACTTTAACACACTCCTACAGATTTTTTTAAAAAAAATTTAAGATTTTGTTGGCATAGATGCCTTTATTTAGCATTAGACTGACAGGAAACATGTGAGAGAGAGGGGGTATGACCGGGCCTGCCGCTCCCCATACGCAGAGTACGCAGAGCGTGTAGGGCCTAAAGTACCTGGCGGGGCCCCCAAAATTAAGGTTGCTAAAAAAATGTCATGATAGTTATTATATTATTACATTAAAGACATTATATAAATTAGTTATGAACAGGCCCACCGTTGTTTTTCTTAATTGTGTGCCCTATTACTCAAAACACATGAATGACCTCGTTGGCTGCGTGCTGTGTAAAGGAGGAATTATCTCTGGTCTTCGGATGATTCTTGAACACTTAAACACCTTCTAACCATGGAAACTGGTCCTTAACTTTACAGTTTAGCTTAACTACAGCACATGTGCGTCTTCACCTTCTCCTGTTTACTTCTCACTCTCTGCCACAGCGCAGCAAAAACACAGAATGTCAAAATAAAAAATCTCTGAGCCTCCCCTCAGGCAACGCTACAGGACATTGAGGGTACGCACAAATAGATTACAAAACAGCTTTTACGCTAAAACTGCATTAAATAATAGCTTTTTTTTTAAAGAAGTAATTATTTATTTATTTTTGTCTCAATTTCGTTGTGCTTTGTACAATGACAACAAAGACAATCTATTCTATTCTATTTCTATACAGTTTACAAGGTTTCCAACTGACAGCAGCGTTATGCAATCAGAATAAAATAATAATTGATGATGTCATGCATGGACAGTTAGGTCCCCCCACTGTAAGCAATGAATCATTACAGTCAATGTTAATATACCCTTTGGAGTATCATTAGCACTTCTGTTTGTCTTATTTTCTCACACGAGCTTTGGAAGTATTGACGTGGCCAACCATTGTTTAGCTCTAACTCTAACAACATTATGTGTAATAACCTTTAAATGATTCCTTTGCTGAGCCTGGATTCATTCATTGCTCCACAGAAGAAAAGTCTACGAGGACATTTCATCATCTTCTAGCGAGCAGATGTCCTGGCTCGCTGCATTTAGCCTTGATGTGGCCCGTCTCCTCAAATAAATCGAAGTGAGAATTTCTAAGTAGTTCCCAGGCAATTGAGACAGCAGGCTCGTTTTATTGTCTCAGAAAACTGGCACTACACATTGATTCAGCCCTGCCTGAGATCTAGCCTGATGCTTTTAGATTCCCCTGTGCTTTGTGTGGGGGCTTCTCAGTCTCGCATTTGTCATCTCTCTCACAAATACACACAGCTCTTAGTGCTGTGCTTAGACAGTTAGACACTTTGTAAATATTCCAGGCCCTCACTGGCCTTTTATTAAAGATGCATTGCTCAACTTTTCTCAGTATATTGGAAGTATATTGTTAGTGTTGCCTTCTCTCTCCTCATTTGGTCAAGTCCCCTCCCCAGCACCTGTCATTTATCTTGATGAGCTGTCTTCTCTTTGGATGCTGGAGTAACTGGCAGCTGTAAAGCCACCGTAGGCGTCAAAGAAGCCAACAGCAACACTGAGGTTTAGGTTTCTAATGTATTTCTTCCTTATTTCCTTACGTTTATCCTCTGATGTCGCTGTTTGTTTCCTTAATGTGACTATTAGTCATGCCTTCATTAGCTCAACCAGCTCACTATTGGCCCCACATTTCCACATGTTGATCTATAGATAGATGGATATACCAAATTGGATTTTGCTTGACAATTGCTGTATATGATTTGAGTTTGATGAGAACATTGATGTCACTCTCACATATTGTATGTCTATTCTACTCTATCATCTGGTTATGTAAAGTAGAGACTCAAGCAAGTCTAGTCATTGGTGCACATATACTGGTGGTGGTTGAGGAGTTGTGTGCGTTGTGTAGATGTAGATGCAGAGACTCAGGCAGGATAACGTTGGAAGCGACCTCCGTTTATTCTGATGACAGAAACGACAGCGACAAAATCCTCCAGTCAGTCAATCAAACACACGCAAATCAAATCACACAAAACACATTAGCACACCATACAAACACTTAAGCTAACAAACAAACCAACAGAAAAGATGCATACCTTTCCCATGGAGTACATCGATAAAGGGGAGCGGCAAAGGTGAAACATAACCTATAGGGGGAGACACACGAAAATGAACGTCAGGGTTCAGAGACAAACACTCATACCTTCCACTTAACTGGAGGAGTAGCATATCAGCTACTCTGTTATTATAACATAACTAATTAACAATGAATTCAAAACATATATATTATTACCATACCATTAATCAACTCTGTTACACTTATACACATACAACTACAACTTGTATTTTTCACAGTATGGGTTTCATGCAGATTAAAAAATAGGATGTTTATCATGAGCTTTAGAGGTGCTGATAGGTGGATGCTTATTCAGGTCAACAGTAAAATCACTCCCTAAAGGTCCATTTATGCTCAACGTACGTATGAAAATGTATACGTCCTTTTCAAACGATGTTACCGTCACTGCAAACATACTTCCATGAGTCCTTTAAGTTGGCATGGATGTTAACAAATACATCCACCAGGGGGCAGCACAGAGTCAGAAGTTTATGACAACAACAAACTCAAAAACAAAACATGGCGACTGTGGAGGAGATATTGATAATGTTCCTCTTGCATGAAAGACAAAAACAATATGTTTAAAGTTTCTAACCAACTCACACAACCTTTCCTCAAAAGTTGTTATTTCTTCTTCGTGTTGAGGTGTCTGTTCTGCCTTGGTCCTTGGTTCTGTGACATTTAATGACATCCTGGGAAATCCTGTGTCACTTGAACAGACGTTTACTTAACTTAAAGTTTACAGTTAGCCATAAAGGACAGGACAGAGGCTATTTCTTCAGACTGACCATTTGTTAAAACTAGTCATAAATAATGGGACAGGGGCTGTTTTTCCAGATTGACCATTTGTTTAGAAGGTGGAGTTTTTTAGGAACTATATATAGTGTTGTAATAATTGGAGTAGAGGGAGAGATTCAGATTGGGACCAGGACTCTCTCAAGATTGGATGTTTGACACTATTCTCTTTTGTAATAAAACCTTTCAAATATACAAGTGAGACGTGTCAGCGCTGGTTTGCTTCTTCATCAACACATCAAGAATCTACCTATTAATATAAAACTCAGTGTCTCACTAGAGCTACGTATCGAGTAGTGACAGCAACACTGCCCCCCCCCCCCCCCCCCCCCCCCATGGTTTTTGGTGGTACTGCTCCGTTTGGTCCGAATCCGTAAGCTTTATGGAAACGTGCAGAAATACGGACGAAATGAACGCAGAGCACGGACAGAAGGCTCCGTCCCTATCTGTTTTTAATATTGAGCATAAATGGGCTTTAACCGTGACCAGCTGTTCCTGCGGATTGCCTGGTGTCCTCAGGCCAGATATACAGTACCAGTCAAAAGTTTGGACACACTTTCACATTCAACTGTGTAGGAATGTCCTAATTTGACTAGTACTGTCTTTCCTCCATAATTCTGTGTTTCTACACCAAGGTGTTCTCTTAGTTGTCTGTCCCCAGAAAGCCTCGACAGAGAGGTTTAGATAGGGTTGAGACAACTGACCATTGGTGAGTGTTAAACATAGATTGATTGAATTAAGAGACTAATAAAATGGACAGCTCCAAAAATACTCAAACTCCTTCACAGGGGGCAGCAACTCACTCCAAACCTGTGGATGAAAAAACTACCTTTCTCTGGAAGGAACGCCATGGCCTCAGGTTTGAAGGTGCTGACCCTCATCCATGTGGCTTCGCACTCGACTACAAACCATCCACATTCTCGCTTGAGGTTGTGGTACCATGAAATCAGCACCATTACATCATCAACAAAAAGTAGAGATCCAGTCCTGAGGTCAAAAACTGGATACTCTCAGTCATTTGGCTGTGCCCTGAGATTCCATGAAAATCACAAACAGAATATGTGAAAGAGCCCCCAGCACGCACACACACACACACACACAGAGAGAACCCAGAATCATGGCCATAAGCTTTCTCCATGGCTACAAATCATATGAGGTCTGGATGGGCAAACTACCCCTCCTGTATCCTTGTAAGGGTATGAATATGATTGTGGATGCATATTAAACAAGTTCATGAAGTACTTCATGAATAGGTTAGAGTCATTTTTGAGCGAGTCCTTACACCGATTTAATCATAGTGCCTTTCCAATATCCCCCGAGAAGGATTCAGAGTTAAGCTTCCAGCATGAATCATTCTCACTTTGGCCTTGGAATTTTTTGAACACCAAGTACAAGACTGATCACTAAATGCTACTAATACCTATACAACTCCTGAACCTCTATAGAAACACTGATATACACAAGATGCAGCTCTATTCATACCATATATTGTCAGTTGAAACATACTGTAGTGTATAGCTGGAAAAGAGGAAGAAAGGATGCCAACCTTGAACTGTGGTCATATATACAGTATATAGTTTTCCATCCACTTTCTGCATGTTTATTTTACATTTTTTATTAGATTTCTGCAATGCAATGTGATTTTAATGTCTCTTTGAAAGCACTGTCAATACCATTTGTTGTTTTTTAATTCTGTTCTGTAAATGAATTGATGTGACAATAAACTTTAAACTAAGATTTTTTTCTGTGTAATTTCACAGATGATAGCAGACAGAAGTGTTTTGCTTTGGTTGGGGTGTTGGGTTGCCTGAGGTTGTGACTGACAGAAGGTGGGTCCTAATATAATCACACATACAATGCCAAATGAGAAAATCATGGAAATGAAAGTAATTAAGACACCCACTCTCCAAAAAACACATATTCTCCCCTAAGATAAGACTTAACTTAGTCATTATAGTGCTTAAAGGGGACATATGCACATTTGCAGGTGTATATTTTATTCTAGAGCTCTACTGTACTCAAGTTCTCAAATACATCTGTAAATGTTTAAGCCAGAACCAGATCCAAAATAGTAAGAGTAAACATATTGTAAATGAATCGTTCAGAGCGGGTTGAAGCCCTGGCTATAGGAACATTTCTACATTTCAATCAGGAGAGACCAGTGAAGGAAGTAACAAGAGTTGATCATTATACAGATGATAGTGATGATTAGGTATTGTCAAAAACCTTTGGTGTCTTGTCCTTGGAGTCTGCAGGGAGATTTTGAATAGAGGGGATTGAGCCCCCTCCCATGGAGTCCAGACACTGGTGGTGGTGGCTGATCAGCTGATGAGACTGATCAGCTGAGGAGGTTGATGACACTTATGAATCTGGGGGAGGTTTTAGGTCGCTCAAAACAGTACCAAGAAAGCACTAAAACAGAGAGGGAGAAAAAGACAAGACAGCTGCAATATGATAGGCTGACAATGAAGGTGTGTCACTGTGCTATTGGTTAGATGTGACCAGGTGATGTGAACAGCTGACTTAATTGATGTCCTGGGAATGACCGCAAGGGATCAGAATGAGAAATAAAATTAAAGATGACTGCGTAGTATGTGATTTAGAGTATGTGAGAAGTTCCTGGATGGTTTACTAGATTCTCCAGAAATGCAGAGTATGCATCAAGAGCTGACTACTCACACTCAAATTACCCAAGATGCAACGTAACTTCTGAAAAAAAAAACCCAAAATACAAACGTCACAGATCACCACCTCGGTGGTTTCAAGTGTTTTATTTTATGAAAATGACACAAAGTGCGTTACTCGCTACGGCTAACTCCGAATTCGCAGCAGCAAAACTTTAAACAGGTGTTATTTGGACAAATTAGCGTCACATTGTGGATCTAAAGGGCTACTTTACTTTTAGACATGTTAGATGTTCAGCCTGCTGATTTCAGCTCGGGTAGGAACCAAATGCATTGTGGGTTATCGTGTAGTTTACTATAGTGTAAACGGTCGACTTACTCTCTGGTCGTTTAGTGTGTAATGTGTAGGAGGCAGTGTAGTAAGGCAACGCAAGGCAGTTTTGAGAAACATTAAAACATAGAATTAACCCCCCACTAATAATAAAAACAAAGTAGAGAAAAATAGAAAGAGAGAAATAAAATGCTAGAATAGAGCATTGAATATGAGATTGCAGCATAAAATAACAATTTGCTTTAAAATCATTAAAAGGACATATAGTAGAGTGAAAATGAAAGATTAAAATGTAAAGTGCTTTAAAAGAGCTCAATTATAAGCACAGGAGAAGCATGTCATATAGAAGTATGTAGTATAGAAGTATGTAGTATGCAGTTTTAAACACAGCCTATGTTTAACATTTACAACAATATTTTAATAACAGAATCACACTTTAATCCTAACTAAATGTTACATGTTTGGAGGACTTGAAATGAACCCCACTGACAAAGCTGCATGCATGTTAAAACATTCATAATTAACAATAAAACATTTGAAAATGTAAAACACAAAAAGCTATTTGTCCACTACTTGCATTTCCAGTATTAACAATGACATTTATCACAGAGTCTGGACAATGGCATTGCTCATCAGCTGTTGTGGTGCTACAATGAACTCCTCCAGACCTCTGAGCCTGCCGTCTCTTCTCTTTTACCTCACAGAACAATATGCCTGGAGGAAGCCATGCCACACAGCCCAGTGATATTTTGTCTTATTCCACAAGTAGAAAAAAACGGTGACTGGAGGGCAGGCAAATACATTTCATGAGTCAGTGAATACGAGCAATTACCACTGTCAACAGAGCACACTCACAGGATGAACTCAAGTGGACAAACAATAACCTTTTTCTCTGAGTTTTTGATGAGTGGTGGAGTGAATGCAGGGCCTTTTGCTTTCTAACAATCAATAAAACTAAAAACAGCAACGTGTTTAATAGGTCTATTCTTTGCATATTCTCTTTACTGTGGCTGGATTCTTAAATGTAACAAACAGACAGTATTTGTTTTCTTGATTTTCAATATGCTGATGTGTTTAGAACAAGGCAAAAACAATGGATGGTACAATGGATCAATAAACTGAATCCTCTGTTACAACATATTCTTTAATATCTTATAGCATTGGACGGTACCATAGTCTTGGTATATTTGTCCATACATAACACATTTTTGGCTATAATTATTGACTTTCTAAATCAGACAGCAATAAAAGAAACATCTTTTTGTATAGTTCTGGTTCTTGTTTTTATATTTTTTGGCCACCACTGAGTTATAACAGCATTTTATTCACATTGCTCCATCTGACTCCCTTTCAAAAAGAGTCAATTCCACTCTAAAAATACTAACACAATAATCTTCTGTAACAAGCCGTTATGGTCTTGATCTCTAATTTTGGGCCCTCTAATACTGTAAGTGTGCTAGTGGTCATTTCGAAAATGACTGTTATGTTAATAAGATTTGAGGTTTGACATCTGTGACAGACAGCTGGCTCACCTGCTGCTCTCCCTAGTTCTGGGACTCCGACTGAGTTGGACTTTTGCTTCAATATTTCACTGAGATTAATTACAGTACAATACCTGCCCTCTCAACACAATTTAGCTAAAGTAGCTAAAGTTAGCCAACATGTGCAGCACTTGGAGTTCCCAGTAAGCTAACATTGCTTGGCTTTGAGGTAGTGTGGTGTGTTTCCAAAGCAAGAAAGGCAACACCCTGCACTCCTGATTCGGAAGCTGGCTCCAAATGGAAAAGATGGCATTGGCCACAAGCAGCTAATCTGGGCTTCATCTTTATATACAGCCTATCGAAAATGTGATCATAGGTCATTTATATGCTTATCTAGCGAGGACAGTCACAAGTGGCAGGACTGAAGGGTTGTTAGGACAAGATATCCAAAATAAAACATGTATCATTTCATATTCCAGCTAACAAAAGTTATTGTATACAGAGTATGCCGGTCAAAAGATATAATAAACACCCACACAAAAGTTAATAGAGAATAAGAAGCTCTAAAGAAACTATACCCTTATATGTAAACAATGCATATAGTTTGTCATGAGTCACATCACTATGTAATAATTTACATGTGGATACCAGTGACTTTCTGCTGCATAACATGGTCTCAACAGATGTTTCTATACATCTGTCTCCCTCAGTCATTCTAAGTATTTAAGCAGAAATTGTCATTGTGAGATAATGAAGGAAGCATTTGACTTTGAACTAACATAATTCACCTCTACCCTGAGAATAAATGGTCAACTGTGAGTGGGCTTCATTGGTTTGGGAATGTTCCCTAATGTATGCTCTGAATCAATCACGACCATCTCCCGAAACCCAGCCATCCATCTCCTCTCCATGCTGAAAGCAGACAGCCTTTGGATGTGATTCCACCCTTCGCTGTCATTCAATACCTGAAGAGAGCCACCACAGCCTGAAGGATAAGACGGTGATGATTGTAACCACGGCGATTATGGCATTTTTGTTTGTGGATCAGATGGAGTCAGTGGCATTCTCTGCAACTTACAGTTACTGTGTAGGATACAAAATAAAAAAAAATAAAAAACATATCTGGCACTTGAAGTGAGAATTAACAGGGACAGTTGTAAGTGGAAAAAATATTTAAACAAGTCATGCAGTTCATAAAAAAGAATTGTATCACCCTCACTCTGACAAGAAATGCAGAAGATGTAAAGGAGAAAAAACAGAGGGCTTCTTCCTGTTTCAAGCATTTGTTTTTACATTTGAACTATCATCTGGAACAGGTATAGAGTCAGGAAACAACAACTATTGAATCCCAGACATCAGGCATTTCAACCACTGTTCAGAAAAAAACTTGTTACTGCTGATAGAAAATGTTTGTTTAAATGTTTCCTGAAACAGATTCAGTCTCATGATTCTTTTGGAACAATGTTGATGGTAGGATTCAAACACTAGTATTGCTGCAATATAGCTTCTGACCATTGGTGGCACCACTGAGCTCTCAGTGAGCAATTTCAAAATGTCTTCTATCTGAACACTTGGTGGTTGTCATTACTTGAGCCTACCAATTGTTCTATGCAATGTAGTACATTTCCAAGCCTGACAAGATAGCCATACAGGATACACAGCACAGAAAACAGGGGGGGGGGGGGGGGGGTTCTGTTACCTGTGGACAAAAGCCAGGCCGTTTTCCCCTGTTCCTAATCTTCTTGCTAAACTAAGCTAATCAGCTGCTTAATCTTCTCATTTACCTCTTGGCAAGAAAGTGAGGCTCCCAAATTCTCAAACTACTTCTCTCAAGCAGTACTTGAAACTAAAGTAAATTTTCCCTTTGTCTGTTTTTGGATAAACATTCTAAATGTCATTGAAGATTTTGGTTTTAAGTACACTAAAGCATCACTGTACACACAGATATATTTAAACTATAGAATCATCCAAGAATTTGAATCATGTTGTCCAGCTAATGTTTTGGATCAGATCATATGCAGAAACCAAGGAACTCTCTTTCATAAAAGTAGAAAATCTGCAGTGAAAAAAAGGAGAGAAAAAAAAGGAGATGCTTCTCAGCCCCCGTAGAAACTAAAGGCATTCTGATTTGATCAAGCAAACATTTCCTTTTATCCCATAATTAAAGTGATTCCATTAAATCTAGGAGTCTTTGGCTCCATCGCTAACGATCCTCAGATCCCGTGCCGAGGGATTTTATGAGGCGAACAGGTGAAGGCAGTAATACCAAAAATATTAAATCATTGAAGGAGGGAAAGAAAACAAAGAGGGAACACATTTATTCACAGGATGTGATTCAATTTGCATGCTGATTTCAAAACTGATTACTCCCCTGGCACAAACCACTAAAGAAGCAGTGAACTTTGAAAAATACTTTCCAGCTTAGAGAGTTTGACACATTCCAATAAAGAAGTTCAATTACTGGTCCCAGCAGCACATGAGTATGCAATACACAACCACACATACACTCACACACACACATATAGGAGAAAAGACGTAACAGCGAGCATGCTGCTTGCTTTGCTGTACAGTGAGTGCAACATGGCTCCGGTGTAAATAGAGATGGCAGATGGGAATCAAGTCCAAGCCATGATGTTCACAGCTCGAACCCCAGCATGAGCTCCAACATTACTCAATGGCATATTTTATCAAGTCTGAAAAATGCTTGCAGGTGTGAGGGATATATGATGAAGACAGAATGAGATGAGGGACAGCATCACTTGACATTGAAATAATCAACATTCCTAATATATGATTTTATTACACTTTTATTAAATAGGATGATCCAATGTGACAGGAGACAATAACTGTTTAAGACAAGGGGAAACAATGTAAAATGAGATAATAGTCAGCATTTTGACATCTTTCTATCCCCCCTGAGACTGATATAATATAACATGCCATGATAGGTTTAGACCAGGGGTGCCAAACATGCGGCCCGCGGGCCAGGACCGGCCCACCGAGGAGTCCGATCCGGCCCACTTTCCTTCCTGTCTCTTACTTCCTTCCTTCCATCTTTCCATACACCCTTTCTTCATTCATCTGTCCTTTCTTTCTTTCATTCCTTCCTGTCTTCTCTTCCTACCATGTCTTTCACTCCTTCCTTACTTCGATCTATCCTTCCTCCCTTCCTTCCTTCAATCTTTCGTTTCTTCCTTCCTTCCTTTCTTTCATCTTTCCTTCCTGTCTTCTCTTCCTTCCATCTGTCTTTCACTCCTTCCTTACTTCGATCTGTCCTTCCTCCCTTCCTTCCTTCAATCTTTCGTTTCTTCCTTCCTTCCTTTCTTTCATCTTTCCTTCCTGTCTTCTCTCTTCTTCATTCCATTCGTCCATTTTTCCTTCCTTCCTCCCTTCCTTCAATCCTCCCTTTCTTCCATCCATCTTTTCATCCTGCATTGTCTTCCTTCCTTCCATCTGTCTGTCTTTCCTTCCTTCCTTTCTTCCTTCCTTCCATTTAATGGACCGGCCCATATAAGATCAAATTGGGCTGTATGTGGCCCTTGAATGAAGATGAGTTTGACCCCCCTGGTTCAGGCTATAACAACGTATGGCCCACTGACCTCTATCATCTAATCAGATCAATCACACCAACTGGATGAGTGAATCTGATGATTCCTCTACATCAAATCAGCAGGGAGGCAGGGAGGGTACAGATGTATGGATAGACAGGAAGACTGTTAGTTCATAATGAATGATATGTAAATATGTATGTTTATCAAGGGTGGTATATAACATTGAATATAAATCAGAATAGAGCTGATATTATGTGTTGTTAACAATAATACTGAACATCCCTTCAATTAGTCGCCTCCATCTATTCTGTCGTCCATCCTTCTATGCATAGGCAGAGGTCAGGGTCAGATCCTGTCGCCCTGGAGACCGCAGGGATTCCATGTATCACTCAAGGATACTTCAGTACAGATGTGTGCTGCAATTGAACCTACATGTTCCAGTTGAAGGACATCATTCATATTCAATGCAGCATATATCTTTCAGTGTATCTGTGGATGTATAAACAGTACATCCAGAAGGTTCTGTGAACATTTGCATTACATTTGCATTACATCATCTATTTTTCATCATCATCATCATCATCTCAAGCTAACCTGTTTTAATCAGGATTTAGTTAGTTGTGGCTTCTTATTACACTATTTCTTCAACCACATAATAACATTTAATATGTGACAGGTGTGTCAGATGAAGGTGCAACTTGAAAACAATGAGAACTATATACTAATATTTATTACATCACACAACAACATTTCAGTCTAATTGGACACCACAGTGACGATATATCATCATAACTTTGGTGTCCAGTTGTTCTATAGAATTCCTTTAATTTGAAACAGGAAGCGATTATGACAATGAAACATGATATGGTTTCAAAATTCCAGAAATTGATGGAGTTCCCTGTTAATTTGACAAGGTAAGGATTAGCTAGCCTGAGAGATTCTTAAAACCTTTAACAGTGCTGTTGAAAGTGTTTCCTCCCTCTATGAATGAGGCTACTATTTGATGAATTTTAAAAGGGTAAAGATAGTACTAGTTATTGCTAATATGTCTTTTTGATATTGTGATCAAAAGCTACTTACAGAAACACTGGCACTTAGGTTCAAGTAGGCTATTCATACAATTATACCCCAAGACCAGGCTGGATTTATACAAGGACTGATCTTCAGATAATCTTATACAGTTTTTACATAATATTTGAAGAGTTCAAGATTAGTAGAGGCATGTGCAGATGCTGAGGAAGTCTTTGATGATGTTAACTGGGGTTGTGTGCCGTGTATCAATTCTGATTTGGATTGTAGTTGAATAACACGATCAAAGTAATATACAAGGAACTTAACCTCAGGTCAACTCCATGTCAGGTGTGCAGGTGGCACAAAACAATATCAGCGCTGTTGATCATGATCTTTCATGAAGCTTTACTAGAAACTATTAGATTACATAAAGATCTCAAGTAAGCTGCGTTGGGAGGCTGCAAACACAAACGTGTTGATGATGATGACCCTCCAGATTCATTACCATATTTTACTCAGTTTAGATGATCTGACTGCAAAATAAATTGACAATAATCTGAAGCTGTGACTTTTTCAAAATAAGGCTCTTCTGGATTGCACATTGCACATTTCACTTTTACATATTATCACTGTTGAATCATTATATCTGATGACCACTTTGCCCTGCTAGTGTTTGCAAATCCATTGATAAAATTATTACAATTCCCTAAGGAAAAGTTGGTGTGCCATACATAAGAAACTCAAATCATATTAAAACTAAGTTGTCTTTTTGATGTGACATAACCCCAAAATTAAGATGGAATGAAACATCAGTGTATTATTATATGAAGGGTTTTGTTTCTAAAGATTTGAAACTACAGTTTAACATACAAAATACAGATTTCTGGTGGTTTCTACACTTTAGGGACTGCCTTTCTAATGCTGGTACTTAAGAGGAGAGATCCCCACTGCTCATTGATATCGACTCATAAATTGAACACCTTAATAATCGGCCAAATGATGCAAGTGCAATCTGTTGCAAATTAGCAAATCAGTGTTAGTAATACGGACCTTAAGGTAGCATGGGAAAGGCACTTGCTAATCTCCTATACTGATTAGGTCTGAGAGGTTTTGATTAAGGGTTTAAAAGGTTTTATTGGATTCCAGTACAATTCTACATACTACGTCTGCCATTCCAACCAAGGTGATATGGTGCAAATGTTACAGTTGCCCAAACAAGTTATGTTTTTTGGGACAAAGATCATTTTTTAAAAATTGGCAAAGTTTGGGCTCTGAGGTTACTTATATCCCATCTCCACAGTATGTCTTCTTAATCACTCCATCAAGTACATCATAGAAATTAGCAAGCACAGCGTAAACTGGTCTAAAGTGGACATCGCAACAGCAGAACAAGGTATTCTTAAACATTGGTAAACCTTAAACTGTACAGTATGAGGTCTGGTGATGAGGTGGTTCAGAGCCGTTATAGTATTGCCCTCTACTGATTGTCTTTCATCTTGCGCCATTGCAAGGTGTTATGGATAGCCACTAGTGCCATTGTGGTGCTAAAAAATTGGTCACCTGTACATTTCCCATTAGCACATTGCCAGAACAAGGGAAGTTAAGGGAGTGGAGAAACATTTCAGTTTAAAATATAATTTCTTTCTTTTTTAATTGTGACACTGGAAGCCCAATCAGCACAGTACCTGTTAAGCCTCTGTTACAGCTCCCTTTCTACCACTGGACAGTTAGGTTATGTCTGCAGCAGAAATTAGCCCACTAGTCACTGAACCCAATGTGCCTTCTTATTTCTTCTGATAAGAACTCAAGGTTCTTGGTGTTACATGAACACATTAAGGATTTATATATATTTTAGTGACAATCCACACCCTATGTGAGTCTCAGTTCTTACTGTCTCGATTTTCATTGTTGTTGCTTGGGTGTTTTATAGAGAAACATGTTTTGTCAGTACAACCCTACTCTGTAAATATGCCTTGTTACTTTATATACACATACATCAACTCCAACTTCCATTCAAAGCACATGCTCAAGTGTGAAAAAATGGCTAAATGATGTCAGGTACAGTCAATGCATTTGTCAGTGTGGCCATCTCTTTTCCAGCCTTTGCTTACCTGGTAATTAAAGGCCTTGTCACATCTCAAGATTTCAGGGCACTCTCCTTATCCTTGTATGAGTCATGGATGTTGTTTCTTTTAGATAGCTAGCACCATATCAAACGCTGAGTGTTCGGTTCTTTAAGATTCTCCCCACCGAACGGGGCATCAGGAGAGGACACGTTGTTATAACTCGTTGTGGTTTTTTATTAGCTTTGATTGATTTTCCATAGAGTTGTTTAATCCACAATTAGTAGCCACAAATAGCTGATAGCAGATAGCAGATTGCAGATAGCAGATTGCAGATAGCAGATTGCAGGTTATAAACCTATAGAATAGAAAGGCTATGATATAAACAACAATATTGACAGCCATATACCATAAATTCTGAATGCACAAATATAAATATCCATATAAAGACACACAAATATAAATATAGACCTACTGTATGAATTCATATAAATATATATATCCAGAAACGTCAATAGTCAGTATTATTAAGCAGTATAAATACCATAATATAATTAATGTTTAAATTGAATGACAAGCACAACACATTAAACATTACATTGCAACACACAAGCCACATTGCATCACTAATATTGCACATTAAACTAATAGCCCAAAGTGCTGGCCTAAATGCAAACCAGTGAGTGTAGTTTTAAGTAGTAAAGCTGAGCATAGTAATTCATTATAAGTGTAAAGCGATTGATTACATTACCCATCCTGCATTGCGAGCAGGAAGACAGCCAATTACAAGTAACTACGTCACCCAACCAGCACCGCAAAACAGGAAGTAAACTCATGTGACCGTGAAAGCGCTACAATTCAAACATTAGCCACGGATACCATCAAACCGGCAACGTTAGACATTGGACCGCAGACAATGTTTATCAATGTGACCAAAGTAAGTTATCAAGCATATAAATCGGGCACATACACCGCGACAGCGGCAGCACAAGCAAACAAACTTAAACCGCAGCTCAATGAATGGAAACAGCAGCTTACCGGTGGCGCATCTCTCCTGACGAGACAACATGCCAAAATTAGTGCTCGCTCCCGCTTATAGCCCGTGCCCGCGCTTCAATCAGGTAAGTGAGCAGCGAACCTCCCTCTTGGTTCACCTGTGTGACGTTACCGTTAATCACCTGTGACTCCCACTTACTCACCCGTGACCTAGCGGACGCAACACTGAGGGTTCACTGTCTGGTACAAATTTAATGTGGGAAGGGAGTATTTGCACACATGCTATACACAGGTATACTGATATATAATTAAATAAATACTCTCAATCATGTGAAAGCTCTGGATGGGAGGTTAGTCAGAAGCCATGGAGGAGAGAGAGGTTTTAACACTGCTTTTACCCAAAGGTAAGTGTTGGGGCAAGTCTGAGGTTATCTAACAGGCTGGGAGGAAAATAACTAAAAGAAGCTTGACCAGGTTTTAACTGAATCCATTGAACAACAAGGAAGCCAGTGTCAGATAACCTGAGAGACCTGGTCGGCTCAAAACCTGTGACCAAGCCTGAGTGCGCCCATTTAGTGCTGAAAGAGCAGATGTTTTAGGAATAGTTATTTCTGTAGCTTCTGGTCCACATTTCAAGGATATGTTTGAGTGTTAAACTTTTGGCATCTGTAAGAAAAGTATCCGGACAAAGGCATCATGTGGTCAACTAATGTCAACAAGCTAACATGGAGGTTTAGCCTATTAGCAACATGTGGCTATGCATTGCTTACCGGAGCTCACAACGTGAGATGCGGCTCCTCACGTTCACTTTCACACTGAGTAATTATTTCCTGATAAACAAACATCTCATTACTAGTTGATATGAAGCGATATATCATGGATATATTATATTTATACTGTGTTTTCATACCGGGATGTCTTTAGCTTGTTCGGAGCAAGCTTTTCAGAAAGAGCACGCTAACACAGAGATGAGAGCAGGTGCGCCCCCCTCTGTTCCGGCATGATATTACAGGTATAAATGACATGGGTTTAGTAAGCATATGTTTCATGTGGGCTACAGATACATTTCTTGTCTTTCTATCATGGCAATGTATTCACCTTGGTAACTGGTCTGACAGGGAGAGAAGCATTAACGGAAGAAGCATAATGAGAGACTGGGTTATCTATACCCATTGTTTCCCAACCCCCAAGTAATGGACCAGTTTTGGACCATGAACACTTCCTATCAGCTCATGAGAACACAGTATTATTGTCAAAACAACCTGACCAATAAGTTTAGTAAATAGACTATTTTTTTGCCTTGTGTTCTTAAACAACCTCTGCCAACTCCACAAAAACCAAGATAGGCCTACTGATTTTGAATGAAAGTATGCAAGGTCATTAGTCCATCATCACTGATGTACTATATATATAATATAAAAGAGCAAAAAGCTTAACTGGTTCTTCTGAAGATGGAGGGAAGTTAAAAGGCTTATTGTGTATAATGGTCCAAAATAGACTGACTGATCTAAACAGCTGTATTTACTGATAAATTTCAGTACTTATTCCTCATTGCACAGGAAATATGTGCAATATTTAAAGTTAGAGGAAGTAGGTGTGTAAAGTGTAATGGGTGTTTACAATGGACAGTTTTGGGAATAATTTAACACCCAAAGGGTAAACAAATAGGTTGGCTACCCTTAGGGTTTGTTTACAACCTGCCTGACAGTCTATCTGCTTGTTTTTCTTAACCATTAAGACATCTTGCAAGCCCTGTGCTAATGCTTCTCAAGGGTTCATAAACTTTCAAGCAGCACTGTATACTATGAGTGATGTCGCATAGCTGAGTCTTAGTGTGAGATGTTTGAAAATGCACCGGATGGGACAAAGGGACAGACAGCTGCTGGCTGCCAGAAACTCTGAAGGAGATAGAATGAAAGAATGTTTCTCAGGGGATCAAAGTTCAAGGAGACATAACCTCCTGAAACCTGAGCTTTTGCCTAGATATTTTAGATTAGTAGGACCTGATAAGTGCCAAAACAGGAAGTAATTTTTGAAAAATAAAAAAGTCCTCATATGGGGACAATGGATTTATTTTACAATTTATTCACCAGTGTATAAAACTGTTTATTTTCATACATTTACATATTACCTTTGCATGAGTGACAATTGCATATTTAAACTTGAAACATTATTAAGCTTAAGTTTCAACCATAACATTTGATCAGGTTTTGTACCTGGTCCAATTTTGTCTGAGGATTGGCTGTTGATTGACTTGGCCAAGAAGCCTGCCATCTGGTTTCTACACTGATTGATGTAATGTGCTTTATTTAGCACTAGGTGGCACAAAAAAGTGTGTACGATAACAGGTCAAAATGAAACAAAATGAAGTATAACATCCAGCTAATCCAAAATGTCATGACCCCATATGAGTGCATGAGGGTGCAGGGTTGCAATAGGTTAAGTAACAATACAAAGAGACATTTCAGTTGAAAAACAATACAACAATAGAAGAAATCATTATTAGAGTTAAATCCCTGGGGTAAGTGTGCAAATGAACAGTCTGTTGTTGTTACAGCTGATCAGATAGAAACTGTTCAGCGCTCTGTGGGCGGAAACTGTTTAACAGTCTTGTGGTCTCACTTTGATGCTACGAAACCTCCAGCCTGATGACAGATGATCGAACAGTCTGTGAAGAGGGTGTGAGGGATCTTTCACAATGCTCAGTGCCTTATGCAGGCATTGGCTGCCATGGAGGTACTGGATGGAGGGGTCACCTATGATCTTATGCTACTACTCTCTGCAGGGCTTTGGTGTCACAATCCTCAAAGGTGACCGTTTGGTGATCTTGGTGATGTTAATGAACCTGGTGAGACGGTCCAAGATCTGCACTCCAAGGATCTTAATGTTCTCCACTCTCTCCTGGAGACCTGCTGGACCTGCTCTCTAAGCCAATGATCTGAGACCTATTGTTTATGTCTGATCTTTAAGTCCCACATCAGGCCTCTTCATTTCTAATGAGTTGCACCCTCCCTCTGTCCAGGTACAGTACTACACAGTACATTTCAGTAGTTCCTCCATGACTGTACTAGAGCTCAGATGTTAAGCTGCAGTCTCCATCTATTTGCCTCCTGATTAAAAGCTCTTCTTCTATCAGCCAAGCCAGCCAGACTACTTCATCACATTACATTTAGCCAGGGTGACGGAGTATGTGTGTGTGTGTGTGTGTGTGTGTGGAGCAGTTGATCACATTAGATGTAACCTGCCCAGGCCGCCAGGCTCTGCCTTCATTGATCACAGTCAGACATTGTCGACACTCATTTACTTTCCTGATATCTAACTAACGTCCTTTACTGGCCAAACAACATGCAAGTAGACAGAGACAGAGAGACAGAAGGGCGGAGGAGAGGAGGAAGGAAAGATTGCAGTATGTGTTTGTGTGTGTTTGTGTGTGTGTGTGTGTGTGTGTGTGTGTGTGTGTGTGTGTGCATGTGTGAAAGAGAGATCATTTTCCTCCTAGCCCAAGCTTAAATGATGTGAATCAAATTCAGGGGAGATGAATAGGGTGTCAACATGCAGGTTTCTCCACATAATTCACCTGAGCACTTAGCAGAGGAGACATTGTACACCCTTCTCTCTGTCTGTCGCTGTCTCTGCCATTTTCATTTTGGCTTTACTTCTCTTTGCAAATGCCTGGAAGTCAAAAAAAAAGGTGAAGTTCATTCTGGTTTATTACAACTTTGGGTCTTAGTTTGTTTTATCAGTTAGTTTAGTTATGGAGAGCAGTGTACTCAACAAAGTAATATTTGATATATGGGAGCAATGTGACACTGCAATAACAAAGATGGGTGGACCAAGGTTCTATGATCTCAGCATATAGTCTGGTCAGAACACCCAAAGTAATACAAGAGGAAGTCTTTTTCTCCAGAAGACCATGTTCTCTTATAGAAGAGGAAAACGGAGAAAATGAATGATTGAAAAGGACCATACGCATGAATTCATTAATAATATACACATTTTTAAATCCAGAATGTCAGATTTAAAGACAGGTATATAAATAAGAGCATATATGTTTTATATAATATTTTGCTATGATGAAACATGTGACTTAACATCCACTGAAAAGACGAGAAATGGTCAAATAAAACATCAGATATGTAAGGATACTCCTGAAATGAACACATGAAACAAACAGAAACATCAAACAGTTTTTCCATCATGGTTTCTACACTGTTTTTTCACCATTTGAGGTTTAACTGACATTCTTTCAAGGACCTCGTCTTCTTCTGCGATGCTTTAATGGCCCCCAACTAGAAAAATAATACCAGCAGCTGTTTATCTTGACAAGCCGACTCCAAATAATCTGCAGTTTTCTTGTAGAAACTTGGTCTAAATGTGCACTACATTGGAATGGAAACAGTGTAAGTTGAGGTATAAGCAGAGTAGTTTAGTTGTCAATTAAAGTGTAATCACTGAAAACAGGTGAAATGGAGTGTAATTGCTCGCTGCATCTGAAACTGGAGTTTCAAGTTTAAGCCCTGTGGTGGGTGAGGGGGGATAGTGTGATTGTACTGAAAGTAGTCTCACAGTCGGAGAATAGGAGCTAAAAGGAAGTGAACTGGTCAAATTTACAAATGCTGAAGGGATTCAAAGTGAGAAGCGGCAGACGGACTGTGTATTGGCTCTGAACAGTCCGTATCAGTCAAACCCTGGCAGTGTGAAACGCTGTACTGCTCTAATCCACCTCCTCCACGTCACTCACTACACTGCTTTTGCACATTCTTTAATCTGTATTTGCCTTCTCTTCCTCACATCTCTGTCTCCATCACGCTCAGCCTTATTCACATGTTTATCTCTCCTTCTTTCATATCTCCTGCTGCTTCCCTCTTTCTTCTGACATCGACTTCTCTTTCTCTCTTTCTCTCACTCTCTCTCTCTCTCTCTCACCCCCCCGATCTGTCTCCTCCATCTTAATCCCCTCTCAGCTCCACTGCACTCATCTTTTCTTCCCACTCTGCCCCCTCCCACCCCCCCCCCCCCCCCCCATCTCTCCACCTCCCACTTTTGACTTCCTCCCTTCCTCCTCCTCCTCCTCCTCCTCCTCCTCCTTGTCCTCCTCCTCTCCTAGTCAGAGACAGCTTTATCAGGTGTGGAGTACTGCAGCCATTCACAAAGCACACATCTCTGTCACCTCCAGCCTCTTAATCCACTCAGGGCCAATCACAGTCCACCCTGCCTGAGGAGGGAGTGAAGAATACACACACACACACACACACACACACACACACACACACACACACACACACACATGCACACATGCTTCCATGCATATTTAAAGACACAGTTTTTTTCACATCTGTGCAGAGAAAAATAATGTAGTTAGCCTAGCTCACCTGAAATACTGGTATCAGGAGAAAACTACTAGCCTAGCTCCATTAAATGTTAAGAAAATCTACCTTGCAGTGTTCTGCTGTCTGAGCCTCTTTAAACATCTCATATACTGTAACTCATTTTAATCACGCAGCCTTTTCCGAACTGACCATATTTCTAGTATCTCTCTTAAAATTTGGATTTTCATTAAACAAACACCTCTAACTGCTCCATCTTTGTTTTAAAAAAGTGATATAGCTCCAGGGTGTTTTTGCCCTTTTTCATTTCCGTCATTAAAATAATTATGGCAATGTCACTATATATGTCACCCAGCCATGCTTTATATTGTGTGTTTCAGGATAGTGTTAGGCTATTCAGAAAGCTCAATATTTTGCATGTAAGTACTATTGTCTAGGACCAACAAGTCCTCCAAATTAAACGACCAAATATGGCAGTACAGAATGACATTTTTCTGTGCTTTCCAAAACTGATACACATCACTGTTAAACAATAATGATGTTTTATGATGTGACAATGTTGTGGTTAAGGTGTGGGAGGCACGAAAACCACTTGGATAGGTTTAGGTAAACAGGATGGTTTGAGGTTAGACAGATGTGGTGTGGCTTAAAATCACCACTTTTAAAGGTTAAGCCACCCTTGTCGTCATGGCTACAATCATAACCACGGGGTTAAGGTTAGGGGATGATCGTAGTTCAGTTTTTTAACATTTCTGTCCTGAATGATGGTTGGAAAGAGATGTAAACATCATCTGAACTGCATCACTGCTCCAGGTCATAGTTACTACAGCCACTAGATGGCATATGTCACTAGAACGTAACTATAGGTCGTATATGGGTGACTGATATTATAATTATCATTAATTATGAAATATAGTGTCTTTATGACCAAGGTTTTACACCACAAATATCTATATATGAATGTAGATATACACCAAGAATCAAAAACACACGAACCTCAACTTTATCAATTTAATCACATTGTTTGCTTTGATGATTGTAATTATTCTGTATCAGCAGGAAAGTCATCAATACACTCTGTGATATGATTCTGATTCATTCAGTCTCATTTTTTGGGAAGGAACCCTTGAACCCCAAGTATGAAGCTGGCATGCTTAGAAATGGAATGTAAATAACTCTAATAACAGTCATTTTCATAATGCTCTGTTTCCTAATGTTTGATTTTGACCTAAGTGGCCAGGGAGAAGTCAGCCATTGTATAAAAAAATACAAAAATACAAAATACCCTGCACATGCACATAACTGTTGATCTACAGTCATTGTGTACAGTGGTTGAAGGTGAAATAGGGATGAAAACATGAACACATAGACTGATAATGAATTAAGCATACAAATAATATTAATATCTCCTGAATGGCATGGTCACATTTTAAAAATATACTGACGCTCACCAACTTCCATAGAAACATTTTATTTACTGATGTCAGCCTTCTAAAGCCAACATCAGTCAGACTTTTACTTCCTCAAATCTCTGTTGTCAACTAAAGTGACTTTGAAACAAACACAGGGAAAAAAGGGAAAATGCATCAGTTCCCCCGAATTTTGTCAAATCCAGTCAGTGGTGGGTGTGATGTTGCAGGTGACGGATGAATGAACGAACCAGAAAACAGTGCCTACCACTCCACCCACGCACAACACACACACACACACACACACACACACACACACACACACGGACACGAAACAGTGGAAGAATTTAATCGCTCCAGTAAATCAGTTATTTCAACAACAGCAGCTCAGTCTGAAGAGCTACTGGAGCTTTTGATTGAGTTAGGTATGCTTCAACACACACACACACACACATACGCATACACGCACCAACACACACCGGTGCACCGACAAACACCTGTCCAGGTCATAACACCTGCTTTTGTGTGCCATGCTATTTACAGTAGAGTCAGGCATGGTGCAGTGCTGCAGGCTGACAGGATGGATGAACAACACGGACGCTGTGTTAATTGTTTCACGCTGTGTCGCCTGTCCTTCACATCACAAAGAACCAGCCAGCAAACCCCCCCCTCCCCTCCCACACTGACACACAACACATTGACACACAACACACTCATTTACTGCATTATTGAAACAGCCTTCAGATGAACGTTTATATACGAGTTTCTTTAGATTCCAGCTTCTTAATGATGAACGGTGAAAGGAAGTGTTGGAGGAAGCTGTGGTTCAGGAAGTACAGCAGTTCATTCACTAATCAGAAGATGAGTGGTTTAATAATTCCCAGCTCCTCCAGTCTACATGCTGATGTGTCCTTGTGCAAGATGCTGAACCCCAAAATTGCTCCTGATGGCTTTGCCAAATGTGCATGAATGGGAGAATGTGACTTGTAGTGTACAGTCCATTCAATTTAGCATTTAGTGTGAGTCAGAGAGGTACGTATCAAATTCACAATATGAAACAACATATTTATACTTATGTCACAGGCTGAAAATCACAAACAGGTGTTCAAATCACAAACACCTGAAACTATTTCAACATCATTCATTGATGAATAAAGCTGTGAATATGGTGCACACTGAGTCTATCAGTGTATCCACTGTATAGCACCATCAACAACATTTGACAAAATAGTAAACACAAACGGAGGCTGATGGGAATGTCATTATTTGTTTATTGGGGAGAAAATGTACATTTTGACCCAATGGTGAAAAGTAGAGGTGGGATGAAATTTCGTGGCACGAGATTTTGCGATATTAAAACATGATGATATTTCTCGTCAAGGTGAAAGCTGTCTTGTGAAATAGTATCCAGTTGCAGCATCAGAGGATTTAGATATGGGCATCATGCCAGGAGCAGCACAGGGTTCACACACCACAAAAAAAAGAAAGTTGATCAGTTTTCTATCACTCATTTGCACGTCACGTCTTCTTTTCATCGTGTCACCATGTGGATCATTAACCTTGTTGTTTTAGATTGTGAACTAACAGCTTGTACCTGCTGTAAGTAAAATCAGTCACACTACCAAATTAAAACACAATTTATATGTGTGTTGTTCTATTTGTGTATTTGTGTGATGTAGGGTTTGTGCAATTGACTTTTATTTCAGTTAAATCTATCTATCTATCTATCTATCTATCTATCTATCTATCTATCTATCTATCTATCTATCTATCTATCTATCTATCTATCTGCATACGATAATTCATACTTAGTATGTAAAGTAGAACTGAAGTGACATTCATTACAAGATGATTAGATAAAACATTTCAAAATGCACCTGCATTGTTTTGCATTTTGTGACTCTGGCTCAAATAAAAACTATTTTTCCAGTTATATATTTAGTCATTGAAATATTCAAAAAAATGTGTTAAAATGTCGTCTTGTTCTCCTGAACCCAATATTGTGTATCATCTGGTCTTCTGAGCTGAGTGTATCGTCACACCCCTAGTGAAAAAGGCTCATCAGTTATTACAATCCATCCTGAGTGGAACATGAATGTGTGTGAGAATCCAAACAATAGTTCACATATCTCAGTGTGAACTAAAGCAGTGAACTGACTGATCACTGTGTCCCTGCATGACTAACACATCCCTAGACTGAGAAGAGTAATATACAGTGTATCTAATTATAACCATAATGAACATGATATTACTGTGCAGTACAACACTGTCCAATGAATGAGTTACACATCAGTACATGTGACTTCATGTTTGTTTAATTATCTTTTTTTTTAGGCTCCATGATGACTAAAGTGATTAACTAATATGAAAAATTATTGGCATTCCCCTTTAATAAAGGAATAAATACCATCATACCTGAGATGAGTGACACTGATTGGCTGATAGCTGATTTACAGTATATCAGATATTAGATAGTATTAGATTAGAGTATAATATTACCTGAACCCAGGAATACACACAGATCCTAACACACACACACACACACACACACACACACACACACACACACAGAGAGAGAGAGAGAGATAGAGAATCAATCTTTGGGGTTTCATCATTGTTGAGTTGTTTTGACAGTGTTTTGATATTGATGCATGCATGTGTGTGTGTGTGTGTGTGTGTGTGTGTGTGTGTGTGTGTGTGTGTGAGTGTATGTTCAGCTCCTCCTCCTTCTTCAACACCCGCTGCACGTAAAGCCAGTAGCCCTTCTGTTGAATAATTCTGCACACACACACCTACACACACACACACACACACACACCCACCCGCACACACACACACACACACACACACACAGGATGGCAGAGAGGAGCAGGAGGATTTGCTGTGTTCTCTTCTTTTAGCAGCCGCTCAGGGATAAAAAGCTACAGTTGGATTACAGCAGATAGCCATTCATAGACTGCCATTAGACTCCTGAGAGCAGAGAGGAGTCATTCACAGGGCAAACAGCCTGCTGGGATTTTCATTGTGGAACATGTGGAAATAAGAAATAGAGAGAAAATCAATGTGGAATATAAGATCAGACATTTAACAGGTAGAAAGTACTTCAGTATTCAACAATAAAAGGAGATAAAAAAAGACCCTGGTTCTGTTTTTGTCTTATTTATGTTCCAGCTCCTCACATTGGAAAAATGAAAACAAAATGAACATACACTGAATCATCACTGGACCAAACAGTGAATCGATGGAGACGCCAGCAAATAAACTAAAGCAGATGGTCAAAGTGACAGTGAGAGTGTCTTTGTCTGCAGTCCAAGGAAACTGACGTCACAGTGCTGCTTGACTGACAGCTGATCTCTGCCGAGTGCAGCCAAAAACAACACAAGGAGCACTTAGCAACAAAGAAGGGGTCAAACATATCACTAATAATTAAAAAATAATTACTTTTAACATCTAAAAAGTTCAAAATTCTTAAATTAGATTTAGAGGATGTAGCATTAGAGGGATTTTTAGACACAAACTGAATTAACACTATGACAGCTCTCAGGATAATGACGATATTTATTTACTACACTGATAATATTGAGAATATATTTCATGATCTAAGAACAGGAATGTCCAAACTATTCCATAAAAGCTCATGTGGCTGCAGGTTTTCATTGTTTTTTCATTGTTGACATTGAAGACTGTGTAAAGTGAATTCAAACATTTTCTTTTAAACACATGAAATAGGTCATAAATGTATTTCTGAAAAAAGCATTTCAACCATTTAGATTTGAATTGTGGAGCTAGGCTTTACAAACTGTGTTTCAAGATTTCTGTGTTCAGGATTTAGTGGGCGGGTCTGAAAATAATGCTGCTGTAGAGGTATAAATACATTCAAGCGCACACTACTACTATTATAGTCTACAGTTAGCCAGTTAGCTGAGTTAGCTGCCGAGTTAGCCGCCGGGCTAGCAGCTGAGTTAGCAGCAGAAAGCTCTCAGATGTAGCGTCCATGTTTCTGGTAGAGGTGGTGACTTTGATTGACAGGTTACACTTGGTAGGGGGCGGGGTTTCAGCGAACTCGGCGGCCACGCCCACAGCGTTTGGTAGCAGAGAAAGAGGCTGATTTTTACACAAATTTGAAGCCTAATTTCATATATTTGGCGATTTTTTTAATCATTCAAATTTGGCAGGGTGGTTAACAACACACTTTTCTGTGATATGTCAAACTCAGAACACATATTTATTCTTACGTTACACAGACTTGAAAAATGTAGCACGTCATGATAAGCCCTTAACCAAGAGTCTTATTCACCTAAACCCTAAACCTGACAACACATGTATTCTCCAGTGCTAAAGGTCTGAGTGTGTTATCACCCCCCCCCCCCCCCCCTCCCTCCGCGTCTTTCCAAGGACCGGGTCTACAAAAGCTGGTCCTTCATAGATGGTGAAGGCCAGATCAGAGTGTTGTGGTGGATGAGACAGTCTGCTCTACAGAGGACTTGCAGCTGCGTCACCAGCTGTTCCCGCCCTTACCCTTGCGTCATGAAACGCCGCTCCTGTCGCTTAGCAACCTTGACAGGTGCAATTGACACAACTAGTAAAAATTAATTTAAATTAATTGGACTATTATGGCAGTCCATCCAGCGGATCTAATAAAATTAAAGAGCTGAAGACACCATGTTATTCTACATCTTATGTACTTTTGTATGTTGTAAATAGTTGTAAAAACAGCTGTAAATTAAATAAACAATGCATCCTCTCTCTGCAGCATCATGTCTTCCTTCATGTGTTAAAGAAGCGCTCTCTCTCTCGTTAGCAGATGCAGTACAATCATTGTGCAATTAGAACAGCAGCTCAGCTTCAACACACCCACCTGACTGCGTGTAGACAAAATCTCAACTCAAAGCTCCACTTTTTTTTTTCTCACCTAAAATAACCTCATTGACAGAGGGATGCAGTACATTATGTGCATCAGTCTGTAAAGTAGCAATTATACAAAGTGAACCTGTTATGTTGCTTAATAAAATAAAATAATTATAATTTAATATAGACTGATCTGTTCATTTTCATACATTTATATTTATGTAAATATGGTGATATGTGTGCATATGGAGCCTAGAGGCAGTGCTGCTCTGTTCACTAATAACATGAAGCTTGACTTTACATTCAAACTAATGTAGCAGCTACAACTGTTACTTTTCATCTTTGAGATCAACATTTAGTAATAGAATAGAATAGAATAGAATAGAACAACATGGTGGAAAATTATCTTTGACTCACCAATAACAGACATACAGTAGACAGAAATTTCCATAGAATCCATAAATGTCATAAAATCATTCTTAAAATACATAAAATACATAAGTGCATATCTGTTTTATTCATGAAAAGTGCTATACATATACAGTTTGATTGATTGATTGATTGATTGATTGATTGATTGGCAGTAACCTTTTTAGACATTTTTTGACTATTTTTGTGCAGATTCTGTGGACTCTGGCTGTCTACCTAACTGCTGTGTTTTTGAGATTCCATGGCAACGGAAGAGTGGAGAGGACGCTGATGTTGTCTGTTCACCGCTTCTCCATCTCAGTTTAACAGTCTACAGTAGTACAGTATACTATCATGTCAACTATACCATACTATTGTCATCGCTTACCAGGATGGTCTGAGATACATTCTGGGATAGTTTATACTGTGAAGACTCCATCCAAATGTGAGTAAAGGAAGCTGCATATGAAGGAGCCTTCAGCCTCTGTTACACTGCTGTGATGTGTTCGGTCATGAAAGTAAGCCTACAGTGTGTGAAACCCTCTACTTCACTCTCCTCTCTGTGACATCTGCAGCACAGAAATGTCTCCCTTCCTGAAAAAAACCTATTTCTAGGAAACATTATCCAGGCAACAATTAAAATTCATTGGCAAAGCAAATGATTTTAACATAATGCAGATTCATATTTTCAGTAAAAGGTATCATCATCATCAGTAAGTGTAAACCTGCTCCTGGATGATTGCAAACACCTGATTGGATCATTAGTGAAGTGTATCATGGTGTCACCTCTGTTGACACCAGAGCGCAGTCAAAGTGAATTGTCCCCCCCCCGCCATCCCCCCCCCCTTAGGCTTTAACACAGATCCAGAGCTGAGCGAGTGAGCGGAGCAGAGAGTGAATGACTGTGACCAGCTGCAGCAGCGGGTCTCCTCTGTACAACCGCCTGTCCTCACATTATACAAGGAATCAGCCAAGGGTGACATTACTGTCTCTCTCAATGCATTTCACGGCGGCCGCACACACACACACACACATACACACACGCACACAACAACACACTAACACATATTTATGCACTCACACGGCCTCATATACAAATGCACAGGAGCTAGCATCCATAATGCTGCAGACACACATGTACACACACACACACACATAGTGGAATACAGCAATATGCTAAAGTGTGTAGCATGTGGTTGAAGAGGCTACAAGGCTGTACTGCATCAATAAATGATGCGGGCTGCTTTAGTCGATGCATCGCTAAAAGATGTTCTGGGAGGATGAGCATGAAACATAAAACATGGCAAAACAGAGATACCCATGAATATTTTGGAAGGCTTTGAATATGAATATAGCCAGAGTGTGTGTTACCCTGACATCTCCCCCCTAACACACACACACACACACACACACACACACACTGCTACCACTAGAATACCAAACACATGAACATGCACCCATTCACACACACACAAACGCACACACACACACACACACACAGCTGTCTCTCCTCTGAGTCTCTCTCTGCATATTGAGTGCGCACGTTCAGCTTTCTTTATCGACTCACGTCATTGATCTGTACCGCGCGTGTGTGTGTGTGTGTGTGTGTGTATGTGTGTCACTGCTGCATGATATAGTGGGACAGTGTAAACAGTTTGCTTCCTTCTCTGCTCTGTTAAAGTCTGACGGTATTATTTGAGCGGCGGCGAACTTATAATCAGCAGCTGGATCATTGACTGTGTTTACATGCACACAAGAGAACATGACTGTGAGAAAACAGGCATTCTATGATATGATTTTAAAAAAGAATGCTCCACTGAAAACCAAAGAAATCATAAAGTGTGTTAGTAAAGTGTTATTCAAACATGACACTTCAGCACAGCCTGAATGCTGCTTGTTATTCTCCAGGTCTGTGGAACTATAGTTTTCACTACTGATTTATCTGCCAATTATTTTATCAATTCATTCTTCAATCATTTGGAATATAAGGTGGGAATACAGTGGAAATACATATTTTGCGATGTTGATAAAAGCCCTAGCTGATGTCATCAGATACTTAAAAAGAGTTATTATTTTATGACATGAGACAAAAATAAAAATATCCTCAAATCTGAAAAGCTGGAACTGGGGAATAGTTGTAATTTTTTATTTTTGCTTGAAAAAAATGTCTGAAACAATCAATGGATCATCACAATTGTTGCAGGTTATTTATTTGACATTTGATCAATGAGTTTTAGGTTATTTGATTTATATTAGTGTCTATTTGTATTTATTCTGTATACTGCTGGACCTAGGTAACAGATTCTGTTTCTTCATGTTACTTCATGTTGTTTCAAATCACCATACTTCAAAATAAATGGAATTCATTGAAATCCTATTAAAGATGGTTTGTCCACCTGCTGTCTTCAGTTCGTTTTGTAGACAGTAACATGAGTTGGATGCTTCAGTAGGTTTGATTACTTAGATTAGATGTGAATTTGGGGTAAATCATTACTCCAAACATTGGGTTGAGATCTGGTGAATGTGAAGACCACAGCTTATGATTCATATCATTCATTGAGCCCTTGTGACCTGTATGGATGCATCTGCATTTGTTAAGAGTCTCAGCTCATTCAGTCAGGATGTTCCTCTAAGTTTTCAGCTGTATGTGTCTTTTAAATGTGAAATATTCAGTGTTCAATTTGTTCAGTATTTCTAGTATTCAAAACTCTCTTCGGAATACAGATAAATGCCATGACCGGATCCATATGGGCAATCTGGGAAAGTGTCTATTGTGCCCATAAGCAGAAAGGGGCCACAATGAGAGAGAGAGAGAAAACAAAAAAGTGCACTTGTTTGACCCATTCTTTTGATATTGACAGATATTGTCACTTTCTGAAACAAAGCCAACACTGTACTGTATGTCCAAAATGAAATATGGAGTTACAATATTTCCACCCAACATCAGTGTTTTCCAATTAGAATAATCAAATTGGTTCCAGGAAAATAAATGTAATGATAGACTGTTTCATTTGTCAATCTGATAGCTGGGCAAGTGAGTGTGTGGGTAAAATGATCAACTAGTGAAATGAATATGAGTTTCAGTGCCTAGGGGCAACATGGGGTACTAATCCAACCTCAGTCAAGGTGTCTTTATTTATACCCATAGGTAGATTTGTCTACATTACACATAGACAGTAAAAAGACAGGACACATACAGAGGACAATTTAAAAACAGCACAAACAAAGACATGGGCAAGTACTCAAAAGATTCACGGATCAGAGTTCAGAGCAGAATAAAAAGACCATTAAAATGCCAATATAAAAACCTGTTAAGAACTTGATGTAAGGGACCAACAGTAATTTAAGATTAAGTTGGGCCCTAAAACATAGGAATAAATAACGAGGTAGACTTGTGCACTAAGCTGTCCCTGTAGTGTGTGGTCTTAGTCCCTTAGCCTTGTACACTATAGATGAATAAACTACTTCCATGTCTGGAGTTTCTGCTAACAGTAACATCCAGAGTTTATAAAGGTGTCAGTATACTCTGTCAGAACTGCTTGATGAGTTAATAACCACCGTAATGACAATAAGTGTCTGGTTATATAATGCCCATACTGTAAACTGTCTTAATTTGATTGACTGTTGTTAGTCAGCTGAATGAATGAAACAGCTACTTAACATTTAGTTAAGTTATTGAACTACAAGGAACAATAGGAGACAACCCCTAAAACTTAAAAGAGTGGGAGTGTTAAACAAAGTCATCTTTTATTTAAAGTCTGAGAGAAACTTTGATAGTGGAGCCAACACGAGGTGGGAGGCGTACTGTAAAGGTCTTCAAGAGTCATCAGGAGCTAGTTACCTTAGAAACAGCAGAGCCAGGAAAGTATCATTGCATTACATGTAATGACTCTGAGGGGCTGAAAATAACATGCATCTGATGAAAAAACAATGTCATATTTTTAGAGTTTGAATAACTTATTTTTTTTCTTTTTTCTCTAGCACACGAGTCGAACTGAGGTTAGGAAAGAAATTTCCGAGCAAAAGTTGCCACAAGCAACCGAGAAGTTTGTTTTTCAGTCACGATTCATTGTCACATTATTACAAAGTTAAAGTTAGTTGAAGAGTTAAGTAATTATTTTTTAAGACCATGAGTCAAAAGAAAAGTAGGGCTGATTTTATACAATATCATGCAAGAAGGTTTGAGGAAAACAGAGAAGTCATATTATTTGATGTGAAAGCCACATTTAAGAGCATACACCTGCAAGTAGCTGCTAAAAATGTGCAGCCTATTTTCAATACTAAAATATTGTAAATGGTTTTGTTCTGTAGTTAGCAATCCATTGTGGGCTGGTCCATTTGAAGCAACAGCACCAAGGCTCTAAACAGTATGTTAATGTTTTAAATTACAGTGCACTCCAGTGCTTTTTGGAAAATGGGTGTTGCACAGAGAGAATAGACTAGTGTTGAGCAGAGATGCAGTGACTGTCTGTCTCTCTGTAGAGTAGTCAATGCAAAATGGTGACGATGCTCGGCAAACAGACGTGATAGGGGAACAAAGAAACATAATGAAACAGTTTAGGCATGAGTAACAGAAGTGTACAGTGTAGGGCCTGTATACTTACTTAAGTATACTTAAAGTCTGTGTAAAGTGAGAATAAATATGTGTTCTGAGTTTGACATACCACAGGAAAGTGTGTTGTTAACCACCCTACCAAATATGAATGATTAAAAACATCGCCAAATATATGAAATTGGGCTTCAAAGCCTCTTTCTCTGCTCCCAAACGCTGTGGGCGTGGCCGCCGGGTTCCGCCCCCTGGCCCACCCTCTACCAAGTGTCACCTGTCAATCAAAGTCACCACCTCTACCAGAAACATGGATGCTATGCCTGAGAGCTTTCTGCTGCAAACTCAGCTGCTAGCTCAGTGGTTAGCTCGGTGGCTCACTCGGTGGCTAGCTAACTCAGCTAACTGGCTAACTGTAGATTGTAGTAGTAGTAGTGTCCATCAACACAAGTTAGACTTAAAATATGCAATATGGAAATTTTCTCCCTACAATATTTGTAATTGACAGGACATCAGATTAGCCCAAAGGCTGAAAGGAAGCTGATTTGTTCTCCTCAATATTCAAAGTAACTGGATGTGTATCATTCATAGAACACCTGCTGCATTTCATTTGTGTTCATATTCAGCAACAGTGAAAAACAGCTGTGAGCATGGTGTCAAAGCTTTGGATCTGTCCTGTAGGTCCTGTGGGCTGCCACTGATTCAGCTTTAATGGGCATTTGTTTTCAGAATAATGGACTGTTGGACTAGTTTTGAACTATTGGGTTTTTGGAATAATGGGCCTTTGGACCAATGGGCAGTCCCCATTTATACCGAGCGTCTTGTTGATATATTTTAGCCTAATTAACATCAAATCATAATATTTTTGATGCATTTGTTTAGTGCCAACACTCATTTTGAATGTGAATGAAATTGGCTGACTGGAATTGTGTAATAATTGTGTAGCCTACTTTATTTGTCTCTGCATTGGCAGCAAAAATGTTCATAACTGTGCCACAAGATTGGCTTACGTAATTCACATAACAATTCATAATAGTACATCTAACTTAACTTTTAAATGTGTTTTGCTACTTTGCAGTCAGACATCTCAAAACTTTTAGGTGTCACACTTACAGACATAAAGAGAAATGCGTGGTTAGATTGTGCGGTGTAGTTGAACTAACATGTCATGTTGAATTCTGTAGTGTGAAGTCTGACAACTTGAAGACTGTTTACTTTTATTTGAAAAATGAAAATACATATCAGAGTGGGGAAGACACTTGCTTGTCCTTATAGACACTGTGACAAGAGCTTGATAGTTTTATCCACATTCACTTCACACATGAATAGTAAAACGTAAAAATGGTGTTGAGAAAAATCTATTCATTTGTGACATGGCATCTCCCATGAGACTAGAAGAACAGCCTGATATAGATTGATCCTAAAAGCGATGCAGGTGATGAGCAGAGGTCTACACAGAAAATACTGATAAACCCCTGCTCTTGAAAAGCAAAGTTGTTGCTTCCATTTCCAGTCAGACAATTATTGAAGACCTGTTGTAGAAAAGTTGGTCACACCTGGAATTTCGGAAGCTGAAACAAACAATGTGATCAATGTCCTGAAAAGTGAGGATCTCTTTAAAGCCTGAAAAACTGACCAGAAAAAAAGAAAAGCTTCAATAATGTTGAGCCAGTAAAGATCTCTCTAGGTCAGAATGGGGCAGACAGGTTTTGGTTTTGTTCCATCTGTTCCTATGAAACAAATGATTGAATCTATCATTCAAGTACTGGTTCTAAGGATATTCTTTAGGATGTGTGGGATGGCAGAAATATAGCAGTGAATGTGTTCTGCAGGACTTACAACTCATCATTGAGCTTGATCCTATACCAGAATGAGTTTGAAGTGAAAAACTCACTGGCAACCTGGGAAGAATACTTGTAGTATTTCTCACTCTTGCAGATTTAATGCCACACAGTAGATCGAACACTAGTCACATACAACTTGTTCTTCTTTGTAGACAACAGGACTTTAAATATTGAGGCCAACTGGGTTACATGCTCCCTGGACCTTGAGCTCAATGGAATTATTCTCATAGAAAGGTGTGCATGATAACTTTGTGGGCCATTGCAGGGAATAATCTAGGCTCACATAACATAGGAGGCTTCATTGTGTTGAGTTCACACAGATATTTTGCAGATATTGTGAGGCACTCAATGCAGCCATACAATGATCAAGTTCAGAGCACTGAAGGACAATGACAGGTCTGCATCTAGTGGAGGTGTTCAATTGATTCTGTGTTTTGTTCCATGTATGTCAGCCAGGGTTACCTCAATGTCTTGGCCATGATCTTTTTGAAGGTATTGTATCAGCTTTAAGAGAAGAGCACACATTACTCCAATCCTTGCTGCCCTACACTGGTTAGCTGTGAGTTTTATAATTGATTTTAAGATTTTACAGTTGTTTTTTAAACCATTAAATGGTCAGGCTCCTGTCTATATTCGTGTTTTGCTAACTCTTTGTGAGCTTGACCGCTGCCTGAGATCCTCCAGCAGAATGGTTCCTAAATTTCAACATGTCACTAGAGGGGGCCGGGGCCCTTGCTGTTTCGGGGCCCTTCAGCTGTGGAACTCCCTGCCTGGAGATCTCAGGCAGGAAAACAGTGTCATCTTTTAAATCTCTCCTCAAGACTCATTGTTATCATATGGCTTTTTATTAAATCTAGCATTGTGTTAACCATCTTGTTAAGTATTTCAGTAAAGAATCAAACGACAAACCTTGTGAGGTGGAAAACTTCGGGAACAGATTGTTGACCGTCTTTATTAGGGATAAAATATGGCAGTTGGTTTTACAACTTAGCTTTACAACTCATTTGTGCACCATCCATTTCAACCGACTAGATATCCTTTCTTAGGATTCTGATTGATTGCATTGCCGGAAGCAAGCCATTGATGATCACCCATTTCAGCCTAAACATCAGTATGTGAGTCATTATCCAGAGCTCATTGTCCAGTTTGGGCCACTTATTTGTCTATAGGCATTAAGATTTGAGTGAAAACAAATATTTTAAAGAGTGTTTGAGGAAATTGCGTAACTTTAACAATCCATGTTCTACTCTTGCAGATAGACTTCTGTAGGCCTTTCTGAGTGCTGGGAACAGTTTTTCTCAGGCGACTACAATAATGACTTCAGAGAGGCAGTTGCACATCATAATCTTGAGTCAGTAAACACTTTGTTAGTCCATGAAGTGACTGTGAAGGGTACAAAATACAAAAACATGTTCATTGTGATCGATGATGATGATGGAAAAAATTCAAAGTGGTTCTCATTCATAAGGCTTCAGCAGTATATTTTATTGCCATGCATCTTCCTGACATGGGTGTCTATAGCCTTACATTGATGCAGAAAAGTTACTGTTGTGTTAATCAGGAGAATCTGCTAGATTACTACCCTTTGCCTGAGTACACTGTCTATGGCACACAAAGGATAATTCTTCACCATGTATTCCCTTCATTCCAGAATAATAGATAACAACATATTTCAAGCCACAACACACACACAAACATATAAACATGAACCATTCACATGAGAAAAAAACATGCATACAGTAATTCTGCTTGTAGAGACTCTTGTCACATTTGCCACCAAGCAGCTCATACATACATACAACCATAAGGACAGTACAATCAAGTAAATACATGAATACAACACATTAGAAACATGCTCTACAGCATTTGATCAGAAAAACAACTAAAAGCGTTCATTAAAAAATCGGACTGCTGCTGGAACAAAAGATCTTCTAAAACGTTCAGTAGAACACTGAGGCATCACAAGTCGCCCACTAAAGGAGCTTTTTAGGTTGTTAAAGACACTGTGTAAAGGATGGCCTTCAAGGATTAAGACTGTTTTTAATTTGGACCTCGTTCTTGTTTTCTAATAAGCTTGACATGTGAACTGGCTCTAATGTTTGGTAATAAACTGGCAATTTACACAAGATTATCTATCTGAAGGCAAAAACTAGAAAAAAGATCCACACACTGTATTAAAAGCTCCCAGCAACTTTAATTACAAAAGCAACGTTTCAATCTCACAGATATTCATCAGGCACAACATTTGACAGCATTTGGCAATGCCTGACCAAGGTTAAAGATTAAAGATGCTGGGAGCTTTTAATACAGTGTGTAGATCCTTTTTCTGTTTTTTGCCTTCGGTTTGATTTTTGACCCGGGCACCTGTGAACGTTTTTGGATGTGGTACACTAAACCCTTTTGACTTTGTTATCCATCTGAACATCTGTCATTCTGCAAGAAAGCAAATAAAGATGTTCCACAAAATGTTGAACTATTCCTTTACATATAAACTGGGGCACCGGAAAGGGGGGGGGTAAAGGACACGGATTCTAGGGGCCCATGATTGAGGGGGGCCCAGAGAGGCCCCTAATGATGATGAAATTATAATACAGAAAAAATAATGACACTAAGTTATTAACTAACATATAATCACACATGTTTTATTTTCAATGTCCTGGTAACGATAACTTTATTTGTTTTGGAAACATCAACGCCTGCAGGCCCCCCCCCCCCCCCCGTAATTATGTAAAATGGTTCAGTCCGACTGAATCAGCCACACAGCCACAGCGGGCAAGGAGGAGGAGACGGCAGTATGCCTCAAAAATCAGGCAGCCAAAAAAGAAAAGAAAAGAAATTAAGAGAGGAGAAGGAGTTGAAGGGTCGACAATATGTCCCCCAGTATTTAAAAAAAAAGGTGGGTTTGTTAGTTGTGGCGGAAAGTTATGGAATATTAACTTTGTCCCTGTCTGTGGTCTATAAGCTAGCTCACTTTTCTCACCATGTTAGCTCAAGAAAACTCTGGATTTTTACATTTTACTGCTATATTAGTTAAATAATCAACCCAGTCAAACATTTATCAAACTGTTCTTATTCAATAATAGTTGATCTCCCCTCTGTCAAAATGACGCCTCATTCTGAACAGAGTCAAGTGCACCAGCAGCTGTCTGTCAGCCCCCAGCTTCCCCTGCCCCTGAACCAGCCCCAGTGCCCCCACATGAGGAAGGAGGTGAGCAGCTGTGTGTGTTGAAATAATAACAACAATAATAATAATAATAATAATACATTTTACTACAGTCTCAAAACAATACAAAGGTGAATCTGTTATGGGAAAGATTAATTAAAATGAATGAAATAAAAGTCATTTTGAACAATTTTAATGGTTTAAAAAGCATAAACCCTTTTTAAAAATTAAATAGAAGACGTGCAGTAAGAACAGAGGAGAACATCTGTGGTGTGTGCAGCAGACTGGGGTGACTGCTCTCAGTCCAATCAGAGAAGTTTATATGTTGGTGACTATGCTATTAATAGTTATATACAGGATAGTATAATAGTTATATTACAGGAAATACTATATAATTAATGTATGTATGTTGTTCTTCTTTCACAAATATGGTAATGATAGTCAAAAATACCATTAAAATGCATAATTGTATGTGAAATAGCATCAAAAAATTTCACCACTGTGTTGGGGGGCCCTGTAAAGATTCTTTTCATGGGGCCCAAAATCCCTAGCGGCGCCCCTGCATATAAGAAATCAAACAGATATTGCAATTGCATGGTTCAGAACAGTGATAAGTATTGTAAGAGATGGGCAGGTTTTACAACTATATGATTTTAGCTTGGATTCCTTTAGGACTGATATTAAGGTAAAATGTTCCAGGCAGAAATCTGCATTGGTTTTAAAGTTCCTTTTGAAATGACACAGTGTATTCTGCTGACTTCATTATTTGTCTGAAAAGCACTCTGAGATGAGGACTCTGTACTAGCTATTATGTTTCCAAAGAAGCCGGAGGGCTGAGGTAGTCTCCAGTGCATTGTGACACCTCTGAGGGCAGAGCCTGAGGGAAAGAAGGTGTTAACTGTACTGAAAGCTGAGAGGAAGGGAAAGGGAAGGAGGAGGAAGAAATACTTTCCCTGTCCTTTAACTGTCACTTCAGAGATTTTTTACTATACATCGGGTACTGCAAACTTATTTCCCACCTTTCATATTTAGCAGTTTATAGTTCAGTCTTAAGAATTTAGTTGGAATTAAAAAAACTCATCACTCTGGCTTCCTGTGTGTCAAAGAATTAATTTCAAAATACTGAAATCAAGACTGATATCTGATCTGCTATGTTACAAAAGCATTGAAACCTCTTAGGTGTATCTACACACTTCTCACAGTATGTATTCCACTGTTAAAAATGTTTAACACCAGTTTCATTTTTATTTTTATCTCCTTTTTTTTAACTGTTTACAATAACTTCTGGGTAGAATCCCAAATTGAAAATAAATCACAGTAAGTTGTTTACCAGTTGGAGGTGTGCTGGTTGTCTGCAGTTCTTCATCAAGCATCCACATATGTCCATATGTTTATTTTTATGGGTATTTTGAACTCCTAATGAAGCTAATTCAGTGGGGAACACGATTCACTTCCAGTAAATTCTTCACAATAAAAGTCCACTGTAAAGATTATCAGGGTTCCAATGTATAAGAACAATGTTGACGGGACATTTTGAGCCTCTGTAATGTCAAAACATGTACTGATAGGGCCACACATACAAAATGTAGAAAACCTGTTTTCATGGATTTGATCACTGTCATTGATTTATTGATTGTAATTGGTTATATGCTGTGTTTTCTCAACCCTTCAGTCATGGACGTATAGCTGTAAAATATTGACTGGGTTTGTTTTACTGGAGAAAAGACAGAAAATTATATGACTATGAACCAAAATCTCAAGTCATTAGGAGCACCATTGTGATTTCTGATGATGCCTTAATAGATTGCACTTTAGTAAAGAATAGGTTCTGCTGATGTTACAGTGTGTGTTCATGATGTGTGTCTGTTCTGGTTTGACAGAATTATGATTTTGACATTTAGGGGTACGATTCTTTATGTACATTGCGACCCTCTGACACTAAGACTTAACCAAACTAATTGTATTAAGATCCGATGCCACATCATCTCTGGGCTCTTCCTCTTTCTTCCACAGCTGAAAAATGGTCTGCCACTCTCTCGACCCTGAGAACCCGATCAAATCATGCAAGTCAAGAGGCTCAGATCTCCGGGTTCACTTCAAGAACACCCATGAGATGGCCCAGACCATCAAAGGCATGCACATTATGCAAAGCCAACAAGTACAAGCACCAGTGTGTCCGTTACATCGCTACAAAGGTGGCATCGGATCGCCGGTCCAAGAAGAATGCCTGTTTGAAGGGTCTGGACGTGGACTCATCCAGGTGAACAAGGTGCCCAAGATGAGGAGACGTACCTACCACGCCCACGGACACATCAACCCCTACATGAGCTCCCCCTGCCACATCCAGATGATCCTCGATGAGATGCAGATCCTCCCCAAACTGTAGGAGGAGGTGGGCATCCTCCTACAGTAGGTTTACATTTTATACAATGATTCAAGTGGGTATTTTACTTTGTCAGTTAAAGTAATTTCACCATAACACTCTCACACATTCATTTCACGTGACTGTGTATCATGGTGGCTTTGAGTTACAGTTTGGAAATGACTAAATGTAGCATGGAACATGTACTTAGTTTCCTGTGACTGTGGAGAAGTTAAGCTGACTTTTCAGTTCATTTTTTCATGACAGAAGAGCAGCTTCCATCTAACTAAAGCACATCTCAGCTGAGTGAGCTGTGTCTGCATTTCCATACACTCTGCTTCTGATCTGTATGCTGCTGTGAGCTGCAGCCACTGGGAAAGCACCTCTCAGTCTCACAGAACTGAACTAAAGTCATCCTCCTCTACAGCTTACTACCCTCTGTCCCTACCTCACACTGGCTCTTTCACACACACACACACACACACACACACACACACACACACACACACACAACACACACACACACACACTTGTCACATTGTACAGTTGAGTTGAGGGGTGTGTGTGGAGTTCTGGAGGCTGTAGTCTTGCTGTGAATCACAGAACAAAGAGAGAAGGGAGCAGAATGTAAATCAATTCACTTACAAACTCAGTTCAGTAAGCTCTGTAAACACTGCATATGTATAAGGAAATACTGGATAGTACATGTTAACCTCAGAGAACATGTTTTCACCCAAAAATGAGGTATAATTTCATTTCAGTGGGACCTATTGACCATCATTTCCAAAAATCTATGTAAAACTTGTGGTAATAAGCTGGAATGAAGTTGGCTAAAAAGGTCTAACACAGAATTGGGTGATAATTTATACTTTCTGCTTAAACAGACAAACCAGACTGGGTCATTTTTGACCAGGGAATACAACAGTTGCGTGGTTGATGGGAATACAACAGGATGGTTAAGTTCTTCACAGGCCTAAACTATTCAAACCTGACCCGGCCAGTACCTGCTTCTTCAAAGTCCAAAGGAGATCATATTTAGTCATTCACTTTTGCAGTGAATCAAATGCCAACATGATGTTTGAATGCGTTGTTCATAGTTTTTTCACTATTAAAATGAAGAAAATGGGTCAATGAGGATATGATTAATGACTGCCTATACTGTAAATAAGTTGTACACTATTTGTCAATGAAACCAATAACCACTGGATTGACTGCATTCTGGCTAAGATATAAATCAATCAATCAATAAATCAAACTTTATCTATATAGCAGCTTTCATACAGGCTAGTGTAGTTCAGTTCAGTTGATTGACAAGCTGATAATAAGACAGAACAAGTGATAACATAAAGAAAAGGAATTTAAAAAAAGAACAAATTAAAATCATTTTTAAAGTGGATATTTGTTTATTTGCTCATTATTTAGGGTCTCACAGACCTTATGCTGTATGTGTAAATAATAACACCAATACATGCAGAACAACCTATTTTTATTTTAAAATATATTTTTTCTATTCTTCTAACATCCTTAAATCAGATATGTAGAAAAGCATTAAAGGTGGTATAACTCTGCTTTGTGACAACCTGAGCCAGCTCGTCTGAGGAATGTGACAATATACAGAAATGACCATGAAGTGTTGCCATTGCACCAAATAAGGAGGAAAAGGTTTTGTCAATATTAATCACAGATATAGAGCGGGCCCCATTTATTGCTACTCTTCCTTTTTAAAAACACTGGCAGTGCTTATTTACTGACCTTCATCTTCCTCTTTCACCACAAACACAACACTAAATAGTAAACTACAATATGATCTTTTATACACTCACATACTGACCGTGGTAGAGCTGCAAGGAGCTGGCCTGCCCAACAGCAACACCTCAGGGTTCAGTACCTCACTCAAGGAACTGGGGTCGGGTTGCCCACCAAGCCCACAGTTGGTGAGCAACTCGCTACCTGCTGAGCCACAGTTGGAGAATTGTACTTGAGTACACTTTCTTCTGTGGTACAGTATGTGAAGCCTCAAACATGTATGCTGCACTTTTCATTTTAACTTTAAGCCCAGACTTCTCTTCTGTTTCCAGGGGAACACTCTCCCACCAGGTGCCATAAGAAACATGTTCCACTTCAGAGCACTGTACTTTATCACTCTTTGTTATCAACATGTGTGTGTATCTGTGTGTGTGTGTGTGTGAACGCAATCAGAACAGCCCTGTATTCATGTAAAAAATAGATTTTAACATCTCACCTGCTGAAGTCGATGGAACTACCGAGTTAATTGCTGAAGTTTTTTACATTATGTGTAATTCTAAGCAGTGGGCCTGATCTAAATACAGTTTCATAGAAGTTTCTGAATTTAAAACTGTTTACATGAATAGCAGCACAATTTATCACCTGTCGTTTTGTATAATATTGTTTTTAAAAAATATTTTGGTAGATGTAAACTCTAAACACAAACGCTGGAGAAATCCACTTTACTGAGCTTTGTGAGTTTTAGATTGTTTTCAAATGGTTTGGCCCCTCCCACTACCAGTCTTATTAAATTTGATGATCAGCCTGAGAGCTTCACAGCGTGGCAGTCCTCCTTCTTTCACACCACTCAGGACTTAGACAGCTGGTGAAGAGTTAGATCTACTGGTAAAATGGCTAGGAGAGGAATAATCTGAACATTTTAAAGTATTCGAGCAGTACGTGTCACCATCCCTCAAGCCATGCTTCGGCTGTCTTGGATGAGACTCAGAGAGTGCTATGCCACCCCTGAAGTGATTGAGTGGTCTATTTAAGCGGCTGGACAACTTTCCTTGTCTCACTTCAAAGGAGAACATTAAACTAAGAGAAGTTAGAGAAGTTAGCTCATGGAGCTGCTCTCAGCTAAAGAAGACGGGTACTTACCTGGACTCAGTTACCTTGACACACCTCAGGGCATTAACCCCATCGTTGAAAAGTTGCCACCAAACTTACAAGAAAAATGGCTGTCTACTGGGTCAAGGTATAAAGAACAATACAGATAATGAAAGGCTCATAGCATGATGGTGTGAAGACAGCTATATCTGTCCATAAGACAGACGTGTCAGTAACAGCAGGCTCAAGCTCAAGCTCCACGTATAGAGCTGAATCAAATCTTAAACTGCATAAAAAACGGCTTGTCATTGACTGGAGCTCTGAATGTGACTGTCAAGAGTCTATGTTCCAGCACAGACCAAGGCTTCTTTGTACTGGAAGCACTTCTTCATCAATGCCCAAGTCTTTTAGGCCTGCAGCCATTGGAGACATTGTGTTACTTAAACAGAGCCGATGACCCTGCAATGAGTGGCCAATGGGTCTGGTCACTTCTACCAGTCCAAGAGTTAATGGGAAGGTCCGCAAAGTTGAGGTCAGGACAACATCACAAGACAAAGTAAAGACATTCTTAAGGTCTATCTCAGATGTGGTCTTACTCCTTGCAAAGGAAAGTCAAAGGTCAAGTTAGGACAGTTAAGTCTTAAGTGGCATCCGTAAATGCCAGACGGGGAGTGTTCTGCCCGAATATGTTTTAAATGTTAAAAAGACACAGGTATTGTGGAGCTTTTATTTTGAAATCCATCTAGTTACAGGAAGCAGGAAGTAACAGTGTAAACAGTGAGAAGATATGATGGCCTGTGTGTACCATCTCATGGCTGGTTCAAAGTAATCCTTTGTGTGTATCCCTCAGAAAGCAATGACTGTAAGTGTTACACATTCTTTACATGTTGAACAATTTATATTCATTTATATTGACGAGTTTACTGACATTTGTTCTAAGTTTGTATGAAATTAGCAGTGTAATGTGTTATAGCCTCTAAGACAACTGTACCATCATATACTCACCTGTTAGTTACCTGGTTTCCTAGTCTATTACGTTAATGTTGGTCTTTATACTTACCTGTTGTATACTTTGTGGGTTACAATTTTAACATTATGCAGTTAATAAAGGAGCAAACACGCTCACTTCCTGGCTCTTGAAAAGGAGTTTGGCTGGCTGTTAGGGCTGGGCAAATAATCGAAAAATAATCAAAACTGGCATTTAGAAACTCTAATCGACTTAATCTTGCTCATGTCAATTAATGGTGGTGTTCACTGTTGCTATGACAGTAAAGGTTGCATATCTTTAAGGAGTTTGAAAACTTGTCTCCAGTGATCATTTGAACCCAAACCATGATCTTTACATAGTTGTAATCAAGTAAACTAGACATTAACCACAGCGTCACATCTTAAAACATCTTTGTTTTACCTCCCTAAAGATCCTCATGTGTGAGGGCAGCAGTGGAAAATACTAAACTAAAGAAACTGTGAAAATACATAACTGGTCATCAAGGGTGGAGATAATCCTTCATTAATCATAATCTAGGTTAAAAGTTCAATTCATCGTGATTTTTATTTTTTTTCAGAATTTTCTGTATTTTAGAAAAAACTTGATTTTTGTTGCATGAGATGACGCATACACCACTTCTTACTTAGATATTAAATAAATCATGTCTTTACATGACTTGAGACTGTACTGTATTTCTCTTGTATATGAAGTCTTGAGTCATTTCTCTCTGTGGAGTCATTCCTTCATCTACATGACGTACTCCAAACCTTCATGTATTTTTAGCCAAAGACTGGCAGAGAGAGCAGAACAAGTTAGAGAAAGAGGCAACAGTGCACCCACTTTAAACAAAATGTGAATAAAGCTTAAAAATGAAGTTTAACAGCATCTCCCTGTGCTCTGACTCATCTTCCCTCCACTGCTTCCCCATGTGAGAGACACCTCGCTCTCTCCATTCACAGTCAACATTTCACTTTGGACACGTGTGTGTGTGTGAGTGTCTGTGAAATGATAAGAAGACAAACACTGTATTCCCAAAGCTGTCATGTCCAAAATGATGTCATGTTGTTCAGAGAGAATTTAGAGTAGTGACTGTGTAGCTGCTGTCTGAAAAACATTTTCTCATAATGTGATGCTGAAGAAAGAAGTCGGTTTATAATACAAAGTTGTGATTGTGACTCGTTGATCCATACTATAATGTTCTGAGTCTAACTGTGCCATCCACTCCAAGCTGTTTCATGTTTTCATGTTTGGGAAACCAGCAGTGGAACATTGGCTGCTACACACAACATAAAATATCAGTTGCAGCGGGTCCTTCCACAAGAAAGAATCAAACTTGTTTTGTTTTTACAGTCACAAAGCTTTGAGCTGTATAATGATTTAGATAATATTGCAAGTTGTAATGATTAATGTGTCAATGACTATAGAATGCTCGTATAAAGGTGTGTATTTATAGGATATTGTAACAGAATTGAAAAGTGTAAGTTAAATATGTTGAATATTTGACAGCTGTGCCAGTATTCCATCACTTTGACTGAGCTGTTCTTGTTTTTATGTTATTAAGATATACTTTCTTTCAGGTGTGTTATAGTACACCAGACACTTCTTTGCAGATGATATACAAATATATATTAAATCAACTTAACTAATTAAAGAAAACTCAAACATTTCAATATGTTGTATTGACTGTTGTTGAAAAGTCCAACACTGAAACAACTGGATACATAATACATAAATAATAATGTTTAATTTAATTTAATAACATCTGTATCTGTGTGATTTCTGGTAACAGCTACCAGTAGCTACATGCTACTTAAATGCCTCGTTACATTTTGGATAACCTAATACCCTGTTTATATTAAAACAGTATTTTCATTATTATTATTATTATGATTATGATCAGATCAGTAGTAGTAGTAGTATTTAAACAGAACTGAGGCTATTTGAGCCCTGCTAGCCTGTGTGTTGATGAGGGTCCATCAGTCCATCATGGACAGAAATATTTCCACAACTTCTTAATATATTGTCATGAAATCTGTTGCATACATTCATGTCCCCCTCATAATTATCAGTAATCCCCTGATGTTTAATGTTGCACCATTAGAGAGTCCAACCTTTTGGTTTATGACCAATCATATCTAATGACATTCCCATCAACCTCAGCTGTACTTATTAAGTGCTAAATAGCACATTTTAGCATACTGACATGCTAAACTAAGATGATGAACACATTGAACATTATACCTGCTTAAGGTAAAATGCTAATGTAGTACAGTACAGCCTCACAGAGCTGCTAGCATGGCTGTTTCACGGCTGACATGAGTGTATTTGCCCCACTTTTTCAAATATAGAATTTCATTGATGTGTCCAGTGTCCATGTGCAATTGATTCACAGTCCTTACACTTCCTGCAAAGTGACTGAGGAAATGAAATATGGGTTTTGTATTGATAATACCTGCAAACACAAGAAGTAAGCCATTTCACATCAATCTCTCTGCGAGGATTAAGTGGTAGATTTCAGGCTGGACTGCTTATCACTCGCACCACAAAACACACAAAAAAGGCAAATAGATGAAGCCGATCCTTATGAAGACGCTTCTGCATTTTCTGTTCTTGGTTTCCTGCTTACAGAAAGAAAAGAAAATCCCTGCTTGTTTTGTAGTCTATAAGAACCTTGTAGACAACAAAACATGAAAATGAAACCTAGTGTTTGTTTCCAAGTAAATGTGTGCCTAGTGAAATGCAATATGACATGATATGTGTAAGCATGAGTGTGTGTGTCCTGCCACACACACTTACAACATACTGCACCAGTGTGTCTGAATGATTTTTTTTTTTGCATGTGTGTGTTTTTTCCTATGTACTTGTTAGTGTGTGTTCACCAGATGTCTGCCACATGTTTCACAGTTTGTGCCTTAGTAGGGTTTTGAAGTGTTGTATGTGTTTGCCTGTGCTCTTTCTATGTGTTTGTGTGGTGCAGCTGTATGCATGAGATGGGCTGTAATAAGAGTTTTTGAGGGCCTCCTTCAGACAGACGCATCAAAATGCAAATGGCAGAGGCAGCCATTTTCACACCACAACTCAGTGCTCTGATGTATTCTGACCGACTGAGCCGGTGGGAGGGGCTCTGCTTGTGTCTGTGTTTAACCAGATGCATCATGGATTTCAACACATTTTCATTTTGCTGTGTTTTTTTTACATTGTTGTTTAAAATGGGTGTAAACTGCTCCTTTTTTTGCATTACTTTCACGCTAAACTAGGCTTGTATTTTAAATTGTTTTGATGCCACTGTGCATATTTTGGTATTTTGCACCTCTTTGCACCTCAATATTGCCCATCTGTGACATTTAAGTATTGACAAGAGGAGTCATATTCAACTACAAAGCTAAGAATGATTAATATCCATTTAACATTTGGAGATAATATGTAGAAGGTATTTCAGTTTTATTTCAGATTATTTTGAAGTCCAGGAGAGAGCTCCTCCACATTTTCAAACAGTTTTCTAAGGATAATAGCTAGATGTGAAAATGTGAATATGCAGAGACCAAATATCTTAGGTGTAAAGGTTACACTTGTCCTCAGGGTGGTGCTAAACAAAATCTCACTGAGTGTCCAAATTGGATAATGTTCAGCCCAAGCCTCAATTCCACAACTTGAGGTTGAAGCATGTAAAGAAGTATAGTAAAGTATAGTGAAGTGCCATTCACAAAAGCCAGATGCTCCAATAGACTCCCATTTAAAAAGCATTACCTTCTCTATAAAAATACTTTATAGTCTCAATCTCTAAATTCAGGCACTCTAACAAGTGTGTTGTTGGCCAGGTTGGTAATGAATGCTAATATTTGAAGCTTTGATGTCTGCTGTGTGAATGTTGACTGACAGTTGGCTCATCTGCTGCTCTCGCTGGCTTCGGACTATTGTCACAATATTTCATTAAGTTTAATGTTACTTACGATACGATACGATACGATATACTTTATTGACCCCTTAGGGAAATTTGTCTTGTACTCAAACGCTATGCACATAAATGCCTCCACAGTTCGAGTAAACAAACAACATAAAACAAAACAGTACCAGCTGTGTCAATCACAACACTAAATTACACATAAAAAAATATTGCACTCACCTCATGGTAAAAAAAAACACATTGCACTTTGCATGTAAGGCATATTGCACACACCTCATTATAAAACACTATGAGACCATTACAATCCCTAAAGCCTCAAGCAGCATTGTTTAAAGTCTGTGTAAAGTAAGAATAAATATGTGTTCTGAGTTTGACATACCACAGAAAAGTGTGTTGTTAACCACGCTACCAAATTTGAATGATTAAAAAAGGCAGCTAACTCAGCAGCTAGCTCAGCAGCTAACTCAGCTAACTGGCTAACTGTAGACTATAATAGTAGTAGTGTGCTCTGGATGTATTTGTACCTCTACAGCAGCAGGGACGGGTTTATGCCAATAATTTTCAGACCCGCCCACTCAATCCTGAACACAGAAATCTTGAAACGCAGTTTGTGAAGCCTAGCTCCACAATTCAAATCTATGACCTATTTAATGTGTTTAGAAGAAAATGTCTGAATTCACTTTACACAGTCTTTAAAAGTTTCATAGAGGTTGGCACAAATGACATTTTTGAGGTTGAGTTTACAGTGGGGGATTACAATTGATTACAATACCTGCCCTGTTAGCACAATTTAGCTAAAATAGCTAATGTTAGCCCATGGGTGGAGTGCTCAGTGTTTCCAGAGGATAGCGTTAGATAGCGACTGTCCAAGCTCCAGATGACTCAGACCAGCAGCAACTCCAATGAAACCACTGACCATCTGTATATACAGTCAACCTCTGTGGAGCATGAATGGACCAATTATTGGATGATACTGGACATGTTGATCTGATGGTGGCACTAGAGGAAAGGTCATGGGACTTAGGATTCATCTTCTTGCTACTATGAATATCCACACATTCCATGAAAATGCTGACTTGCATTTCACTAAAAGCATGGTGTCATGGATCATCACTACACTACTAGAAAGGATATTACCAATGCACAACACTTGTATAGAAATTTCGTGACAGTCTTGGCAGTAGTTGTCAAGATACTGAGAGAAGTTTGAACTGCCCAACCAACCGTGATTGGAAACCTTAGGCCTTTCCCGCTAGCTGTAAAAAAAAAAAAAAAAAAAGAAATAGAAAAATAACAACAATAAAAATGTCAGACAGCTTAAACATCTATATTTTGCTAACTCGATGCAGAGGGTATCTCCAGCCAGACTGATCAAAAGCCCATGTCTGTCTGCCTGACTGACTCACTGGCTTTAAGGTGACTAAGTTGAAAAGCATAAGAATAATAAGAAAGACTGAACTGCAGTGCAAAGAGAGAGAGCAAGAGAGAGAGAAAACAAACCTTGTCAGGCAGAACATGAAATATACATGTCAAAGGAAGAACGTTCTCCCTGCAGAAATGTCAAACCGTATACACACAGAGCTGCTTCCAAACACACTGCCTGACATTTGTGTCTGTTTGGCTTTGGTAGAAAACTTGTAAATACATGTGTGAGGAGGTTGTGGTTGTGTGTGTGAGTGTGTGTGTGTGTGTGTGTGTGTGTGACAGGGTGTTATCTGATGTACATAAATCAACATTAAATGAGCACACACACACACATTAAATATGATACAATAATCAGGTGTTTGGGTCAGACTGAATATATTCTGCAAAGATATTATTATTAACGTGTATCTTTTGTTGGAAGGAAGTTGCCACAAACTGATGTTCTGAGGCAGTGTTGAGGTGTTACTCCATGTCTAGATAGCAAGCGTGTCAGATGTGTTTTTCACATGCATGTCACACACAACTTTCATTTTAATCTATGCAGCTGTCTCCACCAGCACTGTGTATTCCATGTAGTCTATTTCCTCAGTTGTATACAATATGTGTCTCTGCAGTCATTGTGTGTCAGCTTCTGAACACTTCCAACATGTGGGTGACCAACGCTCAACATTACACCTGAACGCCTCCATTGTAGACGCACAGACGAAGCAGTCGTTGCTGCTACTGCTCTTCTGACATGCTGCTGTTGTCAGTTATTTTTTCACACATATCACATTCTGTCACAAAGCACTGCACATTCATGTTTTACAGCAGTTAACATAAAACACCAGTGCTTTTTTGAATGGAACCTGATAAATCTGTTCAGCGAATCAGCACACAGTATTCAGGTCAGGTGATGCAATATAAAAGAAACTACTATCTTATTAAAACTATGAACTATTCATTTAACAACAAGGAATGTCAATAGATACGAAGATAATTTGACTTGGAAAAGCCTCAATGTACAAACATTTGTAGCACTTATACAAAATTATAACAAGCCATCAAATTTCAGAGTAAAACACATCATTATAATACAAATACATAAGGATTAAGAATGATAAATATGGCTTAGAAAAATGTATATTCATTCAATTGTAAGGCATTTTGTTGACACAAACATGAAATATGGAGTTATCTGTTCTTCCAAACACAATTTAGGTGACACATTCATAAAATAAAGGTGGTCATGTTGTTAAAGAACCTGTTTCAGCACTGATCATAAATGAGCAACAAATGTGCTTTTAGGCTGCTTGTACATCACAAAAAACAACAATGTTGAAACATACCTGAAGTGTAGTGGCTCCACTTCTAGAACCCTTCCAGTGGATATTTGAGCCATAACAAAAGAAATATGACTGAACCACAGCACAACTGGAACCAAACACAGCTGCATCCATTTATCCGTAATCATTCATCATTCCAGCATCATTATTCATTGCATCCACTGGACACGAAGGCTTACAGCCTGTTGAGTGGCAGCTACAGCCCTGCATGACATGAACTCATCTTCCACAAGCTTTCACATTCGAGCCACAGCGGCCGATCGCTGAGATGTAATGACTTATCTATTTATTCACAATTGTCCCAAATGATGGAGGTGGAAGTGACATTATAGGAAGAGCAGGACCACAACAACGTCTGGCTGGTGTGGTTACAGCTACTGAGGTTGGCAGATTCAATGATATTCTGGAAGAAAGTGAGTTCCATTTTCTTTTTTACTGTACAAATGACAATGATATAAGAGTTAATTTTCCATGAAATGGCTCCACAAAACCCTGTAATACTCTGCAGTATAGATGATGAAAAATAGGAATGGCTGTTTGATTCTGATGTGTTTAACGTTTTCTAACTTTGTCCTAAAATATTTTTTACTCTAAATGTTCCAGTTGTGTAGTTTGTTCAGGAGAGCAAGGAGAGCAAGGAGAGCAAGGGTGCAATCAGCAGCAGCAGCAACCAGCAGTCAGAGGAGAGTGAGTGAATAAGTTGTATCACCTGGGAACGCCAGCGCCAGGTGTTCCCAGTTGGGCTCGCGAGCCACCTGTGGTGCAGAGCAGACAAACAGGTGAAGAACAGCAAACCTGGGATGACAGGGTTAACCACAGAAAAGCTGAAGCTTCATATTAGCTTCAGATAATCTTTTGAATGCATTTTTGCACTGCCTGTGTGGATTTCACTTCCATTGAAAAAGCATTATGAAGAGATCTTCTAATGGTCAGTATGAACAGGAGGGCTTCAAGTGGGATCTGACTGAGTTTCAGGTGGGGCCCAACTGGGTGAGACCCATGTAGGCCCCACATGTTTGCCCATATGGGGTGTAAGTGGAATCAGAATGGTTAAGGTAAGCACAGAGAAACGTTCCTCCTCCAGAAGATGAGCATGAAAACAAACTGTACATCATTCTGCACAGATAAGAGAACAACATCCAACTGAAAGAAGAAGAGTGGAGGGGGACTTTAAGACAATAAAACCAATTGCCACCTAAATCAATTAGGTCACACACACACACACACACCTCTCACATGTCAAACCCCCTTTTTCACACACCGAGGACAAAAACACATCCATGACTCAACACACAACAACAAACTGCCACCACAGTCATGACAGTTACACAGAAATCCAAGCAGTGGATGTCAAAACTAACAATGGTCCTTTATGTGTGTGATGTTCAGTTCAGTGATCCTTTCAACATTTCATTTCACTACAACTTCAAAGTTCTGGTCCACAAGTAAGAAAACCTCATTCACACTCAAAACACATTGGCTTGGGTAATAATGCAACTAAGGTCAACACTAAAGCTTATGGTGAGAGTGTTTAGTTATTAAGCTGCCTGAAGACCTGAGAGCAGCTCAAACCTTCCTGTTCAGCCTGGCTTTGATTCAAAACTGAATAGTTTTATAGTATATTTATTCTATTTTATTATATTAATTTTAATTTTTTTTAAATCTTTTAATTCTTTCTACTTTTTTACATTATTTTATTATTGTAATGTTATAGATTTATCTTCTTATCCTTTTTTGTATGTTTCTTCATCTCTTTATTTAACCTAGTTTTAGTCCAGCTTTTATTAAACTTCTTCTTTTCTATTTAACACATACATATATATATATATATATATATATATATATATATATATATATATATATAAAACCTGTTTTTTACTTTTAATAAACCCTTTCTTTTCTCTCTTATTTTCCTTTTTTATTTTATTCTTTTATTTTAATTTTTCTCAATATTTTTAACATTCTTAATTTCTCTTGTGTGTGTTGGCCTACATTTTTGTCTTTTAATTTGTTCTTTGTTTTTTGTTCTTTTTCTTCATATTGTCACTTGTTCTGTCTTATTATCAGCTTTTCAACCAACTAACTGTGAAGCACTTTGAACTACACTAACCTGTATGAAACACTACAGATTGAAGTTTGATTGAAATGAATAAGAAAAAATAAGCCTTGGAACAAAAACGTACTCATTTCATATGTTAATATAAGGATGATCATGTTTTGAAAGAAACAAAAACGCAGGATTACAATTTAGAGTAAATGTTCATTTTGTTATTTTCTTCTGCTGTTATATTCTGGATTTTATAGGAGAGGCAACCATAAGCCTCAGGCTTCAGACTATTCCTTTTTCAGTCATTGACTGTGTATTTCATTGTGTGTAATAGGCTGGTATGAACATGTACACAGATGTTTTATCAGTTGCATATCCATACAAATTGTTAAGTTTTGTTTCTTATAATGTATGACTGAAATAAACTATTCATTCATTCAGAAGCAGTGCTGCAGTGGAGCCAATTTGTCTTATAATATATGGAAAAAAATCTCCAGGAACAGGCTTCATTTTTTCCATAAAGACAGATGAAAGAAATGCTGAATGACAAATTGCAATGAGTCACAGAAGCTAGTGGAACTGAGCTTAGAACTGAAGCCAAGTGGAAGTAGCTTTAAGCGCCACTGATGTCTGCTATATGCTCCAACTGACTCCATTTAAAAAGGTTCAACCTCTCTCTAGAAATAGTAAGTCAGTGCAGATTTTTTTCAACAAGTCATTATGGTCTAAATCTCTCAATGTGGACCCTCTAATATCTGTGCTGGTTGAGATCTTTAAACCTGAAGACAGAGAGGAGGACGCTGTGTTTTTTTAAATTTACATGAACAAACTATAAGCAGCTGATTTCTGATCTGAGCCACTGATAATAAAAACTTAATACGTTATAGCTACATACTTGTCTCAATCTAATTTTAATAGGCTGACATGTTTATCAGTCTGAGCTGAGTTGTAGTATCCGGGTTCAGTAGACCAGTATTTGTCAGCTGAGCTGCCCCCGCTGCAAAAAATAACACCAAGCAAGTTTTGCTTACATAAAATAGTGCTGCAATAGCTTCTTCATCAATATTTAATGTCTCTGTCTTCCTGCTAGGACCATCCCTGCCTCTCCCTGCCCTGCTGCATACAGGACTAGTTAAACGCTACAGGAAATGAGGCAGCAGAATTAACAACAAAGAGGCAAAGCAGCTAAAACAATTAAAGGAGAGAGAGAAAGGCAAGAAAAGAAAAGTCAAGAAACAACAAAGGCAAGGAAAGCTGAGAGAGGGGGAAAAAATAGTGTTGACTTTTTCCAGGACCTGGGAGTCGCCCCCAGTCTGCCGGCCTCACACCGACACCGCTGTCAAAGAAAACTCATAAATAGCATTAAGAATGCATCAGAGCTGCGGTAGCCCTGCTCCTAGTGTGAACTGGGGATGAGAGTTATGTTGAGGAAAAGAATGGAGCACGTCTATGAATTATTGACACTGCTGTATCAAAAGCAGCAGGAGGATAATATTTTTTGTTGTTTGGTGAAAGCAAAAGCTGGCTGGCCAGGCTGGAGACTGCCAGGCAAAACTGTCTGCTTTTGCTTCTCCATACAGACAAACTCTGAGAATATGTAGTTTCTTAGTATTTCTCACTGTAGGAGTTGACTACTATGATTTTTTTTCTTTGCACAACAGATCAATTTCCACCTGAACCTGTAAATGCTTTTTTTTTTTTTTAACCATCGTTAAATTGATATCATGTCCTATAATGAGAGAACAAGAATCCTTCACAAGTGACTGTGACTGGATGAAAGCCTGTCAAAAAAGTCCCAGAAAAACAGCTATTATCTGAAATTCACCTGAGTTATTATTTCCAGCGGAGCCTTGAGGTCCCTGTGTTCTTGTCATCGACTGCACAGTCGATGGCTTTGCCTTTTATACAAGACTCATAAAGTGCCTCTCTTTCACTGCAGCATGTCAATACCCCATGGCAACCAAAACAGCTTTGTTTCAGTTGCTGCCACGTCAGTCAACAAGACTGAGATGAGTGAATTGAAATCCAGCAAAGGCTTCAGCAAACAAGTGAGTGTTGGACTATTTTCAGGTCCTGGCTAGTTTTAGACCACTGAGCATATCTGTCCTTTTATATGATATTCATACTCTTTAATGTGTGTGATTACCCCAGTGATGTGCACAGTCCCATCTCAGGCATGCAGTACCGCACAGTCATGTCAAAGATTTAAGGGCCGTCCACTCTGAGAATGATGACTATAAATATCTTTAAATATCACTCTAACACATGTGGATGGAGGAGTCCATACCACAAGTATAACAATAATGATATTGTTGGATCACTTTCAGAGCAATTTTATGAATGATAAAAATGCTGACAGTCATTCAAAACCAATTCATTTATTTACTTTGCTCCTCACTCACCATGGACTGACGCACTGTAAATTGTAGCAGAATGACACCCAGAGGTGATTTCTTTAGCTAGGTTTGTCTCTCTTTATTATACAAAGCTGCTGAAACTTTGTTCTCTATTATAATGTAAAAAAAACAAAGTTAGATATTTGTAAGCAGATCTGTGCTCATACTGTATGTCACTGCTCATGCATTCTACCACATGTGGTACTAAGTGTGAACTCTGTAGGTGATCTAAAGCTTACATACTGGGTGGTGCAGGAGATGTCATCATTCAGTGGGCTGCTTGCTTTGAAGCAGTATTAATATTCTGATCAAATCCTCCACCATCGTCCTTCCTGCTCAACCACTTCAGGCCTGTAGGGAAGGTTTTTGAAAGACTCATCTTGTACTACCTTACATCAATCAGTGACCCTCTGATGGACCCCATGCAGACCCCATGCAGACTTACAGGTCAATATGACACAGTTAACATAGGCCCGTTTCATCCTCCAGCATTTGGACGCCTATGCTGGAACTGTGGGTTGACTTCAGCTCAATGCTTAATACAATTGTGCCAAAGCTCAGACTGGGAAAACACATTATATTCAACCATGTCAAATTGAATTTTTGCACTTCGTCACCATTTCTTGGTCAATGGCACAGTTCCATATGTTCTCTGTATAGTGAATATTTCATTTCAAGTTTCACATCCTATTTCAAAACTGTTACTACTGTATTCTGTTCTGTAAAAATATTCTAAATCCATTTTTTTTCTATTTGATTTTAATACTACTTTATTTTATTATTATCATAACTTGTTGTAGGCAAGCCAAATGTATTTATATAGCACATTCCAACAACAAGGCAATTCAAAGTGCTTTACATAATACATAAAGTGCATCAGGACAGGATATAAAAGCAACACATGGCAAAATAAAAAAGACATTTAAATACAATTAAAAGTGTTAAATTGGGGGAAAAAATTGAAGCTAAATCTTTATCTTTATAGGTTTTCACTACATGTACAAAAATGTTAACTGGCAACATTGAATCACTATTGTCACTGTCTGAATCAGTAGATTTTAACAGTGGAGCTCTTCATTGGTGACTGAGAGCTGTCAGCTCAGTTGGAATTCACAGTATGTCATGTCCTTGTTAAAGCATAGAACAAATCCACCAAAGCTATATGAACACCCATGATCATTGGACCACATGTATAGGTTAGTATCACACTGAACTGAACGTGACAGCTTGAGCTACTGTAACAACTGAGTGAATGTACTGAACTGAAAACAGAAACAGCAAACATCAGGCCATATGAGCGCTCATACATTCACTGTACTGAACTACATTTAACCCTTACTGTTCATATTCTACACTCTCGCAGTATGTTCTGGGTCTATTTTGACCTAAGTCTAATAATCTCCTCATAAAAAGTGTCTATGCCAAACGTTGAACCACAGATGTGTTTAGAAAGCATCAATAGTCGATCTGACTGATCAATAAATGTGATTAAACCTTGATTCATGTTTCAGAGAGCAGAGAGAGTGTATTTTTTAGCTTTTACACCACTAAACAGCTCCTATCACACAATATCATGTCCTATTTAACCTAAGACATGAAAATATAACATAGTAATAATGATGTAAATGTATTTATAACTTTATGGAAGTGTGGGGTTTATTGTATAACCATTAGAGCCATCAGTCTTCACTGCTACATCATAAAAAGAAATCCCCTATTAATCTAACACAATTCATAGTCAAATTTGACACTGTTTGAAAAAAAGAAATTTAAAATATTTTCAATTTTGTGCATTCTGGGCCACAATGTCATTCAATTTCAGGGTGAGAGAACAACATTTGGGGCTCTTTTACAGCTGTCAAATGTCTAAAGGGGTCAAATTTGACCAGAACAGTACGTACAGTAAGGGTTAAACTGTGATGCGTTTACTTATTGAAGTGCATTTGAACTGTGATGCAACAGGTAAGTTCAGAAAAAGAAAAAAAGGTTAATTCATGTATAGATTCAGTGTAGCTACAATTCACATACCTGCAGAATAACACTCACTACTACAGTTTAGATAATGACAGTGTAAAATGAATTCAGACATTTTCTTTCAAACACATTAAATAGTCTAGGTCATAAAAGTATTTATAAAAAAGGGTGTAAAAAGCATTTCAACCATTTATGAAAATCATGAGCATAAACCCGTCCCTGCTGCTGTAGAGGTATAAATACATTCAGCACACACTACTACTACTACAGTCTACAGTTAGCCAGTTAGCTGAGTTAGCCACCGAGCTAGCCACCGAGGGCAGCAGAGAAAGAGACTGATTTTTACACAACTTTGAAGCCTAATTTTCAGATTTTTTTAATCATTCAAATTGATTACACAGACTTTAATGAGCGTTACTGTACACGTTGTATACTGACAGGGGAGCTCATTGGTTGCTTGCATATTGCATCAAGCTGTCTACATAGCAACCAACGGCTTGGCTGGTGGTAAATTGCTGGTGGAAGCCACACCCCCCCGCCTTATATCTTGAAGATCATGCTGAACTTTGGTAAGAGTTAAGTAGACATAATCCAACTTTGTCTGAAATGACACTCTAAATACATCCTCACAAAAGCTTTGGAGCTGAGGAACAAATTAGGAATTAATGAAGTGGACAGAGCGCTGTCTCAGTGTGAGGCCATGTTCCAGCTGTCTTTTACTGGACTTCTAGTTCTTTTTCCCTGACTTCCTCCTAAACTCTCCCAAGCAGTCAATTTGTTCACGGAGAACAAACATAAACCAGAGTCGGCAGAATTTGTTTTACTTGGTAAATGTCAAACAAATGTCAAAAAAAAAAAGAAAAAAAGTCAAACAAAAAGCTCTGAGCTCTTTCTTTCCCGACACTTAGCAGCCAGCGACTGGATGTTGTCTCATTCACTTTGTCCCATTTCGCCCCAGAGAGAGAGAGAGAGAGAGAGAGAGAGAGAGAGAGAGAGAGAGAGAGAGAGAGAGAGAGAGAGAGAGAGAGAGAGAGAGAGAGAGAGAGAGAGAGAGATTAGAACCACTTTTAGACCAAATCTGCTCCATCTGTCAGTGCTGTTCCAGAAACTGACCAGCATCACTGCCTCAGACCATAACACACTCACACTCACACAAACACACACACACACACACACATGATTTTTTCCCCCAATAGCATCATCCCTTCCACTGCCATCACCACCAATCTGGCTCCACGGGCCCTCAGGGAGGTTGCGGTGCAGCTTCAGTTAGCTGGTAGTTGGTAGCAGCATAGTGGCAATTCAGACAACACTTACCAGAGTGTCTCGGCCATATGTGGTGTGCTTGGCAAGGCCGACACCCGGGCCAGGGTGTACCGTCTGCCTTCAGTCCCATCAGGCCCGGCACGGTGTTTGTTCCTGTCACGCCATCTGTACCACCTGTGGAGAGAGAGAGAGGGGGAGTATTATTGATGGAGAAGGAAAAAAATCCAGAGAATAGTCAGCAAGTGTTGGCCAGTGGAGAGAGACAAACAAGAGCTTAGCTTTGGACCTGGCAAAAGAACAACCATATGAAGACATATATGATGGAACTGTCAATACAGCACTACAACATTTGCTGTAAGAAGGGGTGATAGATTTGAGTCTGAGGATTTTCTGCTGTTGTTTTTCTCAGTCGACTCTCAAAGCTGTAACCCGAACTTTGGCTGACATTCAAGTGCACTCCAGCAATTTAGTGTTGCACTTTCAAATAGTTGGAGAACTCAGAAGACACAGATTCAGAGAAATGGTCAGAATTGAAGTAGCACAGGCTGAGATATTTAGGCTTTTAGCCCCACGTGTGGGTCAAGCTCAAAGAATACTGGGTCCTACATTTCCCACAAAAGCCTATTTTCTCTAGATACTACCTATATCATAAATGTTATTTTTGATACTGACATTTGTTTAGTTTATCATGCAGGTTAAAAATAGTAAAACAATAATACATATGCAGCAAAGACAATCAGGCGATACTGTAGGATGAGGGATCACTCTATCATTTCATGTTCTTGTGTGTTTGTGTGTTCTGATCAACAGGCACAGCCACAGTATTGTCCTAAATGCCCAAAATGTCTAGAACAAATCTTGCTCCTCCCATATGCTCAGGAAGTTTGGAAACTGACTTAAACAATCAAGGCAATACAAATAAGGCAGAGTCAAAGATTTTCAAACCAAATTCCTTCTCAGAATACTCCTCAAAGAGTTAAGAAGGTACATGGTGGTGTGGAAGGTTATATTTCTATCCAGCTGATGCTATAGTGATATCAGAGAACACACAGAGGAGGATCTAAAGTGGGCATCAGTAAGAACACAGAAACAATAGATTCAACAATATGTGGAAGCAAAAGTAAGGTATTTATATCCATTTTTCCATGTGCATGATATTGTTTCAGACATGCTGACATAATGATGCTGAAGTATTTACTATATAAAAGTCTTAAAACCTAAAGCAAAGTTTAATTAAGCTTTTGTTATATGATTCTTGTTATGGGGAATTTATACTGAACTGGTACCAGACACCAGTATATTAGTTCTCTCCACATTCATCCAGAGTTTCTAAGTCAGTCCAGATCACTTACTTGCATCCACAAACTGATGAGAACAGATCTGGGCAAGAAAATGCGACTGGAAATATTTAGCTGTTAGCTAAGGGAAATGATTTGGCACATGACTGAGCATAAGGGGCAGAGGGGCTGGCATGGACCAGAGCCATACCGTTTAACTGTTAGCAGCGGGGGGTATTTAACTGGCACCAAACTGGACAGCAGTTCGGGCCCAGGACTGGGCACAAGGACAAGAGGAGGAAAGCAAGCCAGAGGCTGTATGCTTCCATGAAGTACTGCAGGGTGCCTGTTTAGGTGCCTGTCATTTGTGCTGAAGCTGCCAAGTAATGCTGTTACAGGCCGATGGCTGCATCTGTCCCTTTGTAGACATGACTCAGACTGAAAAATAAGAAATGCATCACCTTTTTATACTATTTATATACCATTTGTCATCTAGAGAGTAAAGGCTATATACTGGTGTATATCTACATGTATTCCATATCTTGATGTCTGAATGTGTGCTTTAGTGTCATTTGCTGCCTTAGCTACATTCATTATGTAGTGACATTAGGAGAGATTTTGGCAAAGCTGAGGATGTTGGCGGCCTACTGGGCCCAGCAACAGATGTTCCCCCCTAACTCTAGTCCTGGGACAATACAAGAAAGAGAGCAATACAAACACTGATGAATGGATATTGTGATATTAAAGCTGACTGCTACAGTGGTAAATAGCTGCAATTTACTCAAGCTCAACAAAAATAAACATGTTAATCAGTTGTAAAATTGCATCTGTGTGCAATAGTTGGAGGATTGTTGTTTCCCAGCATTTTCTGAATTAGGGCCATTTCAAACTGGCATAACCAATGGATACATTCACTCCATGATTCTTTTGTCCAAAGTGTGTTTTTTTCCTCTCACCGGCTGCACATCTGTCTGCATATAATGGTAGAGCAGTCAATAGATCAAGCATCCACTAATCACAGGGATGGTGGTTTGACCCCTCGCTCTTCCCGTCCATATGCTAAAGTGAGCCCAAATCCTGGATTTATACCAGATCATAGTCCTTTCCTTCAGGCATTACTTAAGATATAATTTGATTACAGAGTTTCTAAATTAGGGTACTAGATATTTTTCTTTTCATCTTTTCACTTTAGATATAATGTTTCCTTCCTCAGACACTCAGGTTGAGGCTCAAACCTCTACTAGCACTGACATTTCTTGCTGGATTTATGTCCAGCATTTCAAACAGGACTGAGTTACTCTGTTTTATTGGAGAGTTGCCCTGAAAAAGACCCTTTCTATCACTTGTAAGACAATAGTGACTCCTGCCCAGGCGGCTAAGAACTCTTTTTATGTGTATTTCCACAGTGCAGCCAGTACCTGGTTCTCTACACAGCTGGTTCACTTTTTTAGTTTTTCTTTTTAATTTAATTAAGGGTGGAGAATTAAATTAACTTGCATTAATGTTGTTAGTGTTAGAATATAGAACATACACACTGCTATGTATGTCTGTCTCAGTGCCATCAAAACTACAGCATCCAGAAAATTAAATTACAAAGTTATTCTCAACTGCTCTTTCAACCTGCCTTGTTTTTCAAAGTTCAGTTCAGCAGCACCAACAATCCACAACTCTGACAAGTTTAGAAGAGGACCTAAACAACATCATGGTAGCCATGAAATTATAATTATAATTATAAAGTGTTCTTTAGACTACAAGTTTAGCAAGAGTTTTGATCACTTCACTGTCTCATTCTGACACTTTGGTCCAGACTCAAATATCTCAACAACTGCTGGATTGGGTTTCCATTCAATTCCATACAGATGTTCATGGTGACATGAAGGATTCTGGTCAGTCTCTGACATTTTATGGTGTTTTTTTAAAAGCAACTTGTCTCCACCAGATGACAGTAATGCACATGTTCTTTTGGTTCCATACATGGTCACTGCTTCATTAGGGCCTGAGCATTAACAGTGCAAAGACTCTATTCAATCTGTTGGAATTATTGGAGTTATTTTTCTTCTTCAAAAACAACGGACAGCCTAAACATCCCTGAACACTCAATAGAAGTCGAGGGTTGGGGGATGAGGGTCGTAGGGTAGGGGATGAAGGGATGAGGGTTGTAGGGTAGGGGATGAAGGGAGAGGGGTAAAGGGATAGAGATGTAGGGTGAAGTATGAAGGAATGAGGAATTCAGGTGCTGGCTAGATGGGTGAAGGCGTAGATTGCAGTACTGGTCTCTAGGTGAGTGTGGAGAGGGAACCAGTGTAGGGGGGGACTCTGGGTGGGGGAGCTGTCTCTTCATCTGGTCCAGGTTGAAGATCCAATGATTCCTGAAATTAAACAAAAGAGAGCACCTTAGAAAGGGTTTGGGGGTGTGGATAAGGTGTGACTTAAGTACTGCTTGTGAGGAAATAAGGGAATTATGAAGCATGGTCTCTGTTCCTGAACTTAGTTATAAAACTTCATGAGTTGCTACTATGACCATATGGCTGTCTCTCAGGCTTGGTATTGTTTCAATAAATTATAAACTCATCTTATCCCTTATTTACCTCCTGTTGTCTACTGACTTCTCCCAAAAACATGTTTGTGTTCAGTTCTTTCCCTGTTCATTCCAGGTATAAAAGGAAGTATCTGCTCCTGCCAGGAGACAATGGCTTTGACCTCCTTACTGCTGATTGCTTGTAATCTAGGATGTGCAGATGATTCTGTTACACTCATTAAAAAGTTTCTTTGGGTCGAAGTGATTACTAATGTAACCATGGAAAGACTGTCAGTCTTTCAGGTGTAATGGAAATCTGCAGTGTATTGATATTCTGGAGTTGGAGACTGTGTAGTTGTGTATCACCATATCTGAATGTGTTAAAACATATTTTATGATTAAAATAAACATCTGGACAAATAGATTCAATTTCTGAATCTGTAAGGAGATATGTAGCTGTTCATGTTTGGACAAATAAGTTCCAATGTGTGACTGGATGAAGAAGATTTGCACAAAGGTTTGCAGTTACATGTTCATATCTATGTGAGTTAAAAAATAATCACAGAACTCATTTGTATGTGTGAATTCCAAGTTAACAGCTACAAATCAAATCTATGAGACGAGCTCCAGGGTTTCAGAACAATCCTGCTGGATATTCAGGAGAAAGGGTCAAATGTGGGATGAAAGTATTTGTACTCTTAGATTGGATTCATAGCAGTAAACTTGGGATTCACACGGACAACACATGGAGTTCTGTGTCTCACTTCCAAACAGATCTGCAATCCTTTTTTACAACTGCAAATCTTCAAAACGTTTTTACACATTCACACATTTAAATGTATTCATACAAAAAGTTTTCACATATTGACATACGGTGACACACAGCCACTATATATATGACTAGAGCCTGACCTTACTGGATTCCCTTACTGGATTTTTGGGGCCAATGCTGATACTGTTAATAGGGAGTAAAAATAATCTTACATAATAATAATATATACATAAAACACACATTTTCAACACAGCTTGTGATCAAGATATGAAATGGATGATATTTTACAGTTTAACTCTAAACCTCACTGCAAACTCAATGATTTTAAATTCCTAAAAATAATAAAACACATACATAAAAACATGTACATATATATCAAACTTGAATCAAGAATCAAATATACATAAATTCTGCCTATATAACGTAAAAAAAGGACAACATATGTGCCAATACCGATATATCTGTGATAAGACAACATCTGGCTCTACGTATGACCCTAATATAAGCCTATAAGACTCAATATTATTAGTAGTATTATAAATATTATTATAATTTTTTTGTCCTTTGATGACTTTGTTCATGTTTACCCCTGCTCTCCTTGTATTCGTACTTTTACTTTGGTCTTCTTTTCTTTTCCCCTCAAATACAAGCAAATCACAAATGTGGCTAAAACACCACATTTCACAAAATACACACAAAGTGCACTGAAGCTGATACATTAGGAAGCCAGAATATTCTCTTTCATCTTCAACCCCCAGCCATCCACTGACCCACCCAACCCCCCACTCCCACACACACCATATCCACACATGGACAGGTATATAACAGCATGAGAGTGAGAGTGAGAGGTAACCCCCCCCCCTGTTATTTTAATACATTATAGTCAACTTGGTGCTCATTTACCATCCAATGATAAACAATTAGCATAATTGACACTTCCTTGCTAAATCCCATTCAGTCCACCTACTTTACCATTGCATTAGGGAGAAATGCAATGGTTGTGTCACCTCCTCACCTGGAGCTTTTATTTCAACATCATGTCTTGAAACAGCAATAACTGGGCCAGAATTATAATTACACACAATGCTGACCTTTTTTTAAGCTGGCAGTTTTTGTCACATTAAAAATAAACTTTTATTCAAAGTGAAAGTGGCAACAGCAGATTAGTATGTAAAAATCCAGCTATTATCCTGGGTCATCAGCATGGATCACACAGTGTAGCATCAGCAGAGAGGAGCATCCTAACCCCACTAAATGAGAAGGATCAGATTTATCATATTTGACCAAATAAATTGATCATGGTGGTTGGAAATCTTCCCCACACACACAAAATGATGGCTCAAGTTGGAAGGACTCCAATCAACAAACTCAACATCGCCTTAGTTTTGCCTGTAAGCTGCAAAATGCATCACATGAGGATCACAGAACACAAAAACAGCATCAAATATCCCCCTAGGAAAATATGACAGCATTGGTTGTTGATTCAAACACCTTTTTTTTAAGATTCTTCTAGCCGCTGTGTGAATGATGACTTTTAATGTCAGGAGCAAAGGTGGAAATAGTGTAATAATGATATGAAAAATTGAAAGGGAGGACGTTGGGATGGATATAGATGCTTCAATAAAAAGCAGTGAAATTTCCTGCCAAACATTCAACATTGGTTTCCTTCCACCATGACCACCGACCTTTACCAAACAATTAGTCCTTTTACTCTAACCATGACCATTCAAGCCTAACAGAACAGAAATGATAGTGGTGGCAGATCTGAAAATGCTCATATGAATCTTTTTATTTTATGATTATTATTATTTGTGTATGTATTTAAAGCTGTGATTTTTAACAGCCTTGGATGACAGTGACAAATCAAAAAATGCTTTCCACTCAGACTTAGGTCAAGACATTTGATTAGCCTCCATCCCAAAACAGTAAAGGTTTGAAAAGAAAGAAGTTTAGTTTGTGGTGGAGGCAGAAATCTCAGAGGTTGATATTTCAGAACCTTTGTAAATGAAAGCGAAATTATTTATATGGCTGTATAACTCTAAATTGTTTTTGCTGCATGTAATATTCAGTTCCCTCTTGTGCTCTTTTTGAACCCAGATCAATTTGATTTATTGTAGCTATTATCAAATGCAAGTGCTACTGTTCATAAAGCGGATTCTTATCTCTTCTTCTTCTTATATAGCTATGGGAGTATTATATATTAGGCTGTGCTGTATTAAGCTCTTTCCACTGCTAGTGAGTGGATACCTGTTCCTTGAAATGTCATGAGTGGGCTTATTTATATAATTATTCTTGAAGGTTACTTGCGCTCATCATAGTCCACAGAGTCTGTTAAGTCCTGTTCAAATTAAAAAAGGCTGATTAATTAATCATGCTGTCAGCATTACCTCCGGATTGCTGTCTTGACTTCTTTTTTTCCTTCTAACTCAGTTGTGGAGACATTCTCAAACACCTGGGATGGTTTTTGATCACAGTAATTCATCCTCCTGTTCAAACACACAAACACACAAACTGGCACTGTGTTCATTGCAATCACATGTTGACTATGTGCAACTAGTATACTGTAGTCATGTAACTAACAGGAGGTGTACAGTACATGTGTAATGATAGCCCAACATATCGAAAACGTTCTGTTAATATTTCAACCATTAACTGAGTTGTAGAAGTGTTTATTACATGACTGAACATCCTCACTAGTTCACTAAACATACACCATCAATGTCACTGACTGATTAAGTCACATATGCCACTGGTGCTCCAATCACTTGTCAGTTCAGTAGTACTGTATCTGAATATAAGACCCTGGTTATAGGACAAATCCCCTTTTCCAACAGCTGTTTCAGGAAAACAAATAAATACATAAAAAACTTTACGATACATCACACGTTCACCATAGTACCGCTGGGAAAGTTTCCCCAAGATACTTTTAATCCAAGGATTCTGAAAGCATCTTCTCTCAAAAAAGTGAAATCATATAATTAAAGCAAATTACAAATTCTACATTGACATGTCTTATCTGTCAGTCATACACTCACACTGTCACCTCTCAAGCTCCTGGAAGTGGTCAAAATGATTTTTTTCTGACAGTGAATCTATTTTTTGAGTTTGTCAAAATGTGTGACAATAATCATTTTTGGCGACTTGATTTGTTTCTGTGGTAAAGAGGTAGATAAAAATGCTGTGGATTCATCTTTAATCTTTAAAAAAACATGTTACACAAACCCTCAGAAACTCCTGTTCACAAAATACTCAATGCCAGCTAACCCTACCAGACTCACTATAAACAGACTTGAAGACACTTGCTAGCCTGTAGCAGTATTAAAGGTGCAGTGTGTAAGATTTAGTGGCATCTATAGGTGAGGTTGCAGATTGCAGCCAAATGAACACTCCTGATGAGTTTATTTAATGATGAAACAGTGCTTGTATAGGCCTAGTTTTATACTTAACTGATCAAAGTGTCATTGCGTCTCACAGTTTAGAATGACTCGACATGATGCAGACATTAGCTGTAAGCTAGCCACTTCTATTTCCTGTATGTTTTGTACCAACAGATGTGTTTGTACGGTGATGTCATCATTTAGTGCACAAAAAAAGAAAAGCAACCTATAAGCTCCCGATCACATACCAATCTTTTAACTGAAGTGATTGATTTGTAATTTTCACCTCTCCTCTCTTGAGTTTCAGCGTATTACAAAATATTAAAGAAAATGTGGGGTTAAAGGGACCTGATGGATGCTAAAACACAGTTACGGTGTGGTTTTAGTCTCCACATATGGTTCCAAACAAAACAAAAAACACACAAACAAGACATTGAAGGTAATCATGTTAGCAGTATTTTATTCATATAAAATTATACAGGTTAAAAGTAACAAAATGTCAAACAAAAGCACATCTAAATATTGTGTGTAATATTAGTAATTACTGTAGCTTTATTCTGAAACAATACAGCCTAACACGCCTATAGTAATGGGATATTTTCATCTATGTTTATATACTGGTGTGTTAGCTACAGGCATATAGATGGATGAATGAGTGCTACTATGGAACATAAACATGAAAGGCTACATCGATACAAAAGCCACAAATGCATGGTATCCATTATTTCAGAGGTGTACCACACTGACTGCCTGAATCTTAATAAAAGCCAAATACTTTCCTTTTATCTGTGTAACTCTGGTGATCAATAAGTATGTATACAGTATGTATGTATGTGTGTGTATGTATATCTTTCTCCCTCTGTCTTTCTGTTCTCTATCCTTTTCAAGAAAAAGAAACAGTCCCTTTTCATGGCTAAAGGTTAGCATTTGATTTTGAAAACCATTAGTGACATATTGATTTGTAAAAGGAAGGGGAAGGAAATAAAAAAGAGTCAAAGAGGAATACATTCCCTCTGGTCTATCCGGCTCAAACAACAAGAAATAAATGCAGTGATGTATTGACAGACTTTGAGATTTGAAGTGGATGACTTTTTTTGGATTCAGGGAAGTGCATGTGATGCTGGTGAGGTAGGGAGTGGAGACAGTTGATGGACACAATGCATTAGTGTGTGGTTTGTCATAGAAGATATTAGTCTACATCTACATCCTGTTTTAGAGCCTTTTCTACACTGATTGAAAATATATGCAGAACATTTAGTCAAACAAGTCTTACATCAAAATGTGGAATATCTATGTTGGTCCATCGCTGCCAAGTCCAAAAAATATCTGTCTGTCTATCTGTATGTATGTACAGTATGTATGTATGTATGTATGTATGTATGTATGTATGTATGTATGTATGTACAGTATGTATGTATGTATGTATGTATGTACAGTATGTATGTATGTATGTATGTATGTATAGTATGTATGTATGTATGTACAGTATGTATGTATGTATGTATGTATGTATGTATGTATGTACAGTATGTATGTAAGTATGTATGTATGTATAGTATGTATGTATGTATGTACAGTATGTATGTATGTATGTATGTATGTACAGTATGTATGTATGTACAGTATGTATGTATGTATGTATGTATGTATGTATGTATGTATGTATGTATGTATGTATGTACAGTATGTATGTAAGTATGTACAGTATGTATGTATGTATGTACAGTATGTATGTATGTATGTATGTATGCATGTATGTACAGTATGTATGTATGTATGTATGTATGTATGTATGTATGTATGTATGTATGTATGTATGCATGTATGTACAGTATGTATGTATGTATGTATGTATGTATGTATGCATGTATGTATGTATGTATGTATGTACAGTATGTATGTGTGTATGTATGTATGCATGTATGTACAGTATGTATGTATGTATGTATGTATGTATGCATGTATGTATGTATGTATGTATGCATGTATGTACAGTATGTATGTATGTATGTATGTATGTATGTATGCATGTATGTATGTATGTATGTATGTACAGTATGTATGTGTGTATGTATGTATGTATGTATGTACAGTATGTATGTATGTATGTACAGTATGTATGTATGTATGTATGTATGTATGTATGTACAGTATGTATGTATGTACAGTATGTATGTATGTATGTATGTATGTATGTACAGTATGTATGTATGTATGTACAGTATGTATGTACAGTATGTATGTATGTATGTATGTATGTATGTATGTACAGTATGTATGTATGTATGTATGTATGTATGTATGTATGTATGTACAGTATGTATGTATGTATGTATAGTGGTTGATGATATCATGATCAATATTGATAAACAATAAACTTAGAATAAACAAGTGATCAGCCAGCTTCTTCATTGTGTAGCATTAGGGCGAGGCGACTGCATGTCCTGATCAGAGCTTTACAACCCTGCCATGAAAGAGAGGAGGAGAGGACATCTCTCTTCATTTGATGCCATTAAAAGTAAAACTTTGTTGTTGGCTTTCTGACTCATTTTAAAAAAAGACAAGAGAAAATGAGAGAGAGAGAGAGCATTTGAGCTGAGAGCATGAGCGAGAGACAGAGAGAAAGCTCTCTAAGAGAGAGAAAGGCTGTGAATGACAGAAATCTGTGGTCTGATTGTTTCACGTTCGAAAGCACAAATTGTCTGATGGTTGATGGTTGTTTACTGTGGAGACAGACGCTCTTAGTTTCTGTTTCATTTTAAAAAACAGGACAAATCTGTGTTGGTTTTTTTCCTCATGTGTGAATGCTGTTTTTCTGAGGGTGAGAGAGAAACTACTAGACTATTATTTCCTCCTACAATGTAAAACATTTACTGTAATAAGGAACATACATTACTTTAATATGTTCAACTCTGTGATTTCAGATGTCAAAGAGCTTTAAGACCTCTCAACATGTAAACCAAAAACAAGAGAAGGGAGACAGGGCATACAGTATAGGGCATATCTTACTGCTCAATATGTATCAACATGCTACAACCTGACCCAGACACACACATGCATAGGATATACTGTATAACCCAGAATTATTAGAAATATTAACATTGCTCTCTAAAGTGAGGAGAGGGAGCAGTGGAAAGCCTTTTAAAACAAAAAGCCCATGAATGAGTTAAATGACGGACTAATCAATGTTCTGCTGTGTTTTCATGTCATCTTTTAGTATTAGCTTAGCTTGAGGAAAGTTTTTTCTGATGGCGTTCTCTAAAAAATGAAAAGTAGACAGAAAAACACAGCTTTTTATCAAGAATGGACTGACTCTTAGGCTACTTACCACAGTAAGTCACATATCACAAATCTTTTGAGTAAATATACTCACTCAAATTATCCAAAATGTAACACAGAAAAGAAAAAATCTGAGAACTGAATATGATCAATCCACTTTACTTTAGGATGCACATTTTTTCCAAAAGCTCTCCATAATGCATTTTAATTTTTAAATACAGCACTTATTATACTTGTAATGAGAAAAACATTCACTATTACTGTACTTATGATCTGTGTTTCCTCTATGTTGTTGGTGTATACTCATTCACACCTCACATCATCAGTATTCATTTCTTATATGCTTTGAAGCACAAATACTGGAGGCCAAGCTATTGGCCCATTTTAAACAGGCTCATTTTAAACGGGCACTGCACTAGTATTTAAAATCAGCAACAGTCATCCTGAGTGTCCCTTTAGTGCCTTTACTGTCACTGTCAGCCAGTGATATGTTGGTGGTATAACAGCTTCATGAAAATAATTAATTGATTGGCTACATATCTACATTAAATGCTAGTTCTCCGTCTATGTGAATGAATAATGGCATTCTGACTAATGTGCAATACTTTAATAATGTAAACACTGAAGTCTGATCATCAAGATAATGATGAGCTAGAGATGATGCTGTCATAAAGGTAACAGTATAGATTAGTACAGTACTAGATAGCTGGTTATTAATTTGTTAATTAAAAGTAATCTCACTTGGTGTCCTAGTGGCCTAATGGTTAAGGTGCATACAATTTAACTGCAATGTCCATGACTCCCAGGCAGAGGACTCACGTTTCATATCATACCCTTCACTTCTGTCTGTCAAATAAAGACTGAAAAAAGAAACTCTTTAAAAAGTAATCTCAGTATTATTTTAGAGGGGGAAAAGTCATTATTTAAGACTTTCAGTGCATCCAGTATATCACACACATACACACATTGTAACGCATGATGTCCCACCATAGACAGACAGAGGGTGTGGAATAAAAGACATTACCACTGTCATCAATGCCATACACCTTCCCTGAGGATAGCCTGTGTGTGTGTGTGTGTGTGTCTGTGTGTGTGTGTGTATCATCAAAGCTACATGTGTGCACACATACCTGTCTGTATTTCTCATGTTGTATACACCATGTGGAAAAATGTATAACTGTGTGTCTGTAGGGAGGGAGGAAGGGGCAAAAATGAATGGACATGTCAAGTGAGTTGACAGACAGAGTGTGACTGCGGGTGTGTGTGTGTGTGCAGGTGTGGTGAAAAAATGAGAAAGACAAGAAGGTAGCTGGATTCTGTTTGTGTGCATGTGTGTGTGTATGTGTGTGTGTGTGTGTGTGTGTGTGTGTGTGTGTGTGTGTGTGTGTGTGTGTGTGCGCCAGGATTAGCCCCAGGCAAGGTTGTGGTGGGGTGAGGTCCGCTGAGGCCAAGCTGCCGACGGAGGTATACCAGCAAGGAAGAAGGGCTTACAGTTGGTTTAACACCAGGTATCACACACACTCTCTCACACACACACACACACACACACACACACACACACACACACACAATACCCAGATCACACCCTCAGCTGAGGATTGCCGCAGTGTGTGTAAAGTGTAGCTGTGCATATACGGGGAGTGTGTGAAATGTGTGTATGTGTGTGTGTATGTATGTATGTGTGTGTGTGTGTGTGTGTGTGGAGATAGAGGGGGGTGAGTGTTGGGTTGATGGAAGTTACTTGTCACCTCCAACCCATTTGGGAAGGCTGGAGAACAGCCAGAGGGGTTTTAATTTGTCAATTGGGGGAAAGGAGGGTGGGGGTGGGGATGGGAAGGGGAGACAGGCTGTAGAGAGGAGTAAGGAATAGAGTGATGGACAGAGGAGCAGAGGAATTGATGTAAGATGAAAATGAGAATGCTATGTATAAATTTCAGGAGGCAAATCTTATAAAAATCTATCTTTAGAGAATAAATAAGCTTGAATGCTGGCTGTATAAAGTTAGCACATTCTTTGTTAAAGCAGATGTGCTTTAACAGCTTTAACAGAGCCTGGGAAAGGGCGCATTTCTGAAATAGGACTTAGATTAGGACACAATTTGCAAAACCCAAATCACCAATACAGTCACAGTGGAATATACTCTAGAACATATAGACCATATAACTCCCAAAATTAGACATCAAATGGGACTGGCACCAGAGTCATATTGCTCCTATGTTTTTTCACCTTTACCATATGGGGGTATCCTGATGTGTTTGAGTTTTGGTGAAAGGTGATGAAAATCCTCTCATAACTACCTAGAGCACACATTCCAACAGGACCAGCTTCGCTTCCTCTGAATGACTCTCATCTCATATTTTCTATAAGCAATCTCAAAAAATCTGGCTGACTGACCTGACGGCTGCCGAGAAGATTTAAGTTCAGCGGTGGGAACATTCACATGACATTTCAGTTGCTCACTGACTTTGGTATTTGCTGGATATTTCATACCTGGAACTATCTTCAGCAAGAATCAATAGCTCTCAACCAAAAATAATACATCTGTGGACAGCAATGATGAAGAATGAACAAGACCTTAAAGTCTGAGTAAAGTAAGAATAAATATGTGTTCTGAGTTTGACATATCACAGAAAAGTGTGTTGTTAACCACCCTGCCAAATTTGAATGATTAAAAAAATCGCCAAATATATGAAATTAGGCTTCAAAGTTGTGTAAAAATCAGCCTCTTTCTCTGCTACCAAACGCTGTGGGCGTGGCCGCCAAGTTCGCTGAAAAACCCGCCCCCTACCAAGTGTCACCTGTCAATCAAAGTCACCACCTCTACCAGAAACATGGACACTAGGTCTAAGACCTTTCGCCTGCTAAATCAGCTGCTAGCCCAGCGGCTAACTCAGCTGCTAGCTCGGCAGCTAACTCGGCGGCTAACTCAGCTAACTGGCTAACTGTAGACTGCAGTAGTGTGTGCTGAATGTATTTATCTACAGCAGCAAGGACGGGTTTATGCCAATCACCGCCACGTAATGCGGCGGTGATTTTCAGACCCACCCACTAAATCCTGAACACAGAAATCTTGAAACACAGTTTGTGAAGCCTAGCTCCACAATTCAAATCTAAATGGTTGAAATGCTTTTTACACCTTTTTTTAGAAATACATTTATGACCTATTTAATGTGTTTAGAAGAACATGTCTGAATTCACTTTACATGGTCTTTAACACCAAATTACTTTTTCAGTGTATCTAAAGAACATGTTGTTGTCGGTTCTTTTAAATAAAAAGACAAGTTAGTAAGCAATACTAACTAGGTATTGCTGTTATGGAGGAACTTATCGTTTTAAAACAGGGGATGTGGGTTTTTCATGCTTCCAGCAGGATGAACCATTCCAGTTTGGACACTCTGTTATGCTTCTGCCACCCTCAGGCCAAAACTGCAACGTCACACACAAGCATCTCATAGTCTAATTGGTAGAAATGTATGGAATATTTCAGAATATATTTATGTTCCCCAGACTATGTGTGCTGTTGATTTTAATAAACCCTGTGGTCTTCCCTCTAGCACCACTCTCACCACCACTTCAGGCTTTACATGTTTAAATCCACCTCTAGTAAAACTTTAACCATGGTGAATTCTAGGCTTCTTTGTTGGTGGTGCTGTTTGAGACACTAAATGATGTGTGTAACATTCAGAAATGATAAATATTAAAATTTGGAGCTAACACCCAGAGATAAATGATTCTGCTGAAGCTCGCACGAGACTAAATGTTATGGTTACCCTCCTGAAGAAGAAAAAGAAATATGTTCCTCGACTCAAAACCTGATGGATAGTATGAGTGAACAAGCAGGGGGGAAAATGAGAGAAACTGCGTGTTAATACACCATTAAAAGGAAATTTCCCTCCAATTTCCATATAACGAGAACTAATGTTTTCTCAGAGCCAGGGAGAGAAGGAGAGAGGGAGCGAGCATGTGGCACACTGAGTGATAGAATGATATTGCTCTCTCTTTTAGTTCATGCCGGGGTTACCTGCCCCGGAGGCACGAGCCTTTGATTAGCTTTTTGTCTTACAGCTGAGAAAGCTTCGGCAAAGAGGGAAACATAACTCAGTAAATTTACAGGCACCCAGTGAGAGAAAATAGCTTTGTCTCTGTGCCTCCTCTCTCCTTGGAAAAGGGAAAAAAATAAACAAAAAAACAAACCACAACAAAAAAGCAACACTTCATTCCTGGAAATGACAGTCAAGATGGCAAGATGGATTTTAAGGATTTCACCATTTCCTATAGCTTGATATGGGCCTGAGGGCAATGTCGGTGATCTTTGTGTTTCTGTGGGTATGTTCTATTTCTCACAGTCTAGAAGTTCAGTTCCTTGAAATAAAAAGTACTACTACTGGTGTTTGACATCAACATATTTTCATGAGAGTCATTTTGATAAATCAGTAAAATTACTAGACACAAATAAAACTATTCATTACACTGGGACTTTATATTTTGACTACAGGATTAGTGAGAAGGGAATCCATAAGTATATACTTCTTCCTACTCCTTTTTGAACATTGTTATTCTTGTTTGTCTTCTTTATTTGTTTTTACTCTCATGCTCAAAATGAATAAATACATTTTTTGAAAAAGACCATCCACAGGATTTTTTTATGCCCCCCCCCCAAAAAAAAAAACAACAACAAAAAACAAAACAAAAACAAAACAAAACAAAAACCAAACAAGACTAACATTAGTGAAAAAAACAAAAAAACAATCTCAACCCAAGGTCCTTTTTGGAGCACCACATCACCTCAGCAGATAGTAGTAGTTTGTTATGAAGTAATTTAAGCCAGCATGGACAAGAGACAAGAGTCTGTCCCATCTAGACTACCATGGCAAGTAACCAAAAATGAAGAGCCAATCATATGATTGAAAACTCCAGAACAAGCAAATTAGTGGACCTTGAGGTGTGTTGAGAACTGCTGTCTCAAAGGACAAGAATCAACAGTCCACCTTAAGGAATGACATGGCTCCATGGAAACAATAAGGCAGATTAGGTGAGACTCATGTAGGCCCCATATGTTTGCCCATATGGTGTCTATGTGGGATCAGAATGGACCATAAATGGGGCCCATTTAGCCAACCCACATAGGCTTCAAATTTGGGGCCCATGTTTCTGAAACAATATGAGGCCCATACATTCTGCCCTGTTTATGCCCATGCCCGCTTAGCCCACTTACATCCCTTATGGGGCTCATACAGTCAGCCCATGTGGGCTTCACATGTGGGGCCGTTGTTACTGAAACCATGTGGGACCAGCAAAATTTGGCCAATTGAAGTCCATGCCCACTCAGTACACACATAGCCCTCATTTAACCCATGTGGGGCCCACATGGACATGCTGGCTGGACTAGCATTCTAATCATGTCTTAATTGTTGACAGTACCCATATAAAAGTATCACATGAGAGCAGACAATGTTGCATTTTTAAGATGTCCTTAATGTGAATGTCTCAGTGTTTCATCTGCTTTGTTGTTGTTGAGAAAAGCCAAAGTGAAGAAACCCTCCTTTTTTTCCCAAACTGTGATTTACTCATAAATGTGTTGATGAAGACCTCGCTCCATTTCTGTGTGATGATTCATATCAAAGAGAGGGGCAATAACTCACACACTACAAAGCATCTGACAATAACAAAAGCAGACTAGCTCGAAGAACACTCCATTTAATTCAGAATCAAAGCTGATGGTGCGAAGGGTAATCGCTGGCCCAACAGCGAGCTGGCGGATTATCTTCTGAGGATTATTAAATTTGCTGGGTTATTCAATTAAATGGATTTTTTATGGTGGAATAAGGGGTGGTGTCAGTTCACTTCCAGGCATGAGCGGGCCCTCCTCTGGAGTGGAGTGTTGGCTATGAAATGTTGAACCTCACTTGGCTGATCGTTACACTGTGCTCTCATACTCTGGCACTCACAGCTGATTTGACTGCAGAGTGCACAGAGGAAGAGTGTGGTGTACAAGCGACTGCAATTCTGTCAGTGAGATAGGCTGCAACCCTGTGCTGAATTAACAGCGCACACAGCCGTGGAGAGGCTCTCAGTCAGAGAGAGAGAGAGAGCGAGAGAGAGAGAGAGAGAGAGAGAGAGGGAGAGAGAGAGAGAGAGAGAGCTGGAATCAGAGAGAGATGGGCTCAGTCACACAAATGTAAACATGCACACATTTGTTCATACAGGCACATTTATACTGATGTATGCACAAATACACACTTGCACTGTGGTTATAATGCATTAGTGCACACACACTAACACACACACACACACAGACCAACCAACTGTTTTGAATCGAATCCTACCCTCAACTACATTCAAATTGTCAACAGTGTAGAGTGAGATCATGTAATGCTGTTAATCATATTAAAACTCAAGAGCAGTTAGCTGTAGATCAGTTCAAATCAGCTGATAGAGTTACTATTGACTATGATGGTAAAGTAACTTCTACTGAAGGACTGTTTAGCACAATTTTCACTTTACATTATTTCCATCTATGTTATTTTCTACCTGTCCTACATTAGGGAAATGTTAATTTTATTCCACTATATTAATTAGACAGATCAGCTACCCTCAACTACATTAAATCGTCAACAGTGTAGAGTGAGATTATTGTAATGATGTTAATCATATTAAAACTCAAGAGCAGTTAGCTGTGGATCAGAGAAAATCACCTAATGTAGATTTACTGTTGACTGTGGTGGTAAAGTAACTTTTGATGAAGGACTGTTTAGCACAATTTTTACTTTACATTATTTCCATTTAAGTTACTTTCCCTAATCCTCCTACATTAGGGAAATGTCGCATCTTTCATTCCACAACACTTATTGGACAAGTTTGACTTTATATTACACTTCTAAAATGATCATGATCTATTAACATAGTACTATAGATTGATTTAACCCACACTAAATGCAGTAGCTCCTCCTTCACATACTTCAACACTATAATAAATAATATATCTATAATTATGACTGCAATGATAACTGACTGTCCCCTTTGCATAGGTACAAGGCATATATACAATTTGGATCCGACACAAATGTAAGAATGATGTAAGAATTTTGATAGTATCAGAACTGATCTGCAGGTGGATGTTAACACTGCAGGCTTTAAACATTTAGAAAAATATCTTTAGAAATGTTTCATGGGGAAGGAAATTGATTGAACATTTTTTTGAGTGAGAAACACTGAATGTAAAAAGAAACGTTGTGTTAATTCATTAGAAAACACCTTAGGGCACATTTTAAGCCTCCTCCTCTACTGACAATTAAAGAATCGGATGAAACAGTTGACACAGGCTGACCTTTTCATGAACTGAATAAACTCAATTTATAGAACTCTGCAATATCTTTTAAACCCTCTATTGAAGAAGGTCATCATTCTAAGAGGACAGATTACGTCCAATACTGAGGACATGTCCTTATTATTAGATACACTTCTTTTTGTCAAAATCAAGCATTATATGTATTCACATCACATTGTTCAGCCACATTTTTCCAGGAAGTATGATTCATTTTATCCCCACATGCTATTAATCACCAGCAGTGAATTAACAAGTTGAATTATTATGTTAAAAATGCAATCATTCAGCAACATTTTGAGAGGCCTTCATTAGACCATAACTCACTGAACAACTATAAAACTTTGCGGTTGAAGGTTATGGGAAAGTAGCAGCAGAGCAGTTGATTGCTTATATAAATTCCAATTGGTATATTTGCTCTCCTCGTGGTAATAAATGATCTGCTTTTAGCCATTGATTAGGGCAAAATACTCCGATTGAGTTTTTTTTAGGGCATAGATTAATTTATGATTTATTCCAATGAAGTCATTAAGAGGAAAATACATGTATCATTTATTATATTAAATCTAGAAGGTATGAGTTCAACTCTAGTGTTTAGAATGTTGTGGCATCTAGCTGTGAAGTTGTAGTCAATACCCTCCCATTCTCTTTCCAAGCCTGTTCCAAGGCTTTCTCTAAATCATGTGTTTGGTTTGTCTCTTCCAGGCTACTGTAGAAACATGGTGGTGCAACATGGCAGCCTTCATGTAGGAACACCTGCTCCCTATGTAGATATAAAGGTCTTATTCTAAGGTAACAAGAACACAACAATTTTTATTTTTATGGGATTACACACTGATTAAAACATACTTGTATTTCTGCCAAGTCAGTTCCACTTGATGCCACTAAATTCTACACTCTGGACCTGCCATTGCTGCTGGAGTCAAACAACTGGCCTGTTGTATGTTGCTGCTCAGAGGGAAAATACTGGAGCTAGCCAGCAACAACTCTGGCCAACTACCCTTTTCTAGTACAGTAATACACTGGGTGGGCAGGGAGTGGACAGAGAATGTCTAGTTTGTGCCAGCTGTTATGAAGCTGTTTCAGCTGTTCCTGTGATGAAGGATTCCAGTGTAACCTTTGGCACGCCTGGCACTGATGCCTACCACTGGAAAACACACAGCCTTATGGTGTGAGCCGAGCCGTGACTTAATTCCCTGGGCTTCCACCAGGCAACAGCCACATATACTGTACTCCATCATTTGCATCAATTTAATATTCAAGTGCATCTGTCACCCTTTTACAAAAACTGTATGCATTCTAGTGTAGACTGTTTTTTTGTCTGTTGAATAGCATGGAGGTAAAATGTTTTCCTTTCCATTACATTAAAGTCATTATAGTACATATATTCACCAAGGACCTTCGAGAAGTGAGGATATCACTTTGGTTTTTGTTCATAAAAAATTGCTCACAGTATCTGAGGTCAAAGGTCATTGAACAGGAGTCAGTGGATGACAGGAGAAAGATCAAGGAGGACGTTCACAACTAACACCAGCGATTATCTCTTAACAGAGATAAAAGTTATCATCTCCACAACCACCTATTAGCATATGACTTCCATTTTTATGAAATGCAATAACAACTTAAGCATCTCCATGACAACTGAGCAACATGTGGCTTAAAGCTCTGGGAAATTTAATGAGCAGAATTTGTCTAAAGATGGTGTGTAGAGGTTTGGAGACTGTGTTATCAGTGGGCATTGATGTGTATGCTACAGTGCCGATAAAACATATAAAATATGAACTATACAAATGTATTTTACATGATATTGTAGTCCTATGTCTCGCCTTCATCCTGTAATTCAGTTGAAGAATGGGAACATGTTCTTAAATATAGTTTCAAAATGTGTTAAATTAAAAGTATTGATTGCCAGAAATTAAGTTCACAAGGGAATCAGAGGGCTTTGGAATGATAGGTGTTTGATTTAGTAAAATATTGATCCCCCAACCTAGGGAGGACAAATGGCTCAGGAGATATACCAAAGAGGTGTTATTAGATTTTCTTTGGCTGGAAATAATCTATCTATATAATTTAATTACAATAATTATGTATCAAATAAGGGAGAAAACAATACATAGCTATCTATGTTTTCCTTACCTTAGCAATGACTCCATGTTTAGTGAAAAAGCAGCAGAGGAAGTACCGTAATCACAAAGTTCGGCCTTACTTAAGGTATGACTTCCAGAGACTTTTTCGTGCAGCTAGTCATGATACATAACCCTACCGAATTTCATTCACCTAGGTTTATCTGGAACGAGGGGCTTCACATTTGAAGATGGCACAGGTGGCGTTATAGAGCCATTTTGCCATGCCCATTTTTGGGACAAATAAAATATCTGACTTTCTGGGCATGTTTAGGCTGCCAAAAAGTCATTCATTCATTTCTTAAGACAAAGAATTCCTTCAGGAACAATAGGGCCTTCACACCACTCTCGGTGCTCAGGCCCTAATAAAGTGTTTTCCTGTAAGTGTGATTCTAAGTACAGGTAACCTACTGAAAGTTTCTTCTGAGTCGGACAGTAAGCAGTCAGTCTTATCCTTAAGATCTTTCACAAATACAACTCCAGGGTTCATTGCTGTGTGATGCTCAGTCGATCAACATGCTTAATTGAGGAAAGTTTTCTTTTCTATCAAGACATGTTGCACCATCAATCTAGCATACGGCTTCCTGAAGCCCCGGGGGAAAGCACTGTAACAGGAACATAAGGCTTGTAAACAAAAAGAGAACAAATGGGGGCTGAGCAGTCCAGGAACTGTGCAACCATGGATGTATAATTCAAAACAATAGATGGAAACAAATATGAAGAGAGGGAGAAAGCCTCCAAGTATAGCAAACAAAGAACTTCTAAATTGACCCTTAATGAGCCTGTTGTTATGTGAGCATGTGTGAGCAGTGGTAATAATAGCAGCAGGATTAATACAGCAAAAGTAGTTGTTTGTTCATAGAAGAACAAATAATTACACACGTACATTGCTCATAACCTACAGTACTCTGCTGGAATGGCCTCTTTGGGTTGTTGCTTCTCCAAGTAAAATAATGAAAGGAAGCATTAAGGGTTCGGTATGCTTCAAATAAACTAGTTCTTGCAAAGTGCTGTGTGGACATCAAAAGGCAAAGTGTTTGTAGCCAGGGAAAAAGAGCCACAATGAATCAAACAAATTCACACTTTCAGTCTCTTCCCAAAGGCATGCATGGTGTTGTGTTCAGTTATTCACACAGAAAGAAACAGAGGTAGCTGTGTGAAGAATGAGAGAGACAAGGCCAGACCTCAACACACCTGCCTGATTGCTGTGTAAAGCGGCCGTAAACTTTTTTGTTGGACTGTCGGATACAGCCACCTTAATGTTTTAAAAAAGGAAAGGGGAGAAGGGAGGGGGGAGGTTCTAAACACTGTTGGATGATCTGACAAGCACTTCATTTGAAGCATAATGACGCCTTTAAGCTGGCAGTATGCTTCTTCACAAACTGTTCTTTTCAGTCCTTTCCAATGGTGGATTAAAGGGAGTCTTGTTCAACTATTTCATTTCCTCAACCCCTGAAGGCTCATGCTGGGCTGTAAAAATCTCCTGACAACATATGGTAAACCAAACCTTCTGAAATAACAAAGAGATACAGCAACAAAGAAAGAATAATAAATGAACTAATGGTAAATCTTAATGCTTCATGTCAGTTCGCTTTCACAAAATCCTGAAGGAGCTTGGAGTAAAACTGCAGCTCCTTTACTATAGAAGGAGCCAGTTGAGGTAGCTCCTTGTGGAGCTAGTCCCAAGACCTGTGGCAGACCCAGAACATGCTGGAAGGCTCACATATTCCATCTGGCCTGGGAACACATGAGGATCTTCTAGGGCTGCGTTCACACTGCAAGCAAAAATCTGATTTTTAGCCAATCTAGATTGGAGCCAGATGGCTCTTATGAAGTCTGAACAGTCATAAATCACATGAAATCCGATTTTTGCAAACCAGATTGAAACCACCTTTGGGAGGTAGTTTCAAATCTCATTTGGACAGATGTGTCTGAGTCTGAACAGCTCCAAACACTCATATCGGATTTGACTGTCCGTGATGTCTCTCTACGTCTCTACGCTACGTCACTCTATGCGACACCAGACTCCCGCTTATTCCAGTTGTTGTTGCTAGGTGATATCACTGGAGGCAACGGAGGACGTCAAAAACATCAGTCCATGGACAGAGGACCAAACCATATTCTTTACTTTGGGGAGATGGCACCGTTCAAGCGAAGCTGGAGGGTTTGTTGTTGCTGTCGCTGTCGCAATTATATGACATCACACAATACACACTAGATGACGCCTCCGCTCTGACAACGTTGCCACAGCAACCTGTCAGATTGGTCATTAATGTGGCCCAGTCTGAACAGATTCAAATCCCATTTGGACACTTGCTAAAAAGAATGTGGACAGTCACGCCTAAAAGTCAGATTTGAGAAGGAATCAGATTTGCCTGGAGTCTGAACACAGCCTAGGAGGAGTTACAGGCATTGCCATGGAGAGGGACTACCTCCGTGGCACTTGACTTTAGTCTGGTACAATCAAACACATCAAACAATATCAGTTCAAATTTGTTTCCTGGGCAGCTGACATCACTTTGGTGAAGTTTTTTTCAGTGTGGATAAAAGCAGTCATGTGTATGAGAGCATCTAGTTTCCCCCTGTGCAGAGAAAAATACGCTTGACAGGCAATTACATTTCCCTGACACTTTAATACACATCACAAGGGTATTGAAACAATTAGATATAAAAAAAAACATCCAACTCGGGAGTTCACATATATGATTTTGCTTCAGAGAGACATGGCAAAAGAGGGGGGAAAGAAAAAGAAATCAGGTAGAAAGCAGGTGAAGAGGAATGACCATGGAAGTACAAGACAGAGAAAGAAAATGTAGCATAAGTAATACCTTTGCAAAGTGGAGAGCTGGGGGCCCGGCGTCCAATACTTGAGAAGGGTTTAAGAATATGTCTACATTAAGTCAGCTAAATTTGCCCACAGCAGGAGTTTAAACTCGTTTCTGCAAAAAACCTCGGTCCACATTAACAGACTAAAACGGCTCCTCCTGGGCATGAACAGTGGACAGACGAGTAAGTCAGCTGCAGAAAACTAGCAAAGAAGAAATGGTATACTATTTCCATTTCTGCAGCAGCTTCTTGACCTTTAGTTTAATGCAGTAGATTATAATAATTAGAAAGATGGTAGATAGCTTCACAGTAGACAATAAAGAGAACGCTTGCGTGAAGCTGTCAACCATTGTGGTTATTGTCATTGTTTTTCCTATGAAACGCTGTGCTACTGCCACCATCTGTTTTGTTAGTGACATAACAGCATTTCAAAGCTTTCGTTTTCCCCTGTACACACTACAATGCAAAACCAGCATTTTTACGTTCACACACTGTGCAGGCTTTAGAAAAGTTTTCAGGGAAGACAAATGTTTCAATCTGGACAGAGGACAAAAACAAAGAGAAAAAGATGACTCACGGATTTAGCTGGCTTAGTGTGGACTTGTGCATGTATTTTTTAAAAAGTGTTTAATACGCTATTCTTAATAGTTTTCAACCGATTTAAGGAGAAACATTATTTGCACATTTATGTTAGCAATCTATTGGGTCCTCTAGTCTTTCAGAAATAAGCTTTATCAATTCCTATAATATTCCTATAGTTAGTGTTATTCCTGTTGTCCCTGCCACAGTATCATAATCTGTCTGAAACAGTTAGAAATAATCAATTTATTACAGTGAAGCTCTGGACCACTTAAGCTTTGGACTACTTAAGCCACTTATTCCTCAGACTGACAGCACAATACCTTAAACATGAAAACACCTCACTGACTAAAAGGGAAGAAAATAGACATTATATATATTCATCTGGATGAAGAAGAAACTGTGTAAAAGCCTTTTATAATTGTATTGTTAAAGCACATCTCAATAATGTTAATCATCACATTTTAGCATGCAAAATTAGTTAAAACTTATTAATGTAAATTTTAGGTAAGTAGCGATTAAGGCTGTGGTTAGGTAGGTTATCAGGAAAGGATGTAAGTCAATGTAATGTCCTCTGAAACACAACTGTGTGTGTGACAGAGGGAGAGTGAGAGAGTGAAAGAAAGAGAGAGACAGCCTTGGTGTAACAATGATCTGGGCACAAACAGCTGAGCTTTTGTCAGAAGGTAACAATGAGGACAATATCATAGAAATACACTTAAGATTTTCCAGCCATTGAAACAAAATTCAATTATAAAGACATGTACGTAAGTGCCTTTGTTAGTGGCAACTTGCATCTCCACACCTGCTCAATTCTCTGGGATATTTGTGAATGTGTGTACCTCATTATGTTTTCACCTGTATGTGGACGACTGACCTTAAAAGTATCATGCGTCTTCACTGTAATCAAACCTGGTTTTGATGTGAGCTGTACAGATGAACTTCGGTGCAGGTGAAATGCTAATAATATGCTGTCGTTTGGTTTGTGTAGAGAAAGAATATCTGGAATACACTTGTAAACCACAAGTGAAGCAAAGTCACATACTTTCATATGAATAAAAAAAGAAAAAAAGAGTAGTAGTCATAGAAAATGAAACTGTGTCCTTCTCTTTCACAGGTTCTTCAACAAAATGTCCCTTTTGATGATAGACGCAGCACCTTGTAGATTAGTGAAACCAGAAAAATGTCAGCTGCAATCTGCAACATGATATTATTTCACCTTCAAAGTCCTCCTTGCAGTGGTAGGCAAATAGCGGCCCATTGTCTTAATCTGACCCTCCAGAAAAAAAAGTGGGCCCCTGATTAGAGTAAAAGTTTTGACATTCATAGCTTACATTAAAAAACGTATTTTTTTAACAAATCTACTGCAGATGACAAAATGAATCTCAATGAATACAAGCTTGTTTCATGTAATGGTGCCCCCACACCAAGAGTGGTATAAAACCATGGTGTCACCGTGCTCTCTGAACAGTGCATACTGAAATTAAGTCCATTAAACCTACCAGAAATGACATTTTAATGTGTGGATTCTAAAACTGGAACCAGGATCAGACTTTTGACTGGTGCTGCATTAGACCTACTGATCCAAGGATTGAAAATGACCAGATAATGAACCACAGAACACACACATTTACCCTACAACGAAAAAAAAAACAGTCATTACATTTTTTTTCTTTCTCTAAAGCAGCAATAACAGACTTTTAAATCAACCATAAATGAAGCAGGCTGCTGTTTATCATGTGTGGACAGCAAATAAATTGCAACTCAGAAAATACATTCACGTACGAGTCATTTTCATCCAAATGAGTACAAAATAAGCTGTGACTGTGTTTAGCCTTCACTTACTGACTATGAGGAAATGACATTTGACCTTAGACATGAAACTAAACACTATCATGAATCTTTTTGTTCTTAAATGAATCAAACCAAACATGTGTCCACTGCTTGGCCCCCAATGAAGAATCCTGTGTTTCTACAGAAAACCTAGATTCTGATCTCTGGTTTAGACACATGTGGTGCAAAGGCTAGATGTAAACCCACAAAAACCATACATGAGCTGGTATGAAAACAAACTGTGTGGAGAGAACGTGATGAGCGTGACAAAGATCTGCCGTAGGGCTTCAACTGACATCTGGATCTGGCATGGGAACGTCTTGCCCCTAGATGAGGGAAGACGTTCCCATGCCAGATGGGATATGTAATCCCTCCAGTGTGTTCTGGGCTCGCCCCAGGGTTGCCTCATAAAGCTGCCTTTTGACAACAGATGCCCTAACCATCTCAACTGACTCCTTTCAACATGACAGAAGCAGCGGTTGTACGCAAAGCTCCTTTCAAAAGTCGAGCTCTTTAAAGTCCGTGTAAAGTAAGAATAAATATGTTTGACATACCACAGAAAAGTGTGTTGTTAACCACTCTGCCAAATTTGAATGATTAAAAAAATCGCCAAATATATGAAATTAGGCTTCAAAGTTGTGTAAAAATCAGCCTTTGTCTCTGCTCCCAAACGTTGTGGGCGTGGCCGCTGAGTTCGCTGAAACCCCGCCCCCTACCAAGTGTCACCTGTCAATCAAAGTCACCACCTCTACCAGAAACATGGACGCTATGTCTGAGAGCTTTCTGCTGCTAACTCAGCTGCTAGCTCAGCTACTAGCTCGGCGGCTAACTCAGCTAATTGGCTAACTGTAGACTGTAGTAGTAGTAGTGTGTGCTGAATGTATTTATACCTCTACAGCAGCAGGGACAGGTTTATTTTTAGACCCGTCCATTAAATCCTGAACACAGAAAAACAGTTTGTGAAGCCTAGCTCCACAATTCAAATCTAAATGGCTGAAATGCTTTTTACACCTTTTTTAGAAATACATTTATGACCTATTTAATGTGTTTAGAAGAAAATGTCTGAATTCACTTTACACGGTTTTTAAGGGTAAACTGGAAAGAAAATTGTGTCCATCTCAGTATTTCGTCCACCAACGGTAGACATAAATTCATCAGGGTCGAACATGAAGCGCCTGGTACATGAAGAGCTTCACCCTGAGCTCGCCTTTATCATTGCTGATGCTGCACAAACACAACTGTCAATCTCGCCTTCTATTCTCTATGAGATAATTGAACTCCTTCACTTTGTAACTCATTCCCAACCTGGAGTGAGCAATCCACAATTTTCTGCTATTCCTCATCATTTTGTCTTGTGCTAGCTTTTCCAAAAGGACTTGTCCACCCATGTTTCCACAAGTATGCACTCGTACCTCTGTGAGTGGCATCCACCATACTATATTTCCTATTTCCAGGTAAAATAACAATAATAATTCCACAAGGGTAGCAGTCAGAACAGAGGCAGTGGCGGCAGCAGTCGGAGCACATGTCGCAGTGGAAGAGGTAGTTAATGGTGTCATCTGTCAGTCTGCGCATACCTGTGCAGCTCATGACCAGGTGTGTGTCCCATGGTAATGATTATGTCCCGCTGAGTGGCGAATCAAATGGCTCCCTGTCAGATGAGCTCTGCCACCAACCCTGACAGGAGGCTCGGCACATTCATCACACCTCTCTCTCTCTCTCTCTCTCTCTCTCTCTCTCTCTCTCCCATACCTGGACTGAATGCAGGCAGTGTGAGCAGCACAGTAAGAGAGAAGCTTGAGCAATTATTACCTCTGGCACATACTGTTGATATGATGCAAAATGCATTCTTACAGCAGGATATGCTTTATGAGATTGATACTTTTAAATCATTCAAATAATCTATTAATGTCTGAAAATATGGCAGTTAATGAGTAGTAGTAGAGATAAGCCCCCCTGCCGATACCCTGCTGCTTTTGGTAACTGTGGCTTTCAATCTTGTTATGTCAAAGATTTGATTTGAAGGAGATTCCTGGAGGTTGAGGGAGGAGTGAAACAATGAAAAGAAAGAAGAGATGGAATGAGCGAGAGAGACCGAGAACAAGAGAGGAAGGAGCTGAGTAGAAGTGAGAGAGAGGGAGAGAGAGAGAGAGGGAGGGAGAGGGAGAGGGAGAGAGAGAGAGAGAGAGAGAGAGAGAGAGAGAGAGAGAGAGAGAGAGAGAGAGAGAGAGAATATCAGAAAGGGAACAAAAGAGCCGGCGGACTGGAGTGGCAGCCGAAAGCCGGAATGTTTCACTTCAGATTGACACTTCAGTGAGGGCGAGCGAGGTAGAGGCAGGACGAGGGAGGAGAGAGAGAGAGAGAGAGAAAGAGAGAGAGAGACTTTTAAAGTAGTATCCTTAGGCGAAGAACAGTTAAGTGTTCCCTTGCAGTCTTCAGTGTGGAAATGAATGGTTGACTCTCCTTGAAAAACAGAGTTGCTATGACAACCAGCCCTTTTCTCTATTTCTCTTTAACCCCCCCCCCTCCCTCCACCACCCCCACTTTTCTCCCTCTGTGTCTCTCTCTCTCACACACACATATACGACACAGACACAGGTGTACAGGTAGAGTTTTAAGTGCAGCACGATGGTGGTGAGGAATAGGAACAGGCAACGAAGGCTTCATCAAGGATCAGAAGCAGTCTCTCAAAAAGGTGACGGTTCAAATCCCTGACGGCTCTTATTGTCACCAACACAGCTACTAGCTTCTATTTTCCAACAGTGTAAACTTAAAAAGAACAACGAGCAAATAAAAGCATCTCTCCAATAGTGACACAATAGGAAAGTCTAGGAAAGTCTGAAAACTGTCCTGAAATGTTTTGAAGCTACTCATTTAAATATGTTCTTCAGCTAGTTTACACATCTAATTGCATCCCTCATGGTTTCTTTCAAGGTGCATGGAAATCATAGGTCCATTACTTCTTTTTGTTTTTGGCAGTTTAGTCACAACAAAAACAGTTAATGAACTCCAAGACAAAGCTGTGCTCATCTTAAAGAATGTGTCTATGCTGGGCTGCTTCATTTTTAGAATGCTGTGTTTGTGTGGAAAAGCGTTTACAGGTCATTCCAGTAGAGGCCTCTGTCCACACAGAAACACCTGAACAACATCACAGTAATAAAACCTTCCCTGTTAATGATATAAAGGTTCAAACTGGAGCCACAAACCACCAGGAAGCATCATTTTATTTTCCAGCATGATGTGAGTATTGAATTAGAATGATGCCATTGTTGATTGCCATGGTTCTAAAAGAAAATAGACACATTACAATATGTTGTCCAAACTAATTCTAAATCCAGCTGTAAATGATGTTAAATACTTCCAAATTAAAATGCAATTAATATATCATTATACTTAAATATATGTCAACATACTAAACATCAATATGTAAACGCATCATAATGAACACCAACACACACTGGAGGAAGGCCTCATCCAGCCCTCTATTTATAAAGTGGGAGGAACAGTGGGAGGTACTTGCACCACTATACCATTTGGTCTCCTTGTAGAAATGAGGGGAAACAAACCTGCAGTTTTAACATCCCCCCTCTAGGCCCTCTGACCAAACTACTGTTTTATGGTCATAATGTCATCTGACAAAATGACAGCATCTGTGTTGTATCACGACCTAAATCCACATTTATAATGAGTGATCTGACAAATAAGTAATGACAGAAAGTTGTCATTTAATCAGCTGAGTGTCAGCCCATTCAACCTGTGTTCAGTCCCCTGATGCTATTTGTGATTATTGTTAATGCAGCCAAATTCTCAATATACAGTATTAGCCTCACTGACATGTTTTTGGTGTCAGATAACAACATGAGGATGAAATAGTGAGTTCATTACAGCCCGTAAAGTCTACCACCTTTGAGCATACGTTTCTTCTCCTGCTACTGCACTGCGGTGCTAAAGTCCACAGCTTACATCATTGTTTTGCATCTTTTTACCCCTGTATACATTAACAACATGCCCGCGGCTGTTCTGTTAACAAGAAAAGTTTTAATGACAGTTTTAATCTGGATGGAGGACTGAAACAGAGATAAAAAGGCATTATTACTCTACGTTAGGTAGGGTGGATGTACTGTAGGCTCTCATTCACTCTACACACTCACCCACATAAACCATTACATGGAAATTCACTTCCACAAAACAGTGTAGCATCAGTATGACTGCATGTGTTAACAGTGCTGGAGCTGCTTTCTTTCTGTTGTGACAGGAAGAAATATGACAAAGTTAATTTTACTGTAATTTCAGTATCACACAGTCATTATCACAAAAAGGAAGCTGTAAGTGGCTACTTTCACACACCACATACTAACACAGTTATACTGAAGGAGGTTATGAATCATGGAGAGGTGTCTGCCAGTTTTCCGGTTTGTGGCTTGGAGGAGAAGTTGAGAAAGGTCAGACTTGATGCATATTTGCTCTGACGTGAACCTGGAAACAACTTATCATGCTTGGGGTTGATTCTCAATCTGTAAACCACAGTTATGTATAACTGGATGGCACAACACAGGTAAAGACTGTATAAAGTGAATTCAGACCTTTTCTTCTAAACACATTAAATAGGTCATAAATGTAACTGTGTTTCAAAATATCTGTGTTCAGGATTTAGTGGCCATTACGTAACGTGGCGGTGATTGGCATAAACCCGCCCCTGCTGCTGTAGAGGTATAAATACATTCAGCACACACTACTACTACAGTCTACAAGTTAGCCGAGCTGAGTTAGCCGCCGAGTTAGTAGCAGAAAGCTCTTAGACCTAGCGTCCATGTTTCTGGTAGGGGTGGTAACTTTGATTGACAGGTGACACTTGGTAGGGGGCGGGGTTTCAGCAAACTCAGCGGGCACTCCCACAGCGTTTGGTAGCAGAGAAAGAGGCTGAGTTTTACACAACTTTGAAACCTAATTTCATATATTTGGCAATTTTCTTTAATCATTCAAATTTGTCAGGGTGGTTACCAACACACTTTTCTGTGGTATGTCAAACTCAGAACACATATTTATTCTTACTTTACATGGACTTTAAGCCAAGTTCAAAGTAAAGATTCATGATGAGATGAGAACATTGCAGAGATAAGTCGCAACGGTATGAACTGGGCCATCTCAGCTCGACTGAAGCAGTTTGTTTTAGAATGTAAGCCACATTACCTGTTTCAACAGCCAATCAACTCATAGCAAAGACAACAAACTGTCAGCTGATCTAAACAGCAGTACTTTGGATGAAGGAAAAGACCTTTGACCCTCTCGTTTTTTAAATGTATCAGTTTCATCAATACCAGAAATGATACTGTAGCAACTAACTAATTATCACTTCCTCACCTCATTCATATGTGCACAGAAAGTCTTAGGTATTGCAGGGTGGCGCATTGCAAGTAGTTTGGAAGGAACTGGGCTTAAACGCAGAAGTAGCGAGGTATGCTAGTGCTTCATTGCTATGGAAACGGTCAAATGTATCCGTGTGTGTTGTGTAGAGTTGATGTGAACAGCCCAGTTTTAAAATGTTCACAATCAGACTTCAGGGATTCTTTTGCAAGTTGTATCCTTTTAGCCTTTATACTTTTGATTGCATGGGTCTATATCCAAATTATCTCAATTATATTCAATGTAACTAGTTTGGGGGGGGGGGGTTCTTGTTGTATGACTGCAGGTATCTGGTCTGTGCTGATGTATCTCATCCCTAAGTGGATCCAAGCATACGGATTATGTCAGCTCTGATCATTACAGAACAGAAACGTGTTGTTTGACTCTGATGGGGAAAGTGGACTGTGAAGGAAAAATCACATGTATTGCTGCTCTTTTCCACCACAGTCACTTTTTAACTGGTGACAATTGGCTTCTTCTTCTGCTGCCAGTGTTGGTCTTCTCACTTAAATTGTCCCTGGGTCTAGTTGGATCTGGTCTGAATGTCTTAGCCTCCCTTTTCTGAAATTAGATCTCTATATTTTTTAACATTAAACTATATACATTAGATTAATGTGAATTTCTCATGTTGGTTTAATCTGCTCCAAAACTGTGGTTCATCCATTAATACATCTAACCTGCTGTTCTTCCTGTTTTCACATTTCACCAAAACCTTTCACACTAATTGCCATACTTCCAATTAAATGAAGTGATTTTGGTCAGCTGTTCTACATGCTGACGCAAACATGCCTCACTTCAGATTCCCAAAGAATACAAAAAAACAAAAAATAAGTGGGGGCTAATTGGTCGTATTTTGTAAGAGCACATGTGATAGGCTGACCTTGTTAGATCCCACCCACAGTACTTTAGGGTATTTTGTTAAATCATTTTGAAAGATAAAAAGGCAATTATCTCCATAAATACCAGCAAGTATCCACAAGTATGAACAAGGTCAATGTGGATGCAGCAGTTGAGTGCAGAATGTCTGACAATATAAAATATAGTCAGATACTTTCTCCAAAAAGAAGAAACCCTTATGTGTGTGTGTGTATGTGTGTGTGTGTGTGTGTGTGTGTGTGTGTGTGTGTGTGTGGTCTGACAGGTTGACTTTAATGAGCTGAGAGAGTGAATGGCGCATCAATGAAATCGATAGCAGAATTAACACATTGACATGTTAGACTCATTTGCTTTCTGACATTTCCCTCCATGCAATTAAGCAGCTCAGATATGCAAGTCGGATCTGATTAATGCACGCTGGCCGGCCGCTCTCGGCTCGGTTTAGCATTCAGAGGGCGAGGTGTCTCGGATCCTCTCTAACCGAGGAGGAAGACAGAGACTGGGATGGCTGTGGATTTGCCAGGACTGCTGGGAATGGACTGGAAGGTAATGGCTCTCCTGGATCTCATAACTGATTGAATTTGGGAGACACACTTGAACACAAGTTCTGTTGGAGTAGCATTTGATGATCAGTCAGATTTAGAGAGAAGATATGACAAGTTGGACTTGGTGTAAAACATTCACAAGAATAAGAATAAGTTTATAATAAACAGAGTCATAATTCTCCCACTATTAAACAAGTCTAACCCTATTTTCCCATATTAGTACATATGCAGCAGCGACAAAACCTAAGAGTCATCTCTAGAACTGTTACTGTCCAATAAAGGCATAAACTGATATGGCAGTCATACTGTAACGGTCGGGTATTATTTTTGGGAGTCAGAGTTCAGTCTGACACAAAATTTTCAGCACATTAACCATTCAAAATATCACACACAAACAATTATAAGAACAAGAAAAATGCACAGTCAATCTCCACTGCTTGGTCACTTTGGGAAACTGTAGAGTCCAGTGTGTGGGAGAGATAAGTTGAAGCAGTCCAATAGAGTTTCGCACAAACAAAAGGTCTGTTCAAGTCATTCAGTTCCCAATTAAACCTCCCCCTTCAGTTCAGCGAGTTCAACAGAAAATAACTGCAACCCAAACTGTAGGTTTTACATCCCTTCCAACCAAAAAACAAGAAGAAAATTAAACATCAATCAAGAGAAATTCAGCAAGCATCCTTTATCACAGTTCAATGGTATATCCAGTATATTCAAGAAAAGGAAATAAATGTTGCTGGCTAGAATACTTTATTCAGTTGTTACCATTTCAGTCCTCCGGTCTCCATGAACACGACTTGAGAACAGTCTGTGATGAGCCCTTGGTGTGAAATACTATATATATATATATATATATATATATATATATATATATATATATATATATATATATATATATATATATATACACAAGTTAATGGATCATTCACAAACTGTAAACCAGTCATTCAGTCACCACTTATACATGTTGATGAACTTGGCAATGCAATCATTCAATCCAGAAAAAAATCACCAATAGTGCTTTCCACATACACTTGTAATGTGCCATAATATAATAAGCATCACAGGGAACAGGTCAGTTTGTGATTGGACTGGCTGACAACTGAAGATGTGTTTTAAGGAAAAACTTTCTGGCAGGTCTGACTCAGCGTATTTGAATGACATAGGCAATCACCACAATATGGGTTCTTTTGAAAGGCAGCCAAGTACTTTGCCATTGATGTAGATAGCATATGTCATCCATGGCAGGTAGCATGCTGTATGAGGGTGTTTCACTCACTTTGCATCCATCTGATTGTATCTAGTAAGAATTTCTGCTGCCTTCTCTCACATGAATTAATCTGGTCATCTATCATCTATTTTATAACTAGAACCAGAATGTTGTAAAATTTGTATTCTGGTGCCAATCAAATGGAGACATTAAAGGGACATGTTTGAGACAGTTTTCACATATTAGTGCAATTTTCCCTTGTCTAATCACCTAATAAAAGTCCCAGTTTATTCAAATTTGGATATTGTCTTTTTAGTTTCAGCCTTTATTTCTGTTGGCAATGATATAAACACTGTTTTCACTAAATTCATTTCTGAGATCTAAGAACATGGCAGCAATGTTAAAAAACATGTAAAGTGTTTTAGATAATTTGGCTTCTTTCATCCTGTCTAATCATGTATTGCCTTATTGGACTTTATTGTAGCAGTGTTGCCATGTTCCCAGATCAGCACTTGGTTCATAGAGTATATTATTACCATTACAGATTTGCAATTAACGCCTAAACTGCAAAAACAAGCCCCAAACTGTCATAAACTATAATTATCCCTCTAACTATTTCAGTACTATCCTTTTTCCACAAATTTTATTTTGACATGAGGCAGTTGTTATATCCAATGTGTTAGGAGTGATGCTGTCTTTGGCAAATCAGTTATAACATTTAACACTTGGGATTGACCGAATGGAAAAGAGCCCAAATGAGCCCATCTATTGTGTAACCAATAGAGGGGGCATCTGGACAAGCAGTTTGATTGTGTTTAATGTGACATGGAAACTATCTCAAATGTTTTAAATTTAAATGGAAACAAAAGACTTGTTAGTTCTTCACAGTTAAAATCTACATGACTCTACATCCATATTGTAAGACATGATGGTTTACCAGTATGAATACTTGGCTTTAGAGTGGCATTTTGGCATCAGCCTGGGTGTGCGTGGCGCAGGTGGCTGAACCACCTTGTTCTCCTCACAGTGGGAGGTGCTTGGGGATGAGTTTGAGGGCTTTTTGGGATGCAGCCTGAAGGCTTTTGGAGCCCCGTGAGAGCACATATGGGCCCAGCCAGAAATCGTCTGGCCCTGAAAGCAGCTCCAGCAATCTCTCCATGGCTCTGCTTGGCCTGCTCACTGATCCGTCCTTCCATGAATGACTCTTTTCAACAGCAACCGCCTCATTCCTCTCACTGTGTCTACCCAGCCCTCTCATCCAAATGCCCCACAACACTCCCTCTCTCACGATGTTCCAGCCCACTGGTATCATCTGTCTCAGTGCCACTTGGCAGCGCCCTACACGATTTGTGGCTGGGCAAACATTTAACTAAATGTATCCCATTCCAAATCTAGGATTACATCCTGCTGTTTCAATATTTGGGCGCTTCTGAGTAGCCATGGCTTGTGAGACAACAGGTCAAGTTAGCCAAACATCCTCCTCCATCTAAGCAGAGGATAGGGCAGGACAGCAACAGAAACCAATGAAAGGCAGCACAGCAAAGGTAAAACAGGTCTAATGCGTTTTGCATGGTTTCCTCTGTACAGCTGGTTATGTCAATATGCCTTTGGACATAGAGGGAAGACTTCCTCCTGCAGTCAGAGCAAAAGGATGTTGGCTAAGTTTGCACACATCTTAGATGTGAGTGCATATGTATGCAACCAGTTTAAACTGCCAGGATAATGGATATGATGCTGTTTGATCAAATATGTATCTATTAAGCTTGTGGTCCCTTGATTTAACTAAACATTTGAACTGGATTTTACACAGGAATGCATTCATGTTTTATTTTCTCATATGTTCTGTGGTGATTGTTACTAAACTCGGATGGTACCAACAATTTAAAAAAAAGTTTTACACACAGATCAGTTTTTATAATTATAAAAACCATTCCCAGGTTATTAAATACCAACACTTGTTACACACCTCAACGTCTGATACCAACGTACAAGGTTCCCTTTAACATCTGTATGAGATGCACCAGGCCTTCAACTAACTCCAATGTAAACTCATCCACAGCAGTGTTAGATGCCCATAGCAACTCTCCTGGCTGTCCATTCATTCCATTGCGGCTCTATAAGATCCTTTGGTTATTAGTCAATGGGTGAACCAGAGGACCACTGCCTGGAAGTATTTTCCTTACTGTCATTATGTTAAGGTTTTCTCAGGGATTAAAAATCTGACTGAAAAAAAAATTCCGGCCAAGTCATAAACTGTCTTGTTTAAGGTAAAACAAGGTGAAAACGGCAAATTGTTCTCCTGCTGAACAAGATTATATTTCACCCACTAACCATTGCTGCTCTTTTCTAAATGAAATGGAAAAGCTTACAGGCATTAATAAGGCATACTACAGTCTGTATAACCACAGTGGGAGTCAGAGGCAAAAATGTTCAGAAATCATTTGTTTTATTTAAGCACCTTTTGGGCTTCAGAAAATAGTTATTAACATTATAAAACCTCCAAAGGTCCATCAGACCATTGCAGTGACACGGACAGGATTTTTATTTTTTTATTGATCTTTATTTCCTTTTGCCTTGATGACAACATCCAGTCTCAGAATATAAGAAAACAGGTAACTTTTTGTTTCTATTTTCCAGTGATTTTAAATATGAAAAGAAAATCTAACCATTTTTAAAATTTCTGCTCATCCCTTTTTGACAATGAAAAAGAAAAACTGCTTGCATTTAAAACCAAAATCAAGTCACCACTCGTTTTTTGGGTGGATTTAATTAAATTATTTTTATTGTTTTTTTACTATGGTTGCTTTCACACTTACAGTAACATAACGAGTGTAGCTGTCACCTCCAGTTTTCACCTGGTTCACTGTCTCTGTGTGAGCAGCACACACTGAGAGCTCAGGTCTGCCAGAGGTGAAACATATGGCTCTTTAATACAGAGATCATCATTATAGCCATAAAAAAGACTTTGCTTTCTTACATTGAACCAACCAAAACCAGCATAATGTTGCTACTGTGTGCTTTTAGACAGCATGCCGGTGTTTCAGATTCAGAGGTTTGAGGCTGCAGGGTTGACTGTAGGTGCGTGGGGAAGTTTATTAGTGCTGTTGAACATAACCGCTGTGAAACAATCAGAAAATAACATTTTATTGATCTGATTCAACAGCTTTCTTACTGGCAGCTCTCCCTCTCTTCATTCACTCTCTACCTCGCTCTACCTCACTTGCTATACAGCACCTTATATGTCAGTATCAGATGCTGAGTAGCATGACAAAGGAGTAGTATTTGACCACCTGCAAATGAGAAGCAATATTTATTTTAGTTTTTTTTATATGAAATATAGATAAACATTTACTTGCTATATTTAAACAAATCCTTGTATGCAATAAACAATGAAATGTGGCAGAAAGGATTTGAAGAGTTTCCCTTTCACAGTCTCAGTATTGAAAGGAGCTAGTTTGCACAAGGTGTAATGGGTATAAAGGTTATATAAGTTCCAAATGGCCACACTGGAAGGTGGGAGGAATAACCTGCCATCATATCCTCCTCTTGGCTACATCTCACTGCCTCTCTGAATTCTCTCCAAGACCTCTGTGAGTTTTGCGTGTCTTTGTAGTCTCGACATGATGAATTGTCCAATGGATAACAGGGCACATTTTCAGACAAATAAAAAAGATAAGTTGAGAAAAGTTCAAACCCTCCCCACTGTCACACCTCTTCACATACTGTATGAAGTGTTGGATTGTCAGATAAGCCGTTGGAAGGTTTCAGGCACTGTTAGATGATCTGACAAGTACTTTATTTTAAAAGGGCCTATGATGTCATATATTACTGTGTCAGATGCTACAATTAAACACGGCTAAAGTGTCAAATAATGAGATACAAATATGTAGAAATAATCCAAGTGAGTAAAAAGCTATGGCTGCTCTAAATGCCTGGTTCCAGTTTTTTCTAGTTGCAGCTCGAGCTGACATCAGCTTGTGACATGTTTATTTATGGTTATCTTTAGGTTCCCTTTTAGCATACTGACATCTTTAAAATCTCACACCAATCAACCTACAGGTACCTATGCACTGCTTACATGTTAACAGGATGACAGCATCTCTCTAATGAAGGACTCCCCTCATTAGCCAGCAGCCAGTTAGCTTAGCATAAAGACTGGATACAAAGGGGAAGCTAGCCTGGCACTGGCTGCAGGTAACAACATGAGCCTACCAGCACCTCCTCAGCTCTAATTATTAATTATTTAATTTGTTTAACCTATGAACAATTAGAAGTGTAAGAATAGCAAGTTGTGGTTTTACATGGTTTATGTCCCAGGGACAGTGACTTCCTGGAGTTTTGTTGCTGCTGGGCAACCAACAAAGGCTCAAGGGGTTAATTCCAGAAGGCAGGATTCGTGAAAATTCTGAGTTTGATGACACTGGGTTGAGGTTCTGGCTTGTTCCAGAAACAGAGATGACTGTAACTCTGGGTTAATTACTGTGGTAACTCTGAACCTAACCTGCTTTACTGTCAGAGCCTGAAGCAGCTGTTGGACATGATGTTTCCTTATTGAAACAAATCAATGTCAAAGCCAATACATTTGCACAGATTTACAATATATATATATATATATATATATATATATATATATATATATATATATATAAATTACGTGGATCTTAATTCCTAGTATCTTACATTACTAACATTACTGCTTTAATGCACTGGTTCAACCAATGATCTTTTTCCTGACTTACTAGCTGGCTGGAACCTTTCTGTGTGGAGTTTGCATGTTTTCCCCATAGGGTTAGGGTTATTGGCTGCTCTAAATTGCCTTAAGGTGTGAATGTGAGTGCAAATGATCAGTCTCTGTATACAGTCAGCACTGTGATTGACTGTCCAGGTTGTACCACGCCTCTCGCTCAATGTCAGCTGAGATCAGCTCCAGCTCCCCCTACGACCCTCTAGAAGATGGATGAATGGATGTATGTATGGATGGATGGATGATGAAAGAATGGATGGATGATGAAAGAATGGATGGATAGATAAAACCTCATCTCAGAATACATTGATACATTGTCCTGTTGCAATAACCGTGAGTCTGTGCACACTGATTAGACTACCAGTTCCTGCACAAAACATTTATTACATGTTAATGTAGCGATCTCTATTTTAAATAAGAGTATTTAACATTAGACACAAAGACACTGATCAATGAAAAGCCTTATATTTCTCAAGATGTGATTGGTCACACTGATGGAACCTCCCTGGTGTATGGATGATGAGCACTTCTGATCTGGAAATTGCTAATAAACCACCTACATTTTTATTAAACCCAGAAAGGACAAACATCATCTGAATGTCTCTGGTCTCTAATTTGTGGTTGTAAAGTTTCATAAGGTTGTGATTAATCCTAGAGGTCACAATAGATCATTTTATACAGTAAATTCAAGTTTCAAAAATGGTCTCACTACAATGAAATGGTTACTATGGGGACTACAATCATCAAACTAAATACAGTTGGTCTCACTGAATTCACAATAGTATGAGCTTCCCAGTCATACCCAAATTATACAATTCCAACTCTGTGTAGTGACCCCAGTATGCAGAAATATTCAAATACACCATTTTTAGAATAGGCGAAAATAACACATTTGTACTCTATGCAAAAACACTGCATGGTTTTCACTTAAATCTGTTGTGGTCTACACATAGAAGCCATTTTTATTTAGATACCATAGGGTGAAAGTTCAAGAGAACCTGTAGAAAATGGCCATGACCATTTTCCCCTCACCAAAACTTAGGGTTTGTTCGAAACCACAAACTTTCCTACTAGTCGTACTAACGCTGACGTCATTTGAAGTATGTAGTGTGTTTCAACTGTGTAGTATGTGATTTAGAGTATGTGAGAAGTTCCTGGATGGTTTACTAGATTCTCCAGAAATGCAGAGTATGCATCAAGAGCTGACTACTCACACTCAAATTACCCAAGATGCAACGCAACTTCTGAAAAAAAAAAAAAAATACAAACGTCACAGATCACCACCTCGGTGGTTTCAAGTTAGCTACAGCGAGGGTATGTTCGCTTCCTGTTTTCAAAATGAAAGCACCAACTCTATCGTTATGGTTTTCTTAATAATAAAAGGCAACAGGTGTTTTATTTTGTGAAAATAACAGGAAGTGTGTTACTCACTACTACGGCTAATTTTAGTGGCTCCGAATTCTCAGGAACAAAACTTTAAACATGTTATTTGGACAAATTAGCGTCACATTGTGGATCTAAAGGGCTACTTTACTTTCTCGCCTAAAAAGGTTAGACATGTTAGAAATGATAAAGTGGTATATTTACAGAGTTAGACCTAAAATGAAATCAGCTTCAGTCTGCTGATTTCAGCTCAGGTAGGAACAAAATGCATTGTGGGTTACCATGTAGTTTACTAGTGTAAACGGTCTGCTTACTATCTAGTTGTTTAGTGTGTAGTGTGTAGGATGGAAGTATAGAAGTATGTAGTATGTAGTATGCGGTTTCGAACCCAGCCATAGCCTACCTTTGAAACCTTATTTAACCCCCACCCCCCCCACCCCCTTCCTGACAAGCTAGCATGACATGGTTGGTACCAATGGATGCCTCAGGTCATCTAGTTTCATATGATACCATCTTCACTCCAGCTTTAAGAGCAGCCCACTACACCCTCTGAAAGACAATAATGTCAGCAGAGGGCACAGCCGCCCCCCGCGGGACTCTGAGGGTTAAACAGAGTCTAGAGAAAACTTGATAGCTTCTTTCTCCTCAGAGGCTGAGTAGAAAATTCAGTATCAACACTGATCCTCACTTCCATCAGCATGACAGCTCAGTGCATTATAAACCAGGATCTGTTATCGTGGCTTTCTGAGAGAGATGGCTTTCTCCTTCCCCTCTCAACCCTCTCTCCCATCACAAAAATCAATATTTATAATTTTACAAGATCAGGACAAATCTGCTGCAATGCTGGCGTTATTAAAACAATAAAAACATCACAGAGACAGGTATTTGCTGGAAGCCTCGACTGGATTAAAGGTCCTGTTTTCTCCTTATGTCTCTCCTCCATCCTTTCCTTCCTCCCCCTCTCTGTAATTCCCACTCTCAAGAGGTTACACAGGCTCTGCTTCTTAATATCACCGGCTGGTTTTAAGTAATGACATAAATAAAAATGACTATGATGTATGAAGGGGTTTGCACAGGGGTGGCAGCGGAGGTGGGTGGATGGGCTTGTATCATCCTTTCTCCCCTGGGGGGGGAAGAAGAGAATCATGGAAGAAAACAGAAGCTATTGAAAGCATCTATCTGCTGGATGCTATGGTATGATTCCCTCTAAAGACATGGCTTCCTCTGCAGACTGACCCTGCATTTATTCCCCTCAATTTCATTCCATTTATAGTTTAAAAAAACATTATTTATTTATTTACTTTGGTTTTTTTGTTGTTTTTTTTTTGGGGGGGGGGGGTTGTCTTGTTGATGTTGTTTTTCTTCCCTTTAAACCAGGGGTGTCAAACTCATTTTCATTCAAGGGCCACATACAGACCAATTTGATCTCATGTGGGCCGGATCATTAAAAAGATGGAGGGAGGAAGGAAGGAAGGAAGGAAGGAAGGAAGGAAGGAAGGAAGGAAGAAAGGAAGGGAGGAAGAAAAGAAGGGGGGATGGAAGAACAGAAAGAAGAAAGGGAGAAAGGACAGATGGAAGGAAGAAAGGAACGAAAGGGAGGAAGAACAGATGGAAGGAAGAAAGGAACGAACGAACGAAGAAAACGAAAAAAGGAAGGAAGGAAAAGAACACAAAGGAAAGTGGGCCAGATTGCACCCCTCGGCAGGCCGGTTCTGGCCTGCGGGCCGCATGTTTGACTCCCCTGCTTTAAACTAAAAGCTGGACGTTGGCTATCTGAAGGTAGGGTTAAGTTAGCAGTCGATACCTCTGTTGTCACTGCACCCATATTAAAGCCAGTCTTTGTAGATTTCTTCTGTAATTGTAGGATCTTTTAGGATCAGTTCTGTAGCACACAGTATTTGTATCATGTCCCTGAGGGTTAGGGTTAGGGTTAGATGTGTGGGGGTGTAGTTGTGTATATGTCATTACTATCACTGGATGGGCTTCAAATTCTGAAATGTGACATTATACTCACAATAGGTGCCACATATAATTCAGTGACAGGCATCTATAGCAGTGCAATTTTGATAATCATTTTGATAAGAAAGTTGTGCATGTGTATGCACGCTATGATAAAGTTAAAGAGGACATCTCCCAATCTGTAGCTTCACAAGTCTGTTCTAAGCCTTGATACTGAGTTAGACAATGACAAAGAAAGGGGAGTGAGGAGAGGATGGAAGAATAAATACAAATGTATTGTTATAGGTACGCATTACAATAATGACACATTTTAGTTCAAAAATTGAATCATTGTTGAGTGCAAGATGTGGAAAAATACAGAGAACCTGCACTAAGTTGAGGTCAGCTAAATGCTGCAAACTATAAAGGCTTAAAAGTATAGATAATCAACAAAATACTACTGCTAATAATAATCATAAGACAATGATAGTAATGAGTAATGTGCGTATGTATATATAAATGTGTGTGTGTGTGTGTGTGTGTGTGTGTGTACATGTGTGTGTGTATGTGTGTGTGTTTCTCTCCAATGAGGTCATCCTGAATATAATCTGGGGTGTAACCTTGTGAGCACCGTGGCACAAGGAATCTAACATGATAATCCAGTCTGAAGTATCAATAAATAGTTGATGGATTACTGTGGAATATGGTACAAACATCTATGTATCTATCAGAATGAACTGCATATTGTGCAAAGACAATGACACTGTGACATTAGGTTGAAGTGACGGTGGCATTCTAACAAAAGAACAGTAACATGTTTTTCTCAAAAGTTCATCCGTTTTTTTTCTTTTTGCTGTAATTTATTTATTGAGTCCTTTTTCTTGAGCTGTTCCTGGAGCTGTTTAACCAACATCCACTTTAAAAAATAAATAAAAGGAGCCCAGCTGTTAGTAGCTTTTACTTTACTTTGTGCACTGCATTGTGGGAGAATAGCTGACATCAGCAGCACAGTCACAATGAACTGCTTTTCAGTGTGGCTGCAACCTGCTTTGAGTAAACTTCATTTTGTCACATTTCCAGTCTGAACATATAACATTCCTAAAACCTAAAGTCCTCTTACTTTTAATTTTAGATCTTAATTAATTAGCTGTGAGTGCGTAGCAGGGCAGAGATCTGTCTGCTTGTTTCTATCTTCACTGCCAACTTAGTCACAGTCAGATCTGCAGTAAACTGAGCTTCAGTTTTTGAAGGAAATTGCACAAATGTTCCAACTGTTCATCGCTACCACAAGAATATGATTAGTCCATTCAGCTGTCCTGGCATTGTGACTCATGAGTGGCTCAGTAAATTAAGTGCTTGAACCAAAGAACTTTATTCAGAGTGAATGATTTTCATTGAACATGTCCTCTGAACTCGTGCTTTTCAATCTGTGCCATGTCGACTTATTAGAGCCATTCAGTCATGTGAAAGTTGCTACTTTTGAATTTTTTAAGAGGCTATTTCAAGTAAAAACAACTCTGCTGATTTTTAGTGTGAGCTGAAAATGGAATGGACCCTGGAGTATACTGTAAACCTTATGTTGGTTGTTTTCTGTGACCCTCTGAAAGCTTCTCTCAACCCTCTTTAGGTCTCAACCCTGCCAGATGAGAAACACTACATTAGACCATCCAGGCTGTCATGTCAGCCCCGAATCTCGTTATCTCCACAGAGAGACCTTGGCTAACAGGAACCTAACGACTTCCCTTAACGACACGTCTCCATGGAGATAACCGGACATCACCTGGAAACCATGACTGTGGTGCCTGATGGCCGGGAGGACAATTTAAGGCCATTTCATGTCCTCACAATCACACACTCGCACCAACTCTCATGTGGGCAAAGTGTCTCTGGGTTACAAATTCTTGGGAGTCTTGTAAAGGTGCGCACACACACACACACACACACACACACACACTCACACACATCCATTCTCCATTCTCATGCCTCAGCGGTAATGACCACACATTTCGCAGTGCAGACAGCCACAATTGGGACTATTTGTGCAGGCCTCTCTCAGCTAATCTGTCGGCTGATATTGAAGAGTAATCTGCAGAAATGAATAGCGTGCTGTCTTCACGGTTCATCCTGTCATTTCCCCTTTTACTGTAATTGAGAGGTGGCACTCTGCCATGTGTAAAACATGCTCGGCAGCACTGATATGCAGCCAAACCGCAGAAAAAAGAGTGTAAAATGTCTACATTGTGTCAGCGTCCAGGGACAAATCGGTTCTTCTCAATCCCTGAAAGTTGATTTTTGAGGGTGAGAGGATGCTGGCTTTTTCCCCACAGTGTGCAGACACACATAGTACTGACAAAACTAATGTTTCACTATGCAGTAAAACCTAGTGACCTGGCAATGGGTGAGCCTAGCCTTTATTTACAGATCACAGATAAGCTCAAAACACACTGTTACAAGCTCAATTTCTGATCTGCTATCAATGTGGTTCAGGTTTGATCAATGTTTTAGACTCTTTCAGCTCACAGTTTTGGACTGATTTGCTTCAATCTCACTGCGCTCGTCATCCACTATACATAGTGTATACACTATCTATCCATCTCCAAACAGCAGGCAGACACAGTTAGATACTGGTGAACAGAGTGGAGCATTTAGCACATTTAGACACACATTTCCTTCAGGAGATGGTGGAGACCAAACCAGAGATAAAAAGGAGAGTGAATACTGAAATTATATTTAACAGAAACTCCAAATAAATACTAATGTTACTATGTGTCTGCTGGATTTGTAAATCAAGCATACCTTTGGCTCAAAGATGGTTCTCTTTCATTCTAATAAAAATTGCTCACAAGTTTTCTCTCTTTCAGGTTTGTGTAACTCCTCAAAGTTTTACATATCATAAGCATTCATGGTGTAAGATCTCTCAATACAAAGAGTGGAGGTGGAGCTACACAAACATTTATATAGCATATGTATGGGGCTGCTGTGGCTCAAGAGGGACAGTGTCCTCCACTAATCAGAAGATCTTCGGGTCATTCCTGGATCCTCCAGTTCACATGTCGATGTGTCCTCGGCCAAAATATTTCACCCTAAATTGCTCCTGATGGCTGCACCAATAGTGTATGAATGTGTGTGAATGTGAAGTTTCCTTCCTGATGAGCAGGTGGGCACACCGCATGGTAGCTCCTGTCATCAGTGTGTGAATGAGTGAATGTGACATGTAGTGTAAGTACAGTCCATTTACTGTTTATGTTTTTTATTCTACTATATATATTTTTTTTATAATGGGGCTCTATGGGGTCCATGGTTGGGGGCCAGTGACAGCATTGATTGACTCTGTGGTGTTATCATGTGGTCATGGGACTGACATGAGAATGGTCCATTTTTCCAACTGTAAGCAGCTCATACCCAGCCAGCATGTCCATGTAGACCCATAAGTTTTTGCTGCAATATTAGTCCCACATGGGTTTGTCCGCAGTGTCCATGGTGGCCCCACCTGTGTTTGCCTATATGGGCTTCAAGTGACTGGGTTTCAGGTGGGGCCCAGCTGGGTGAGTTACACATGTGGGGCCCATGTTACTTAAACAATATGGGGCCCATACAATTGCCCTGTTTATGCCCATGCTCACTCATACAGTCAGTCCATGTGGGCTTCACATGTGGGGCTCATATTACTAAAACCATGTGGGACCCCTGCAAAATTTGCCCAATTCAAGCCCATGCCTGCTCAGTACCCAAATAGCCTGCATTTAACCCATGTGGAGCCCACATGGACATGCTGGCTGGGTATATTTGTGTTGGGGCAGCAGTGTACACCAACAACATATTGAACCAATAGATGTGCAGTTACACTGGATGTAACTTGTGAGTGCAGGTGTGTTTATTCTACCCAACCTTTATTCATTTGTATTTAAAAACCTGCTCATATTTAAGAATATCACTGACTGTCAGGTGAGTTGAATGAATGAATGAATGAATGAATGAATGAATAAATGCCTTCGTCATTGTATATTCACATACAACGAAATGAGCTATCTCCATAAAAGCAAACTGTTTCCCATTCACTCACATACACTTGCTTTTTGACACCGAAGGAGAGGTGGAAGAAAAAAAGAGGGAAAAATTAGGACAGGAAGCAACAGCACCAATGAGGAAATGCCACTTCCATTCCAGCACGATGTCATTTCTTTACAGTAATTACAGAAAGGTGTCACAGTTCATTTGACTGGGATACACTGATGTTCAACAATGACACATTGGTTTGCCTCTGCATTGGACAGTGCTGCTGGCTTGTAATGGAATTGGACTGGAATGCTTTTCTGGATGTGACAGACATGCAAGAGAAAGCCCCCCCTCCTGGAGGTATGAGGCAGGCAAAGCTGCTTATGCTTCACACACACACACACACACACACACATACATGGTAGTCAGCCTCAGTTCATGGCACCTCATGCTTTTTGTGTTCAAATGAGACACATCGAAAGGCTGCTAATTTACAAGGAAACGGCGCACCCAGCTCTTTGTCCTGCTTCCATTAAGAGTGTATGAGAAGGTGGCAGGAGAGAGAGAACAGGCTAGCAGGCTGATCTGAAAAAACCACACAGCTCTTTCATGTCTCCAGTCTGACAAAAGTATAGCACTCTCGCCGCTAAAGCAAATGGAAGATATCACAGACATTATATTGCTGATGCTCATTAAACAGCAGACAGCCAAGAGAAAAATCAATTGGCTCGTCGACTACAGAGTCACACGTCTATTTTCAGAAAGAGCAGAAAAACAAATCCTGGCCGAGAGATGAAATTTAAATGTGCCTTTTGTTATTTGGTTTTTGCTGAGCATAAGCCAATATGAGGGAGGAAGAAAGAAAGAAAGTGTGTGTGCATTAGTAGGTATGAAAATATTAGTTAGCATTGGAATGTCTTTTATAAATAATAATACAAATGATATTCCCATCTGTAGGAGCTCAAAAGTAAACTGGTGTTGTAGTAACACTGAAATGTACATGAAGTCAAATGTACAAACACACACAAACAACTAAATTCAGCAGCTTTTCTCTCACAAAGACAGTTTGTATAAAATGTCTCAACACTCAACGTGTTCTTTGGATCACTCTGAGTCATGTTTTTTTACTGTACTGTACTGTACTGCAGAGCTTGGTTCCAACAGCTGACTATGTCGCTGTGTCTATTGTCACATACAGCGGTGCACATGCATCTCTTCATGAAAAAGTAAAAAAATAACCAAATAGTAACTTTCTATGATGTCCATGTCCATAATGCATTCTAAACACTTATCATGAGTTGTCATTTACTTACAGTGTTGCATAATTATCAATATAATGCTTTATGATAGGGGTTCTGATATTCTAAGACTGTTGCCCCCCTCAGACAAAGCACCCCCCCCCCCCCCCCCCCCCGACCTCCCAGTTTAATTCAATCACACATTTAGGCTATGCTATGTTATTTCCTCTGATAATTATTGTAATAACTAATGTCATATTTTTTAATGTCAGTCTGGCGTTAGTTGCACAAAATGTATCCAGCATAATTGTGTCTTGACAATGTGCAGCATCATACTTCTAGAGACAACAGATGGAACAGGAAGCTGCAGCGCCTCATCTTTATTCAGTCTCTGGCATTAAAAGAAAAGCAAAACATGAACCAATGGGTTTGTGTGTGATATTTGTATTATATACTGTATATTATAATATATAGGTGTTCCTTCACTAAATTATGTGACTAAATATTTCTGAACATAAGTGCACTAAACTTTTGACCTGCTCTAAGCATGCAACACATCCTGTCTCTTGGTACTTAGACTGCACTGCACTACTGGATTGGCATCACCACACTGTGAGTCTCCCTCAACTGTGAATCCAAACAGCAGTTCACCAGTGAGACATTGCACTTTGTGGCCAGTGCAGACATGAAAACAGAGCCCCCGGTCTCCACTGTCAGTCCTACACCTGGGGACCCCCCCCCCCCCAGATGACCTCTCTGCAGGGTGTCAGAATGCCACTGTTATAAATGGATTCTGTTGATCAGATGGTGCAAACCTCGTCTAACAAGTTGAACTGCTGACTGCTCAAATCATACTTGATGTAGTTGGGATTATGGATGCGCATCTCCATCATTGAGGCTAATGTGATACACATCTCAATGTACTGTACTCCCAACAATCTGATACACTAAAGATATGAAGATAAGGTAAGGTCAACTTTATTGATCATTACCGACAAGTCTGATGATGAGATGAGAGATGATGAGATGAGAGAAATTCAAAGTTGACACAACAGTAGCCACATAATGGTGAAGTGATTAAAAAATAGAATAAAACACTATTTATATTAAACAATCTGTAATTATATAAATCTACAATATGCATAAACTCCTTATAGGATATGCAAGTGTGCATAGAACAGCCTCTGTCTTATCAATGTGATGTGATACAATTCACCCCTGTTGTGATCATAGACTGTATAGAACAAATGGACGTAACATCCGTGACATCACCCATTGGTTTGTGGACTCCTGCTCGGAAGCCAATAGTTTCGAATCTAGGCAGCGCCATCTGGAAATTTCAGGTGCATGCTGGGAAAAATAAAAACATGGACTCCACTTATATGGGCATGAGGCGGGGCCATGGGCAGAGCAGGGAGGTTGCGATGGCTGGATCTCGAGGACATTGGGCAATCAACTTGTCAATCACGACGTAGCCACGCCCTAATGCATACCCTGCTTTATCGTCACATATAAAATCAGGGAGGCCAAAATGTCCCAAATGAACATCATACTGCATTGAAGAAGGCTTTAAACTAGCGATTGAGACCATAAACACATTTTGAAAACGTTTACTGAGGTTAGAAATCAAGTGAGAAGTTGGTGAATTCTCCATTGACTTGTATAGAGACAGAAGTCCTTTTGACACCAAAACGGTCGCCCCCTGGTGGCCTTTTGTTGAATGCAGTTCTAAGTTACTTCCGCGTTGGCTTCTTTTCAGAGGACCGGAACTCCCCGCCTGGTTGTGATGCAACACAGTTTGATTCAATGCAATGCAAAAGAATGATGCATGCAATTCAATACAGCACCAACAGTTTGATTTCATTTAATTGAAAAAATAGTGTAGTGTAACATATGGGGCCGACTCTACAAACCGCAGTAGTCCATGACCAACTGAGTAGATGAGTAGATGATTGATGAAGTCACACCATTAGTCGGCTGGCTGAGTGTTGGTATTTCACCATTGGCCGTTGCTATTCAAAGTGAATAAGAACAAACAGTTTTCTATATAGCCTATGTCCTCAGGGGCTCATTGCAGTCACTCTCATGTCTCATGAACAGAAACACTTCCATGTTATTAAATGTATCAATCCACACTGACGCTGAGCTTCTTGTGGAGAGCTGTCACATTTTTTTATGCTCCTCGTCTGTTTCTGCCACATTAAGCCAGGCCTAATTCCACAGACAGCTGTTTAAATCCCACTAATATCCTGCTGTATATGTGTTTTGAATATATTAACAATATCTTCATTGATTAATCAAAGCTCCTGATCTGTTTGTGAGCTTGTCTGTTTCAGGCTGATTCTCCTCATTTCCTATGATAGACAGGGACATACACAAAAAAAATCAATGTATCAATAAATACCAACACTGTCAATCTGTGCTGTCAGTCAGACTGGTGAATGCAGGTTAGCCAGCTGTTCAGGAGCTGCTGCTGATAGACAGCTGCTTCTGTGAACAGAGATGTTGAAGTCAGGTTGAAGTTGGTGTGGATTCAACTGATAGAACACACTTTTTCTCATTCATGTCATTATATCATGTTTTCTTTTCAATGTGTTTCTTAATGTTTACCATGGACCAGAAAAGGTTGATTTTCTTATGGAATGAAGGGATGAATGAAACATAACACACGATAGATACATAAGTACATAACTATGGAAACAAATAGTAAATAATAATGATTAATAAAATAAAAAACTAGAAAAAAGAGAGACAGTGGGAACTTAAAATATGAATGGGAATCTTTGTTCTTGCCACTTTTTTCTCTTTTCCTTAACAGTACATTTTAACAACACACTAAGAACATTTTCACATAACAACCAGTGACTATCTCTGTAACGCGCTGGCTACAGTTTCACACATTGTCCATACACAGTCCAGCCATATACTAAGTTTAGACCTCTTCTTATTGCTTTACATGTTTGTTTTTCTAATACTTTAACTCAGTAAGCATCTCCATTATGCTGTTTCTTTTTGACCTCTAATAAAAAGCCCTTTTCACAAGTCTTTTTTTTCATAGTGTAGTTTTCTCTCTGCAGTTTACATGCATATGCTCTGTGACCCAAAACCATTACTGTCAAAATAGTTTCATAATCCACTTAGTCTGATATGCAGAACAATAATTCTACAGTGCAAGTTTCATCTGGAACTTAGCTGAGCATGTTTGAGAAAACACTGACCCTTACATACTGTTTGGGTTAAATTTGACCCATGACATGTGACGGCTATAAAAACACCACAAATGTATTTTACTCTGAAATATGATGACTGTTTCCTAAAGCGCTCCAAAATAAAAAGTTATTAAAAATGTATTTTTATATAGGTGCTACACATCTTTGTCCATGGAGGCTGTTCTGGGTCAAATTATCTCTGTATCAATTGCCATGTGTTTATGTTAAATGAATAGTTAATAGTTTTAATAAGATTTCATTTTATGATGTAGCAGTGAAGACTGATGGCTCTAATGGTTATACAATAAACCCCACACTTCCATAAAGTTATAAATACATTTACATCATTATTACTATGTTATATTTTCATGTCTTAGGTTAAATAGGACATGATATTGTGTGATAGGAGATGTTTAGTGGTGTAAAAGCTAAAAAATACACTCTCTCTGCTCTCTGAAACATGAATCAAGGTTTAATCACATTTATTGATCAGTCAGATCGACTATTGATGCTTTCTAAACACATCTGTGGTTCAACATTTGGTATAGACACTTTTTATGTTGGGATTCTTTGACTAAATGACTGTTAAGATGTTGAATATAACAATTGGTCACATTTCTAAATAATGAGGCCATATGGCTTCTACTAATAATTATATATAAATAAATTGGGTTTTACTGCTGCAAACTACTGGGGCATTGCATTGTGAATGCTTATGCTGGTGCACTAGTAAAACATCAGTTGTACAATGCTGTGAGGAAGAGTCAGCTACTCTATGAGCAGCAGTAAAAAAATGTCTGACAGGCTATGTCTGTTAAACTGTACAATGGTGTCAATGTCTGTTCTTTTGGAAATGAAATGCACCTCCACAAAGAGATTTCTCAGGTCTGTGTCTGAGTAATTCTTTATTTGACCTGTGCTAGCTCTCTACACAGCTTTGTCCCAGTGGCTCTGCTCCCTAAATATAATAATTACACCTCCGTACAGGATGATAAATGTAGTGATGTGGTGGGAGTAAACCCCGCAGCAGTGAGTGGTCTTGTTAAATGGATCTGAGCCAAGGCACAGGGAGGCCCTCTAACCAGGACATTAGGGCTTTCTACTTCATTATTTCTCTGTGGAACACCATAAAAAATACAAGACCAGTCATATTTTACCAAAACCAGTCACAAACTCAATGAAAGTGCTCCTTTCTCTCTTTTTTTTACTCTGCAAAGGTACTTTGACAATGAGTTCCCAATGAGTTCTTTTCAGATTTAAGCTCACCAAAAGGAAAATTGTGTCAAGTCACTTAAAAACACTTTTAATTTTCAGAGTGAAATGAAGCCACTGAGGGATTCAGTTAATAATACACAGAGAAATGTATTCCTGAGGTCTCAATGAAATCTGCAAGCATGATTCTGTTTAATTTTCTCCTACTTTCTCTCTTCATCTATCATCATAAGGAGCTCTGTTTTTTTTAGTGTGTGTGGGTGCAAGTGGCTTTTTCCCGAAGCACACTCTTTCCCCCTGCATGCACCTGCTCGATAGTTTGGTGACTCGCCATGTGCTTCATATGAGAGGAGAGGCACAGGAGTGTCACTGGTGATTCAGCGTGGCACTACAGTTTGATATCAGGATAAAGTGTGTGTTTATGGCAGCCACTGGTCACACCTGGTGCCAACGTCATGGGTCAAAAATGATTGTCTGTCACTAATTACAAGAAATGTGAGTCTATGTTATGTGTATGTATGGATTTGATTGGCTGATTAGCGTCACATGAGAAGATTCACTATACACAGTGGTATGTGAGTTTCTGAGGTCCTTCACTTTTACCGTAATAGCTGGAGAAGCTGCGCCCACAAAATGTAACAGTCCTCAACACTTCATCAGCTACAGGTCTGGATCCTGATAGGACAGGGACTGGGTCTGGATCCGGACTGTGGTCTGCCTATTAGTGACCTCTGGTTTACATCAGTACAATTGTGTGTCATCAAAACTTACAAAACCAGCAGTCTGACAAGCATACCACACACAAACATACACACACACACACACACACACACACACACACACACACACACACACACACACACACACACAGTGATTGTGTTGGCTGGTTGTACATAACCCTAATGCCATGTTCGGACTACACTATATTTTGGTCTGATAGGATGTCACTGTGTTGAATTAGGTGATTATAAAATGATAAATTCTTGCTCAGACTACACATTGGTACCAGACCAATTATAGTTTGTTGTCTTTGAATGGCCTCAATCAGAAACATATAACAATTTCAATATAATCCAAAGCAATTCATCTGGAAGAGAAATGTTCCTGTACGTTTGGTTACAATGTCCCACTTATCTTTAAACACCCTTGTTTAGAAAACTGAGGGAGGGAGAAAAAGTCTAGTACATTTTTATATAACTCTGAAAACAGGGAGCCATAATTAGTGCTAATTAGTACTCATTTGCATGTGTGTGATAAGGCCCAGCATGGCCACAGTGTGAGTTTTCTGCTCGGGTCTTTATCTAGAAACACCATGCCTCATTTGTGCGTTGGCAGTCAGTCTACATACTGTATCAGTATGGATCAGCTTTAATTTGATTAGATGTGCTTGTTATATCCTCAATGTCATTTGGGATATATTATTCAGTATTCAGGTGTTAGTTATGACAATATTACCTTCAAATAATAGGTAGGTCATTTTCAATATTTTGAATATACTACAGTTTTCTGGAAAGTGAAACCACTTACAGACATTATGCTTTAACAAACTCCTAGAGAATTAACCCAAGCCACTTAAAATGTGGTGGGTGGCATCTAAAGACATCTGTGATCCTAAATTGTGAAGCTTTTGAATTGTCATGGAACACCTTGGTGTGGAGTGCCGGTCAGTTTTACCCAAAACATGAAACAGGAAGTTGTTGTGATTCCATTTAAAATCGTCCAATCTGTCCCAAATTTGTCATGGTATAAGTCCAGGCCTGAACACATCTACATGTCAATACTGAGTCATAGTCAGTGCACTACATTCTGACAACAGACAAGCATGATCTGATTTCCATCACATTTAGATGCTGTGCTCTCAACATGAAATATAATCAGTGGGTGTTCTCTTGGGTGATATAGTGGACACAGTAAGTGATAACTCCATTGTTCAATGTTCGATTTTTTTTTAAAGATTTGTTTTTGCCTTTTATTTTGACAGTACATGGCATACAGGCTGCCAAGAAACGGGGAGAGCTAAAGAGGAGAATGACCTGAAGCAAGGGTCTCTTGCTAGAATTGAAGCAGAGACGCTGACATTACGTGGTATGGAAATATCTGTGAGGATTTTAGAATATGATCAGAAGTTATAAAACATCACCTGATGCTGGAACAGGAAGGAGTTACCATCACTCCTTCCATTGTCTCACACATCAACGTGATGCTCTCCTGAACATGCTCAGCTATTTTTCCCGCTGTTGTTGGAGTTGATGATCTCTAAATAGTTTCTACCTACTGCCAAAGCTTGCTCTGTGACCATGGAAACCAGAGAAGACACACAGAGCAAATGATACTGGAACTTAACATACCTGAATTATACACACCTTCACCAGCAGTGATCGTTCATAAGAAAAAAGGTTTCATGATAAAAAGCAATATAAACTTCAAAACTTGATTTAACAGCTTGGACCAGATATGTATGATATTACCTAGCTATACTTGCTATATTAATGATGCCATTAGTGCTTAGCCTGTGTCATCACATAGGTAAATAGAGTAGGTTGAAGTTTAAAGTAGGAGTGTAGAAGCAGACTGTAGTGTATGGAACAGTTGTTGTCCTTTCAAACAACATCAGTCATAACATATATATGTATATACAGTACTGTGTGAAAGTCTCAGGTCATCACTGGCTTTGTTGTTTTAGCAAAGTTTTAATGACTATCCATATTAATGTTTAGGTCTCTTTATTAAGATACAAACAGAAAATAGAAAATATAGGACATATGTAAACACAATTAAAAAAACAACAACATTTTCAGAATAAAATGGCTTCTGCAGGCAAAAGACAGTATATATTGTGACCTCTCTTGGCACTAAGCACATCTTCAACTCTTTTTTTCTTGTTTTAATACAGCATACACATTTCCTGTATTTCCTGTTTGTATTCTAATAAAGAGACTGAGGAATAATTATATATGGTCATTATAGCATTGCTATAACAACAAGTCTAATAGTGGCTTTAGCACGGTACTGTATATACCAATATATTCTATATATCAAACATAGTCAGCATCTGGAAGCTGAATGTCTGTGAGTCATGTTTTTCTCCCAGAATGCACCATGTATTCTTTATACCTAATATAATTGTGTAGATGGCTTTGTTCAACTATTGAACTCGTCCGTCTCATCAGTGAAAAATAATCTAGAGCCAGAGAAATAGAAAACTTCTTGTGCTTTTACAAGTCATATAACCTCCTGACATTTTATTTAGACTTCTTTAGAAATGTAAGCATCCGCTCAATAATATAGAGGAAGACAATTAGAAACTAAAATGTCAAGTTTACCTCTCCCATGTCAGTATGACAGTCATGTCTGTACAATATGAAACTCCAGCAGGCTGCAGTGCATTGTGGGCTGCTTGGTGACTAATGTAGACTTTGTCATATTCTGTCTTGTTGATCCCAGCATCAAGGTTTTTGAACCTCATCTCTATTTGTTGAGGAAGGTTGAGCGAGCACTTAATGGAGCCTGAAGTTGACTGCTCTATTTCACACAGTTAAGACATATTCACACTTGGGAGCTTCCAGTTATCTACTAAGGCTATCTGTATGAAAACACACACACACACACACACACACACACACACACACACACACACACACACTGGTGAACAGAAACAAGGCGGAACAAATGACAAAGTTTACTCAAGTAGGTTTAAAATCAAAATCCTCTTTGTTGTTTTCCATGATTCTTTTTTTCTTTTTTGTGTCAGCACTTCTCTATGACTGATAAGTTCACTTACAGGACCAGTAAATCTAAAAAGTTATGTTAGTACTTACATCACTAACAGCTCTGCTACATTCCAGGGCTCCCATTGGTTTCACTTTGTTTCAGTACACTGTCAAAACCAATGCATCATAATTAAACAAACGTCAGCGCTGGTTTGTGTTTAAGCTACTGAAATGAAAGAGTTTTAATAGTGTTAATATGAGAGTTGTTTGTGAAGTTTAGTTTCAAGACAGCACGTAAATGCACACTTCATCTACATGGAACCTAAATGTGTGCTCTCATACTTGCTTTACAAGAAAACTCATATTGATTGCATGTTATAAATGCAGTGTGGTTTTGGAGGGTGAATAACTCAGATGAAGTGTATCAGATGAATATTTCATTTTGAACATTTAGAAAATTCTGCAAATTCTGCAACAAAAAAAAAATCCAATGTTTTGTGAAATGCCATCGACAGAGGTGTTAAGAGATTTGGCATGAACAGGCGAAACCACTGGATTGGTCAGAAAGTATGGTAGCAGCTGGCTCTCACCATTCACAACTGCCAACCAGATGTTTATTATTATTTTAATGTATATTATACAAGAGGGAAGTGTTGAAAAGGTTGAAGAGGAAGCTAGCAGCAGTGCCAGCAGCCATCACTGAGCCACAGCGGCCACACAACATTTACAGACTAATCTCTCTCATTCCCTGTCTGTCTATGTTTCCCTTTGTCTATCTTCCTCTCATCTTCTCTTACTCACATCATCATCATCATCATCATTTCTCTCTCTCTCTCTCTCTCTCTCTCTCTCTCTCCCCCTCCCTCTCGTCATCACCCCTCCTTCTCCTGTTGATTGAACACCCAAAACAAATTAGATTTGTCCTGATCTCTCCAGCTGGCAAGATTGGGTGGCAGTCACTTGGATACAAGGACCTTTCCATGTAACAGAGTGTGTCTATGTGTGTATGAGAGAGAGAGATACATAGATAGGGAGAGAGAGAGAGAGAGAGAGAGAGAGAGAGAGAGAGAGAGAGAGAGAGTTTTCCATGATAAACAGATTAAAACAATGAATAGATACATGACCAGCACACATTTTGCACATATTTGGGAGAATAAACAGTAGAGAATTTGAAAGGAAATGAGGGGAGATAGAAATGGGGAATGGTATCTTACAATGGTCCCTGATTGGACTTTAGTCAGGGATTCATCACTGATTCAGATGAGAGAAAACCAACAAAAGGTTTGAAAACACCTGAAAGTTGATCCCTGGCACCTCTGTAAATCATACAAATTGTAAAAAAATAATTTAAAAAAAGCATTTGAAAACAGCCATTTTTCCCATAATATCAGAATGTTCCTTTAAGCGTAGCTGATATGAACCTGGGCAGTGAGAGGGGACCAACAGCACAGCACCCACAAAAGAAATATACCCAAATCCAAAATGTTTGAGCATTCCTTCAGTAAGTTACATATAGATAGATACCTGCCGGAAGAGGAAGAAGAAAAAAAAAGGCTGCATACACACTTCACAGTCGTCAGTGTGTAGTTAACCAGCAGAAGTGTGTTGTGTATGTGGTTTTATCAGCACCACCCAGCTCTCTAATCCCCAGCAGTACATTGAGCCTTTTCAGACATCGGCACATGCAGGGAATACTAATCCATCACCACTGCCACACACACACACACTAACACCTGCCCACCCACAACGCAAACACACACACACACACACATACACACACACACACACACACACACACACACACACACAGTCACAGCAGACACGCCTGCCGGTGCTATAGGCTATGATCAGCTGACCAGCTGCCACCTGGGTGGTATACACTATCACTTCTGCATACAACCGCTCTCAGCTCTTACACTTCACCTCACACACCTCACTTCCTTTCTTTGCTTAAGGGCTCAGTGTGCTTCAAACAGAGTGCTTGTTGGATGGTCTAACAGCATCAGTGGGGAGGGGGCTGCTGTTACGCCCTTTTCTACTATTTATTATATCAAAACAAAGCGGAAGAGAAAGTGATGATGAAGCTTTAGCAGCAGATGTTTAGCCCCGCCTTCAGTAATCATCAGTAATTATGTTGTATGAACTGGTTTGTTTCAGGGATGCTGAGCTCAAACTTCAGACCACTTTCACTGCTGCAAAAATCTACTTTACAGTCCACATCATTTAAAGATAGCCTGTGGAGCTCCTGAACTCTAGTAGCACTGTGGAGCAGTGTTCAGGAAATGTTTCATGAGGAAGGAAATTCATTCGACAATTTTGTTAGACCTTGATACACACATAAGGTTAGGTTCACATTTTCTGTCTTAAAACAGCAGTCGGGTACCAATATATAGAGATTGATTCATTATTCTTCTCTTGTTCGTACAGATCCACTCCTGATGTGCTTGCAAAGTAAATGACGGGAGACAAAAATCCACAGTCCTTATTTATTTTTCGGACTATAAGGCGCACTTAAAATCATTTAATTTGATTGTGTGCCTTATATATTAATTCTGTTTGTGCTTACTGACCTTGAACCGATTTTATGTGGTACACAGTGCTCAAAAATCTGTCAAAATTACGCATTACGGCTGCCGTAGTCAGGAGCCACGCGGAGTTTAAAGTTAAATTGCGAGCTGCGTGGGAGCAGTGGATGACAGAAGGCGAACACACATTCACCAAGACAGGGAGGCAACGCCGGGCGAGTAATGCCCAGCGTTACACTGAAGATGAATAAAGTTCGATTTATCTGACACACGTTTTGTTTCGCTTAATGCGTCTTATAATCCGGTGCGCCTTATGTATGAAAATAGACACGTTCATTGATATTGCGCCTTATAGTCCAGTGCGCCTTATTGTCCGAAAAATACGGTATTTATTTTTTGTGACCAATTCTTTATTTCATTTTCCAAGTGGAGGCTACACATGCAACACAATGCAGCCACAGCAAGCATACGCAATATAATCAACAAAGTAAAAATGCACATATGATTGAATACATGCATTGATATTGTCGGTGTGTATTGTGTAAAAAAAAAAAAAAAAGGGTACACAATTTCCTATTTTTGTTACTATCCATCCACTGCAGCTCTACACTCTTAGGTGTTTTAAAACTGTGTGTTGACAAGTTAACTGTACTGGAGAACCTAGTTTCCATCCATACTTGGGTCATCGTACATTAGAATACCTCTGTTCAGAGTGCATAGGAATATAATATGTTCTGCAGTGTGTGTAAATACAAATGTCTCATTGTTTAACATCAATAACTTACTTTTCCAGAATGACAGTCTTACAGTCGTCTCAGTGCAAATAACTCTAACATCAGCACCAAGTCACTCATATTTACATCATTAAGTATGTATATTATGTGTACTAGTTGTATACAGCTGGTCTCTAGAAGTCTGCACTGAGCACACACACTGTTGGTATACTGGAGATACTTGATAAGAGCTCCAAAACCTCAATAGGCAAGAAAATGCTGTGTTACAAGTGTGCATATTTGTCATCAAGGTGACAACAATCGACTGTACCTAACTTAGGTAAGTAGCTTTTACATTGGTGAGAACTTTGATTTCTAGTTGCCATCATCCTTAGAAATACTTTCTGAGTGAAATCTCGTTCAGTCACAGATGAAGAATGTGTGTCTTCTCTGTGCTAGTGACGTCTGAGGTTCATGAGTTTATTATCATTATTCCAACCAAACATTGCAGCTGCTGAGTTCAATGACTCAGCTTCATCCAGAGAGGATGAACTCATCAGTGAAAACAGATGACTGAAGAGTGGAAGGAAATGCTGCAGACTCAGAGGCACATTATCTAAAAGCACGGAGCTCAAATGACATGTTGGATAGGTCTCGCTGTTTGTCATCTTTCTTGCCACCTTAAGAAGTGCCTGGTTTCTCTCCACGTCATGTGCTCTCTCTCTCTCCCCCTTCCTCCTCCTCCCTACTCCTTCTATTTCTTCATCTTATCCTTAATTACCTCTGCCACTCTCTCCTCCCACTTTTCCAGTCTGCTTCCCTTCCCTCATTCTCATTCTCATTCTGTCTTTGTCCTTGATTTCCTTCCTTCATTCCCCGTTCCATCCTCTACCCTCACCACCTCTCTCTCTCTCTCACTCTCTCACTCTCCCCGTCTCTCTCCTTTCTTCCTCCGTCTCCCTGACTCTTCGTGATCAGGGGAGGTCAAGAGCGTTACATGGAAGTGAAGAGGAGATAATCCTACATATTAAAGCCTGTAAAGGCTGCTAATGCCAGATCAAATAGTGAGGCATTCACAGCCAGAGAGGCATGGCCGACTGCTGCTGATCACTATCGCAGGCGGGCTGAAAAGATGGGCAAGCTGCTCGCAGAGTCTTTGTCAGTCACAATGTAGACAGTGCAGTTCTCACATAAGAGCAGTGTGGCTGAATTGAAATGTATCAGATAGTGTAGGTTTCCATGCTGGTAATGAGTCTTTACTAGTTGTGTCCTCATTCTGACATGTGAGCGGGCTGAAATGTTTGAACCACTGACTGTATTTAAATATGGACGACGTGTCTCCACTTTCTGCTATGCAAAAGTGAAGCCAACATATCTCCTTGCTGAGGGCTGCCATCTTGCTTGTGTGACATCATTTGGAGCCAGAGTTCGCGTAGGTGGGTCAAGTGTGTTGGAGCCACCTGACGGAGGTTTGAGAATGACTAAAACTAAACTGAATCGCAGATAAAATCAGCTTGGACTGTGTCTTGTTCAGTTTGACTTCTTGAGATAATGGGCTGCTTCCAGTAGGTAACAGCAGAGCAGACGCTGGCTCCGGCATCACGCTCAAAAAGAAGAGAGAGATATTTGACATGTAATTTACAATTTTCTCGAAAGAGGTTGTTCCAGGCAGGAAAAGTCACAGCTCAATATTGCAATAGTTTGACTATGACTGCGCAGTAGATAAAAGTGTGGTGATTTTCAAACTATAATAACCCTGGCTGTGACAGCTGATTATGACATCACACCCCCTTTTTATATTATCAAATAACTAATTAAAAACAAACTGAAATCAGAAAAATGTGCACTTGGACAAACATCAGCATAATGAAAAAAAACATTTTTGGAAATAAAATAATTTGATGTGTTCTTTGATTTTTTTTTTTTTAGTTTGGCTCATGTCCCATCTGCTTACATTGAGGAGGCAGGATTTATGACCTGTACAGAAGCCAGCCACCAGGGGGCATTTGATATGTTTTGGCTTCACTTTTTGGGATCTGACATGACGTCCATATTTATATACCATGAACGGTTTGAACATGTTTAAACAATATAGGTTTTTGTTGATCTCACCACATTCAACTAAATAATACAATTACTCCTTGTTTCTTCCTTTATTTCCATGTGTGAAATATGCAAAACATCAGCCCTGATTTATCAAACAAAACAAAACTATGTTACAGGTGTTGTCTGATGTTTCCACGTTACAAAGAACAACAGCATTAGAACACAAGTGTTGCAGGTAAAACAGAAGACGCATGTAATATCAGCTTAGTGAGGCGCTGCTGCTCTGTAGTTGTGCTTGATTTGATTGTAACTGGGTGGAGATAAACCTCCTTAATATGCTCTTAAAATGCTGTCTGAACTGTCATTTACAGTTCCACCACCACCTCCATGATCATCAACTGCAAAAAAAGGCAGAAAAAGAGCGTAGAGACATGAGGGAGGGCACAGTTAAACCATCCTAAATAACAATCAGAGTAAAACACATGAATGTGCAGTGGGAGTTAACAGGTAATTAGAATTAGAATAGTTATTATTAAAATAAAAATAAGTTCTTTTTCAAATCAAACATTTCAAAATATGAGAGGAATGTATTAAAATTGCATTTATACCCTTGTTACTGACTCAAATGGAACTTCAGCATGTCATGTGATATGTTACTTCTGGCCACCTTAACATCAAATGGTAATGAGAACACTGCAGAAAATATCCAGGACTTCACATAATAAACACCACCACGAACTATCTCAGTAATAAACTGGCCACAGTCTCACACATCGACCATATACAGTCATAGCAGGTTTTGACCTAGTCTTATTTATTTCCTGAGGCCATGGTGCACCCCTACTGCACTCTGGTGCTCTGAGCATTTGTCAGCAGCTAACTCTGCCTGTTAGATTACAGGTCGGGTTGAGTTGCAGGTCTTTTTCCACTGCACACAGAATTTTTAAAGAGTCTCTGAACAGCAGGCTGGAAAAAAAAGTTATTTGCTGCTATCTTTGTTTAAAAGTTTGAAGCTTGTTTTTGCCTATTTCACCACGTGTGTGCTTGCATGTGCTCATCATCACCCAACAGTGATGTCATGGGTGCTGGAGTTCACCTTTACATCACTGCAGCAAAGTGACAGGACCACTAGAAGGTGTTGTACACTGATATTGATCAAGACTGGAAAACTGCTGTACTCATGAAACTATAACAATATACTTCCCATAATAACACCAGCATCTATGATATATCACCTTATCTGTAACTGAAGAAGAAAGAGACAGGTGGATGTTCAACAAAGGTCACTAATAGGCGGACCATGGTCCAGATCCGGACCCAGACCATGTCCTATCACGACCCAGACCTGTCACTGATGAAATATTGAGGATTGTTACATTTTTGAGTGTTTCTACTTTAATGGGCGCAGCTTCTCCAGCCTCACGGTAAAAGTGGAGAGGCCCTCAGGAATTCAGACCACTGTGCATCGTGAATCTTCTCACCTGACGCTAATCAGATCCTGCACTGCTCATTTGGGAATGTTGGGTCTCTTTAAATTAAAGAAAGAGTACAGTCTAGATCTGCTCTATGGGTAAAGTGCCTTCAGATGACTTTTGTTGTGATATGGCGCTATATAAATAAAGATTGATTGATTGATTGATAAATATTGTTGGTCCAGTTTTAAGTAAAGTAACAATACTACAATGTAAAATATAAAAAGTACTCATGTAAAATGGATGTAAACACCGTACTAAGCATAAGTACCTCAAAATTGCACTTAAGGATAGTAGTTCAGTAAATGCATGAGAAATGAGCAGATAAGTGGGCGCAGTGTGTTTTAATGTCAAGATGTTAAGATGCAATCAATTGTAAACTACACATTTAAAGCAAACTGGATTATGATGAGAGAGCAATTTATTACATGGACATATAGCCCAAATGTCTACTGCAGTAAACACTAACGTTGTGTCTCCTTGACAACATGTCTTGTCTTTTAGCGTGTGGAACAAACTAGTCCGGCGCACCACTTTGATCCAGTGATTGTATCTGGGGCTCTAAAGCAGTCTGGCCTGGCCCCTGGAAACACACACACACACTGTTTTGAGCTGTTACAAGACCCCATCCGTACATTTCCCCATCCAGTAAGAGTGTGTTTGTGCATGTGTGTCTTCAGACATCACAGTACAAGAGGAGCAGAAGCGTGTGAGCCCCATAATCACCCAGAGTGGCCCCAAAGTCCAGGCATTAATCATTATAAACAGCTGTGACAGGAAAATCAAAGACCTGCTCCCTATAGCTCTGCTGTCTGGCTCACTCACCCCAACACACCCCAGATGCTCCCACTTCCTAACTGTACACTTCACATACACAATGGTGGGGCGGGGGAGGGGAGGGGGAGGGGTCACGCAGTTTATAGTAGCCAGGAGCGTCATTCATCTTTGTCGAGGGTACATGTACCGTTTGCTAAGCCATCATTAAATGATGATGTGTGCCGGTTTGCCTGACCACACACATAAATACACACACACACACACATACACACACACACACACACATACACGCTGTAGACCCACTTTCACACCACAGTGACATCAGAGATCATGGAAATATGTAATATGTAATAACAAATGCACCTCAATCATTTTTCTGTCAAATATAATTACACAGAATCATCATGTTCATTACAGCACAACAATAACACTACAAATACATGTGAATCACTTTCAACATAAATGAAGCATCCAGTCTTACTTTTGGTAAAAATATGGTGCACATGCCCTTTTAAAAACCTTGATGCTGCTTTTAAAACTATTGAATTGCTATGATGCTAACCTTTATTTATCACCGACTGATATCTGAGTGAACTGACATTTAAATTTACACAGAACATAAAAGAAAAGATCGGAGGCAAAAGAAGAAAGAGAGTAGAGGTGTGGTTTTTGGAAGATGTATGGATTTACACGCAGGGTGGGTCTAATGAAATATTCTATTACGTTGCATTATGGGAAACGTAGTGTCTAGTTTTTGGACTCCAAATCAAGATATCTCAGTCTTTGCTGCATCAATTGTGACAGCTATGTTAGTCAGTGTTTACTCACACACACACACACACACACACACACACACACACACACACACACACACACACAAACACACACACACACACACACACACACACACACACACACACACACACACACACAAACACACACACACACACACACACACACACACACACACACACACTGCTCTTGTATCAGGATGAAGGTGTTTACTGTAGAAATGCTCACAGCTACTGTATGTACACTGCTACTCTACTCTACTGTATGTCTACTTTATTCATCATCCTGGGAAATCACACTACAAACACATCTCATAAAAAGGTCCATAGTCTACTGAAGGCTTGGCTGTACTTTAGCTTTTCTTCTTCTTCTGTGTGTTTGACCCTCACACACACACACACACACACTCACACACACACACACACACACACACACACACACACACACACTGTTGGTTACAGAACTGAGCCACCTACGCTCTCACCACAAGGAGAGACAAAAACAGGGTTGCAGTGAGTCACTCTGCTACTTATTATGCTCGTGTACACAGATAACTCCAACAGTAAGGTTATGAAGATGAAGTTGGTTAGAATAGAACATTTGTTAGCAGGCAATGTAAAGGTCCTGGAAGGCTTCTTACTCTAGAGTCTAGGGTGAGGGTGAGGGGAATGAGGGGAGGGCTTCATATAAGATGTTTGTCTATTTGACTTTGAAGTGGATTGAGATGGTAAAAGGTGATGTCACATATACTGTACTTCTGCTAATCAGGGCTTTGAATGATTTGAATTATTGCACTGTGCAATAATGGCACACACAAATATATACTGTATTTTGTTTGTTTGTTTGTTTAAAGGATTTTTTCCCCAGACCTAAAATTGTTGCTTATGTAGTCATTGCTTATGTAGTATACTTTTTCTTTAAAAAATACCTGAAACAACTGATCCGTGAATTTTTTTTAATTTTCTTTATCAAATGTTACATAAACAAGAAGAAATGCATTTGTTGGGGTCTATTTTTTGCAGTGGATGAATCGATGTTTGGTGCACATTTTACATGGAAAAAAAGCTTTTACTTTTCATATTTGTCTACATTTTGCTGCTAAATTATAGCTGTAACTTATATTGGAGTATTTTTCTTTTGTAGTATTGCTAATGAATAATCAATTAAATGTTGTGGATACTTCCACCAATGATTTTATCCACCTGATAGGAGGTAAAAAGCACTGTCATCTGTTCTTTTTTGTTGTTTTAATGAAAAGGCCAAGTCAATAGGAATAAGCTGTGTATTTCAGCTTCATACTGTGTGAAAGAGTGATTCCCTATCCAGACTGTTTGTTGAATTCATGTATTTCTCTGTGCTTGTCTCGTGGCTGATGCTTGCAGATGTTCAGATAGCAGCAGCGACAGTGATAGCTGCTGCTAATCCTCTCTGTGAGTACCTGGCTGTCTGTGATACAAAGCTAACACACCTCTAGTCCATTCCATCTGACCAACAAACACACAACATCTGGATAAAGCCTCTGTGACAGCTGCTACTTATCTGACAACACTTCATACTAACCCCACACCCCCCCACCCCACTCTGTGTCACCTGCTTATAAAGCTTCATCTCTCTCTCTCTCTCTCTCTCTCTCTCTCTCTCTCTCTCTCTCTCTCTCTCTCTCTCTCTCTCTCTCTCAGCCTTTTACTCACTTTGTGTTTTGAAGGCTGACACAGATTCAGGTTTTAGTAGTTTCATGGTCATGGACATTTGCTATCAGAAAGTATTTATTGTATTCTCCTCTTTGTATTGAGTTTTTAGTATGACCTGCATTACTAACCCTAAATGGTGCTATAAATGAAGTGTGTGAAGTAACAGAACAGAAGGGAGGAAAAGAAAACAAATAGAAAGACAGCAACTACGAAAACATCAACAAGGAGGAAAATAAAAAAATAAAAAAAAGAGATAACATGAAATAAAAAAAAATTGAATGAAATAAATAAATAATTAGATGATGAATGAAATACATTCCATCTGAGTTATTGACAGGTCAAACAATTACTTAAATTATTTAAAGAAATGATTTAAAGGGAAACATAATATTTCTGTGAATATAATGGTTTCTCATATTTCTTACCAATTCTCAGTTACAATTACCCTCTCTCTCTCTCTCTCTGTGTGTGTGTCTCTATCTGTCTCTCTGTCTCTCTCTCTCTCTCTCTCTCAACACTTCAAATCATTTATAGTATCATTTTATTACAAAGTTATTGCGACTGCTTTATAAATTAAATTTGAAACTTTTTTTAATGTACTGCTTACAAATGACCAATTATTTAATTTAAATTAAAATAGAAATGTATTTTTTCATATAAGTGAAAATATATATATATATATATATATATATATATATATATATATATATATATATATATATATTACTGGTATTTAACTGAGAAAAAAGACATTATATTACTTTTTATTTGATTTGAACACTTTAGTCTCCACAATTTTGCATTTATCATTGTGCTGAGGAGTAAATACATGAGCACAGCACATAGGAGATATCCGTGTGTGTGCATGTGTGTGTAGGTGTGTGTGTGTGGTATCAGTAGGTGGTGATGAATGAAGAAGGATATAGTGTGTCAGACGCAGCTATTTTTTGTCCTCAGCGTTCGGACCTTCCATCACTCCTCCTCTTGTCTAATCACTCATGTGCTTCTCCTGACGCAGCACACACTAACACCAACACTTCCTCTGCACATGTGTGGGGGGGGAAACCTCTGTCCTCTTCTACACTGTTGCATAGAAGCTACTGTTTTTTTTTTATTTAAAAGAATGAAAAAAAGTGGAAGATGAACTCCACTGCTGCCAAGTGATACTTCAGCTGTGAGAAGAAGAAATAAAACATCATGCATGGGTAAAGATATGTACTATGTATGCAAAACATGGGTTTTCCTATATGTTGAACAATATGTGAGGCTCAAACTTCAGAACCTGAGTATGTGTTTAGTGATGAAGTGACAGTAGACCTGCAGTAGATTACAGACTGTACAGGCTACATTTTAATCAGTGCTTGTCTATGCAGGTGTAATTTACATGCATGCTGCTTAATGCTGTGTATCACACTTCTCTCTGATTTATTACAGGTGACACTTTTAGAACACATTATGAGAAAGTGGGTTGGACATCACTACCACTGGAATGGTTAGAAATAGTTTTTATTAATAAAGACATCCTAAATAAGCTATCTTTTTATTTATCATCACTTTTAACCCTTACATACTGTTTGGGTCCATTTCTACCCATTTTGACATTTAATAGCAATTAAAAAACACATAAATTACTTTATTTAAGCCTGAAATTGTATGACTTTTACTATAGTGGCTTAGAATATTATTGTTTTGCAGTTGTGAAACATTTTAGCACATAGACCCTCTATTAACCCTGTTAAAGGTTATTGTGAAGCCTACCATTCAAACGTTGTTCCGTCCTTTACTTTCAATACATGAACAGAAATAATTATAGCTGTTATATTCTCATTTTAGATTACAGAAGATCATAATATAGTGTGACTGTGAATGTGTTTTAATTATACTAGTGTCACATCTAAAGATATAAAATACACTGCTGGTTCACATTGTGTATAGACACTAATTATAAAGCATCAGGGTCATATGAACAGTATGGAAGGGATAGTTACATGTTGGATATTCCTTATATGAATACAGAGGTGAAAAAACTGCCTTCACATGCTATGTTCCTCATAGGTGGAATAAACTTCATCCTCTAACTTATATCAGTTTAAAGCTCGTATATAACATCATTTTATTGTTGTTCTTTTATATTTTATAAGTCATCTGTCTAATGTTTGGTATGAGATTGTTGGTTTTACACATTTTACACTTTTTGTTCTCTGGTTGTCTGGTTGTTTATCTGCAGGGCAACATTGTAAATGAGAGCATTGCTCTCAGCTGCTTTCCCCTGAGTAAATAAAAGGTATAAAGGTCAGAAAGAAAACTTTAATAGCATTGTTACCACTGGGTGTCACCAAGCCTGCAAGCAGCTACTATTGTTTTAACTGAGACTGGCTGGAAACATAGTTAGGAATACATACACAGACTGTGTGGAATATGGAAATATATCATATTATTACTGAATGCAGAAATGTATTGTATCTAAGTGTTGAGGTACATTAACCCCCAACTTTGGATCAGATTAACATTTGGTTTGGTTCATTTAGTCTGGTGTGAAAACAAAATCTTGACATATATTTCTATATTTTCTGGACATATACTTAAGTGGAATATAGCAGGAAAACTTCTTCAATTTTACTTTCACTAACAACGACCACGTCAACTCAGATACAGGTTTAAAGATTGTTTGCAATGGCTGAAGGGTTAGTGGAGGAGGGATGAAGGGATGAAGGGATGAGGTTGTAGGGTAAGGGATGGATGGATGAAGGGATGAGGTTGTAGGGTAAGGGATGATGGATGAAGGGATGAGGTTGTAGGGTAAGGGATGGATGGATGAAGGGATGAGGTTGTAGGGTAAGGGATGATGGATGAAGGGATGAGGTTGTAGGGTAAGGGATGGATAGATGAATGGATGAGGTTGGAGGGTAAGGGATGGATAGATGAAGGGATGAGGTTGTAGGGTAAGGGATGGATGGATGAAGGGATGAGGTTGTAGGGTAAGGGACGGAGGGATGAAGGGATGAGGTTGTAGGGTAAGGGATGGATGGATGAAGGGATGAGGTTGTAGGGTAAGGGATGGATGGATGAAGGGATGAGGTTGTAGGGTAAGGGACGGATGGATGAAGGGATGAGGTTGTAGGGTAAGGGATGGATGGATGAAAGGATGAGGTTGTAGGGTAAGGGATGGATGGATGAAGGGATGAGGTTGTAGGGTAAGGGATGGATGGATGGAGGGATGAGGTTGTAGGATAAGGGATGGATGGATGGAGGTGTGGGATGCTGTACTGATCTTGTGGTGGGTCTAGTGAGGGAACCAGAGTGGGGTGAGACTGGGTGGAAGAGCCAATTGTGTGTTATCTCACCACCTGTCTGTATGGTTAGATTCTTCTGCTGGTTTGTGTCATGTGAGATATTAAAAATGTCCAAAAATCCAATCAAATTAAAAAAATTAAAAAAAATTGACTATCAAGACATGTCTTATACAAGACAGAGAAAAACAACAGGATCAGTCATTTCAGCAAGTCCCCAGCCCCAAAACAACATCTATTTACATTGAAGTGACAGAAGCCCTCTATCTGCTGTACTAATTATGATGGGAGCAAAGGAAGTTAATGAGATCATGTTACTATAGTGACAGGATGGATGGATGTTAGCAGACGTTCCCGCCTGTTACGGCTTCACTTTCTTTTGTTTCTGTGTTAGTGAATGTCTCATTTCATCCTCTCTGTGTGATTAGAGGCTACTGCTTGTTGGTGTCATGTTTATTTCTAAAGGAAGATTATTAATATATGGACATATTAAAAATGTCCATGAAAGGAGGAGGTTGACCAATGAAATCATCTGACTTTAACACTGGTGATGCCGTTAACATTGACTCAACATGGTTTGTGTTTAACCCTCCTCCCCCTTATATAAATGTTCACTAATTCTAATTTGACTCTTATATACAACTAACCTTAACCCTTTCACACATAGTGCTCATTACATTAGACAGCTATTCAAAAGCTGTTTTCTTATACATTTGTGGAGTCTGATGGCATAGTTGCACTTCAGCCCCCACAGTGCACACTCATGTGTCATCTCATACACTACCACTTTATCTGAAGTAACTTGTTTGGTTGCAAATCAGTTGATTTATGATATAATAATGTAATGTAATGTAATTTGGTGAAAAAAAAAGTTTTTTGCCTAAAGAGAAATAAAAAACATTAATCCTGACTGAGGTTATCATAATTCATGCATGAAAGGGTTAACCTTCATCCCCAAATTTAGTTTAAGACGTGTTAAGCTGTAAACGATGTCTCAGACTAGTGTTAACATGAGGAACATGGTCCAGAGCCTCTCTGACAGAAAAATCTCCTATCAGTCACTTCCTCATTCATAAGATGAGAGGAAGGCACACATACAGCTTTATGTATGTAGCCTGTTAGAATATATGACACATTGTTTAGTCTGGAAGGTTTTACATCTAATGGATGAACATATTATAGTCTTACCCATTCATTGTCTCATTTCATTTTTGACTGGGAACACCAAAGGTGTAACAATGTTCACTAAACCACTAAATATTCAATGAAAGTGGTGATCAGCAAAGTTGAAATGCCTCATGTGGAGGATATCATGTGGCCATGAGATAATCAGATGAAAAACACAATATTTATGATGTATGAAAGTTAGGAAGGTTAAACTGTGGACACAACTGACCCGTAACACATGGTTCAAACACGTGTAATAAGTGTTGTCATGATAAACAAACTGTTTAACCCACACCACAATCTTTCCCAAAACCTAACCAAAGATTTACCAAAGTGTCACATTATAAAACATATCTGATTTGATCCGGTTGATTGCTCACAATGGGTGCAAACTATTGTACATGTTGTTTCACTTAGAGGACTTGTTGGATCATACATGTAATTCATCATGCGATCACTTGGGAGCTGTACAGTCTCATCAGTGTGTGTCAGTATCTTCATCGTCTTATTCACTTTTAACAAAGAACTTTTTTACTCTAGTGTAAGTTTAGTCTTCAGGGCATCGTAATTGTTTTTCTCTTGTGTGGTAAACTGTTAGATTCTGGCAGAGGACCTTTGTTGCATGCTGTCCCCCGTCTCTCTCTCTCTCTCTCTCTCTCTCTCTCTCTCTCTCTCTCTCTCTCTCTCTCTCTCTCTCTCTCTCTCTGCTGTCAATCTGCTGGTTACGCAAACTGTTAAGAAAAGTGATTTTCCCAAAATAACACATTTAAATAAGGAGTAAAGCACGATCAGTTGGTAACCATGGTAACATATTTGCACTTCAGCATTTGAGTGCAGGGATTTTTTCATGATACATCAGTGGAGGTGACAGGGAGTTAAACAGCTGTGTGTTTGTGTTTGTGTATTTTGGACATATCTCAGTAAAAAGTAGCAGACGCTCACTATCTCTGTGATATTCCTGTAAGACACACCTCTTCTGTCCTGTTTCTACCTGTCTGTCACATGACATCCAGGGTTAGTTTCCATCAGTGCTCATAATCACTTATTTCTTGCCGAGCTCTTTGTGACTTCAGAGAAGATAAATGAACATGAGGTACTGTAAGGTGCAGCATGACCTACTATCAGTCACTAGAACTTCATTTTCATTAGTTGGTCATGTAGCACTGATTATAATACATCACCAAAACGCAACCCCAGCTAATTCCAAAGTTCTCTTATTTAGGCAATTAAGTTAAGAGTTGGAGGCTGTGGAAACAAAGCAGTATAAGTGAGAGGAGTTACTGTAGCTAACATTAAACTAGCTACTGAGGATCAGTAAATACCTCCAAACGGTCAGCTGGCTGCTTATTAAACCACACTGTCTCCTTTTCTTCTTCTACACGTTAGACACTGACGAAGCTAACAGCTGAGTAACAGAGTAAAGTAATGACTAATGACTTTTTGCTGTTGGGTGATTGGTAAAGTTATGTGATTAAGGAGTAATATGTAATGTGTTGCCCAGAGTAGTGTGTGTGCAGAGCTTCCTGTCAGGATACATTTCCTTCATGCACTACTTTGTGGGACTGTCGACTTCAACAGCGAGCATTCAGGGATGATTTGATGAATTAGTGTAATTACATTGTGTGAGAGGCTGCTGCACCTGTTGCATCATGGGCCATATGCAAGATTCACTGTTGTGTTTTTCAATGAGATTATTCTTGCTGAACCAATCCGTGCATTCACTGCATTTATGATGTAGTCAATAAAACCACAGCATTACCCTACAGTACAGTCAACATAGTTCTGCTATATGTTATATCAGCCACACTCATGGAATATACTTTAACCAGTGAGGTAACTACACTGACAACAGAGCTGTCACTCATTAACAGTGTGGATGTCACATATTACAATGTAACACATAACTGTAATCACATTACATGTATCTGTAACACAGTAATGTGATGCGCTACAGTGTCTACAGTCAGTAATCACATTACAGTTACTCAACAAAGAAACATGTTACTCGCATTAAACAAGTTCTTCAATTATTACGTATATATTATGTGTACATTACATTATGTATAAATTATGTATAAATTGAACAGATGAAAACATAATCAGATGCTTTTCATGCATGTTTGCACAACAGCTGCCTGACCTCTGACCTCTCATGCTAACACAGATCCACAGTGATGCTCAAGATCAGTGTTTGCAGACACAACCAAGCAGCCAAAACTGGTACAGTGAAGTCTTCGTCTGTCAAACAAATAACAGTGAACAAATGAATGTATAATATGATAGATAATAGTGAACAGATTATATAATATAATATAATATATAATAGATAATAGTGAACAGACTATATAATATAATATAATAGATAATAGTGAACAGATTTATAATATAATATATAATATAATGATACATAATATAATAGATAGCAGTAAATGGACAGACGTCATCAGACAGGAAGATGTTGGTGATCAGGGTCGGTGTTATGTTGGGATGAAACACTGTCTAGTGTAAGCATGTAGAGACTCTAGCAGGTTGAAACAGGTCGTCTATATATTATTTTTACACATCTGTGGCATTGAAAATGAGTAACGCTAAAGTCATATTTCCACAGAGAGTAATAAAGTAACGTAACGCATTCGTTTTTTTTAAAGTAATGGGTAATAGTTTACATTGTGTGAGTAACAACCCCAACACTGCTTAAAAGTGCTGCTGTTAGTTAAAAAATGTTATTTGAACCTAAATTGTATTCATGCTGAAGATGATATTGTATTGTACTATTGTGTATATTTCACACATACGCACTAGTTATGTTCCATTCATTAAGCAAACTGACTTATTTGAATATACACAATTTTGTCACTTTTCTAGACTCAAAACCTGCTTATAAAATACACTATTGATGATTTTTCTATGGCACCACTACTAGTGTAAAAAAAAAACAGTAGTAGTGTCTTTTGATGTTTATCACCATAAGATCTCTCCTCCTCTATTTAGCTTCATGTTCACTCTGTGGAAAAGAAATTGTTCTGTGAGGTGCATCAACAAAACGCTGCAGACTCTGAAGAGAAACTCTTCTTCACTCAACCAAGAGAAAGTAAAAAGCCGCTCTGCCAAACAAAACCCGCAAAGAAACCAAAGATTTTCTTTCAAGCTGTCTTTTCATACTTACAAAAAAAAAGGAGCAACAAATCCCAAACATGGAGCAGAGCGTCTCTCCGTTTCCTAGTCACACCCGGCTGAACTCAAGATGAGCGTTCTGACGCGATGAGACGAGGCTGCGTTTGATCAAATTAGTGATCCAGTGAGCAGATCTGTGGTTGGCTGCCCTCTCAGCCATGGGGAGAGGTAGACACAGACGCTTTGATCTCCCAATTAGGTGTATTTAGAAACGGTAAACATGGAACTAGAGAGATAATGAGCCTGCAGTGTTTAGCCTTTCTGCCCCTACCCCTCTCTGTCCACACCAACGCTCAACTACACACTCCAAGTTGACAGTTAAATAAATATGAGCTGCTGTAGTGTGACATTACAGCCTGTGTGAACATGCCAGGTCCTGTTGTTGTTGTTGTTGTTTGGATCAGGTCTCTACCTAATGTTGCATCCAAGTAATTGTCAGGACAATTTGGTAATGAGGCCGATGACTAAGAAGTGTTTGAACTCACTTAAATCCATCGGCTCTCTGAGCTTCAAGTTATCTGTGTGATTCAGTTGCTCATGATCAACTTTTTAACACATGGATGCAGGAGATTGAAGCACGGCATGAATCATTGGACACGTTGTAACTATGAAATAAACAACACAGTATCACATTTACAAAAGACAAGTTCAATTCATCAACAATAAACATGCACCATTGCTCAATTCAACACACAAAGCTGTAGCCTTCCATGGCTAGACTTTAGATACATATTGCTGACAAATGACAATTGCACTCAACACCAACTTCATGGAGTACCCAAATACCCCCAATTAGTTTCTCTCTCTTTTTAACCCTTACATACCGTTCAGGCTCAAATTTGAACCATTTTTACATCTATGAGCTGTAAGAACACCATACACACATATGTTTTAGCTGGGCTTTTCCTAATGTGATCCACACTTTACAAAAATAAAGTGTTTTTTTTTCTTATTTTTTGCAAAAGTTTGACATGTTTAGTTTTTTTCTTTTATGTATTAAAAAAACTTCAACATGTTGTATACATCATATTCTATTAAATGTTCTCCTTTTTTAATTTGTTTTATATATGTTTAACTCCTGGTGGACCAGAGCAGCCAGTGTGAAGAGGTCAAAGGTCATGTTCAAGCAGTCAGTGATGGGCAACAGGAGAAACAATTAAGGAGAACATTCCTACCTGACACCAGAGACCATCTATGAAGACAGAGGTTACCATCTCACACCTATACTCAGTACAAACAGCCATAATCACATGATGGAATTTACACTATATGAGGACAGCTGAACAAGTCCATTTGAAGAGCATGAGCTGCAGCTGAAAGCTCTGGAAACAACTAGTAAATTCATCTTGTACAGCTGCCTTTGGATTTATATAGAGAACCATTGAATCTATGTGTGGCACCCACAAGAATGACTCACTACTAGTTGTGCATAGAGAATGTTGCTACTGATTACTCTAAAGTGTCAATATCTTAGTCACACTTTTAATATATTCTCCTCTGCTAAAAGAACAGAGTAGTTCATTGGCTGAATTCATCATCATTTGTGACAATACTCGGCATCCAGGCAGAGCAGTAGCAACACATCTGTGTTATGAGTTATCATCTATTTTTTAGCAGTATGACATTAACATAGATATATTGTTTGCGTTTCAGTTTAGCTGTGTGAAAGCTGTATACTCCACTGTGACGTACGTGTTTGACATGAATGCAGTGCGTCTTTATTCCTGTCGGCGCCTCTATAGCTTCTGTCAATCACATAGAAGTGAGACAGATCTTAATACAGTGCATGCTATTGTGCCATACTGAGAATGTGTGTTTGTTGATGGATAGTTGAGTGGGTGTGATGTCATCACTGCTTTACTTCCAGGCTTCATGTCACTGCTGAAAGCTGCCAGCACAGATTTCTCCTATTGAAACCTTCTGTCATATTTGTTCTATCAGCCATATTAACAGTGTGGTAAGACTTATGAATCTTATTATATAGATTGATTGTTATAGGTTGTCATTTATGATGTTAATTAAGTGTAAACACAACCACACATAGCTTATTTTCCTTTATATGTGGAAAATGTCCACATATAAATAAAAATTAAAAGATACAAATGAATAGAGCTCTTTCATGAAAAAAAAGAAACAAAAGTGTCCCTTCTTCTTTATCAGAAGAGTTCAGTTCTGTTCTGTTCCAATGTGTGTATAATGTTCTGTTTGTATGAATACTACTACCCAGGTAGATGTTTGTGTTTCGTTCCTACCTGTGTCAGAGAGTGAAATGAAATGATGTCCGAGGTTTTCTGAGTGGATCCCACAGCTGGCCACACCGTACACCGATCTGTCCAAGTCGATCGTCCTTCCTGGCTCGCCACCGAACCTCCAAGGTTCGGAATCTGTATCAATTCCTAATCGGACAATAAAAACGTAGAGTGCAGAAACATAACCATTACTTTGTGTTCAATCATATAACACCATACTACTTTCACTTTTCACTCTGAATATCTTCATAAATATACCCAGATTCAGGATATATAGTGTTCAAATCAATGTAAATGACCCTGTATACATTTACTGTACAGACATGACATGACATGACCATGACAATTAATCATCATTAACTTCTATTATTTAACATAAATTCACTAAAATGAGTATAAATACTCATAAAGCACCATTTTTTTTAACAGCTCTATTAATCGATATTTATCTTTCTAACTGTAGCATAACATCTCTTTTTAACCCTTTTAAATGTAAATTAACAGTATTATATTACTTTTTCTTTTTAACCAAACATGATAATTTAAACAACTCCAGTGCAATAAAACATATTCTACACGACAATTATCACAAAACAATAATTATCACAATCAACCTCTTGTCAACACAAATATGCATCATATGCCTTCTCTATTTCTCTCAGTTAACTACAGTACCGGCACGTTAGCTTACTTAGCCACACTGTTAACACTTACATTGAACTTCAAAAGTCATATCCATGCTAGCATAGCGGCAGAGCCACTAGCGTTAGCATCGTGCTAATTTAAGTTAGCGATCTTTTTAGAGTCGGTTTACACTGTTCACAGTGATATAGACAGTACCACAACCGGTTCAAACATTAGGAAACATTCCAGTATCTCCGACTGGTTTAAGTAAAGTATCTCAATGAAAGGCATTTTCACACAACAAGCTACATCAACAAGCTAACAACGAGGCCCACCTTGTGGTGGGGCATGCTAAAACTATTAAATGACTGGGTTAAAATAAATGGGTTTGGTACCCATGTGGGTTACAGAAATAAAATGCATCTTCTAAAAAACATTTGTGCAGCTGATACACATTGTTATATATGTAAAAAAAAATCAAACAAACATATTTTTTCCCATAAATTAACTGAATAAACTCTGTTCACTCTTCATTGTTATCAATGACTAATGGAGACCTAACAAATATGAATTGGTGTAGAGATTAATTATGAGTTACCAAGTTAATTATGAGAACAAACAAAAAATCCTCAATACTTTACACGTATACATGTATATGCTTATAAAGGTTGCTGTATGTATGTTGTTGTTTTTTTTAATTCTCTTTTTAAATGTAATTTTATGTGTTTGGTTTTTTTTTCAAGCAACTTAACATCCAGTTTTTATCTATTGGTAGCCTACTAATGTATTGCAGTCAGGAGTGTAACAGGCTTGTACCAGCTTATTTCAAGGCCAACAGTATTTCCATATTATTTCTGTGTATACACCACATGTGTGTATGTGTGTGTATGTGTGTGTGTGTGTGTGTGTGTGTGTACTGTAAGTAGGGAGACCAGGTACAGTTGTAACACAGGACGGTTGTAACACCTCAAATTGCTCCAATCAGAAACAAGTTAGAGTGATGACACTCACTGTGCACATGTTCAGTTAGATTATCTTCTTGCCCTCAAAAAAGGAGCCAAATCTGCAGCAAAATTTAGATTTTTCTATCAGGTGTATTTTTTGGATACTGTCATGAGATCAAATGTCTAAGAATTCAAACAGTTATTGACTGGAGAGGGCTTCAGATGAAGTGAAGCAGGGAAAGACAATCAGGGCAGCGGCCAAATCATATGGCATTTGCCAGGTGATCCTGTACCGCTTTCATAAGAATGCTAAGTAATATTTACCCTTTTGGATATTGTTGACATGTTATAAGGTTCTGTCCCTGGCATGTGTTACAACTGTCCCTGTACACTGGGACTGTTGTAACATTGGAGTCACTGTCTTTAGATGCATTTTGCAACCTGAATATATTTCTTAAAAGTACTTTCATACATTGTTTCTGTAGTTGACACATTCAAGTTTTTAATATAGCAAATTGGCTGTTCTAGTGTAGATGGTTTCTGACTTATTGGGAAAATTGCTAAAAGTGTTACAACCGTACAAATATGTACTGTTAATACATAATCAAATTCCTTTAAAGATTACAGATTTAGCCTTTGAAACTTACAAAGAAAAAAAGGAAACGTATGTACAGCCTGAGAAAAACTATGCCCTCTGGTCAGTCTCACACACATACACACACACACACACAAACACACACACACACATCACAGCTTTGACACATACAGCAGCTCTACCTGTAAGTTGAGTGAAGCTAAAATCTTCACCTTGTGTTTTTATCAAACCAGGTCCCATCTGACTATGATTCATACAAAACAAAGAGGACACATTTAAACTATGTGTGTGTGTGTGTGTGTGTGTGTGTGTGTGTGTGTGTGTGTGTGTGTGTGTGTGTGTGTGTGTGTGTGTGTGTGTGTGTGTGTGTGTGTGTGTGTTTGTGTGTGTGACTGATGAGATAGCAGCAGGCAACACCACCTGCACACTGAGCACATGCACAGTTGAACGCATACTGTATGCAGGCGTGTAACTTGTACCTCTACCACGTTCCCCTCCTGTCAACCTGTGCTCCGAGTCTTCCCTCTGACCCTGAAACATGAAACAACTTCCCAAAGACTGCTGTGCAAGCGAAGCCTAATTAACCACCAGCTTAATTAGACAATTTACTGAGTAATTAGCAGCCAATTAGCGACACCTCTCTCTCATCTTAACACAGTGACTGCCTCACTTTCTCCCCTCTCTATCCAAAATAATGTGATTTATTTTTGTTTCACTTCAGTGTACACATGAAAAAAAAAATCACCATATAGATGTTGTGATGACTTTATTCATGCAGCAAATTACATTGGAAATACTTCAAGTTCTATGGAATCAGGCATTGGCGACTAGTTGTTTCACTGAGATCACACAAACACACACACACAAACACACACACACACACACACATAAGACAAGATATATACAAGATGACTGCTAATGCGCTGCAGTAATATAGCAGCAAAGTCCACACATCACTTCGGGGTAAGACTGTCACTTTGTCAAAAGCTCAACTTCCGATGAATGAGAACTCTGCCGGCTCACTTGATTGACAAGCTAATAAGTGACTTCACGTGTGTTGTCATGGTAATGTCACTGTAAGGCAGCTGTGTTTCACAAAGTCAGTAAACAACCTCAAACTTTATCCACAGATTTTTCCAAATATGGTGTCAAATCTAAACTGCTTCTAACTGAGGAGTCAAAGCTCAATGTAGAAAAAGATGATATTTATGTTTGTAACGTTCCTCAGATTAATGAAGCTGGCTCCTCATCATCACTCCACACAGCTCTGATGTTTTTCTCTTTTTAATAGAAGTTTGAATGACGTTTGAGTCACGAATGTCATGATTTCACTGCAATTTGTAGCATTTTGCTTTTTATTGATTGTACTGATTCATTTCCACTCAGACTTATTTCATACACAACAGAGTATCTAATAGTGATGAAACACTGCTAACTGGAATACAAGACGCATTGATTAAACTTTTTGTTGTGTTTGTACTGTAATTCAGATGTTAAATAAATGTTGACCCAAACAGCTAGCTGCTTTTCTACAAGAAAAAAGCTTCCTTTCATCAGTTAACTGAATAATCATCTTTCTATCTCTATAAGTAGGCTTAAACTTTCCTTTTTGATAAAGCTTATAGTTAGGGCAGGCTAAGCATGCCTTGGACCAGCTCTTATTTTCTGCTGCTGTTATGCTTCATCTCCTCCTCCCTCTTTCTACACTATTAATGCATTTCACTTACTTAAACTTCTTCCCTGGTATTATTTGTGCTCTCTTGTCACACAGATGGATGCGTCAATGTTTTGGTCCTGATGAGTGTCCAGGTCACATGATATCTGGGACCTGATAAATGGGGCCATGTGGGCTGCTGCTGATATTATTTTCAATGTTGTTGTTACTGTGCCTCTCTCTCTCTCTCTCTCTCTCTCTCTCTCTCTCTCTCTCTCTCTCGCTCTCTCTCTCGCTCTCTCTCTCTCTCTCTCTCTCTCTCTCTCTCTCTCTCCTCTCTCTCTCTCTCTCTCTCTCTCCCTCTCTCGACTCTGAGGTTTCTTCCCATTAAAGAGGAGGTTTTCCTTGACACTAGTACTCATGTTGGAATGTTGGGTCTCTTTAAATTAAACTATAGAGTACAGTCTAGACCTGCTCTATTTGTAAAGTGCCTTGAGATGACTTCTGATCATTTGTTGGAACTGTAATCAGCAGTTTGAACCTTTACATATCTTGATGGGCGTCAGAATAGAATCCTCTCAACCTTTGAAGCTTAATAATCCATGTAGCACTCACACAGTTGGTACTTGAGCTGTTTTCTGCTATTCATTTATTTATTCTCCTATACTCTGGTCCTTTATGATAAATGAAAGGGTTTTACTTCCTCAACTTAACAGAAGTGTAGGATGCAGAGTCTTCAACAAATACAAATCAGCCACAATCAGTGTCTTAAGTGGACCTCTCAGAACAATGTGTGTTTATGGCTTGTTGGGCAGGAGTAATTAAAGAGGAAACATGTGTAGTTTCACAATGTAGCTCTGATTAAATGACAAGCCTTCATTTTATCGCCATAGGAAAGGTATCCATGCTACATATACAGTATATTACATGCACACAATTACCATAAGTGTACTATTTATATGCATCCAGAGTGTGCCTACACACACACACACACACACACGTGGCCATTAGTATGGACACACAAACCCTCTCTCGGTTCTGTAAACGTAGAAGTACTAATTAACAATCTTGTTAATTAACTGACAGTATCAGCAGTTTTTATCGAGAGCTACAGGTCAAAGGTCACATCCTCTGACGGTTTACATCATTAAACAACATATGGCAGAGAGAGGAAAAGAAATACAATGTCATGCAATTTCACACCAGTCATATCTATAATTAAACTGCTGTGAGCATTATATATGCTTAGTTTATTTCTAATATGCATGTGTTTTTAACAAAAAATAGTGCTTTAATGTGAATGCAACAGTAGGCATTTAACCCTGACATACTGTTCATATTCTACACTCTAGCAGTATGTTCCAGGACAATTTTGACTCCTCATAAAAAGTGTCTATGCCAAATGTTGAACCACAGATGTGTTTAGAAAGCATCAATAGTCGATCTGACTGATCAATAAATGTGATTAAACCTTGATTCATGTATCAGAGAGCAGAGAGAGTGTATTTTTTAGCTTTTACACCACTAAACATCTACTATCACACAATATCATGTCCTATTTAACCTAAGACATGAAAATATAACATAGTAATAATGATGTAAATGTATTTATAACTTTATGGAAGTGTGGGGTTTATTGTATAACCATTAGAGCCATCAGTCTTCACTGCTACATCATAAAAAGAAATCTTATTAAAACTATTAACTATTCATTTAACATAAACACATGGCAATAGATACAGAGATAATTTGACATGGATCAGCCTCAATGGACAAACATTTGTAGCATCTATACAAAAGTATAACATGATAAAATATTTTATTTTTTGTGCATTTTGGGCCACTTTAGGAAAAGTCATCAAATTTCAGAATAAAAGACATTTGGGGTGTTTTTACAGCTGTTAAATGTCAAAACGGGTCAAATTTGACCCAAACAGTATACTGTATGTAAATAGCAATACCATAGCAATTTAAATAATTTATATTTATATTATATTATATTATATTATATTATATTATATTATATTATATTATATTATATTATATTTTATTATATATATATTTATATATATATATATATATATATATATACAATAGTTTTGTACATTATTATGTAATGATTTTACTGGTTCAGCCCACTTGAGATCAAATCAGGCTGTATTTGACCCCCCACTTCTAAAAAAAACTAATCATAGAGTACCAAGAGGCAAACCAACCCGCTGATCTCAGACTGCAGTGCAGGTTTGAAAACAGCCTCATGGAGCAAAGTAAAGGAGTAGGAGGCTCACAGTTCATTTCTACTCTAGTTTATTATAGCATATCAATTGCAGAGCTAGCAGCTCATCAGTACATCCCACAACTGAAGTTATTAACATTAATAATCCTACATTTCACTACTGTACTGCTACTACAGTATCTATCCATGTGGAGTGTAGAACGTTCTGCACTTAAATACTAAATGAACTACTTAAAATGTTCTCACATGGGAAAAAAATCTGATGTAGTGATTGAGTGTGGTCTAAGAGTCCATCTGAAGGCGGGAAACATGGAACTCTTAAAGAACCGGTGTGACTGGAGGCAGAGCTCATCTCATCCCATTCACCACTCCTCTCCCCAACACCAATCACCAAAGAAAAAAAAACACACACCAGCTTGTTGTTATGTTGCTGCAAGCAATATGAAAACTCCCTATGAAAATCACACCCGCGGCAACTCAAGTCCCTGTTGGTGTGTAAGTGGCTTAGTCTCCAATTACACGTGTGAAGTCTCCTTGTGTTGCTACATACGCACACACACTAACACACACACACACTAACACACACACACACTAACACACACACACAACCCCCGAGCAAGCGAACGGAGGTTAACGAGGCCTGTCAGCACCTTGATCTATCCCAGGTACACTCTCTGCTGCCGCTGCTGATGTGGCTGATGCGATACTTCTCCCCGACCGCGACACTGACATTCATCTGGAGATTTGGTAATTAGCCTGCACTGACACACTACACACACACACACACACACACACAGATCTGCTACCATGTATCAATCAAGGCATCTAACAGTTGGGTAATTGGGACAACATGAGGAAAAATGTACTTGTCAGTGGTAAAGAGGAAGGAGAAGGAGGTGCAGGGAGTGAAGATACATCGAACCCTGGAAAGATACAAAGTGACACTGAGATAGCTTTGTGTGAACATTTTTCTTTTTTTTGAGATGTGTGTGTGTGTGTGTGTGTGTGTGTGTGTGTGTGTGTGTGTGTGTGTGTGTGTGTGTGTGTGACACAACCCTGTATTTTTCCTTTGCTAAACAGAACATTAGTTCTAATTAACACTGCGGCCCACCAACCAATTCCCCTCCACCCCCACTTCTTTTGTTATCTCTCTCCTTGCTCGACCTCTGTTAGCTAATTACCAGTCATTTAGGCATTCTTTCTCTTTCAGTGGGTTATGACCCCCCCCCCCCTCTCCTCCCAGAAACCCACCACAGATCTTCATATTCACCTCAGTAATCCCACCACAGATCATAGTCTGGTCTGGTCATAGGTACTGCAAATAATACACATGTACTGTATAGATACTCCTCTGTATCATGGATGATGAAAGGAGGGTTAGGGTTAGGGTATTGATGGTACTGGAAGCTGTGGCTCAGACATTGAACTGTCCTATCAGAGGCTACAATGCAGGGCATGCTGAGTGATGTCAACCTGGACAATGTTGGCTAATCCAGCTGTTTCAACATCAGTGAGTCAGTGACAAGCTTTACAACACCACTGACCATCACCATCATCATCATCGCCATGGCGACTGTACGGTTATCTCTGTACCAGTAAAACACATGGTTTTGTTACGGATGTGATGGTGCTGTCAGATTCTGCCTTCCCCGCATTTCACTGCCTACATTGAGGAATATGATTATGTGACAAATCAATCTCTCAGTCATTATGAAGATCATGTACACAATGTCTGTTATTGAGACTTCTCTGTTGTGACAAACCCACAAAGAATCATCACCAGCTATGTAACTCCAAGGAGTGTTTTAGCATCTTTCAGCTTGTTGTTTTGGTTTTGCAACCTTCAACTTAACTGTTTTTGTTCAACTTACTCTCATCAAATTCCTTTCTAGCAGATACCAGCTTTAATCAACAGCTGTTCTGAGGAGTAAAACTGGAATAACAATAATAATAATTTGTGAAATGAGTATCACCAGGAAGGTTGTTTCCAGGAATCCAACCAGCCATGATAAGCATATGTGCAAATGGAGCATTTAGAAAAGAAAAGACAATCACATTTTATTTATTCTTTTCACTATTTAGAATTCATTTCTAATGTTTTGTTCTCCTTACATTGCAGTTTAAATGTTTCAAAGTTGCTGCCAAGTATATTACAATGCTGGAGAATAGTGAGCCTCTTTTATTTGATCATAACTCACTGTATAAAACTTTTAAAGATATTCATTTCAGTATCAGCATAAAACGGCAACATGTGAAATGCTGTATGTTCCTAATTATAGAATGTTGACTTCTCCTTATGTCATTAAAAGCCCCAAATTCCCACTAAATACTAGTGAGGACAGGTTGGCAGTATTCTAAATGGTAACCTTAACTTTTAAAGTGTTGTTTTTTTGTATTATTTGTTTGAAGAAAACAAGATATTTGAGGGCTCAGTTATAGTATTACTTGATAAGGTGGAGATGTTTTTTTTTTCCTTACTTTTTTTTTCTTTTTACAGTGTGCACATACACAGGATATTAAAAAGGAAGCAGCAAGAGGTCCCTTGAGTTAAGGTAGGGGGAGGTGTGTGTGTGTGTGTGTGTGTGTGTGTGTGTGTGTGTGTGTGTGTGTGTGTGTGAGTGAGTGTGTATGTGTGTGTACTGCCGCACCACGCTGCCTCATTCATACTGACATTAAGAACTTTGCTTTATCTCCCCTTCCCCCTAGAAAGGAGGCCTGGCAACAATCTGAGGCAGCTTAGCTCCCAGCGCACAATAAAGAATAATATGATTCCTGTTTACTCAGATATCAGCTGCTATTTCACAGCTCTAAACCCCCTCCCCTCCCCACCCCACCACCAACCCCCCACCCCATAAGCCAATAGCTGCAACAGTATATTAGACAGCTATCTGGCATCTACAAATGTCAAGAGGAAGAGAACGGCTGGCTTCGGGTAAGGTGGGGGTGCGGGGGGGTTGAGGGAGGGGTGAACAGAGAGCGTGGCACACAGCAGGCTGAACATATGCACAAATTTCTCAGCTAGACAAGAGAAGTTCACGTAAACACATTTGGAGGGGCGGCGGCGTGGAAGGCTTATGTGAGCAGCTGTCAGTCTTGATGCATTTGGTAGAGAAGAGCCAGAGTATATTGCTACAGTGTGTGTGTGTGTGTGTGTGTGTGTGTGTGTGTGTGTGTGGGTGTGTGTGTGTGTGTGATGGGCGAGCATGTCTGAATGCAGTGCCACTGAGTCCCACGCCAACACTTACATCTTAAAGAATGTAAAATAATGACAGCACTAAGTTTACTGCTGTGCACCTCTGTCCTGGATCACAATATGAAAAAACACTGTTGAGTTTGTCTTCGAGGCTGTGATGACAAATCCAAATCAAACTATGAGTCAAATCACACCAATTATAGACCTTCAATATTTGATAAAAGAATGAATAGAAAATGGACAATGAACTGTGCAATATGACAGACATTTAACCTCAAACTGAGAAAAATGAGATACAAGCGTGTTAGGGATGAGTGAGTGATGTCAAATTATAAAATGTATTTGAACCTTATTAGTATTATCCCACAAGTGTATATTAATGACATGCTGTATTACTATGTATTAAACATTAGTCATTCATTTATAGATACAGGTAGGGGTGATGTTTGGTGTTTTGATGGGTCCAGCAGCTGTGTTTATCATCAAACTCATCTTTACTTTATAAATGTGTGATCCTACTCCATACAGGTCAATGACGCTTTTTTGTGTCCATGTGGTTTAGTCAAATTTAAAAGGGGTTACAATGGGAAATAAACATATGAATACGTTTTTTTGTGGACCCAGTTTAAAATTTCTGCTTTTAATCCAGTTTGAGAGAATATATTAGAGGATTATGACAAAAATGTGTAAGTGGTGTAACCATAAAAACTTTATACCAAATAATTAAACTTGCTTAAAAACAGTAAATTGTCGATAAAACACCATATCAACTAGTTTGGCATGATCTTACATTATAACTTTGTACATTTAATAAAGGTAATGGAATACAATTGACAGAAGTAGAGCCACAGGACAGTACATGTCTACTTGTGCTTGTCTGCTTGTCAGATGTGGCTCTGACTCCTGCTTCAACTCCAGGATGTGCCACCTGCAGAAGTTCTCAGATGATTCCTCCATTGTTGGCTGACAGACAATAAGGAGGAGGAGAACAGAGACCTAGTGGTGAACTTTGTAGAGTGGTGCATCAAGAACCATGTACAGCTAAACATACGGAAAATCAAGGAGCTGGTGTTGAACTTCCAGCGAAGAAAGTGCCCACCCGATAGTGGACACCTACAAGTTCGTCGGGGTGAAACTGAACAACAAACTGGACTTGTCAGACAACACTGAGGCCTTCTACAAGAAAGGACAGAGCAGGCTGTTCTGCTGTGTGTCTGTTATTGGTGAGCCAAAGACAATTTTCCACCATGATGGACAATAACGTTCTATTATTTACTTTAGCCAACTGTGTGAGGTCACTACTCAGGTTTCTTTGGTTCAGTTAGGTTCATTTCATTAGCTGTGGTAAAAAACTGAACATAAGCGGTGGAACAGGAACAAGTCAATTCTCTATTTCACTGACACAAACAAGCTTATGTCAGACAGATTACACCAATATATTATGTGTGATCTCAACCACCCATACCAATATTAGATGCTTCATCTTGTACAATAAATGAATAAACTATATTCATGATGAGGTCAAAACTGTTCATGTCGAGTTTTGGAATCAATGGGCCTTCAAAAAATGAGATGCATGACACCTCTGGAACAGTCTGTAACTAGTTTCTTCAGAAGATACTCTATCAGCCCTGAGTCAAACTCTGACTCTCCCATTCATTAATTGCAGCAGCCAGCACCATGTTGACACACACTCACAAATACAGAGCTAAACACACACACACACACACACACACACACACACACACACAGTCTGAGAAGGTGTCGCTTTCAGGCTGTGTTTCAGTGGCTGCACCCTGTGTGCATTTCGCTTGTGCGATCATGCGAGGCAGGATATAGACCTTGTCATTAAAATGCTGAGGAACCTTTGTATAATTTCCTGGCAGTGTATCAACAAGCATTGTCGAACCTAATTCCTGGAACGTGAACGAGGTTCCGTTTCCACACAGCAGTGTTATTAATGAGCACCTTGACAAGGTTAGCCGCGCGCTCCGAACAGACAAAAAGCTGTTCCGGTGCCAAACAACAGCGAGAAGAGACGAACAGAGACGTTGCTCCCAAAACATTTCAACTTGTGACAGCTGAATGGTGGCAACTGAAGGCCCCCTGGCATTTCTAATAATGCCCCTCTATTCTATTTACATTTTTTTTCTGCTGATATTTTCTACTCCCAACTCTACCCACTGGGGATGCACAAGCCAGTGCTTTCTTAGTTGCGGTTCCAAGCCTGGATAAATACAGAGGGTTGTGTCAGGATGGGCATGTGGTAGTAAACCTATATGCCAAATCAAATATGCAGATTATAAATAAGATTTTCATACCAGATCAATCGAGGGCTGCTACTGTTGACAAGCAAGGTGTCAGTGGACACTATGCTGCTGTTGGGAAAAGGAGGTGGAGAGGGGGGGTTGCTCATTTGCAACGTGAGAGGAGGAAGTGGAGGAGAGTGGAGGTACAAGTAAGTACTCTGAATGTTGGCTGGAAAAAGGAAAGAGCTGACTGATATGATGGAGAGAAGGAAGGTAGATGTACTGTGTGTGAAAAAGATTAGGTGGAAGGGGAGTAACTCCAGGAGCATAGGAGGTGAGTTCTAAATGTTCTACTATTGTGTGGGTAAGGTAGGGGTAATCCTGAAGAAGGAGTATGTCAATAGTGTGTTGGAAGTCAAGAGAGTGTGGGATGGAGTGGTGAGTATGAAGCTGGAAATCAAAGGTGTGATGATGAATGTTGTCAGCCCACATGTCCCTCATATTGGGTGCTAGATGGAAGAGAAAGAAGAATTCTGGAGTGAGTTGGATCAAGTGGTGGAGGAGATAGTGGCAATAAGATATGTTGATGAACGTAACAGAGGTGATGAGGAGGTGTTGGGCAGGTATGATATCAAGGAGAGAATGTGGAAGGCCAGAGAGTGGTGGATTTTGCCAAAAAAGGATGAAACTAGCTGCGTATATATGTATTCTAAAAAATTGGTGGAGCACAGGTTGATGCTCCTTAATGGATACAGGACTTATGTCTACTATGTCAGAAAGGCCAATCTGAAAATGACTGAATACTGCACAGTGGTGGCAGGGGAGAACATAGCTAAGCAACATCATATGGTGGTCTTCTTGGTTTTAGACCTAGAGGGGTTATAGACTGAAGGTAGAGCCAAGTATCAAATAGAGGGAAGTTAAGGAAAAATCTTGTGTGGAGTTCAGGGAGGAGTTAAGTGCAGAAGTGGTGGAAGACAAGAAGACTTGGTGGTGGAATGAGTACAGGAAAGTATACAGAGGAAGAGTTTCGTAAAGAAGACATAAGTACAAAGAAAGTGGTGTAAGGTGAAGAGAGAGGTGGTGAAGGCCAGCTATGAAGAGTGGAAAGGTGGTTGCCCAGCTGACACCTGACGTTCATGCGGCATTAGAACATATATTTTACAGGTAAACAGGTGAGGTTGACTAGACGTTGGATATTGGTTGCTTGCCAACACAACTTAAAACCAACTAAATAACAACGTCAGCAACCGATATCCAACCAAGGACCAACGTTAATACAATGTCCTGTGTCAGCTGGGTGGTGCATACCTGTGGAGACATGGAGATGTCTAGAATAGACGGCAGTTGAGTTCTTAACAAGTAAGCGAGAGGATGCCTGAGGAGTGGAGAAGAAGTGTACAGGTATAGATTTCAAGAATAGAAGAAGGGAGGTATGAAGTTGATCAGTGAGCAGCAGTTTCATGCCAGGAAAGCATGGCAGATGTGATGTTTGCTTTGAGAATGTTGATGGAAAAGTATAGAGAAGGTTTGAAGAAGCTGCATTGTGTCATTGTGAATGTAGATAAAGCATGTGACAGGGTGCTGAGAGAAGATGTATGGTATTGTATGTTAGGGTTATGTACAGGATGTGTATAAGGGCTGGTTGGAGTGACAGGTTCAAGGTGGAGGTGGGATTACATCTGCTCTGAGCCCTTTCTTGTTTGCAATGATGATGGATAGATTAATGGACACGATCAGGCAGGAGTCTCTGACGCACACAGGTGATGTGATCTCTAGTGAGAGAAGAGGGCAGGTTAGGGAAGGCCTGCAGAGGTGGAGGTACACACTGGAGAGAAGAGGAATGAAAATCAGTAGGAGCGAGATGGAATACATGGGCATGAATGGAGGATGGAGGACCTTGGAATGGTGAGGATGTGAGGAGTAGAGATGGCGAAGGTGGATGAGTTTAAATACTAGGGGTCAACTGTACAAAGTAACAAGGAAGAGTGAAAAGAAAGGTCTACATGTGGGGTAGTGAGAACAGCTAGGTTGTATGGTTTGGAGGCAGTGGTGATGAGAAAAAGACAGGAGGTGGAGCTTAAGGTTACAGAGTTGAAGATGCTAAGATTGTCATTGGAAGTGCTGAGGATGGACAGAATTAGGAATGAGTATACTAGAGGAACAGCTCAGGTTGGACGGTTTGGAGACAAAGTGAGAGAGATGCTGGTTATATCGGGGGAGGGATACCAAAGATAGATAGATAGATAGATAGATAGATAGATAGATAGATAGATAGATAGATAGATAGATAGATAGATAGATGCAGAGAACAAAAAGAGATGGAATCAGATGACACAATGTTGCGTCCTTTAACGGGAGCAGCCAAAAGATGAAGAAGGAGGTTTCTTTCCTTCCCCTCCCTCTCTCCTCCCCTCCTCCCTCCATCCTCTGCCCGTCGAATCTGTCCAGGGAGAGAGAAGCGGAGCGCCTGTCATGTTCACAGCATGACACCTCCTTACTCATTATGCACCAGTGACATCATTACAAAAGCAATCACAGGGCTGTGATAAACGCCAGGCTAATTAAAAAGACAGGCTGACGAACAAACAAATGTGTATGCTGAGCCTGAGCAGCACTCACATCTGTACACTCACACACACAAATATATTTTCATACTGTGCTGCTTCTTTTCATTTACTGTTTCTTGTAAATACAGCAAATATACAAATAGAAGCCAGTGCATTAGACCTACTGTGGTTGTTTCTGGACATTTAAAAGCTTGAGGCCAGACATGTACTAGCACCCTTTTCATTTACACTAGTCCCTGTTATGACTTAGTATCCTCATATCAGAACCATTGTATCAGCAGTCCACTCATGCAACAAATAAACTGGCATAAATAATGAAGCTCCTTACATACATCTAAAACATGCTGCTGCATCATGTTGAAGATCACAAAAGAAGCAGCTAGTTACGAACACTTAACCCTTACATACTGTTGGGATCAAATTTGACCCATTTTGACATTTGAAACCATTCTTTAAGCCTGATTTTTTATTTATTATTTGTATTCATTAAAATGTTGTTGCATCCTTTACTTTAAATACATTAATAGAAATAATTAAGGCTGTCAATGTGAGATAATAATATAGCATGATTGTAAATCAAAAACTGTGGTATAGTAATGAGAAAGGGAAAACTTAAGCCAGGTCAAAAATGACCATACAGCGAAGGGTCAGAATATCAACAGTATTTAAGGCTTGTTTATTAACTTGTTGCTGCCTTAAGTAACAGGTAGCTCAAACTTTATATTCCCACAACATTAGTATTTCAGTATTTTTCTGAGCTCCAGTAGCTTTACACTATTGAAATGTACATATTTGACATTCATCATCATTCCTGGAGCAAACAGCTAACTTTACTGCAGATAAGAATATGAGCAAAAAAAACAGTTGGTTTCAATCTGATCTCCATCCTTATTTATTATTCTCATTTCAGGGTGCAACATTCATCATTTATTCCTTTATATAACTTCTGTTGTCTAAGGACTCACACTATACTACTCTCCTGCTTATGAATACTTTTCTTTTTTTTTTAAAACTTATAACTTTTGCATTGAACACAAGTTATCATTGCATACATGATTAGCACAAGGTCACAAAGTAAGTGTCAGCCAGCATTTTAATTCAGTATCTGACAGTGAACATCAGCAACCAGTAAGTTTTCTACCTATAATCTCCTGTGAGAATCAGGAGTATCCAGTAGGTATGTGCGTTCTCTCTAGAGAGTAGGTTGCACTCTGGACAAACATATATTAAATTGACACTGTAGAATTTGCTCTAAATGTGTAGTGATTTTACACTTATTTGAATCATAGTCCAGTCTCAATGCTATTCATTTATGTTTCAGTATGCTAATGTTCATATCCAAACTGCCAACAAGTAAGTGAAAGAAACTTTATCCAAACTCAATCTCATTGAGACGCGGTCTGGTGTTAGCCAGGCTAGTACAAAGGGGGATTATTCATTGCTTTGGTCATTAATCTTTTAAAGTACCCCAAACAATATGTGTGTTGTTTTTTCTGTTTTTTGCTTAGAACACTTTGAATAACCTAGACATTGTCCATCTTGTTTTTTGATCTTTTTTTTGTCTGGAGAGGATCTCCCCTGTATAAAAGTGTGGAGTTGAATATCCTCAGGGTTTTTTTAAGGTTTACTGATGAGTTTCCTTATCTTTTATTTATTTATTTATTCCCCCATATTGGACCACGAATGACTCCGAACAATTTGTGATGTCACAAATCATGCGCAGAAAACTTTCCTCATAGCTTTCCTTGTAGCAGATGAATATTAAACCAAACCTTAAATCACACATAAATCACATAAATTAGAAGATAAGATCCAGGTGAAGTAACAAATCAGTGGATGGAGACTTTCAGCCATCATTATGACAGCATTTTGAAGGAAGATTGGGTGTCTGTAATAAATTAAATGAACAAAATAAATAAAAACCTCCCCCTCCTCATTTGTGCCCCTCCGGACCAGATTGTCCAATATGTTCCAATGATAATACTGCAAAGTGTAAATGGAAGACAGATGTCACAGTGTCAGTGTGTTAAGATTCAGAATTGCTAAAAGGTAGTTTTTTTGACTAACAACACACACAGATTTAAATACCGTCTGTCGCTCATTGTTCTCCATATCCAGGCTGTATATTTTTCTCTTTTCATTAGTTGGGGAGAGTGAGGATATTAAAGCTTAGGAGGTTTTAGGTATCATAAGGCCTTGAGTCTTTTGACCTTTTCAGTGCACATCGTTGCTGTTGTCTTTGGGTGTGAGGGAATTAAAGGATCACTCAGGGGTAGCTTGTCTAATCTAATCAGTGTGAATCAGGGAGAGGAGTTCCTGAGGTGTGGGAGGCTGCAATATGAGGTGTGGGACTATATATACACCCTCTTTAGGTTTCTGCAAAGGGCATCCCTTAATCAACTGACAGTAGAGAGGATGTGGGACTGAGGGCGGAAAATCCACCTTTAACTATTGTAATGATCAGCTGCAGGCATTATCTGTTGGCTCGCTTATATCATGCTTGTTAGTTCTGATTGAATGCTTCAGAAAGCTTCATCTGAATAATGCAGGTTTTGTTTCGGGCTGGAAAAGACAATCAACAAACATGTTTTTAAAGCTTTTGCCTTAGAGAGTGGATAGTACTGTAGATGTGATCAATATTACACTGACTGTTTAAGCACCTATTAGATATATACAAGGAAAACCCTGAATTATATAATATATATATATATTATATTTATTGCCTTGAATTGTTTGTAGTACGCACACACACACACACACACACACACACACACTGTCCCATGCACTAAACTGTTCACCTTGGGAGGCCAGTCCTTCAGCACCATGGACCCCAAGCTCTGGAATTATCTCCCTCAATCTCTCCCTGACTCCTCTTCCTTTTCCACATTCAAGTCTGAGTTACAAACTTTTCTTTTCCATTATCATTTATCTTCCTCCTCCTCTGCTTAGTTTTGTTTGATTCTGTTTTGTTCGATTTTGATTCATTTTCTTTATTTTCTCTCTCTGTAAAGCATCCTTGGGTTTGTGAAATGTTACATGTAACTTATCATTATTATTATCATTATTATTTACTCTGTCCATCTTTATATACACACATATCTATCTATATCTATATACTGTATATACACACTTACAAAGGTCAGTGGTGAACTGCCAGAGGTAAAAAAAAAAAAAAAAAAGGTAAGGTTACCCAAAACTGAAAATTATACAAAAATACTTAAAAATGTAGGTATTTCCTACAGAGAAAGTCAAGGTGTCAGGGGTTAGGGTTAAGGAAGAGGTCTGGCAGACCCAAAGCCACAACAAAGTCAGAAGACAAGTTTCTGAGAGTCAACAGCTTGCGTGATAGGCTGCTCACAGGACAACAGCTTCAAGCACAGCTTCATAGTGGTCGTAGTAAGCAAGTGTCAGTTTCTACTGTGAAGAGAAGACTTGGAGTTGCAGGTTTGACAGGTGGAGTTGCAGCAAGAAAGCCATTGCTAAGAGTCAGAATAAGAAGAAGAGGCTTGCCTGGGCCATGAAACGCCACCAATGGACTACTGAAGACTGGAAGAAGGTGTTATGCACTGATGAATCAAAATTTAAAATATTCTGTTCATCACGCAGGAGTTTTGTATGCCACCGAGTAGGCAAAAGGATTGTTCCTCAGTGTGTGACATTAACTGTTAATGGAGGAGGAAGCATGATGTTTTTCTGGATCCAGGGTCGGCTACCAGCATTTTGCAGCGATGCTATGCAGTACCCTCTGGTATGCATGTAGTTGGTTAGGGGTTCATCCTACAGCAAGACAATGACTCAAAACATAAGTCCAAGCTATGTTAGAACTACCTTAGGAAAAAACACCAAGATGGTAAGCTTGAAATTCAATACAAAACTGGAAACTTTTGACCGGTAGTATATATACACATATATGTATAGATATGTATTTTTTTCTTTTGTTCTTTTATGTTTTGATGACAGCACTGCAAACTAAATCTTTGATTAGCTTTCTGATGTTTATTAATGCTAATTGAGATATCACTGCTAATGATGGTTTACACTTCCATATGATAAATGAATAATATAGATGCTATAATTAGCCACAGCCATGGTAGCTGAGTAGTATTGGTAAAAACATGTGTCTTTTCATTGACATTGGTGGAGCTGACAGAATTACTGATACACAAACAGCTCATTAAGGGCATGTCTACATCCATTTATGGCTAACAGTGGGAGTGGAATTGAGCTTTATAAAACAGACTCATGCACACACACACACACACACACACAGCTAAATCTGTCAAAAACAATGCATGTGCATAATTTGTCTTCCCACAACGTGATCAGATCTCAGTATTCAAATTAGGTAAGCAGGGCTGATGAACTCCTACAGTGAGTGAGATGAGGTTCATGTGTAAATGGAGACAGCCAAAGACAACAGCAGGCTGCTTTTTGGTAGCTTGGCTAATGTCAATGAGAAGCTTGTGTAAGGAGATTAAATGTGTCAGTGAGCTTTAGAGGTGATGGTAGGTGTATTTTTGAGCTTTGGCCAGAGCGGGCTAGCTGTTACCCTCTGCTTCTAGTCTTTATGCTAAGCTACGCTAACGTTATCCTGGCTCCTGCTCTTAACTGAACACACACACACGAGGAGTGGACTTCATCTCACGTTTGTAAGCTCAGTAACATTGTCAGTAACTCACTGAAGAGCCACTCAGCTCCAGACACAGCTGTAAAAAAAAGAGTGTAATCGCTTTTCAGACAATAAGCAGATAAACAGTTATTTGTTATTTGTGGAGCATCATTTCTTCAGGTTTCAGTATTGTATTGAGTGCACTCCTGCTCCATTGACAAAGCTTCAAACACACTTTAGTCCTGGGACTAGTGTTATAAAGAGAGCTCATATAATTAATGAACTACCCAACAACCTTGTTAAAAAGGTATTTGAACAAGTGCAATATAATAAACTGAAATCACCTGTTACATCAAGACAAAGCAGTTGTGTATGTGTAAACTGTAAGGCTTCACAAAACTCCAACCAGATTAATATGGACTAATAATACAATCTCTGAGGCCAAAGGGATTTTTAAAAAACAATGCCGATATATAATACAGACAATAAGATACAGGTTATACTATACATATACAATTTGCTTCATAAATATTTAACAATTTTTAATACAGTCTTACTTTTCAATTACTTTGTGTAGCACAGTTAACCTTACCAATCTTTAAGACCTATGATAAAAGACACTAACATTCATCTAGATTCAGAAATGGATACCTTGAATAAACCTTGAAGTTGAATAAACAAAAGTTCAAACAAAGTGTCCTTTCTTTGTGAAATCCTCCTAATGGATTAAATATCTGAGTTTGTTCCCTTTATGCACTTCTTCTTTAAGGGAAGGAGATGAAGTTTTCCTTTGACCTTTTCGGCCGTTTTCATGTGTTAGTTCTTATCTGGTTCCTGAATTAATGAAATGAGTTGATGGACCTGATGTCCTCTGATGTCACGGCTTTGCATCATTCAAAGTATCTATTCAGGTATAACCAATTACTCAGGATATACAGTACTCCAATCCTTGTAAAATGAAATGATATGCATCACAACAAAAGTATTTTAGTGCAAGGTAAGAATTATCCATCATGATTCCCATATCACAATCAAAGAAATGAAATTATTATTTATTATTTAACAGTTTCTCAAATCACTATTTATATTTTAAACAACTTTTAAATGTAACTTATTCTCCTTTAAATGTATATCTACCTTTAAGAGCATCAAAATGGACTGTATTATCACTTTTTATTGAATATATCTATTTTAACAACCACAATGAAATAAATCAAAGTGCACCTGTGTCAAACATCACAGTGAGTGAATACTCCTTTAACAGAATTAGGCGTAATGCACCTTTAATGCTGCACTATGCTATCACCACTGTATGCAGTATTAAGTTATCTTAGCTGAGATAGCTGTAGTATTATCCGTTAGCATAGCGGCTAGCGCTATTAGCGATCTTTTTTAAGACATTCTAGGGAAATTACAGTGTTACAACCTGTACCACAGGAGTGTTAAACATTTGGCTTCAGTAACATAACTCCGATTGGTTTTAAGAAAAGTATCCGGACAAAGGCATCATGCGGTCAACTAATGTCAACAAGCTAACATGGAGGTTTAGCGTATTAGCAATATGTGGCTATGCATTGCTTACCGGAGCTCACAATTAAAGATGCGGCTCCTCACGTTCACTTTCACACTGAGTAATTATTTCCTGATAAACAAACGTCTCATTACTAGTTGATATGAAGCGATGGATTTATTATATTTATGCTATATTTTCATACCCAGGAGGTCTTTAGCTTGTTCGGAGCGAGCTTTTCAGAAAGAGCGCGCAGCTAACTGTTCAGGCATGAGACTTATAGCACAGTCTTAGGAGTAAGCCAGCCTACATTTGTCTGCACATAGGCTACACATTTTAATCAGTTGATAAAAACAAAGTGAAGTCCATCTGAAATCACATTCAATCATCCCTCTTCTGCAGTCTAAAATAATGTTCTTATTTGTTTGTTATTTTGAATGTCTATTTCAAGGACAGGCTCAGATTTCTTTCAAGTCTGTCTGAAAACCATGGTCGAGGCCCAAATGGACATTAAAAATGTTTTCTTGCTGTAATCATTCCTCCTGTTCATACTGACCTTGATCATAATGCACTTAGAATGGAAGTGATGGAGAACTAAATCCACAGTTCTCCTTCTGTGTAAAAATGTGTTTAAAAGTTGATGTGAAGCTAATATGAAGCTTCAGATTTGGACACTGAAGCTGAGTCAAATCTTCATCTTCTATGTTTCAACATTACAGTGTTTTTAGTAGCAAAGTCTTTTTGTTACTATACTTCCACCACAGCTCAACAGAAAACACTAAGATGGAGTTTGATGCTAAAAAGACTGTAAATGTGTCACTTTATATGACTAACTCACACTGCTGAAGACGCAGTTCCCCTGGAATCCAAACCCTGGTCTGTAGATTCCCAGACAGGCTCCATGGAATGAAGAAAAGATGAGTTTACAGAAAATGCTCAAGGTGTTTTACACTGAGGTTTTTTTACTGTACATGTTTCAAATAAACACGGCAGATTCAGATTTCAGGATTGAGCTCAGCAAGTGTTTCTGTTTGTACAAATCAGTCTTCAAGTTCCAAGGCTCCCATGTGAACAGAGCTCCAGAACAACAAAATTCAGCCCTGCAGCAGTGAGCTTGAAATGAATTCACACTCCAGTAGAAATAGAAACAAAAGCAGAGCGGAATAGATAAAAGTTGTGGAAAAAAGCGAAGGAAGAAAGAGAGGAGAAAAGCAGACAGTATTCATCTAGACATAATGGTTCAATCTGTCACTGGCAGTCAAGGGACAGAAAATACACTGATTCACTTATGATTGGACCGAGCATCTCGCCCACCTCGACCTGCCGACAGCAGCTGTGCAGAGCTCTGTATGTATGTGTGTGTATGTGTGTTCATGTCAGTGAGCCCACATGTGTAAATTTAACTGGAACACCTAATGGAGAGAGAAGTGTGCGGTGCCAGAGTGGGCCTGTTTAGATGAAAGTCACTGCTTCCACTGCTTGTTTTATAGACTGGCTCCCTGTCATTTTGAAAAGGTCAAGCTTCTGTTTTTCAAGAGCAGTAAAATGGAGAGGAAGGAGACAGACAGAGACAGAGAGAGAGAAATGGAGAAAGTTTGATCGCACTGCGACGATGAGCTATCTGCTAATAATATTTCATAGTGCACGGTTCAATATTAAAGGATAAATCTGGTAAAATTCTGCATTTTTATCAAATAAAATAACCAAAATCCATAATGGACTGATCTACTAACAGTATGTGTGTGTCACAGCCTGATGTTTCTGTGCTGCATTAACCCTGTAAAGTCTGAACTGTCAAATAGTTGTTCTGACAAATCATTAAAAAAAAACAAAAAACACTTTGCATATGTGACTTTTCTTTTGCATCATATTTGAAGATTTTAAACCCTTATAAGTCCTGCGTAGAGCTCATATCACCACCAGGGTTGGGAAGGTTACTAGGGAAATAGATTACAGACTTATACTATTTAAAATGTAATAAGTAATGTAACTAGTTCAATGACTTCATCAAAGTAATGAAACTTATTACATTTGATAACTTTTCTAATGTTCTAACCAATGTTATTAGCAGTTAGGGTAAGTGTTCCCATTAAGCACCAACATCTAAGTTCAGCTGTTTTTTATGGATACTGACATGATTTATAAGAGAGATCATTTCTTATAAAGCAACATTTATCTCTCATTTGAAAATATATTCATTAGTTCATGTAGATTTTGGAATATAAAATAAAGATATTTGATCACAGGCTTAATTGGTAAGTGTGCTCCAAATAAGGTCCACATCATGATTATTTAAAAAAAAAAGTTTAAAATTGAAAACAGCAATATATGAATTCAGTAACCGTCTTTGTAATCATCAACACTTCCACCAGTAACTATAATTTAATGACACATTTTTTCTCAGTAACTGTAACAGATTACATTTACATTTATTTTGTAATTAAATTTCATAACGCTGTTAAATGTAACTAGTTACTCCCCAATACTGAATGCCAATAAACAATAACATACAGAACAGAATATTTTTAAACCATTAAAGGTTGACAGATTTACAGATAAATGAGCTTCTATACCTGCTGGATTAAATCTGATACACACATTTTCAACAGGAATTTACCATCAAATAACCTACAAAATATGTAGTCATTGAACATTGCATCAATCAAGTATCTATTCCTATTGAAATATCACTAACTATTTCAATGTTTTCTTATCTTAACTTTTTCTAAACTGGTAAAAAATATCCAGGCTTCAAAATGATGACCCACTGATTGACAACGTTCAAATAAAAAGCCCCCTGGTGGTTTATCTGTGAACTACATGTACCTGATCCTATACATCATGCTTTTACACTGATGATGTAGAGCTCTCTAAAACTCTAACATTGGTGTAACAGGGTTAACAGATTAAACTCCATAATTGTGAAACACTTTAAAATATGTAGAACAGGACCCGATGGGCTTGAGGCTGAGTACTACAGACTGGACAGAGAAGTGAAGTTCTGAGAGAGATAACACTGTTGGTTTTAGAGGATTTGTTGGCATTAAGAAAAATATAGACTAATGCCTCCAAGTGGTGAGTAAAGAACTGCCGCAGGGCCCCAGAGCTGCAGGGGCCCTCAATGCTCCAGGCTGATTGTGTGTTAACTAGCTTGTACTACTGTAATTCAATCAAAAATGTCCTTGACTGAAACGATACAAGCCTTAAGGTAGATCCTGTTTAATACCTCATCTTAAGGAACTGTCTTGAATAGAGTCCATGTTGCAAAATCTACTTCGATGTCCTTAATTGTTTATGCTTATGCTGCTCATTCCCACATTTATGTCTTTAATGGAATTACCACACAGCTAAGCAGCAAAGTGGTATTACTGCATGAGAACTGTAAGCAATGCACATAGAGTGTGAGGGGTGAATAGGGGCTCAGTTGTATATTTTAGCCTCAGGGAGCCCTCACAGGTTAATCCAGGCCTTATGCTGCAAAATGAAGTCTTGTGAAAGAAAGTAGTGAACTCCAGCATGCTGTCAGTATCCAGTTTATGGAGAAAATAACATTCATCAGATATTGATCTCATAATATAGAGCATGGGTATTCAATTCAAATCCGCTGAGGTCCAATCTGTGAACATTTCTTCAAATGAAGGTCTGGAATATCATAATGTCTGTTATTTTTTCAGTAGCTTGAAGTAGCATTATGATTGTGCTTCTTAAATGAAGTGCTTAGTTTTAGAAAAATAAAAAAATAATCCCTTTTTACTTTTAAACTTAAACTTAAACCATAAACTTAATTTCACATCTAATAACTTTATAACAAAACATCTGAACACATATGAACTGACAGTCCAGTCTCTCCACATGTCCAAATGCACGGTTTTGATTGGCTGATTAGCATCACATGAGAAGATTGGCTATACACAGTGGTCTGTGAGTTTCTAAGGGCTGCTCCACTTTTACTGTAATAACTGGAGAAGCTGTGCCCTATAAAATAGAAACGCTCAGACACAATTTTACAATCCTTAATATTTCATCAGTTGCAGGTCTAGATCCTGATAGGACGGCATCTGGGTCTCTGGATTTGGACCATGGTCCGCCTGTTAGTGACTTCTCATTTAAAACAATATCTCTGTAGTTAGTTTCTTAGCATGTGTAGCATCCAGGCGGGGAGTTCCGGTTCCAACACGGAAGTAACTTAGAACTGCATTCTATCAAAAGGCCACCAGGGGGCGACCGTTTTGGTGTCAAAAGGACTTCCTTCTCTATACAAGTTAATGGAGAATTCACCAACTTCTCACTTGATTTCTAACCTCAGTAAACGTTTTCAAAATGTGTTTATGATCTCAATTGCTAGTTTAAAGCCTTCTTCAATGCAGTATGATGTTCATTTGGGACATTTTGGCCTCCCTGATTTTATATTTGACGATAAAGCAGGGTATGCATTAGGGCGTAGCTACGTTGTGATTGACAGGTTGATTGCCCAATGTCCTCGAGATCCAGCCATCGCAACCATGGCCCAGCCTCATGCCCATATAAGTAGAATCCGTGTTTTTATTTTTCCCAGCATGCATGAAATTTCCAGATGGCGCTGCCCAGATTCGAAACTATTGGCTTCTGAGCAGCAGTCCACAAACCAATGGGTGACGTCACGGATGTTACGTCCATTTCTTCTATACAGTCTATGGTACAGTAGCATCCCAGATTCTTGTCATGACAGTGAGGTTTTCAGGTTTGGTCCAGAGACTGAAACTAAACTGTGCTCAGTGGTAACCTGACGTTTTAATGTAAACTGTTATTTATCAAGGTGCAGTGTAGTCCAAGCATGTCTATCAGGATCATGTCACAAAATATTCAACAATTTTTTGAAGAAAGAATAGTCCAAATCAAAACAGCAGAGGCTGAGATATTGTGATATTTAGTCTCTAGTATGGGTTGCATCCTACATTTCCCATGATGCAACCAATTATTTGATTGTCTCTGGGCTTTTTCTATCTTTCAAACTCCACACATCCAAGTTTGTAACCCAGGCTTCCTGTTAGAAATCTGTGTCCAAGCCTGTCCATATACAAAGTTGATCACTGTGACATCAACAGTCCACCCCCCCCCCCCCCCCCCCCACACCACCTCAGACACCACAGTACTAACACAACAGTCTTCACAGCAAGAGAAGCCATCTCTATAACTACTAAACTCATCTGTAAACATGGTGGAGAGAACATTTAAGAAAAATCCATGAATGTTTGCTTTAGACGTCAGATGAAGCTTTATGTCTGTTAAAAATATTGTATCCTGTTCTGTGAGTCTGCACGGCCCATTACACCATCAAAGCAAAAAGGCCAGAGCAGTGTGTGTGTGTGTGCCTCCACTCTATTCCCCTGAAACCCCCCTCCACTCTCCACCCTCCCCCACTACTTTCCAACTAGTAATTTAATCTGCAAATAAACTCCTCTCTTAGCTTTGCACCACCCATCGCTTCACCACCCACAATTAACCTGACTGTGAACTGGGCTGCTGCTCTGAGGAGGCTGCAGCAGCACTCCAAGCTACAGTATACAGCTCTTACTCTCTCTTTCCCTCTCTCTCTCTCTCTCTCTCTCTCTCTGTGTGAGTGTGTGTGTGTATATTGGGGTGAGGGGATATGTGTAACGCCTGTGCCACATGAGACTGATTACCCAGAGGACAATAAGAGGATGATATTGTCTTGTTTGAGATAAGCTGATGCTGACCTCCAACACATATAACTTACAGTATCCTCTAATATTATGATAAATAATGACGACAAAAAAAAGGCTTCTAACACCAAAAAATATCACATTTTTGAACAGATTTCTGTTTTATTCATTAATATACCTCTAAAATCTGTGTAAAGTAAGAATAAATATGTGTTCTGAGTTTGACATACCACAGAAAAGTGTGTTGTTAACCATCCTGCCAAATTTGAATGAGTAAAAAAATCACCGAATATATGAAATTAGGCTCCCAAAGGCTGTGGGCGTGCCGCCGGGTTCGCTGAAACCCCGCCCCCTACCAAGTGTCACCTGTCAATCACCACCTCTACCTGAAACATGTACACTACACCAGAGAGCTTTCTTCTGCTTGCTCAGCGGCTAACTCGGCGGCTAGCTCGATGGCTAACTCGGCAGCTACTGTAACTCAGCAGCTAAGTCAGCTAACAGGCTAACTGTAGACTGTAGTAGTAGTAGTGTGCTGAATGTATTTATACCTCTACAACAGCAGGTGGGGGTTTATGCTAATCACCGCCACGTTACCTAATGGAATTGGAGAGTGTGACATGAATAGCATCTTGTTACCAAAAATGACAACAACAAATATTATACTAATTCTATATTAGTAATAAGAGTTGGATAGATACTGTAGATATTAAATGATGACGTATTTCACAGATCAGTCCATGTTATATATTCGATTCCAAAATAATTATCATATCTACTGTTGGCCCGAATATTAGATGACCCTGATAAGACAACATCAAAAGTAAGACATGAAATACTTCCAATAAAGCGGAACACAAATCTCACATTTGTGTATCTTGTCTATCAGTCACATCCTCACACTGTGAAATGCCTCTCTCTCTGACAGATAAGATTTTTCTGACTTCTTTTTGAGCTCCTCCTCATCTTCTGGTAGTTCTTGGATGCCTGACAGATGATTCAGTCCTTGCTGTGTTCCCGTGGTCGACGTCAAGAGAAACAAAACACATTACATGAGCCGTCTGAAGATCCTGCAGGTTGAACTGGAATTCCCGATCGATCCTAAAAAACAGACAATCAACCCATAACCCATAACATAACTGTCTCATAAGAAACTCTTTAACCATTTAAAAAGACAGACTATCTCATGTAGTGAATAATTGTCCAGTCCGCTAATGTACTGTAGGATGGTCTCATATTCAGGCCTGTATAGTATTTTAAAATGTCATTTTGGTCATTCAGCACCATTTTTGTTCTTAATGTGTGTCCTCACAGTTAATAGACACTGGCACTTTTTGCACACACAAGTAACATGAGTATTTTATTTTCATTTATTACATGTATACATATATTTGTTTTATTAGTACAACGTTGGGTCAAATATGACCCAATTTGACATTTAACAGCTGTAAAAACACCCCAAATGTCTTTTATTCTGAAATTTGATGACTTTTCATAAAAAGCACAAATATTAAAATATTTTAAAATGTTACACTTTTGTATAGGTGCTACAAGTTTTTTTTTTCCATTGAGGCTGTTCTGGGTCAAATTTGACCCTTATCTATTGACATGTGTTTTAGTGAAATGAATAGCTAATAGTTTTAATAAGATAGTAGTTATGAGGATTTATTTTTATGATGTAGCAGTGAAGACTTCCATAAAGTTATAAATACATTTACATCATTATTGCTATGTTATATTTTCATGTCTTAGGTTAAATAGGACATGATATTGTGTGATAGGAGCTGTTTAGTCTCTCTCTCTCTGAAACATGAATCAAGGTTTAATCACATTTATTGATCAGTCAGATCGACTATTGATGCTAAAACATAAAAACATAAAATTGGAAAAATAAAAATAAAGCCCAATAATAGTAAACACGTGGAAACATGAAAAAATAAAATTAAAAACAACCCCCCACCCCCTCACCAATAATAAAAAATAAAAATGTGACATAACAATAACTGAAAGAGACAGAAATGTGTATTACAGCAACTCTCAGACATTCATTCACTGTTTAGTGATATTATTGAGTAAATCAAATTGATGGGGGACAAAAATATCATTTTAAATATACATCAGTACACATTGCATTGATTGTATGAATTGATAGTCTGAGCATTATAGTTTATGTTGGTCTTGATTAAAGTGGAAAACTTTAATAATAAATCAATACACCTCCTCATCAATTCACACTCTGTTACAATAAACAATTTCTGTCTGGCGGTTACAATGAATTGCATTGTTCTCTATAATGATAAATGCCTCTGAAATGAAAGTATGTTTAGTGATTCTCATAATCACACAAAATGATCTTGGTGAAACTTTTATTTTGTTTCAAACTATGACTGTGAAGAGGACTTTTTCTGCACATTGTCAGGTCTATGGAATATTTTTTTATTGTTCAAAAAATCTCAAATCCATCTACCTGTTTGAGCCAGAAAACATTCCCACATATGAGAGTGAACAATGAGAACAACCTTAACGACAACCTTAGCAACCAAGGCTACAGATAAGATAGCCATTTGAACTGACCTTTGACTTGCAGGAAGGATTTCCACACATGTTAACCTCAAGTTCTGGAACTTTGACCATGTCTAACATAGCTATCTGACATCATAACAATATATAAATAACATACAATCACAAAAAGCGTGACATGTACCATTTAATCATTTGTGTGTCTATCCTAACAAAAGCCTAACTCACGTATTCCATAAAGGTTCATGTAGCTGCAGGTTTTCATCCCATTCAAACAAGAGCACATCAGGTTTGACTCATTTAATCAGCTGATCTCAGTCTTTAGACAGTTGATTGGATATAGTTTATAGTTTATAGTATATTGGAATAGTTTGGCTAAACTTTAACATAGAATTATATATGAATCATTTTTATAATGGTGATTTGTAACAGTTTGAGCAGTCCAATCATCAGATCCATTATAACTGATACCTTCTAGAAACTGAAGAAGAAGCATGCAATCATGAGGCGTTTATACTCTGCCCATAATGTTTAAGCAAAATACAAACCTAAATGAGGGAACAAGACTATGTTGATGTCATTTAAAACATTCTTTTCTGTATTTTGAGCAGCTCTCTCGCTGGATTTGTTCTGCATATATGAGCGCTGCGAGCAAGTGAAACACAAATAAGTCTACTTTTCCACTCAAGTCTTATTCCCATCCTTGCAGGTATTTTTCAAATTAAGTTTGGCAAATATATTGCCAAAGCCTTGGAGGCAGGCTGTACTGGTTAGCACAGTTTAATGCTGCATATTTCTGCTGCATTAAAATGCTAAAAGTACTTCAACACAGAGAGATGAACAATTGGTCCAAATGACTACATGTGTAAACGTAGAGATTTATGTGCTATTCTGCCATAAAGTTTATGATGATAAGCATTAGTGTAATTACTGTCACTAATGTTGCTGGTGCAGGTAAAACTGTGCTCATTAAGCAAATCATCAAACACTGTGAAGCCACGTCTGATGAATTTACATTTGAAGACAAAGACGTGCAAAATGAAAAAAGACGATTTTCACCCTGGAATGAATGATTACTGAAATACTTCTATTTCTACACAAAAAAGACCCTTTTTGGTCCCAGCCCACACTTTTTAAGAAACATTGCTCTCCACATCTGTGCTGATGCTGTGGCTTTGCAGCGTGCTCCCACACTCTTTTCCTTCATCCTAATTAATTGGCACTTCAGATCCCTGCTGTATCACCCAGCCTCCTGGTTTTATCTCACACGCTAACACACTGACAGCTGCTGCCGTCTCTGAGGCAACAACACAATAACAAGCATGGTGAGTGTGTGTGTGTGTGTGTGTGTGTGTGTGTGTGTGTGTGTGTGTGTGTGTGCTGTGCTGTGGTGGCCAGTGGACATGTTTTAGGGAAGGTACTGTTTATTTCTATTTGTTTTTTAAATATATATATAATTGTATTCATTAGTCTTTTATTTCTTCCAAAGCTCTACAACCTGAAGTTCTTAGTTTTAACCTGATTGACAAATATTAATCATATACAACTTCCATGGTGTTATGTGTAGTTGAAAATAAATAATACTGCTGACAAGACTGGATTTCCAACTGGCCAGCTGCCTGGGGGCCCAGACCCTCAGGGGCCCTAAAGGCTGCAGGTTGTCTGTGGAAATGACTTTGTGTAAGTATTAAAAACTGAAATGGTACGGACCTTTACACTAACGTTGTGTTTTGGGGTACAGGAGACCCTGGATCCTCTTTAACAACTGATAAAACTAACAAACTACACATTGTTTTAGAATCGTGACCATTGTTGGGAAGTAACTAGTTCCATGTAATGGTGTTACATCATTTAATTACAAAATAAATGTATGTGTAATCCATTACACTCATTTACAACTGAAGTCAGACCTTTGAGATTTTGCTCGTGTTTTTTATATATAACTTGTTACATATATTTCTGTTTTTAATTGAAATTTGATTTTTTTTTATATTTAGTAAATAAATCATGACGTGGGCTTATTTAAAACACACATGGACTTAAATGGAGTCACAGTACCAATTAAGCTCATGACAGACTTTTGACTTTATTCATCAAATATCTTTATTTTATATTCTAAAATCTATATGAACTAATGAATACATTTTTCAATGAGAGATAAATGTTGCTTTATAAGAAATGATCTCTCTTATAAATAAGCTATTACATTTTCATAGTAACCTCCCCAACCCTGATCTTGACAATTAACAACTTTTCCTCATTTAATAAAACTGTCTATAAACCAGATTTTGACTTGTTGACATGTCTCAGATGTCTGCTACATATTATGACTCATTAGTTCTGCTTGACCCCAGCTGTGTTAAATGCAATGGATTTTAATATTCTTACATATGTGATTGGTGCTGATGGTGATTTCAACACAACAGCACTTCTCCCTTATCCCAAATACATCTATTTCTATTTCTGTTATCAGTTTTCCACCAGTTCAGAAGAAGTCTAATAGGGAATCATACCTCTCTCAATGGTCAAACATCAGTAACGCTGTAATACTGTACTGTATGTATATTGTGGATATGTGAATCACAAGCAAAAATGAAAGAAGAATGGTCTGAAGAAAAGAGAACCTTAACCTGTATGGTTAAGGTGGCTCCTGCATTTTTACCCCAACTCTATGTTTCTATAGCTCTAATATATCAGATCATATCATGCATACATGGCCCAGAGGAGAAAACAGGACAGAAGAGAAGAGAAAAGAGATGGAAATAGGAAGAGAAGAAAAGCAGAGAACACGTGTTTGAGTGGGGAGCATCACAGATAGGTAATAGTAGGTGTAAAAAAAAGAAGAGAGTAGAAGAATCAGGAGAGTGAGAGATGAAGAAAGAGACGAGAAAAAAGGAGGAAAAGGTGAGAGCGAGCTCGGCTGACAGAATAAGAGAAGCCAAGCCAAGGTGCCACATGAAGACAAGACATGACAAATGACATTGAAATGGATTTCATTCTTTATTTTTTTTCCCTTTCTCCTTCTCTCTTCCTCCTTCCCCCATTCCCGCCTCCCGTCTTTGGTTAATGTAACATATCTTGATGCATTTCATTCACCGTTAGCAGTTCCAGCCAGGAGATACTCTGTCAAAGCCATCTACATTAGAAAATGGCCTTTTCTTGCCTTCTCTTCCCATTCATCGCTCCCTCCCCCCCTCCACCTCCACCTCTTTTCCCACCACTTGCAACTATTCATCTCTCCGAATGCATTTGGGCATGGATGAAGGCCTACATCTATCAGCGAAGACATTTAAGTACATATCTCAGGGAAAAGAGGAGATTTATTACATCCTATTTAGAATGGCCAGGAGGGGAATGATCAGCTTTTCACTTCCGTCAGCGGGGGGGGGGGCGGGGTTCTAACTGTGACACCCATAGTTAGTCTGCAGTGTGGCGGCTAAGATGAACATTTATCTGATGAGGTGAAACAAAGACAGCAGATTTGATGAACAGAGCAGTGTCATAAAAAAAAACAAGGACCTATTTACTCCATAATAAAATAATAAAGTCTGAATATAGCAGATAACAAACCACAGCTAGAACCTCAGGGAAATCACAGCAAACTGAAGATGGAGGTGGATTTCCGAAGGTCAGCAATGTTGCAGACACAAAGGAGAGAAGATAGATGAAGAACTCCATCTTCTCAGATGTCTTCTCCAGCATGCACATCAGATATATGTGATGTACCAGGAGTTTCTATACACCCTTGGTTTTTTGGGTTTATTTGTTCTTTGACCACTACTCTGGTTATTATTGGAGACTGAGCTACATGCATGATTATTACCTAATATTCACTTTTTTTGTTTTTTAGATTTATAGTTTTATTATCATTTTCATCAATACATTACAAAGACAAGCGATACATGAACAGTGTAGAACGACCCATTCATAAGAATAATGTGTTAAATTAAGTCAACTCATATATAATGAAAAATGGAGGCATGAGGAAATATGTGAAGTGCAGACACAACCTAAATAGTAACAAAAAAGTAATGAAAACAAGCAAAATAATAATAATAATAATAATAAAATGAAGTAAAAAATAAAAGTTTTACAATGGTACACAATATTCAACTCCTACCTAATATTATCTAATGGATGGATATTATCTAATATTACCTCATGAATATTACCTAATTTACATGCAAATCGAACAGGTGCACTATGATACTATTTGTTGTTTGCAGTAACTTTCAATTTGCACCAGTTTAATAGCTGCAACAGCTGCACAATCCTTTTAGTGGATTTGGTCATCTGTGTGCGCCTTTACCAGTGCCTGGAGTTTCAACTGTTGTCATGGAGATGCTTCGGTCGCTTGTCCTGCTGGGCTCATTCTAGTAACGTTCCACTTTTTGAAACCTACCATACCAGGCATCAGGCTCATCCTTTAATTATCCCTGTTGATAATTTGTCCACCTATCAAGATACAAGACACAACTCCACTGTACTCAATGATTGAATATAAAGTAGTAGAATACATGCATACACTCAAGTACAAATACCTCAAAACTGTACTACTGTATAAGGCACATCCATTCCCTTACTTCCTGCCTTTATTCATCATTGATACCCTCCTTTTGAATTTTCTCTCTCACTTCCACTTTGTCACCTTCACAGTTCAAACCTGGCCAATGATCTTTCTTCTGTTCAGAACACAGGCACACATATAATAAAGCTCCTGGCCCCAGGTTTAAATATCACTCCAATTCTGCCATTCTAGCTTTCACACCTACTATTGTGCATCATCACCATGACCTCCATGATATCCAGGAAGACTCACCTGAAAGTTTCCATCAGACACCTGCTGGCTTTCCTCCACCAGCACCAGCCAACCCTTTTCCTTTCCTAGCACCTGTTTCAACATGGGAAAAAATAAGTATGAACAAGAAATACAGGATGGCTGCTACTGTATTTCTTCTTCATATGAAACATGATGTAAATATGAAACATGATGTAAATATGGAACATGATGTAAATATATGGAACATGATATAAATAAATAGAACATGACATGATTAAAACACATGTATGCAAATATAGATTACCATTAAACATGTAGGGGTCACATGAAACTATGTGTATGTGTGTGTGTGTACTTACAGTAAGTATCTGGCCATATAGTGTGTATTCATATACATGTTGACTCTATCGTGTGTGATATTCAAACATCAGCGGGCCATTCATCAGCAGTCCGTCAGCTGTGTCCATTCTATCCCGCTGAGTCTTAATTCATCACTCTGCTTTGTTTCAACAGGAAACCTGCTGCTGAGGCTTCCTGCAACACATTGCAGATAAATACACTCCAACAGTTTGCTGTGGGTCTATAACACACTCTGTCAGGCTGCTGAGGGACTGACTTTACTGACACCATCGCAGCGTGGTGTGCCAGAGTCAAAGCAGCAGTGTACACAGCAGTATACAAATGCAATATGTTCATGTTAGCGTGGCATCTATTTTTCAAATATATATATTTCTCCCCATTCGTTCTATTGATAGAAATGGAAATGACTGTTGTGATCACACAGATGGACTAACCGTGACCACAACATGCTGAAGGCCTGTGGGTTGGAAGTTCCATCTGCATTTAAAACTATAAACATCAACTGAAACCTTTTTCTTTTTTTTTTTGTCTTCAGTTTTAAAGTTGTAATTGTAGTCATCATATATGATTAGATCTGCTGATATCTGGGGATGTACAATATAAGGATGGATGGAATGTAATGGAAAATATATTATCCATGTTAAAGACTGTGTAAAGTGAATTCAGACATTTTCTTCTAAACACATTAAATAGGTCATAAATGTATTTCTAAAAAAGGTGTAAAAAGCATTTCAACCATTTAGATTTGAATTGTGGAGCTAGGCTTCATAAACTGTGTTTCAAGATTTCTGTGTTCAGGATTTAGTGGGCAGGTCTGAATCACCACCGCCCCTGCTGCTGTAGAGGAATAAATACATTCAGCGAACACTACTACTACTACAGTCTACAGTTAACCAGTTAGCTGAGTTAGCCGCCGAGCTAGCAGACGAGCTAGCTGCCGAGTTAGCCACCGAGTTAGCCGACGAGCGAGCTAGTCGCCGTGTTAACCGACGAGTTAGCCGGTGAGCTAGCAGCTGAGTTAGCCACCGTGCTAGCCGCCGAGTTAGCAGCAGAAAGCTCTTCGATGTAGCGTCCATGTTTCTGGTAGAGGTGGTGACTTTGATTGACAGGTGACACTTGGTAGGGGGCGGGGTTTCAGTGGACTCAGCGGACACTCCCACAGCGTTTGGGAGCAGAGAAAATGGCTGCTTTTTACACAACTTTGAAACCTAATTTCATATAGGCTAGGCCTATTTGGCAATTTTTTTAATCATTCAATTTGGCAGGGTGGTTAACAACACACTTTTCTGTGGTATGTCAAACTCAGAACACATATTTATTCTTACTTTACATGGACTTTAACTATAATTACTTGACAAGTTGATAACAAGGCTCATTAATACAAGCTTATCACTGAGTCTGTCTTCTCCATAGCTGATTTGGTGGCACCTGTTTTCACAGGTGGTAATGAACACGAACATAAATGAACATTTTGATTAATACTGCAGTAGAACTCAATTTCAGAGTTTTGTTTTACATGCCACATAAATCAACCACTGCAGAAAGCGAACACACCAGTAGCATCTACTCTGTAAATCATTATCATTAAACTGAGGACTTGCATATAGAGTCCTGTGAATCTCTTGTTAACAGGTATGCTGTTTGAACCATGCCTCAATCACTAGTCCAAGGAAATTCTAATGAAAGGACTGTCAACAGCATACAGGTTGGTGCTGCATTTAAATGTGTTTATGTCAGAGCAACAGTGTTTGCTGTTGTTATCTTCTGTCTTGTTCTATTTAGGTTTTATGGTGGCAAACAATTCCATTTCAATTCAGTTCAAAACTTCATTAAGGGCACAGCTCATGGGGAGTTCATATCACAATAAAATACAAAAGAGTATAAAAGAGAGAAAATAAATAAACTAGTGTAGACTATATCAAAGATAGACATTCCACATCCATCAGACATGAGCATTCAGGCTATAACTCAAATACTTTCACAGGTTCTCATCTAAGAGAACCTGGCAGAACTCAGCTCAGGGCTGGTTAAAGACAAAATAATACCAATAGCAGAATTAGATCATCTGCATATGGGTCAGTGGCAAATAAAGGTTTACAAGATGACTAATTCAAAAAGGAGTTTTAAAAGCAGCATCAGGTTTGTTAAACTTTACATTTTTTAAAATTTTTGTTGGTTTTATATCATTTAAAATGACATTTGCACCTTTTTTTTTTTTTTTTTTTTTTTACAAAAAGTAAGACTGAATGCTCCTGAAAATGTCAAATGGTGTAACCACAAAAGAATGATAAATATAAAATATTTTATCACCTCCAGTGTATTTTGAGTGGACTTATACTAATAATAAAAAAATGTAAATGTTTCCTGATCTCCATGATTCTCCAGATTAAATGTAATATTTAGAACAATTGTATTCCATTATACGGTGGCCGAGAAGGGTCACAACCATTACAAATGCCAAAACACCTGCATATTCAGAAAACACCTGCAAAAACACCTTCATCAATTTCACAACACGTGCGCTGCAAATATTCACAACACCAGCAAATAGGGAAACGAACTGCAAACTAGATGAAAATGAACTGCAAACTAGTTTCCAGGGGGACCATAATCAGTGACGGACCCACATCCTGTTTCCGACAACAAAGAAACACAGAATTGTTTCCAAAGAGGTAAGTGTAATGTGTAATTCCAACATATTAAGTACTCAGATAATTGTTAAATGTTCTGCAAACTTTGTTAAATAGATGTGTTATTTGTCGGCGTTTCTACATTGTTGTCCTAAGCACATCACACCGCACTTCTTTCTCACCTCTACTTTTGAAAATTGTCACTGTCACATAGGCTAGTATGTATGTAAACTTCATAGTGCGAACACATTGGCCCTTCTTTAGCACCATTTCCTTTTCTGTAACGGACTCTAGCACCTCTTAAGCCCGAGAACCCCTGCTGGCGGGGGCAAGAGCGCCCCCTATAAATTAAAAACGAATATAGTCATATGACACACCGTTTTGAACGTTTAACAATTATCTGAGTACTTAATATGTTGGAATTACACATTACACTTACCTCTTTGGAAACAATTCTGTGTTTCTTTGTTTTCGGAAACAGGATGTGGGTCCGTCGCTGATTATGGTCCCCCTGGAAACATTTCCGTTTTCATCTAGCTTGCTGTTCGTTTTCATCTAGTTTGCAGTTTGATTTCCTATTTGCTCGTGTTGTGAATATTTGTAACATCGATGAAGGTGTTTTCTGAGTTTGCAGGTGTTTTGGCATTTGCATGTGTTATGGCCCTTCTCGGCCACCGTACCATTACCTTTATTTAATATAAAAGTTATAATGTAAGATCATGCCAAACTAGTTGATATGGTGTTTTATTGACTATTTACTGTTTTTAAGCAAGTTGAATTATTTGGTGCAAAGTTTTTATGATTACACCACTTAGACATTTTTGCCATAATCCTCTAATATATTATCTCTAATTAAAAGCAGAAATTTGATGGTGAGTCCACAAAAAAAGAATGTGTGCAAGTTATTCATACTTTTGAATTTGACTAAATATGGAAAAAAGACATTATTGATCCATATACCTCTATTATATATAAGGTTTTGAATTACAGCAGAGCAAGTAGGTACACCAATGAACACTGAAGTGACACACAGTAACACCACCTGCTGCTATCCAGTGTGACGTCTTTGATTTTACCTCAGATATTTTGTTTACACCTTGTTAACAGATATGACGCTATGTTCAGCTGGTCGTGCAAAACTGAAGTCAGTGTGAGTGTGATAATGTTATTTATGTTATTTTATGCTGATGTTCTTTCAATAACGAGAAAAAAAAGAGTAGAGCACTTCAGGGGTAAATTGAATGAGAAAACCAAGAATTGGAAGCTTTGTGAATAAGTGATTTCTTGAGGAAATGCAGTTTGGATGTTTGATGTACACAGTCCCCTTGACTTTTTCAATGAACCTGAATTATTTCAGCAGTTTATTACATTCCTGAGGCACACAAACAAACATGTAGAAACCATAATTACACACATTAAAAAAAAAAGATGGATGGTTGTGTAACTTCTGCCAACAGTGAAAACAACTCAAACTTTAATTTCTAACACACCAGCTAAACGATCCCACCCTGAGCCTCTAAATGCAGTAAAATCTATTTTTTAGCTGTAGTAAATGGTTGATATATTTAGTAAAGATACATTTTTGTTACCATTACTACAACCTTTTTCTGGAAATTGGAAGAAGGCTGGTTAGTCCAGTATGTAACAAGTTCTTTGGTGCAATACATCAATATATTCCCCATAACTAGCACTTGGCAGTATTAAACTCTAAATGTTAAAGGGATAAAAGTTGCACAAATGACGTCTGAGTCCCAGAGCTGGTACTTTGTCCTTCTGTTGCTGCATCAGTCAAAGAGAGAGCCTTAAATCATCTTCAGACTGACATCATGTTACTTTCCAGGTTGAGACCTTTCCAACAATGTATTTGGTTTAATCCTACGACAAATTTTCATGTTTCATGTTTCATGGACACATAGCTTCACAAATCCCTTTGAAAGTTCAATAGGAAACATTTTTATTCATTGTGAACTAATCTTAACTCTATTCAGTGGTGCACTTTTAAGATGGTCCCTGAGCACTTGTCTCACATTCAGCTGTACATAGACTTCGTGTTTTAACATTTCGCTTTTGAGTTATTGAGATATTGCTTCTGTAATGTGTTCATTGTGTTGTCAACTTGATTTTAAGTTGCTGTGTATTTTCCCTTGTTGCAACAGCGTGCTTGTTAAGCTACTAGCAAAGTGTTATGGACTAACTTTAAAAATGGTCACGTACCATAACCTCAGATTGTATAAGTGTAGGTGTAGGCCTGTAAGAGTTGTCACTATCACCCCCCCCCCCCCCCCCCGCCCCCACCCGTGTGCTCGGTCAAGAATATTTGATTTCACGCCATTATATGACCAACATGACCAGAGATCAGCTCTAATAGCCTCTAATAGCCTTTTTCATCTATCCCTTCACTTGTACACTACCTGGAAAAAACATCTGAAAGCAAGAGACTCCTTCCATAATCAGTCAACAGATTCTCAAGTCCTTGTGCTGTCCTTGTGTGAGCAAAGGAGAATGTGTAACCTTAGTCACCTTAGCTAGTGGTGTCTCCTCAGTTGATGCCTTTAAGCACAACTAGACGACGCCTACAGGGCCTGTTAATCAGTCCAGCAAAGGAAAATAAACGCCCGCCCGTAGCGTGTGCAATGTGCATACCCATAGCAAGTGTGAAACAGTGCCAAAGATTCCCAGTGGCCGAGAGCGGTATCACAGGGGCTTGACCATGCGAGGGTGCCACAGACAGACAGAGAGATTTCGTAGATAGATAGATAGATAGATGTCATCACAGTGTTTCACAGAAAATATTTTACAGTATTTTGAAAATACAAAAATACACAGCACTGAAGTATTTTGATACAAAATACGAAGGCATTTTCATAATCTCAATAAAATACAAATACACGTAAATACGTATTTTAAATACATGTATTAGAAATACTGCCCACCAGTTCACAATCCCATAAGCACAATACATAATATAAAATGACATAAGCTGTGTGAATGCAGGGTAATAACTATACACTATAAAAGTCTCAAACACAAGCAGAGCAGGTACGAGAGGGCGAAAAGCTCACTAAGTCACAATGATGTGTGTAGAAGATACTGTATGGCAGGCGCACATGCACACAGAGAGCATAGGCACATATTACACACACACTGAATTTATGTTTGATTGTTATGCATGTGGGATTCAGCTGCAGTGGCTGTCCTTCCCTTTCCTCTGATAATGAGACAAGACAGGGAGACTTAGAGTGAATACAAGTCAAACAGATGTCTCTCCATAGCTTTCATGACTGGATGAAATGTCTGCAGCATATAACATGTAACTGTAAAGCCAGGTTTCTATCTACTAACAGCATTGAAGAAGGTTAACGCATGGGACAGAAGTCATGATGTGGGATCTGAGCCCCACTCTATACATACAAAGTGACAGTCAGTACAAGAATTGGCCCTTGCCCCTTGGATAGGGTAAAACTAAACTTTTAAAACACTCCTATTCTGGAGCAAGGCCCATAACAACTGGCCTATCACTGGTAGAAGTAGGATCAAGCCGTCCAGCTGTGCGAGCATGTCTCTGCACCATAGAAGTTGCCATGGTATCCCTAATAAAAGATGTATCATAGTGAAGAACCATGACACACTCATGCATTCTGGGACTGCCAGAATGACTTTCCTCCTCACATTATGAGGCAAGGAATGAGGAATCACAGGAACTGCGGGAAGGGGGGGTACCTTCTCTTACAGTCAGTAAGAGAAGGTATCCACTCTCAGTAGAGGGCATGTGCTAATGGGGAACCATAACATACAGTACACTGTGCATATTCTCCTGAGGCACACAGGTCCAACTCTAATTCCCCAAACCTGTTCCCCAACATTTCAATAAAGGTGGGATTCAGCTTCCACTAAATTTCGAGAGGGCCACCTTATGACATCAGGTCCATGGCTCTGTTGTGTTTGCCTGTGATGGGAAAGGCTCTGATGGAGTGCAGATTGTGTGAGACCACAGCAGGAAGCTTCTGGCTATTTCTAGCTGACAATTTAATTAATTGTGTGACATAGTTCTCCTAAAGTGAACCTCCGCTGATAGAACACAAAGGTTTTTTCAAATATGTAAAATCCAAGTTTTCTCAGCATCATCACCACTCTGTGTTCTCTGGGCAGTTTCGCTCTCATGAAGGAGGAGTCCAGTTGCCCCCCTAGGTAGATTATTGATGGGGATGGGAGGGGAGAGGTCTTCTACCAGGTATATAGCAAAGCCCAGCAGAGACAGGTGTTTTACAAGCTCTACTGTTAGAAGTTCTCCATTCTCTCTGGAGTGAATTAGGTCATCCAGGTAAAATAAAAAACGGATGCCTCTCCTCTCATGTGTAATGGCTCCAGGACTGTTTCCACTCCACATGGAAATAAACATCCTTTAGGTCGATGGATGTGAACCAACTTCCTGGACACACACACTCCAGTATATGTTTTATGGTTACCACGTGCAAAGGTCTCTTCATTATGGATTTTTTGAAAAGAGACAGGCCTGGAATTGGTCTCATTGTACTTGTTTTGTTTTTTTGGCACAAGGAAGTAGCTCTCCTCACGTCTGATGAAACTTGGGAAATATATCCCAAGGCGTTCAAACATCTGTGGAGCCACTGTGGACATTTTTGACAGCCAGTGCAATACCCTCACTGCCACTGTGTGACTCGCGTGCCCGCTCAACACAGCCCATGGGTAGGCAGGAATGAAAGGGCTGTGTGGGAGGATGTGTGACAATGTCAGTGTTAATATCAGAAACACTCAGACTCTAAGTCTTGGTTTATGCTATGGCCACAAACCTTCTCTAGCTTGTGCCAATGGATGAGAGATGGGGAAGCTGCAGAGAACACTCTTGGAACAAGAATTGATTCCTGTTCATTAAAAAGTGAGACAGTGACCTGACTGCCTCAGTGACTGACGCATGTTTTGCTGCAGTTAGCCACACCTTAATCCTGTCTTGTGCCACTGTTGCAAGCAGGATAGCTGTCATCACTTTCCCGACCACAGTGTTGTGGCTTTGTAGCCATAGTGAATAGGTGGCCAGCAGTCCAAGGTGAGGTGGTCGGTGGTAGAAGTGAGAGGAGAGCCAGGTGTAATACCTGTGATGGAAGGAGATGAGTCATTGGACCCCTTCCTGGACGGGTGGGTTGAAACAGTCTTGTGCTACTTCAACCGTGAAGCCAGCCTGCCATCTCCATCATCTTCCATCTGCAGGACTGTCGACAGAAGGCACATGCAGTCTGTGAGCACTATCACAGCATGCTCAAGACCAAGGTACCACTTGCAGCTGGCATGGATGTTGAAGGGTATGATGTAACTAGTCTAATATTTGGGACAAAGGTGGACCTTGCATGTTTTTACGTTTTTTGTTTCCAATTCTTACTGTTAAATGCTTGCTTTATGTAAAGCACATTGAGTTGCCACTGTGTATGAAATGTGCTATATAAATAAAGCTGAATTGCCTTGCCTTGACTTTCTTCACTTCCAGATGACTGCATCAACACTGGAGCACATCTCTGGCCATGCTGGTCTTACTGTAAATGTAGACAAATGTCAAATCAAACCCAATGGAGGGAGAAATCTATCTGAAATAGAACCACATTTTATTCACATTTTAGATTTGTTTCCAGTGAGATACTATTGAGCTTATATAGTGAGATTGCTGTTGTATTACTGTTAGATAAATGATAAGATAAATACTTTATTGATCCAGAAGGAAATGAAGGTATCCAATAACCTATATGAGGTGAGGTCATACAGTCAGTCTGTCCAAAAACTACTGTAAGAAACTACAACCTGAGTTTTCACTCGATAAACAAATACAATCCATCTTCATGTCAACAGAGTGAAAAAATAGTCATTCATTTTAAGTTTAGTTCCAGATAGATTATTATTATTTTTTATACCTGCTTCCCCAAAAAATAGCTATTAAAGGATCTGGCTGAATTGTCGATTGAAAAATGTCTGATAGTGCTTTGGAGATTGACCTCAGGTAAGTGGACAGATTGGAATATTGCAAGAATGAGTGTTCTAGAGAGGCAGATGAGAGTTTGCATCAGTTATTAATAGAGTCCATATCTGGGAACATTGACACAAGTTTGACTTTTGAGAAATGAATTGACTTTTTTTACATTAATTACAATGACACTTATCCGGACCTCCAGAGCCCTGTTTGTGTCACAACTTCCTGTAAATGATTCCATCCATGGACATGGATAAACCTTTCTGGAACAAGTTATTCCACTGTAGGTGTGCACACATTACAGGTTCTGGCATTCTCTGCATGCACAACAATACTGCTAAAATAAAATCCTAGGAGAAATACTGATGATCAAGTCATTGTGTTGTATCTTTGTATGGACATTGTTGAAAATAAGAAAAACAGAGGATATTGCTCTTATTCCTAACAGTATATTCTTACATCCATGTATGCTTATCTGTGTGCATGTGTGCATTTGAAAGAGAAGACAACATACATTATATATATGTGGCTTTCTGTGATCTCCTCTCCTTTGGAAAGTCAGCAAAAAGAGCCCATCAGTCAAAGACAGGTTGCCATGGAATAGCTTTCCTTTTCCATCCTCCAGTCCAGCCTACCAAGCTAACCATGGCCAAGATGCTGCTGCTGAGTCAGCCTCCTCCTCCTCTTCCTCCTCCTCCTCACCCTCCTTTGCACCGGCCCATCAGGCGTCTCTGATGAATCTGACAACCCTGAGCCTACATACTGTACGCTGGGTGAAAAATTATCCTTTTTAATTCTGGCTACAAAGGCAACTCATGCAGTAAGGATAATTGTTTTTGTTTTTTTAGCTTTACTCTGCTGCTTTTGGACATGTGTCCTCTGGTGTTACTTGTATTACAGTTTCCTGGTAGTCACAGGTAAGTTCAGTAAGAGCAAGCTGCCACTGCTACCCTGCAAAGAACACACAGCACCAGTCAAATGAACTATCAAATTTGTTATCTAAACATTTAGAAGAGTGAGTAAGCGTTCAGGAAGGAGGAACTTTTAGGATTCTGATCCTTTTTAAGAAATTCAAATCAATTTTAGTCACACTCTAAATGTAGTACTGGGCTCATCTAGTCTTTGCTCTACGCTCCTGATGCCAATAAACTATTAGGACAAGCACTGTGTGCCAGTATCATGGATGATGGACTAAGTGAGCCTTCAGGTAAAGGCACATGGGCCCAAGAGACCAGGGGAGTCCCAAAACCAGAGTCTATATCAAACTACTGATGTTTAAGGTTTGTTTTCAAGCAACAGCAGAACTTATGAGTTAAAGTCTGTGTAAAGTAAGAATAAATATGTGTTCTGAGTTTGACATACTTTTGACCAGCTCGGCTGCTAACTCGGCTGCTAGCTCGGCAGCTAACTCGGCTGCTAGCTCGGCGGCTAACTCAACTAACTGGCTAACTGTAGACTGTAGTGGTAGTAGTGTGTGCTGAATGTATTTATACCTCTACAGCAGCAGGGGCGGGTTTATGCTAACGCAGCAGTGATTTTCAGACCCGTCCACTAAATCCTGAACATAGAAATGTTGAAACACAGTTTGTGAAGCCTAGCTCCACAATTCAAATCTAAATGGTTGAAATGCTTTTTACACCTTTTTTAGAAATACATTTACATGTGATGAGCTAAACATCAATAAATCAAGAGTTTAAACATGATGACCAGCGCCATTACAGAAGATAGGTTTAGTTTGGACCCCAAAATATATAAAGGCCAGTGAAGCCCAAGAAACACAGGTAACCTAACAGCAACCTCTACTGAAAAAGGGCCTTAAGTAGATGTAAAGGGCTGTTTCTAAGGTAACGATAAAACACAATGATTCTAATTTTCAGGTGATTATACACTAATTAAAACATACTTGTGAATATTTGATTCTATTTCTGCCAAGTCTGATCTGCTAATTGCCACTAAATTCTACACACTGCACACTGAAGTAAAACCTGGCAGGAGAACCTGAAGATCTGAGAGTGTAGAGACCCCCTGTTGAGACTGTTCATGTTTTGTTTGATTCTAAGATTTCACGCCAACCAGCAGAAGTAGAGTGAGGAAGTGATACAATGTGATCTGGGATTTGCTATAGTTGCAAAACAAAACAGATGATCAATATTTTTATAATGTTATTTTAGATTTTTACACTTTGTTTGTTTTTAAGGTTGTGGTTTTGTGTGTGTGTGTGTGTGTGTGTGTGTGTGTGTGTGTGTGTGTGTGTGTGTGTAGATAGATAATACTACTGGACCCAACAGCCTAATATTTTTCATGCACATTGATATCTGGATGCTCAACAATGTCTTATGGTTCCGGTGAGTCACAATCTTAGAAAAAAATATTTTACATCACCAAATTCAGAAATTAAATTCTTCTCCATTCTACAATATGCATTACAACATACCAAAAAGGCCTTTCCATTCAGTTAGGCTTAGAAACAAGACTTCCTAGTGTGTTTGTCGTGGCTCAAAAATGCATATCCAAAGAAAAGTTTAATCTCATCTTGGACTGAAGCAGATTAATTCCATGTCTGATATGTAATAATCTACTAAAGTTAGGTAGGATTCATATATAAATAAATATTAAATCCCTGATTTTGTTATCTTCACCACCATCCTCTAGTTTCTTGTCTGACATTGGTTACATGTGTCTCATCTCTCTCGTCCCTCAGATGAGATGGAAAGGTAAACAAGAACAGGCACGAGGGAGTTTAGGTTCCTAATTTAGTTCCTGAGTTTAGTAGCAGGCTCTCTTTAGTAATTAGGACTGTGACTACTGTCTGGAGCCATGCTGTCTGCTCTGTGAGGCAACATACTCACAATGACAACATGCAATAATAATGCTGGTACAATGTTTATCATGTTCATCATCTTTACATTTGCTCATTAATACTAAACACAAAGTAGAGCTGAGGGATGGTAACAGGTCTACTGTATGTTTCACATGAACTTCTACTTGAATTTGGATTGTTGCATTACATTTAGCAGCTCAGAGCAGGTCCACATGCATAAATTGGCCAATTATGTTATGTATTAAGTAATGTTTTATCAGTCTGACCTCATTGTGCACAAGGATGAAGTTGATATATTTGCAACTGTTAACATCATTACAGTAACTCAAAATCAATAGCTTCTCTTCCGCTAGGTTTGTCATTGATTCAGCTGCAAATGTAGCATCAATGAGATATTGACTTATTTGTCTTTGTGAGTCAATTCCCAGATGATGAGCACCATGAAAATATTTACCTGCGTATAGATAGATACATGAAATGATGTTATGATGACTATCTGATTTCTACTGATGCAACAGTGTTTTAGAGGACAATTATCTGCATGTATTTAGGGTTGGGAGGAAGGCTTTACTCAGCTCCTCATATGACTCCAATAAACTATTGAAGGACGTGAGAGCAAGCATATTACAGATGTTTCATTTACTCATAAAATGTCATCAGATATTGTATAAAAAAGGTTGATGACCTGGCACTTCAACCACTTTGTTCTGATTGCAGTGTGACAGTTTATAATTGGACACTTTAATTCATATTATTAGTGAGAAATGTTGAGTTATTTTACTATTCATATCAATAAATAAGCAACTGCAAGCATAAGCATCAGAGAAACAAAAGATAGTTATAGCTTTCCACAAAAACAAAACACTAGAGTGTTTGACAAATTAATCTTAAATATTGAATCTTTTATTAATTATTATATAACCTTTAGTTAATAGCCTATAGTTTTGGTTTCATGTCATCATATTATTTTCATTTTTCCTAATGTGAAAATACCAAACAAATTAATCTAATCTGACTGTGCAGCTGATATACATGTTTGTATATGCTAATATCCAACTTTGGCCTGTGTTTATTTATTTATTTTACAATTACAAAACATTTTTTTATAATTTAACAAAAAACAAACAAAAACAAACAAAAAAATCAGAAATCACCATTTAAACATGTTCTTCATATTCTATAAAATATTCTCCTGGACCATAAAATAGTAATTGTTAATGTCTTTTTTCTTCTTTCTTTTTTTTCTCAAGATGACTCAAATATTAACAAATGACTGATGGGGAATGTATGAATGTGAATTGCTGTAGAGACTAATTATAAGTCAGAATATGAACAGTATGTAAATGGTTAATATGAACAGTATGTAAATGGTTAATATGAACAGTATGTAAAGGGTTAATATGAACAGTTTTAATGGGGATTATTTTTTTTTAGACAGAAAGTTATTCCAATGAAGCTGTTGACAGTGACACTGTGTCTGTTGTTTGCTGTTGAACTTTTAAATGTAACTGTTGCTGTGACTACCATAAATGAGATCCCATCCACATGTATTGTACTGGTGTGGAGGCATGCACACATTAGAGACACTATAAGCACACGTGAAGTGAGCACCATGCTTCTTTCTGCTTCCTTTTGCTTGTTGATAATCGGGCTGCATCGCGCGGGAATTGCACACTTACTCATCCACGTAATGAGGACGGAGTACGAGGGGCTCAGTGCTCAGCGGGCCTGTTTCCTCACGCCTGCCTATCTGCCTGTGACTTATTGATTTTATAGAGCATGGCCGTGGCTTGATTGACTGATTGTTATCCTCATCTGCTTCACTGATTCACTGTAGTCGTTCCCGCTGAAGCTCCGGTCACATCCAAATGGGATTTCACAGGACATTTTTTTTGTTTGTTTGCTGCATTCCATTCCTGCCCCCCCCCCCTTTACACACACATCCTCCTGTCAAAATATCAGCCAAAGTCCTCCGTAGTGTTTCGGCACTCCCTCACTAAAATCTCTTCCCCCTTGTATGTGATTAAGCACCTAATCAATTCCTTTATGAACATCAACAAACAAACAATTCAATCTCATTATAGATCTATTTCAGATTTCTGTGCGTGGTTTCAGAAGGGGTTAGCCTGTAGTAAAAGAAATCAGAGTTGGACATATGCATGGAGTCCCAGAGGTGTTGTCAAAGTGAAGGACCATATGGTTATGATTAGCAATTAGAGCACAAGGTTAATGAAAACACGCTTAAGTTCCTGATAAGGGGTAAATGAAATAAGGACAATAATTGACATGGAAGTGTGTTAACTCAGTGGGCTGTTCATTGACTTAAACTGATTTGACTGTGTGTTCTGATGTGTGTGGGTGTGTAATACAGAACTGTAGGTGTGTTTGTGTGTGTGTGTGTGTGTGTGTGTGCTTGTGTGTGTGTGTAATATAGAAGGTGTGTTAGTTTTTTATTTTCTCCAAACTGAGCCTCACTTTTTCTTTTTGAAGCCTGTTCTACCTTCAAATACAGTTTATACAGTAATGATGAACTGTTGTGCTGTAAAAGAAAAGATAAAGTGCTCTTCCTCCTCAGCATCCTGAGGAAGTATAGTTTCTGTTGGGCCTTTTTCACCAGAGTGGTAGAATTTACAGTCCACTTGAGGTTCTTGCTGATGTGGGCTACCATCATTTTAAAACTGAAAACCCTCTCCACCTCCTCTTCTCCTGTTATGAGTGGCAGGTGCTCCATCTGTTGCTGTCTGAAATCAATGATACACTACTTTGTCGTCTTGATGTTTAGCAGTGGGTTGTTCACTGCTCACCATTCTGTTAGTTTGCAGACCTTGTCTCTATAAACTGTCTTAGATTAGTCCCACCACTGTTGTCACATGAGCACTGTGTCACAAAACACATTCTCCTCATTTATCCAGCTCACTGTGACTCTGGTAAAATGTGCAGCTCCAACTCAACTAAGTAAAAGTACTTTAAACTAAATTAAGAAAAGGCAATTGTTGCATTAAACATCATGTCCAAAAATGCTTATATAACTTTCATGGGCTACTGGGTCATTATCTGGTTTCTGTTGGTCACAATCATGTGATGTAAGTAATTATTTTTCCTCACCAGCACATATTGTTTCAGCAATGTCTGAAACACGCAGGAAAAACATCATTTCATTATCATTGTCTAGTGTCTGTCTTGACAAGAGGCTATATATATGTATATAGGTACACACACATCAGAGACAGGTGACAATTCCAAGTGTGCATTGCTTTTAGAAGTTTTTATTTCGGCTCTCTGTCTATTATATATTATATCCGACTAGTAAAATATTCTATTATTTTATAACTTAGAAATTTTCTTACAGCATTTCTACATTAGTAAAACTTTTTTCCCCATGTGTTTACCAAAGCAGCAATGATGCTGTTAAATTCTTCTTAAAGTTCGCTGTCCGTGGTGCTGAAGAGAAATCGGAAACAACAGACATGTTTAATACCTGAGAATGTTCAGTATGAAAATGATGCTTCATATTCAGTCACCATTCAGAGCTTTCAGCTTAGTGTTATATGATGTAAATGAAGGAGGAAAACTTTGATAGATTTAGCTGCTGCTGTAGACAGATGTTACTCTTATAGAATAGGTTGTATGTCTTAAAACAATACTCACATACACATCTGTACATTAACAGCATTATTATTGCTCATACTAGCAGCACTCTGTGAAATTTGAATTCAAGTGATGGAAGACTGAATCTACAGTCTTATTCTGTGCAGACATGCATTCCATTTCATTTGACTGTGGAAGCCTCATATTAGGCTTTGGCTGAACTTTGTGGAAGGTCCTAATCTCTTACGCTGAGGTTGATTTAGGAAGAGATGATCACAGCCAATAACTCTTTTATAGGTATTTGAATATTGTTTTAAGATGTCAAAAAAATGATGGACATTTTTTTAAATTATATGTTATGATCTTTTTTTCTCTAATGGATGCATTCTTCATCCTTGTCAAAACCATTACTCACAATGCCACTCTATCCATACTGAGGAACTGGCTAAAAATGGTCTTCATCCCCTTCTGGCACGGTTAAGTTTTGTTTTTGTTTTTTCTTATGTGAGGCATATTTTCCAATTTAAAAACATCATTCACTTTACATCAACTACCACTTAAAAGAGAGCATCAGTGTTGGTCTTAAAGATACAATTATAGGAAGAAAACAACATAAAATGCAAAGGAAACATATCATTTGTGTTCCTCCTGCAGCTTCTCAAGATGGTTTTTGCCATCTACAAGTGATGAAGACAACACCAGCTGTCTCTAGTATGATATTACTATATTACTATGTTAGACTGCTTTTGAAAAACACTTCTTTGAGTTCAGATTGTTTGGTTTGTAAAAATGTCACATAAAACCTTTAAATAAATATGTAATAAAACAAGAGTCAGTACAAGACACATGAATGTTTCAAAGGCCCTGCTCTGCTCCTCTGGTGTTTTCACTTTAGCTGAACAAAATAGTGATGGCATATATGAGTTCTGGTCTAATTAGAATGATAAAGGTGTCATTTCTTACACCCTAACAGGTTCAACAGGTGAGTCAGAGAGATGTCAATCAAACAGCAAGCACAGGCCAACACAGTCCTGAGAAGAGCTCTAATAAGCCAGAATAAGTGAAATCATCTCTCTCTCTCTCTCTCTCTCTCTCTCTCTCTCTCTCTCTCTCTCTCTCTCTCTCTCTCTCTCTCTCTGTGTGTGTGTGTGTGTGTGTGCATCATAAGCCTTTCAAACCTCATATGGAAAAATCAATGTGATAGGCCTTGGTAAAAGGACTTGGAATATAATTATATTATGAATATAAATATATTATGATATAACATTGTCAGGGACAAAGACATAAAGCTTAAAAACACAAAGTGTGTAAAGCAAAATATGTTAATTTATTTACAACTTGATTTCAAATTTTAAAAGCAATTCAAAATACAGAAATATGCAAATAAAAAAAACAAAAAACTTGTCCTTTAAATGAAAACTGAGGTCAACTACGCAAACAGCAACCTAAACTGAACTCAACATAACTGGCCTGACAAATGATACAATAGGGAGGTTTATATAGACAAAGGTTAGCTGACACAGATAAGGAAGGGGGACAGGGATAAACAAGTAAATGATAATGTCAACAAAGATTTAAATAAAAAAAAAATACAACCAAAGTAAGTGTCAAACTATGAAACCCAAAACTTAAAGTCTCAAAATAATTCAAAGTAAGTGGATTCCAAATAGGCAGACTCCCCTCTGGCACAACTAGTTGGCCTCTTCCACTTCCTGTCTTCCCCATTATAAGAAGCCATCTTTGCTAGCGCTGCTTCCTTTTTGGCCAGGGGAGAACTGTCCAAACAAAAGACTGTGTGTGCTGTCATTACTTGAAATATTTGTATGTAACGGTGTTAGAGAATATTACTAAACTGTAGTGTTGACATGTGGTGTGGTCACCAGGGAAACACTGTCCAATGAAACACTAAGAGGGAATTTGATGGTAAAAAGACTGTAAATGTGTCAGATATCACTTGATATGACTAACTCACACTGATGAAGCTCAATAGAAGCTGATCATCTACTTTTATTTATTTTATTCTTTCTTTGAAAATAAAAACAATCCATTATTTTACAAAATTTCCAATTTTTTCATTATTTCAGGACCTTAAGAATCAGCTTAATTGGAAACACACACACACACACACACACACACACACACACACACACACACACACACGCACACAGAGACTTCAGCACCAGTACATCAACTTCTCATCAGTGACACTACTTTAAACTCCAGCCTGAGAATACAGCTTCCTTCAGTCTTGAGCTCTCTCTAATGCAGAGATGATGGGAGGGCAAGATGGCTAAGTGAGTGTCTAAGTGGTCTAAATGAAGATGAGTGAGGATGTGGCGTGATCGTGATACAAAAGGGAACGCTGCTGTCTTCCACCGCCATGATGGGGGGCCTCTGGAAACATTTAAGATGCAGGTGGTGGTGTTTAAAAGCGCTGTGACTGGAGCGCTCTGCTTAGAACAATTAAGGGAGTGACTAACAAAGTTGGAGAAGAAGCTACTAGTTTGATTGTTAGTCAGCTGTTGGAAAACACAACATAAAAAATGAAGTGAGGAAAAAAAGAAGAGAAATGGTGAAATGAAGTCACTGTTGTCTGCTTGGGAATCTGTACTTTCATTTATTCATATGCATGAATAATGTCTTGGACTTTTTTCATTGTTTTTTTTTTGTATTAAAGTGGTATAATATCAAAATGAAACCATGAATTATTATCTGGGTCTGTGATGAAAACCAAAAAGGAACTGGTGCACATGAACAATGAAAGGGACAAGTTAAATATGACTCTTAATGTGAAGTTCAGTAAGAAACATCCAATCACTGAGCTTAAAAACAATATTCTCTCTGTTATCATTTAGTTGTTGCAATTTAGCTTTTGTACTCATCAATGATGTTGCTATTAGTTACATTCTTCTCTCCTATAGGTGTGCCTCCATCTCCTCTGGTCTCCAACTCTTATAATGATATAAAATTCTGACTGGGCACTAAAATGCAGTGATTCCATAGCGATGGTGGTATAATGGAGAGCATAGCTGCCTTCCAAGCAGTTATCCCGGGTTCGATTCCCGGCCATCGCAGTTCAGCTGTGTGGTTTTAAAGCAAGCGCCAACCTCTGGGGCTGAAAGGTGAAGCCCATGAAGCAGAGTTGTTAATGTAAGGGGGGTCCAGCAAAGAAAAAACAACCCAAAAATAACAATAAAAATAATAAACAAAACAAAAAAATAAAGGGTTGCTAAGCAAAAAAAAAAAAAAAACATGGTGATGAACACTGTATTTCTACTGTTAATCTCACATAGCTACAGTGAGAACTTGTCTCATACTGTTACAAACTGCTGTGCAGCTTTTTGGAGTCCTTCTAATTCTCTGTTGTGTTACTCTAACTGGACTCTTCTGGATCATATTTCTTGTCTTACTAATACATTAAACAACATAGACAACCAATACAGCTCCTACTCTGCTTTAAACCAGACTAAAAAGTTGCACTTCAGTCAACAAATCAGTAAAAAAACTAAACAAACTATTTAATAAAGCTTACATCACAAATCAAAAAGCTCTTACTGATACTTTCCAAACTACAAGAAAACAAAGAACACTAAGAGAAAGAATAGTTGCCGTTCCTTTCTTCATTAAATCTTTTCCACTTTCATCATGCAGGTTTTAGTTATATGAATGTAGACAGCAGCTGATCCATGAGGCGTGCTGTAGGCGTTCTCACTGTTTATATATGCTTATATAACTATTTCTATGTGCTTAAATAGCTCTGAGTTCCCCCACTGTTTACACAGATCATCTCATTTCACATCAGCGTTCATGCTTCACACAATAGTGAGCAGGAATCCTCTGTCTCCTCCTCTAGTCTGTACTTTGTGAAGGTTACTTACACCTACGCACCCCCCCCCACCCCCACCCCCCTAAACTTAATATCCCTTATAAACAAACTTAATTAGTGGGAAGTGATGTTCACAGGGCTTAACTGCCAGCTCTGTTGAAGGGTGAGGGTGGGGTGCTGGTAGGCAAACAGCTGCTGATAATCACCTTCCATTTTCAGACCGGTTAACGGGAGGACGGGGTGGGGGGGTGTTATTTTCAGTGTTGCCATGACGGCTGATTCGGAGCGGATGACACAGTGTGTAACAAAAGTTGGTGATGGCCGGTGTGTTTAACCTCTTCTCCACAGCAGCAGAGACGCTGCGTCTGAGTAATTGATTCTATTTATACAATCCAGCACACGATCATCATTAGAAGTAACAGAGAAACTTGTCAAGACTGGTTTACTTTCTGTGCTTTGTTGTTATTAACTGTAAAGTTGTGAGAATGTGAAAACAACAGCAGTGTGAGGAGACATCCAGATAACTCTCTACATGATGTTTCAACTGTCAGGTTTGGATAACTAAGCAATAACTTTTATAGCATTTATAACATTTTCATGGCTTGGAAAAACGATCCAAAACTTCTGTACAAATGAGAATTTTGCCTGATACACAAATAATAAAGCAGAGTGGATCTCAAGAGGATAATAAGCAACAATAATTATGATTGTGAGCGAGATGCCATTTGACTTTAGTGTGTTTGTTAAGCTGTTTTTTTTAATTGGAATTAATTTATAGCACTTTTTAAATTCATTATTTTTATTATGCTCTATTATTGCTCTTCTGCTTTTTAAATGATGTGACTACTGTGACTGTTCAGTAGGTTATTTCAGTTCAGTTCACATCAGGACAAACAGCCTGTATTTCATTATCTGGCATCTATGCTAGATACAATTACAATTCTATACAATATAACTATTGTACTTCTTTTTCTATTTTTTATTTTTAGGCATTTTTTTTGCCTTTATTTGAAAGTACATAGCATAGAGGCCGACAGGAAAGCGCGCGGGCCCTAATATTAATAATAATAAAATCTTAACCCATAAAGGAACAGCTAATTAAGGTTTTTTCTTCTTTTTAAAAACAATATTGTTATATTGCAGATATATTTTTTCAAAGCAACACTAAACCAGCACAGGTACATTTCACCACATGGTAATTCAATTTACCTGTGGCACTTTATCATACATTACATTGTTTTAATTTAATATTCATATTCATATCTTTTACATTTTCTAAAATAATATTTTTAGCGCTCCCCATGATTAAAAATAGTGTAGATGAATCAAGATTAAAAACAAAGCATTTACATCTGTAACTGTTTTTTTTTTTAACAATTTAAATTTGAAAGTGATTTTTGTTCCTAAATCTAAGCAGACATTAACCAAAGTGTTGTTACATCATTTTGTTTATGTGTTTGTTTATTTACACATATAGAAAATGAAAAATACATAATAATAAAAGTAATAAGTACAGGAATAAGAGAGGGACTTACACAGTGGTGTTCTCCTGGCATAAAACATACATTTTTTAACAGTGATCTGTAACGGTTAGTGCAGCCGCAAGACAGTGTAAACCTAACTATCACACACCTGAATTTTACATCTATTGTGTTTTCTTTCTCTTTTTTTCTCTATTTTTTATGAGGACGTGTTGCTGACACACAGAGGTAACTTTGAGAAGAGTGAACATAAAACCTACGTCAGTCTCACTTCTCTCTTTTATGCCCAACAAAGCACAGGGTAAAAGCTCTCTCATTCTCTCTCTCTATTTCTCTCTCTCTCTCTCTCTCACACACACACACACACACACACACATACACAAACGCAGTAGGGATGTATGACAGTTGTCTTTGTAATAAACAGAAGAGAGGACGAAGACTTAGCAGAGGAGTCAGCGAGGCCAGAGAGAGGACACTCTTGAACGTCTTAATAAAGCCCTCAGCTCTATCCCCCTCCCTTTGTCCCCCCCCCCCCCCCCACGTCACCTCCTGCACCCTTCTCCTCCTTCCCTCCCTCCCTCTCTATCTCTTTGTCCGTCTCCATCTCTCCTCCCTTGTCTCCTCTCTGTATTCAGCCGCCTTTGATTTAGATCTCCTCTCTCCGTCTCTTCACTTCCACTTCTGTCCTTCACCATCACCCCCCCCCTCCACACACACACACACACACACACACACAAACACACACTCACACGCACACACACACACACCTCAAGCTCCCCTTCATGCTCCCAGCCATTCTTTTTCATATCTGATATCCTCTTCACACTCTTCTGCATTCTTCCTGTCTGCTGTGTGGCCTTGTAGCAACAACACTGCAGCACATATTGTCATAAGACCATCATGATATTGTATATTGTACAAGTGCAATAATAAGATGAATCGAATTGTGTGGAATATAATAATTCATCTCCACGTTTGTTTTCATGTATTGATGAAGTGAGTCTCTTACAGAATGAACTTTAAATACTACAGACTTAATGTTGGTGTCCAATCTCCAGACGGTACAGATGGGGTCATGTGTTGAACACCAGCCCCCCCCGTGCTCAGCCCCCACGCCATTTATGCTGTGCTGCTGACCCATGCACCTCTGGATCCAGCACAAACCACATGGTTAAGTGTGCGGGTGATTATTATTATTACCATCACTACATACAATATGAACTGAATTGCTGCTATTCACTGACTGTTCTTTTTTTTTGCACTGTTAGTGTTACAACTTAACTTATACAGGAATTCATGCAGCTACGTCCTACACACACATTGAATTGACAATAAAGCTGACTTTGACTTTGAAACATCTGTCTGACTGTCTCTGAACACTGACAGAAACAAAGGAGATGATGGTTGGCTTCAGAAGTTCCTGTCCTGAACACAATGGCTGCAGAGTGGAAAGGGTGAAGTGAACCAAGTTTCTTGATTACACTTTCCTGGACCACAGAGACCAGCTTGGTGGTCAAGAAGTCCAAGCACTGACTGTACTTCTTACTTCTTATGATACACTCAGCTCATGAGATGAGATGATGAGCAATATAGGGTTCACAAGAACACTATTTAACACTATTAGAACATTTCAGTGATGAAAACTATGACTGGAAAAATAGTTTTTATTTGACTGAAAGTCACAAAATGCTAAATAATGCAGCTTTGGAAATGTTTTAATTAATCATCTTTTAATGTCTTGTAATGTAAGATTTTGCCGCCCATATAGATAGATAGATAGATAGATAGATAGATAGATAGATAGATAGATAGATAGATAGATAGATAACAACTGTAAATACCAAAATTATATACAATCACAAATACCAAAAATGAAGTATGAAGAATAGAAATAATTTTATTATATAAATATGAATTAAATATAGAATTAAATTATTATGAATTATAACATATTGCCAAAATAAAAGTCAATTGCACAAACCCTGCATCACACAAATACATAAGTAGAACAACACACATATAAATTGTGTTTTAATTTGGTAGTGTGACTCATTTTACTTACAGCAGGTACAAGCTGTTAGTTCACAATCTAAAACAACAAGGTTAATGATCCACATGGTGACATTATGAAAAGAAGACGTGACATGCAGATGAGTGATAGAAAACCGACTGCTTTACCAAGGGTCATGCAAGCATCTCAGAAAATCATTGGTTTTTGGAGGACCCCTCACACTTACTTTTGTCCCTCTGTCATCCTGCAGGAGGTTCACAAACATCTATAGCCTACATGGACTACCAGACTTTTTACCCCACTGCTGATCTTAATGCTGACCCCATACATTCATGTCAACCTTGTCCCTACCAGTACCCCTAAACCCTTACATCCCATTACTGTCCCCTTACACCCCACTAATTCTCATTCAAACCAAGTGAACGCCACCACATCTATTTTTAGCTTTATATTTCTATGTTTAGTATATATATTCATTCAACATGCAGCAGTTTGCACAGTGTCATTTTATACTTTTACATGTGTCCATTATTGATAGTTCATGTCCTCTTCATATGTGTCTTGTCTTTTGCTATGACTTGTTATGTTGATGTTTCATGTTTGCTCTTTATTCAAATATCTAGTTTAGTTCATTTGAGAGAAATTATTGAGTTTAATGGAGATTTTGTCTGCAAACATATCTGGCAAGTCCAGTTTAACACACAGGACACCACTGCTCATTTATGATATTTATTCTGATGTAGTCCTTACAGCAGCAACAGATCAAACTTTAAGATTTTGTCCTCAGTGAAACAGTGGAGAAGTACCACATGGTGAGCTAAAGATGCTAGAGCATATACCGACTGGCAGACTATCTAAATCATGTTAGAGATGGAGGAAGACCATGAGATGATAACATGTCTAACAGTGTGAGTGAACATGCTCTCAGTGCCCCCATGCATGCAACACAAAAAGTTACACCAAAGTGCCCTCTAAGGTGCAACCACAATAGAGCAGGCATTATGAAAAGCTCAAAGGTGCCCACACAAAAGAGAACATTTCTGTAATTGTGGTTAAACCAGCTAGAAATGCTATAGAGGTCCTTCATATGTGATTATCTATAAGTATATCACATTGTAATGGGTCAACCTGGAGGTTCTTTATGAGTGGCCTTTTAGTGAACAAAAGTGCCACTTAGAGTTCCTATAAGAAGAATGAAGTGCAGAATTGGGTTATCTTTCAGTGAAAGAAAAAACATGGTGAAGTGCCCTATACGATGCACTGTATGGGAGAGAAAGTGCCCTTCCACTGAAGAAGAGATACTGTGGACTAAAGGTCCATTTATGCTCAACGTACGTATACAAATGTATCCGTCCTTTTCAAACGATGTTACCGTCACTGCTCACATACTTCCACGCGTCCTTTACGTTAGCATGGATGTTAACAAATACATCCACCAGGGGGCAGCACAGAGTCAAAAGTATATGACAACAACAAACTCAAAAACAAACATGGCGACTGTGGAGGAGATATTGATAATGTTCTTCTTGCATAAAAGACAAAAATGATGTTTAAAGTTTCTAACCAACTCACAAAACCTTTCCTCAAAAAGTTCCACCATTGTTATTTCTTCTTCGTGTCTCACTAGAGCTACGTATCGAGTAGTGACAGCAACACTGCCCCCCCATGGTTTCCGGTGGTACTGCTCCGTTTGGTCCGTATCTGTAAGCTTTATGGAAACGTGCAGAAATACAGACGAAATGAATGCAGAGCACGGACAGAAAGCTCCGTCTGTATTTAACGTAAATAATAAATGAGCCTTAAAGGCAGCCTTTATGCTTCTACGTTGGGTCGCATGCACATTACAACAAAACACTGCAGAAACTCTTACAATATTCAGAATGAAGTCAGCAAGAACAGAATTAAATTCATGTGAATCGCTGCAAATATTGGTGTGGATGAAAACGAAGTGGTAGATAAACATACAACAGGAGCGAGACTGACGTTTAAAAGTATTATATCAGAAATGAAGAAGAAATGGCACAAAGTGTGGAATAGAGGAAGAACGTACGTATACATTGAATGAAAAGCAGGAAAAATGGTTTGAGCAGTGTAATGTACTGTTCTGAACAGTACATTAAACATGAACATAAACATGAATGAATAAGCATGCTATGGGTAAATGTGAACAATGTGATCTATATAAACCAGTGGAGCATGTATTCTTATACTGTCTTGACATCAATAAAAGACACATACTTAAAAAATACACTCTGTTAATAATGAGGATGGATCACATGACACAAGGTATTAGAGAAATGTTGCAGAGGAAATTGGGTGATGTAGTGTAGTATAGGTATAGGTAGGGTTAGGATGAGGGTTAGTAGGATTAGGGTTAGTAGGGTTAGGGTTAGTAGGGTTAGTACGATTAGGGTCAGGGTTAGTAGAGTTAGGGTGAGGGTTAATAGGATTAGGGTTAGTAGGATTAGGGTGAGGGTTAGCAGGATTAGGGTTAGGGTTAGTACGATTAGGGTGAGGGTTAGTAGGATTAGGGTTAGGGTTAGTAGGGTTAGGGTTAGGGTTAGTAGGGTTAGGGTTAGGGTTAGTAGGGTTAGGGTTAGTACTTGCTGTAAAACTTGTTCTGATCCACACTCTAATCCAGAGGGTCGCAGTGATGCATCTCAAAGCTGTTTGCCAACTGTCATTAAACAACAAAAGACATCAGCCACCGTCTATTCCATCCCCGCCTCTAAAATCTCAAAAGTCAACTTAAGAAACGCGTGTTGAGCAGCTGCTAGAGCTCATAAATTGGGTCATGCTCTGTCTTGTTAAATCCCTGTGCCTGTGGGAGCACAGACATGCTCCCTCACAAGGATGCTTTTCTACTCTGCACTCGCATCACATTCATGGTTTTTATGTGTGTGTGGATTTGACACTAAGGTAATCATCCAGGCAATCACTAAGAAATCAGTATAAAAGAAGGCCACGTGTTTTCAATGTTACCTCGTCTATGCACAGAGAATAAGTGCAGCTGCAGTTTCAGGGACATTAAACAACACAACATAAAGGCTGTTCAATACTTCTTGTAACCAACTTGGCAAACACACGTTCTCACCTGTAAAACTCCAAGTGGTACATCTTTGCTGCCAGCAGGTGTCTGCAAATGTTTAACCACCACAACATTTAGCTTTTCCTGTCTTCAGGGATGGGCACAAATACATCAAAATGTATTTCCAAATAAAATACCAAATACCCACCTTAAAAATGTATTAAAATAAGCTACAAAATACAGCAGCCAAAAATGTATTAAAATAAAATACTGTATTTTTGCATTTTCAAAATACTACAAAATACTTCTTTCTCCAAGGTTTTAAACAAACTTTCTCTAACAGCCTTTTTCATCTATGCCTTCACTTGTACACTACCTGGAAAAAACATCTGAAAGCAAGAGACTCCTTCCATAATCAGTCAACAGATTAGATATGCTGACCCCTCATGTTAGAGACATCCCATTATAAACCTCTGCCCTGAGAAATGTTCCTTAAGTATACTTATTTACTCTCTTGGTGTAATAGATTACTATGAATCAGTGACAATAACTCAAAGACAAACAATCCAAATTGATGATTTATTTAGAAATATAAACTAGGTAGCATTTGAAGCCTTTCAGTTATTTAACACCATCACTAGCAAACCTATGGTGAGTTTCATCACAGTTGAATCATTTTGTATGAAACTGGTGTGTGCACAACCTCTATCAATGTCAATACAAAAAAAAAGTAAAAAAAAGAAAATTTGGTTGTCACATTAATACCATCCAATCAGTTAAGCCAATTAGAAGCCAATAATTATGACATTATCAATACTTTCTTATTAGAAATGTGCAAGAGGTTGGAAATGTCCTTGTTTGAGGCCGGAAATTATCTGGTCAAGTCACCATAGCACTGAAATATTTCATAGGTCAGAGAACATAGACAAATTTAAAGTCTAGAAAAAAACTGTAAAACAGAAAAATGAAAATGCAAACTCAAGTGTTGCTACTAAGGGTCTGAAGACAGAGGGTCTTGTATTGCTGTATAGGACTGTACATTTGTGAGTTTGGACTATATAAATACAGTTGATTTTAAAACTGAATTCGACTGCAGAGGAATTTCCACAGGCAGGTGAGTCTACAGCCATGCTAGCAGCTATGTGAGGTTTTGTGCTCAATGATAATAATTTTCTAATATTCTCACTATTTAATCACAAAGCAAAATATAATTCACGTTGAGGGCGACATGAAGATCTTCAGAAAATGTCATGGTAAGCTGTCCAATAGTTATTTCAGGCACCACAGTGATGGACAATGGACAAACCAACATTGTTGTCTCTGGAGCATGACTATATATATACTATATTGCCATGTTCATATGCCGTAGAAACAGGGTGGAAGTTTCTGGAACAACTTCACCTACTTCCAAAGTGAAGGAGAAGGGAAAAAGTCCAAGGAAGTCAAAGCTCCAGCAACACTTGTAGTCTAGAAGAACTTGTTTTATGATGACTCTGATGAAGCCTCTATTAACCTTTACATGTATTGTAAAGGGTAGGGTTATAAAAGGTTGTATACTGTATCATATTGTGACTATAATTACATACAATAATAATTAGTCATTACATCAATTCACATTCCTCATCTGTCATTGAGACATGTTTGATTAATCCTTCTGTTTGATTTTAAGACATTCACAATCACTATTTTATGGTTCAGAGAACATGTTAAAGAACATGAAGAATAACAGGTTGGAATGGTGAATGAATTGATTTTTTTAAATAAACGCAGGTCAAACTTGTGCATTTGCATAAAAATGTGTATCAGCTACACACAAATAAAAATGATGGATTTTATTTCCATTTCTGTAAACTGGATTAGGGAAAGTCTGGGTAAAATAAATGTGTTCAGGGTGTTTTTACATCTATCAAATGTAAAAATGGGTCAAATTTGACCCTGAACAGCATGGAAAGGTTAATAAAGTTCTTCTATACTAGACTTTTGTCATGCTGATATGACAGTTGTTTAGAGCATTTTTGTTTTAAGACTTTATAATCACCTTAATACAGCTCTTCACTTATCAAAGAACACTGTTTTATCAGTGATCATGGTCACACTTCCTGCTCAAACATAACATCTTGTGCCACATAGAATTCTAGTGCTTTGAAGCCAATATTAGAGAATAAAATGGTATGTCTTTTTTCTCTATGATGCATTCCCCTGTATGACCGCTGAATGTCAGATTGGTGTCTACCAATGACTGCTCTTTCTGTTAAACAGTCTACCCAATACTGAATAGACTGGCACATTGCTGGAAATCAATGATGTACATTAATAACTCTGCCCACCTCTGTCCGCTCTTCCAATAGGTCAATCTGCCTTCCTCTATAAAGATGAAACGAGCTTCATTTGTCTTCTCTAACCTAACTGTGGCTTTAGCTACAAAAAAAGAAAAAAAGAACTCTCAAAGTTTTCCTTTTCTCTGAGTTTTAAGTGCTCACCCCACGCCCCTACCCACTCTCTAAATGTGTTTGCTTGGGCTCAACTCGATGTGGCACAAGGTTATTCAACAGCCGACACAAAGCAGAGAGAGAGAGCGAGCGAGAGAGAGAGAGCGAGCGAGAGAGAGAGAGTTACTCAGTAAATGCCGGCGAGTTGTTGCAGAGGAATGCTTTGTGTAGAGTTTTATTCCTTTTGAAAGGTTGAATGCAAACCTCAGCTTTATGCTCCCCCCCTTTTCCACCATCACCACCACCACCACTACTCCACCCCTCCCCCGCTCCCCCCAGTCCATCACATCTTCTCTGACAGGAGTGTTTACCTGTTGGCCTTGGCTACGAGAGAGAGAGAGGAAATCCTTGGAGCTATGAAAGCCCCGCTCCATTGTTGGCTCTTTAGAGATGTGATGTGTGTTTGCCTTTCGGTACAGCTGTTAGCATCAATGACAAAATGCCAGCTGTCAGATGCATGAAAGCAAACAGAAAAACGAATGTGAAAGAAATGATATGCTTTCCCTTTGGTTTGAGATTTGGAAATACAACCTTGAGCTATTACATGAGGGCATCAGGTTTATATATTTTTTTAAAGTCACAGATAAGCAGTGTAAAATAAAAGAGTCAATACGAATGACTTTTTACTGTTTCATAGCTTTCAGTGCAGGAGTTGCTCAGGTTGTTCATCACTCTCACTTTCCAAAATGTTCCATCACTGCTGACTCGTTCCACACTGCTGCTAAAACACAGGGTTCAGATTTTTAAATGAACTTCAAGGGCGAGGTCACCTTTTTTTTCTTAAATAGTGATGGGTGTCAGTAGAACTTTATCAATAATACTACTCTTATTGATAATCCTTATCAGCTCAGTTGATTTTCATCACTTAATAATATATAATTTGAATACATTATTTAAACAAAGAATAGACTTTTTATTTTAAATGAATATTGTTTCTAGAAGTTCTAGCAGTTATGTTACATCAACAAAGTCACTAAATGAACTTGACAGTACGTCATTGGAAACATGTAAAATCTTAGAGTTATCTCTTAGTCAGTAGGATGAAATAAGTTTACAATAATTTGCCCTGATGTGATTGTAGTGTAAAATTTGGGTGATAAATACTAACAATAAACAATGTTGTATCTTAAAGGATACTTTATTATTGATTGTTAATCAAAAAGATAATCAAACTAGTTCATTTCACCAATATTTAGTTATGATACGTTAGTGCTATTCCCCTCCGAGCCCTTGGTGGCATGTTATCAACATCCGGGGTCTGTAGGTTGACCTACTAACCTCTGATCTGGATGATGTCATTTCCGAACCTCTCTACCACAGCCCGGTTTATCATTGAGCAGAAATCCTCCAGTGTTGTGATACAGACGTTTATTGACACATTCAGACGTGTATCTCCTGGCCTCACATGCCACCACGGGCTCGGAGGGGAATAGCACTAACGTATCATAACTAAATATTGGTGAAATGAACTAGTTTTGCGGCAGATAATGCGTTATATACAGTGGAGGCTGCGCTTCGGTGCCCCGTGTACTCTCATTATACAAATATATGCGGTGCTCCACTGGAGCTAATTTCGTCTGAACGACTCCAAATGACACCAAAGTTGTCTGGGTGAGTAAATGATCGTATTTTATGCTAGAAATAAGGTCCAGGTTGGTAATTATCCTTTAAAACTCTTATTGGCTCTTAAAACTAAGTTTTTTATTGCACTTAAAACGTCTTCTTTATCACTTTATTTGGTACACCTCTCTCTTATGATGTTGGTGTTTTAACTTGTAAAAACTGTGAACCTTTCCTTAAAGCATATGAAGCTTAAGCAGTCTCAAAGCAATGTTTCCCTCTCAGTTCATTTGGCATTGCGCTGATCCACAATATCACCTCTGTAGTATAAAGTAAAGTAAAAGTTAATTGAAAATGTGCTGTAGTGTTCCATATTTAATGATTTTTATGAGAAGCAGCATTCAGCGTCTATGCACCACATATCTGCAGCAAACCTTTTATTACGTTCAAAATGATAATTAGTATCCATATCTCATCACACTGCACTTTATCTGCAATGCTACTGCTATTCTCCTGTTGTATCTGTCTTATTCTATTTTACATTATGTTTTCCTTCTTTTATATTTGACTCTTAGAAATCCTGTTTAAATGTGATTTTATTATGTCTTGTGTTTCTTATGCTAAAGCAGCATGCCATCATACTCACAATGATGTTTTAGCATGCTGACAGTTGCTGATTCATTTGCTGAAGCTGATGGATATTTCATTAGGTTGCTATTATTTGGTCATAAAGTATTGGACAAATTAAAATTTTGACCTGATGACACCAAAGGTGTTCCACTAAAAGCCAAAAACCAAAGCAAGTAGACTAGATGAGTGAGCAAATCAACATTCATGACAATCTATTTTAATAACTTAAAAACAACAGACACCCACAACACCAGCACAGAATGGCTTGGAACCATTCCTTGTGCATTCCTAGAATTTCCTAATTATTCAAACACCTGCGGGATCTGGAACTGCGTGTGTGTGTGTGTGTGTGTGTGTGTGTGTGTGTGTGTGTGTGTGTGTGTGTGTGTGTACACAGCACACTCACACCACTGCTAACAACCTACAGCAGGATTCATAACTTCATATGAACTTTTGTGTTCTTGTTAAATTGTTAAATTCCTTCATGCTGTCCTACTGCACTTGTTAATGTGATGGTCATACTATTTGCTATCTTCTAGCTAACTCTTACAAATAATATATTAATCTTTTTATTTATTAAATTTGATCCATTTTGACATATGACAGCTGTAAAAACACCCCAAAACATCCCTTTCCTAAAGTGGCCCAAAATGAACAAAAATGTAATTGTTCTACTTTTGTATAGATGCTACAAATGTTTGTCCATGGAGGCTGTTCTGGGTCAAATTATCTCTGTATCTATTGACATGTGTTTATGTTAAATGAATAGTTAATAGTTTTAATAAGATTTCTTTTTATGATGTAGCAGTGAAGACTGATGGCTCTAATGGTTATACAATAAACCCCACACTTCCATAAAGTTATAAATACATTTACATCATTATTACTATGTTATATTTTCATGTCTTAGGTCAAATAGGACATGATATTGTGTGATAGGAGATGTTTAGTGGTGTAAAAGCTAAAAAAATACACTCTCTCTGCTCTCTGAAACATGAATCAAGGTTTAATCACATTTATTGATCAGTCAGATCGACTATTGATGCTTTCTAAACACATCTGTGGTTCAACATTTGGCATAGACACTTTTTATGAGGAGATTATTAGACCGGGTCAAAATAGACCCAGAACATACCGCAAGGGTGTAGAATATGAACAATATGGGTTAGGGTTAGGGTTAGGGTTAACAATAATAATAATAATTAAAGCTGCAAGCAGCGGTGAACGGGCCCTCGCCCCCCCCATGCATCTCAGTTTACAGATACAATAGGGCTTCGCGCTGGTCATCGCTCGGGCCATAATAATAATAATAATAATAATAATGTTAATGATGGAGCTGAGTGGTTACAGTGTGTGCCACAGACCCATAACATCCCTGGTTTGAGTCTACCAAGAGAACTTTGTTTCATGTCTTACTCATGACAAAAAAGACAAAATGCCCCAAAAAATAAAATAAAATGGCATGAACATCTATGTGTTGTACTGAGGGAGTACTGGCTTGTCTACATCCTTCAGAGAACACTCTACTACAGTAAAAAGCCCTGAAACTATGTGCAATATGACTGCTGTTTTCACTCTATGGACTACAAATATGTGTGATGTCATTGCCTCTGAAAAACCCAAATGTATAGAAAAGATACAGAAGATCATCCTTTATCAGTCCAAAACTAATCTCCTCTTGTTTCAGTGTGATATTACACTGAAGAGGTCTGGCTGACACACTCTGCATCTCCTCTCCTCTCTCTCCTCGCACTCCTGCTGCTTACAGAATGACAGCAATATTCAAACTTGACATGCTTGATTTGAATCTGTGTTTAAATCGATGCAATTTTGCCCGAACAAAAGTTAAAGAACACTAACACAATGCTGTAATAAGATACACTCACAACACACACACACACACACATACACACACACAAACACAGCCTGTCCAAGTCATAAACCTGTGAATTTCATAAACGCTCCAATCGGGAAGAATTTGGCCAGTGCTGTGCTGTTTCTCGTTAACAGTAAATAGCGTCACTGGGTCCTGGAGGTGAAATTACACTATATCATGGCTGAGAGCTCATTAAAAATGGATATGAGTGGTTGACTAACAGTAGCTCCCAGGCTGGAAAGTGTCAACGGGCCCGCCGCTTTCCTTCCATGTTGTAAAAAATTCAAGCTGATGTGACACAGCGGGCACGTTGGTGCCAGACATGCACGGTGATTTATGCCTCTCATTTCCAGTAGGAGACATTTTAAGTGAAAGCAGAGGGAATTTGCCAATTTTACAGCGAGGCACTGCAGAGAAAAAAAAAAGAAAAAGAAAAAAGAAAGAAGTACAACAGTTGTATACTTGGAGAGATTCTCAGTATTGTTGGGAGGAAAAGCAAAGACGCCTGAATGCAGCATCTGTCAAGAACATGCACACAAATTACCTGCTAGCTCACACTATCATCCAACACCGGCTGCCACACCAGCAAAACAAATACAAAGCAAATACAAAAGAGAATTTATGTTATCACCATCTGAATAGGAGGTGGCACAATATACAGTTTAGTGTTGTGGCTCACCTAGAACACACACTCTCTGTTCAGCATGCTGCATTCATTCTGACACCTGCTTTTGATTTATTTACAACAGCAGATGAGTAGGGGTCAAAGGTCATGCAACATTCTTAATAATGACACCTGAACCAATTGGAAATAATGTGACTGGCGTAAACCAGAGCTTACTAATAAGCAGAGTGTGTTTTCGGATGTGGACCACTTTCCTATCAGGAGCCAGACCTGGAACTGATGAAATATTGAGTATGAGTGTTTCTATTTTAACAGGCGCAGCTTCTCCAGTTATTACGGTAAAAGTGGAGCAGCCCTCAGAAACTTACAGACCACTGCCAATCTGCTCATCAGCCAATTAAATCCTTGCATCCAGACATGGGCAAGACTACACTGTCAGTGAGATACACAGAGAGAAAAGAGGAGAGATGTTTTGTTATAAACTTACTGGGGATTTTCACCGGGTCCGTCAGTGGCGCGGAACGGCTGCGCTACGGTTTAGCTCCGTCCTCTGCCCGGGGTCAACTCACACCGGGAGCGTTACAGCAGCAGCGCTCTGGGAGAGAAAGCTGCCTTTTAAAATGAAGTTGCACTGTTAATACAGTAATTACGACAACCCTAACCCTAACCCTAACCCAATCAAATCCGAACAAGTGCCTTTAGTCTACAGTAATTACTGTAGTAGCAGCACAACTAAATGGCCCGGTTTTGTTAACTTGCTCAAATTTAGTTGATTTGGTAATTTTCTTTGATGTTTGTGCTTATCCCATCTGTCAGTAGGCTACGTAGCTAGATGGAGTCTTTATCTGTCTGTTTTATTCCTGTTTGTTGCTGAAATATGATCGGGAGGCTGCGCGGGTTGTTTTATTTTGAAAGACGGAAGTTTTATTTTGCCGATTCTGTGTCTGACTTCCTGTATGGTGCAATCTGCTCTGTTGAGCTTGTCGTGGGTTAGAAACAGCTCCGTCAAAAATAGAAATGCTGCGATTGATAGTGCTGCGGCGTGGAAAGCTGCTGCTGGGACGTTGCTGACACGCTGCTGAGACGCTCCCGGTGGAAACACTCTCATTGATTATAGTGGTACCCATCAGCTCTGGTGACCGTGGCGCAGCTGTAACGCGCCGCTGACGGACCCGGTGGAAATTGGGCTTCATGTTGATGGTTTATGGTTTAAAAGTAAAAGGGGATTCTTTTTTATTTTTCTAATACTAAGCACTTTATTTAAGAAGCACAATCAAAAGCTTTCTGTAATGCACTGTATATTAAAATGCCATCTTTATTTGATATAAGAAAAAAAATCTTATTGATTTGAATCCCACAAGTAGAGTGTAAATACTAATAAATGAGTTCTACTGTATTTATGTGACAGTGTACAATCTAGCCACTAGACACAGATGCTGATGGAACTACAATGCTACTTCAAGATACTGAAAAACAACACACACATTAGGATGATCTGGACCTTCACTTGAGGACATTTTCACATATTGGACCTCAGTGAATTTGAATTGAATACTCGGGGCATAAATTGTGCTGTTGCTGACTTGTTTTACAGAAATAACAAAGCTAAACAGTTTAGAGAAAGAAGTCAAAGTCTTGAAAATAGAAGCGTACCAACAATTTGAATAGTTGTGCATTTACAGCAGCAGCAGCTCTGAGTGGATTCAGGACCACAGCTCCCACTGGGTCCAGTTAAAACACCAGTCAATATTCCTGCAGTACAGAGAAGACAACAGGAAACTGCTCTGGGTTTAGTTAGCAGGGTTGTTTAGTCTGATTTTCTGCTCTGGTTTAATTAGAAATACTAAGAAGCTAATTATCAAAATACTCTGAGTATTCCATCTGTTTTCTAAGACTTTATGGAGCTTTGTTGCAGAAGTATGCAATTAAGGGTGAAAAGCAGGAAAATGAAAAAAAAAGAAGAAAAGAAATAAATATAAGTATGGTGCTGTATTTACTGTTGTTCAGTTTAATCTCTTAACCTGCACTAATACTTTGCACAGACAAAGATTAACTGGAAAAAACACAAGTACATGTACCATTTAATACAATGCACACACAACTGCAGTAAATAAAAGTGACCTTGTAGTTCATTTGTTTGTGTGTGACTTTGTTGTAATTGTGTACTGTATTACAGAGATGTGTTTCTGACAGTGTTATATAATAAATACAATATTGTATGAATATATTATAATGATTTAACATTCTACACTGAGCTTTATATCCCATGCAGTGCTCTAAAAGTGTAACATACATGTAGTTTATTCTCAGTCAGGTTTTGGGGAGCTGGTCCAGGTCATGAAGACTATGAGATGCAGTTGAAAGCTCTGAAAAGGTAGTAGGTCAACCTTTGAGATGAAATCATTGGGTTACACATGCTGTATATTCACTCAAAATTCAAATAATTTCTTCATACCTCTGACCTGGAGAAAGTCATTCATGTACACATATCATCCAGCCTTGATTAGATGTTAGTATCCTGGAGTCCAGTTTATCTTGTCTCCAACTCATTCTAAATGCTAGAGCTCAGCTTTGGGTTCTGACAAAATCAAAAAAGAGGGATCACATCACTCCCACTCTCACCTCCTTACACTGGCTGCCAAATTCATTTTAAATGACTAATGATTGTTAACAAGGCCTTGAATGGACTGGCTCCATACCACACTGGCAGAGAACTGAGCTCATCTGATCAGGAGTCCTGTCTGTCCACAGATCCAGGACTAAGTGCTATGAGGACAGGGCCTTCTCTATTGCTGCCCCCAAAACTGTGGAACTCACCGCTGCGTGCTATTGTAGAGGTATAAATACATTCAGCGCACACTACTACTACTACAGTCTACAGTTAGCTGGGATAGCCGCAGAGATACCAGCTGAGCTAGCAGCCGAGTTGGCCACCGAGCTAGCCACTGAGCTAGTAGCCGAGCTAGCAGCTGAGTTAGCAGCAGAAAGCTCTCAGACATAGCGTCCATGTTTCTGGTAGAGGTGGTGACTTTGATTGACAGGTGACACTTGGTAGGGGGCGGGGTTTCAGCGAACTCAGCGGCCACTCCCACAGCGTTTGGGAGCAGAGAAAGAGGCTGAGTTTTACACAACTTTTAAGCCTAATTTCATATATTTTGCTATTTTTTTAATCATTCAAATTTGGTAGGGTGGTTAACAACACACTTTTCTGTGATATGTCAAACTCAGAACACATATTCATTCTTACTTTACACAGACTTTAACTGTGTCTGTCACTGTATACTTTATGACCATGTCTTTTTATTACTGATGTTGTTGTACTATGTTTTTTTTTTCTTGTGTTGGACTAATAAAGGAATATCTCTTATCTTATCTTACAATCAAATAAAACACTGGTATTGTTTTTTTATTTTTTATTATTTCAACAAAAGCTTTTTCTGTACTTCACCTTTAGTTTTCTTCACAGTGAGCAGTGGAGCCTCACAGAGCTGCTAACATGAATGTAGACTCTTCCTCTGTACGCACCATTTGTCACATGTTGCATCTCATTGAACTCAGCTTTGCAAGCCTATCCCCAGCGACGTCCACAGGGAAGGCGTACAGGTGCCCCCCCCCCCCCCCCCCCCCCACACACACACACACATACACACCAAGCTCACTAGATGAAGGAACAAAAATGAATAAATCAAAGACAGATGTTCTCATTCTTGGCGGAGGAGTCTGCCCTCATTAATCACACCTTATCAGTTGCTATCTGAACAAAGAGAGGCAGAAAAATGGAGTGAGAAGCGAGGGAGGAGGCCGGAAGACACAAACGCATGGAGGAGGAGGAGGAAGTGATGGAGGAGTGTTTCTCCTGCTCGCTGTGTGTGACTCAGAGGCTCAGCACAGTCCCTGACCTCCCGCCACCTCGGTGAATTGAATAAAGACGCAGCTGCAGCCCAAGGCCACGGTGTTAAATAATGCCCAAGCTCACTGAGTACATTAAGATTTAGCATAAATACAGAACAGTAGAGCGGGTGGCTGGCCTCTGCGCTGCCAACTCATTAACCCTGTCAGAGACAGAGACAGACAACTCCAAAGGGAGATGTCAAAGGCAAAAAAAAAAAAAAATGGACGCCCACACCAGGTGGAGGACACGGACGAGTTGGAGAAAAAGACCTTGAGATATATCAAGTCACATTTCAAAAGTTCCCAAAGTGGAGCTCATGATGTAAGATTTGAATGTGTGTGTCTGTTTCTTTTGTGTTGAGATGAATAGATGAGATGACATTGACTTTTAAATGTCTTGCAGTGTAAGAGACAACCAGTGTTATTATGTGTCTGAAATCCACATCCACATGAATCATGTTTTTACGAAACTATACACCATACAGCAGCAAACACACTCAGCAGGACTGGACAGAAAAGCTCATATACTTTTAATATGATTCAAATACTATGTCTATGTAATATGTTAATAAGAAGCCACGGCCTTGATGTGAGCTCAAGTGGGTTTCCAGATCCTAGTTTAAGCAAAAATATGTTCTTTGCTTCATTAAAATGTATTCACACTGGCTTTACAATCACATTGATTTTCTCTGTTGACAGGTCTAATGCTGCTTCATTTTGCATAATTCTTCAAATAGAATACCGGTGAAATAATTCAGACAATATCTAAATGACTGAGGATTTAAAATTGGAATGTGCACTATGTATATAATAATAAGGATGCTCATGTTTACAGTATATTAGTGAGTGTTCAGTGCTGTCACAGTCAGAAGTGGATATCTGATGGTAATAAGGGCAGAGTGGCTGGAAACTAAAATGACTTAGCAGGTAGTCAGATTAGCCGCTTTTCATTTAGTAGGTTGTACAATAGATGATTGACGAGTGCCTCAGTACTTTACTATAGTTGACTTTCACACACTCAGTGAAGTACTTATTGTGTCACAATCTCCTGTAGAGGCTTTATTGACAGGTAGAAAACCATGCAAATTTCAGTCCTGAAAGTGGAGGTTGCTTGTTTCACCTGACATAGCCTTTCCAACAAAACAATAAAAGAATAGTGTGCCAAAATAACAAATAAAAGAAGTTTCAAACCCAGAGTTAAAGGAATAGTTTGACACTTTGGGAAATACAGTTATTGACTTTCTTCCTGAGAGAGAAGATTGACAGCAGGGCTGAATATCAACACTGATCGCCTGATTCAATTCACAAAGTCCACAATCAATTCACTTCAATTAAATTTGATTCTTGATCCACGTACATTTTAATATTGCACCAAGCTTTATCCTGGGGATTTCAATTTATTCTACACAACAACAGCAACTACACACTGTTGTTTCCTTATGGGCTGAACTATAAATGTATTTACTAGTTATAAAACTTATATTCTAAGGATTTTTTTTCTGGGGTGAATGCAAAAACACTAAAACATGACACATCCACAGCTGAGCATCATTATGCATATTTTCTTTTAATAAAGAAGCTATCATCAATTTCTATAAACTAGCATCTACGTTGCTCCACCAGTTGCTTGTAGGTTTGTGCACACAGTTGTTCAGAAAGTTGCAAGAGCTGCAGCTTAGATGTCTTTTGAATTTTTCCCGTCTTCCCGAGCTTGAGCCACATCGCCAGCATGCTTTGTGTAGCAAATCCATCACTTCCCATAGACAATGAATGAGTGTGGATTTTGTCACCAGTCTGTTGGCGTACAGTGTGGGTTAAACCGTAAGCTAACATCAACATAGTTGTGCTTTCTCTCAAGATGCAGCCGGCAGTCAGATCAATGAAAAGCCTCTTAGCTGAGCTGCACTCTCAACATCTGCTATTGAGCGAGCACTTTTAGACCTAACTAAAAGTGCAAGACATTTTATTTTTGAGTGGTAGTGCTGCTTTGTGTGTATGTATGTGTGTATGCGTGTGTGCGTGTTCTGTACATATATATCCATCTATGGATGAGTGATTGCAGACCAAAGCAGACTGACTGACACTTCTTTTTAAGGATCCTGTGCAGTGTTTGGCCTTTAATGACACTTTTGCAGTGCATTTGCCACAAGCCAGTATTTGTATTGAAATGCCATGTTAGAAATATTGAATATGATTTTTGTCTGAATGGAAAAAAATATTAAGACTGATAGCATGACTCTTATCTAAAATATACATCAACAGATACAGTGATTTACCTTTATTCAACTGCATTCCTATCTTCATCATCAGAACACAGAAAATGCATACATTTAATGTTGATACTATCACCACAAAATTCCTCAAGTCATATATTTAAATGTTGATGAAATATGTAGTGATGTCTAAATATTTAACATCATGGATTTATAGACTGGCAACCTTTTAGCAGAGAACAACTTCAAGCATCAGATGAATAATAAATGTGCAGTATTAGGACCATTATGCACAATAATATCCTCACATACTCACACATAGGCAGGCCTATATTTCAATATTCTTTTTGACCTTTTTTGATTTATTTTGAGGGCTTGAATTGAAAATTAACAACACATTACAGCTCTTTTTGATAATAACCAGGTTTTTGGTTTATTCAATTGATCTGATGCTTTTCTGTCTGACCTCCAAAACGTTCAGCAATTTTCAAACAATACTGCTGCCTCAAGATAAATCTGAGCCTGAGCTCAAAAGCTTTGTCTTTCACTTGTATAAAGTATAACAAAATAAATAAAAGCACAATACATTTGGGGACTTGGATGGTGAACGCTGTAACTCACCAACATGCTGACCAACATTCAATGCTCAATAACTCTGGCCCAGTCAACATCAATTGGCAATATTACTGGGTGAGGAGTCTGGTTGGTTTTTCAATATTATTGAATGGGTTTTCAGCTTCATGTGCAATGGTCGGTTAGTTGGGGGTCTGATTGGGTTTTCTTGCAATAAACCACTTCAATTCTACAAGTCTGATCTTTAACCCCCTGGGACACATCATAGTCCAGTCATATCTGAATGTGTGCAATTGAGGTATTAAACAAGCATTACTCAGTAGGAGACCAGAAGGAGTCATAGTTCACACAGTGTCCATAAGCCCTGATTGTATCCTTCAGTTTACCTTTAAAGAAAATATCACTATTTGACAACTGGTAAGTATGCCTCCGAATGCTGCCAGCTCGCAGCAGCTCTAACCATCTAAGAATCGTACATTTCAGTTTATCAAAAAAGAAGGCAATCATCTTCCATAAGGGAAGATGATGGGGTGTAGCAGCAGACATTTGAAGGTGTCAAATGGTTTGTGGTAAGTGTTGAGTCCATGTGACTTGAAGGCCGGATGTTCTGACAGTTGTAAGGGTGATGAGGCAAGAGACACGAGCAGTCAAGATAATCAGACAGGTTGTAAACAAGCTGACAGTTTAGCCCAAATTGTTACTATATTAGGAGGTAAAACCAAAAATGAGCATACCAGTAATGCCATTAACAATCTTCTCTTGCACATACTGTGGGCTGGTATTGTAGGTCACTATTAAGCCATGAGATGTAACAGACATCTACAAGAAACTAACCTTATTTTAAGTGATGTTGAAGTATCATCAGATCTCACCACTGCCGGCAAGATGTCCTCAACTGTGCTACCTCCATGGCAACTGATCAAATTCCAATTGTTGAGGAAAGCCTGTGAGATGCAGTTGAAAGCTGAGGAAAAAGCTATTAATTTGTCACATTATTGTCTGTTGTGTTTTACTCCAGTACTGCTAACTTCCTGCTCGGATCAGCCTTTCAAGCTTCACTTGGAAGCAAGCCTTGTTGGAGCAGGTGCTGTACTCCTTCAAGCTGACAAACGAGGTAGATGAACGCCAAGATCACTTTAACTCCCACCAGCTGAATTACTCAGTGGTAGAAAAAAACAAAAAACACTCACATTAATCTTGGTATTGTGGTGCTTCTATGTCTACCTTGACTCTGGTGTTATATACTGACCATAGTCCACTCACTTTTTGAACTCTTTACAGAAAATAAGAATCAGAAGCTCATGCAGTAGGCTCTGTTTTAATAGCCTTACAATCGGGGCGTCCGACATATTAAGGGCAAAGATAATATTATGATGGATTGCCAGTCCTGCACCTTTGTAACTATTTTACAACCTAATTAATGGCAACATCTTTTCTACTCTGTCCTCTTTATTTTTTATTTTCCCTTCTTTTTAAATTACTCTTAGGTGCCAAAGCTACTGAAATTGGAGGTTGGCAAAAGGCATGTTTGTCAGGGTTTGTTGTGTTTAGAACAAGCACTTCTCTTACTAAAACTGTTGTAAGTTTTGTGTATATAGTAAATATTAAAGTCAAAATGCACTTTGGTGTTTAAGGTTCAGGGTAGGAACCCTATTTTACGGAAGGGTTGTGGCGGCCTCAGGTTTGGACCTATCTTGTCTTCCCTTGTGGACTGTGCTTCACCCATTGTTTGAGGAAGTTGCATTTCAGTGTCAGATGCCATCTAGTGGTTGTAGTAATTATGATAGATATGTGCTTCCTCATTCTGAGTTGGCGGGTTGAGTGGATAGCTAAACCCAAGGTTGCAAACAGTGGAGTTTGTACTAGGAGACCACTGCTCATTTCACAAATCCCACTGCAAGAGTCTTATTTCGAACGGCAAGTTACGATAGTTTTAACATAGATGACTGCAATTGGGCGTATGGTTATTGTTGTCACCTAACTTTACTTAAAGTCTGAGTAAAGTAAGAATAAATATGTGTTCTGAATTTGACATATCACAGAAAAGTGTGTTGTTAACCACCCTGCCAAATTTGAATGATTCAAAAAAATCGCTAAATATATGAAATTAGGCTTCAAAGTTGTGTAAAAATCAGCCTCTTTCTCTGCTCCCAAATGCTGTGGGAGTTCCCACTGAGTTCGCTGAAACCCCGCCCCCTACCCAGTGTCACCTGTCAATCAAAGTCACCACCTCTACCAGAAACATGGACGCTACGTCTGAGAGCTTTCTGCTGCGAACTCAGCTGCTAGCCTGGCGGCTAGCCCGGCGGCTAACTCAGCCAACTCGGCTAACTGTAGACTGTAGTAGTAGTGTGTGCTGAATGTATTTATACCTCTACAGCGGCAGGGACGGGTTTATGCCAATCACCGTGATTTTCAGACCCGACCACTAAAACCTGAACACAGAAATCTTGAAACACAGTTTGTGAAGCCTAGTTCCACAATTCAAATCTAAATGGCTGAAATGCTTTTTACACATTTTTTAGAAATACATTTATGACCTATTTAATGTGTTTAGGAGAAAATATCTGAATTCACTTTACACAGTCTTTAACTAACTTTAAGTACTGTACTTATATGCTTTTCTAGTTTTATTGACCACTCAAAGCGCTTTTACACTACATGTCACATTTATCCATTCATACACATTCATACACTGATGATGGGGCTACCATGCAGGGGGGAGGCTAATCATTCACACACATTCATACATCCATTGGTATCCTGCAGATTACATGGTCAAACAACCTATATTTGCCCTATGAACCAATGTGTGGTCTTCCTCCTTTGTCACACACTCTTAAACTAGGTTATGATAAAGGTCAAGGATGAATGTTCTTGTCTCCTTTTGTAGTCCTTCTGACATCAATGGATGACATAAGTGTAGCTGACTGTTAAGAATGGTTATAGCAAAAAAATGCAGAACATCCACAGAGTAAGTAATATGAAGGTTATGGCCATGTTATCTGTAGAAATATGGTTGAAATTCAGTGAAGCATTCATTTCAGGCATGTGTGGTAGGTTTAATTAGAGGTTTAGAGACTGCCTCCCCTGGAGCTGTTGACTAAAACTTTGAGGCACCCCCATCATAATTGAGGGCCTCAACAATAAAAGGCTAACAATCAATGTGATGTGTCTAACTGCAGTGCATTGTGAGTGGCCTGGCAGGGGTTAACCTCCATCTTAAACCCAATGAACCCCTGCTCTGCCTCCATAAGCCTATAGCTGGGAAACAATGCCCTTATCTTGGTTCGCTAAACCTGCCTTCCCATTTAGCCCCTCTGCCAGCCACAAATTTGCATGTCAATCATAGCAGCGGATGACATTTAAAAAGCCTGTAAAAGGACTGGTAGGAAATCACAGAAATTAATTGCGAAGTGCGCGTGCACGTTCGTGTGAAATGCACACGTACGTACACTCACACAAAGACACACACAGACACACACACAATCTCTCCCTATCTTCCCACACACACATTGCTCACCAGGAATTGTAATTACTTCACATTTCTTTGTGGATGGAAGAAATTACCAAAATGGTTGAAGTAAGCGTCTCTGGGCGTAATTAACATTGTAGCTATCAAAAAAACCCTCTTTTGAAACAATGAATTCTGCAAGTCTTCCCTTTCCTTTCTGTCCGACGCTCTCTCTTTCTTTGGGTTCAGCTGAATAAAACAACCGGCAGACACCACTTTGCTCTCTCAGATCAATAGAAAACACCAACAGTTATTTGCCTTTGTATAGTGGAGAATCAACACAATATCACACTCTGGCTTTGCATTTAGATTTATTGTTTTCATTTTGCCTTTATTCACTTCTTGTGGTTCTCTGTCTCTCTCTCTCTATCTATCTTTCTCTCTTTCTCTGCTTTTCCCTTCCACTCGGGCAGAAGCAGAGTTATGGAAATTGCCTACAGATTTTAAAGCAGTTGAATAAAGAAGCCGACTGGTGACCTATTCAACCAGAGCAGCTAATGAGACTGAAATGGGTTGCTATCCTCAAGCTTGGGCAAATGACATTTGACAAGGAACACTGGGGTTAACTTTATATGTGTGTATGTGTGTGATTAAAATCATTCTGAATGAAAGTGTCATGCCATGATGCACAGTAACCGATGCCTTGTAGAAGAGTACCTCCACACTAAATCCCCATATTACACTATTCATTGATTCTGTACAATCTAATGCAATCCAATACCGCAGCTCTGCTATGAATTCTACTTTTATGAAGCTTATAAATGCTCCCCATGGGCTGGACAAAACATTAGACACACTTTTCAATATAATGCACTCCAGTACACCACCATGACCCACTACGGCCTCAACAATAAACATAAAGTAGAATTATCACCTTTTTGACAGTGTCGTCAAAAACTGAAAATGAATAAGCCTCATAAAAGTATAATTCATGCCCGAGCTTTGGGATTGGATCGCCTTACGTTTGTACAGGTAAATATGTACAGCTAATACATTGGGCAAGTGAGTGTAGCATTCATGACAGCAGAAGAAGATAACTGTTTTTTTTGAGATGATGAGAGATCAAGATGAGATACGAATGATGCTTTATTTATGATGTTTCTGCACAAACTTAGATTCCATGGATGACATGACTGAGGCTGGTAGTGGAGATCCTGACGGAGTGCCCTGCAGGAGGGGGTTGAACCTGCCCTGAGGAGGACTCTTGGGTCTGGTGGAAGGTGGAGTTGGGATGGTATTTCATGCCTGTAATAAGAATGAAGAAAAGGTGCAGTTTATGAATGATGCTGTAGAAAGTTGGAACACATGCAGTGATTGGATGCATGAGATTGGTTGGGAATAGGAGGAAAGAGGTGAGGTTGGAGCTCAGTTTCATAGTTGAACAGTAGTACATCCAGTGTTGACCACTCATTTATATTATTCTTTCAGTCTGCAATGCTTCTTCTAGGTTAATCTAGTTGTTCAAACCTTGCTAGTTGCATGCTTAAATCATGCCAGTGAAACATAGGCTGATACCCGTGGCTGATATAAACATATAATGTACCAATGGTTGACTGGATTCTGGATGACTATCAGATGTACAGGCATTAAAGTGAATTCCAGCTACAATATGATGTTTTAACTCCTTACTCTGGCCTGAGGCTGTAGGTTTATTGGATTAATGTTATCTATGTTCAGGCTACATGTACACAGCTAATTGGATCTGTTGTTGGTAAGTGGTCAATGTCATTTTGGAGACAATGTTATACCTTCCACAAATGTTTACACTGAACTACTAATCTGAAAGACAGTGATTACATTAATAATGTTTGAGGTATGTAAAGATGTTTTTTGCAGGGTGGTTAATGAGTATCATATTTGCCTTCAGGGCTCCTGTAATGGGTCAATCCAGTCACAATGATTGATAGGATGACATCCTATTTCTCCTTTACCATATTGGCCCACTACCCCCATCCTGCTAGCTAAAGTAAACTTACATACTGTACTGTTCATATTCTACACCCTCGCAGTATGTTCCAGGTCAATTTTGACTCGGTCTAAGAATCTCCTCATAAAAAGTCCAAATGTTGAACCACAGATGTGTTTAGAAAGCATCAATAGTCGATCTGACTGATCAATAAATGTGATTAAACCTTGATTCATGTTTCAGAGAGCAGAGAGAGTGTATTTTTTAGCTTTTACACCACTAAACATCTCCTATCACACAATATCATGTCCTATTTGACCTAATGAAAATATAACATAGTAATAATGATGTAAATGTATTTATAACTTTATGGAAGTGTGGGGTTTATTGTATAACCATTAGAGCCATCAGTCTTCACTGCTACATCATAAAAAGAAATCTTATTAAAACTATTAACTATTCATTTAACATAAACACATGTCAATAGATACAGAGATAATTTGACCCAGAACAGCCTCAATACAAAAGTATAACACTTTATTTTTGTGCATTTTGGGCCACTTTAGGAAAATACATCACATTTCAAAATAAAATAAATTTGGGGTGTTTTCACAGCTGTTAAATGTAAAAACGGGTCAAATATGACCCAAACAGTATGTAACTGTTAAATCAACTTGTGGTGCCAGAATTAGGCCTCTTTTCCCTAGTTTGACTCTCCTCACTTAGCATTTATAAAGGTTATTTGGTATTCTTTATTCCATGTATTCTACCCCTATACATTTCTAGTCAAATGTGCATCATTTCACCTTTAATGCTAACCCAAAATGAGCAAGAAATGAAAATGGGAGCTGCTTCAGTCCAGTCCAGGATAGTGTCATCCCAGCCTGACCCTGGTCCCGCTTTTCTAATGAAGTGTAGATAGACAGGCTGTTGTCAGCTGCCATTGTTCTCAGTACATGAAATCATTCATGTTAACAAGGTATTGACGGCACAGTAACAGACTGCATAGAAAGCCATCTTCTCTCTTCACTGGAACAGAAAACAAAAACACAATAACGCAGAAAATGAAATGAAATTATTGAATTTAGGTTAGAGTTGACAGAGTATGTTAATGAATGAGCATAACATATGATGTAAAGAGGTTAAAGTTACAATAGATATCTTCAGCTCTGTGCGTCACTGTTTATGTGTTACACAAAGATTTAAATGATGTTGCTGTAGGCTATAAGCCAAAATGCTAACCTTATATCATCTTAACTCTTATCTTACCTATTGCATATTTAGCAGTAGCAGTCGTGTCTTCAATGAGACAATACTGTTACTGTTGAAATGGTAAAGCAAAATTTTACAGGACCAAACCTATGGAGGGAATTATGTAATCTAATAATTATAGAGACAATAGAGACAAAATCAAACTGAAACTGTTCTATCAGTAAGAATGAGTCGTGTTGATTTAGGGTTAGGGGTTAGGGTTAGGGTTTTTTGCATGTTAATCTGACTTGCAGTGCACTGACTAAACAAGTAAAGCTATAAAGTCAAGCATTGAAACATACTAAATGGACACTGACCCAGTCTCCCTTGTTGTGGCTGTGCTGAAATGTAGCTATTCAATATATCGACCATAAGTGCTAACAGCATGTGGGAGGTGATGTTTGTATCTTCAACTCATCACTCTGGACATGGATGCATTCAGGTGTGCAGTCCCTATAATTATCTCCAAATGACATCATCCTTTTAAGGAAAATGTCCAAGGAAAATTGGGCTCCATGTAAAAATAGAGTATTCTTATCTATTTTCCTAGATCCAGAGGATACAGCTGGAATTAAATGGTTTTATTTGTCATATGTTATTCATATGTAAGTTTATTAGACTTCATAGCAGCCAGCACCAGAAACTGTTTACAGCCTCTTAAATAGCCTGGTGCATGACAGACCAAGGCACAGTACAGTTGGTCCTCTACATGGAGGCTATCCGATGGTGTATTTGTGACACTTTCATTGGATTTTATTGGGACAGAAATTAGCTAGTAAATTATTTTTTACCTGTATTGTTGTATCTACAGTAAATGTCTGTAAAACATATTGATGCTCCCTAATGTGGAGAAATGTCAAATTTAATTGGGACTAATCTTTTTTTTTTTTGGTGGAGGACTCACTGTGAACACCAAGACACTATTTACCAACCCCTGCTGTTTCATATAGTAGAATAGATTTAGTAAATGGGAAGGTGCCTAACACCAATCCATGTTCCAAAGACATTTAAGGTGACATCAGATAAGATTATTTTATATCTGCCAGGAAGGAAAAAACTTGTCTTTGGAGCCCTTGAGGAGAGAAAACCAAGATTTTAAAGGGCAGAATTAAAAACATTCAGATGTATCATCAGCCTCATCCATTACATCTACTGGGTTTTTGGATAATGTTGTTTTGCTTCCCTAATCTGATCATGTCAATACAAAATGCCACAAGAGAAAGATGTTTCAAGGATACAAAGGGTATTTTTTTATCCATGTTGAATTAAATGTCGGAAATATTTTTTGATCTAACTGTTATGTTCCATTCCGGCTGGGAACTTTTGTTGCAGGTCATCTCCCATCGCTCTGCCCCTGCGTTTCCTTTCAATCCTCACTATCAACTAACACAAATATTTATCAATGCAAATTAGTTTCATACGGACAAAAATGTATTCAATTATTTTTCATTACATTCCTTCTTAGTTCATGAATATGAATACATATTACACATATGTATCATGGCCAACCTTGAGAAACGTTGAAATTTGCTGCATTGCCATGCTCATCAGGTAAAACAGTGGTGAAAGATTTCATTAACTTTTCATCTTCAAGTTCTTAAGATGATACTGAGATATGAGGTCGGTCGGATTAAATCTCTAGGATGAGTTTATTAAAGTATGGGGCGTGGAAATGGCGAAAATGAGGCCAAAATCAAAAATTCTACTCAAAATGCCTGACTTCCTGTTGGAGTTAGAGTATGGGTCCAAGATACTTTTTTTCCGTCTTTACATGATACATATGCATAGTAAATTTCGTTTGTTTACGTCTATCTACAGCAAGGGGCTAAATGTTCTTACAGTAATTTGCCTAGGAGGCGCTGTAGAGCCATCTGCCAATGTTCATGGGGTTCAGGCTGCCAAAAATGTGTTTGTTATGGAAGAAGAATGAGAATAATAATTCCTTCAGATGCAATAGGGCCTTCACACTGTTAGTGCTCGGGCCCTAATACATGCAACTACTCACGCAACACTGTGAAGATCACTATGACAACCACAGGATGAAGAATCAAGTCACATTTGTTTCCAAAGGTATTTAAAACATTTGCGTATATTTACTAAAAAGTTTGAACTTTTGTTACTGACAGCTAAGACCAAAACAAACAACAGCTTAAATTACATGTATTGTGTTAGCATGTGTGTGTGTGTGTCTGTGGTTGTGTGTTTGTGTGTGTGTGTGTGTGTGTGTGTGTGTGTGTGTGTGTGCGTGTGTGTATCTCTGGTTGGTTTTCCTCTCTTGGTGCAATTCATTTGTTCAGGTCTGACTAAACGAGCGCAGACAAAAGCAACTGAGACCTTTTAAAGGAAGTGTTCTGTGTACAGTCACTTATACATTCTGAAGCAGCTTGTTTGCAGTGGGAATGTGATCCCGCCTTGATCCAACCCAATTACAGGGCGTAACCTGCATGTTTGAGCTCCACAGCTCCCATAGCCAAGTGCACTTTATATGCTGTGATGTGGATGATAGAAATCAACAGCTGCTGGCACCTAGCTAGGAGAATGAATCAACATCCAAACTGGACAAGCAATGCAGTTTCCCTCTTGGTGCAAACAGGAGCTTCTTCTTCCTGTGTTTACATTCTCCCACCTGCCCCAGACACATCCAACCAATTAGTGGAGTGAACATCCCCACCTGGCTTTAACTGATGCATTTTGGTGTGTAAAGTTTACCTACTCAGCCACTAATTCAGCCCAGAGCACACAAGCTATAGGTCTGAAAACACTCTAATCCTCTGTTAGTCCCTGTCCCTCTTCAGCATTGTAAACATGTTCCACTTGTGTGTTAAAGTATGTCATGTTCTCCTGAATGTGAAAGTGTGCCGCTGCATGCTAACTAGTTCCTGTTGCAATCATGACTGTGCACTTCATGCTCTCTTGTGTGAGTGGATTTCTAATCATAAGCTCGCTCGCATGTGTAACTCTGGAAGTGTGAGCTGGCCTCATGTCTATGTGCATGTGTAATTGATAACCTGATCCCAGAGGCGAGCATTCAAAAGATGAATATTTGCAATTACAGCGTTCTCATTAGAGCGTCTGACCTTCAAGCGAGCTCCTCCGTATTGATCGTCCGAACCGCGGTCGACGCTGGCCTTTCAGTGGAGATTACTCACTACCACAACAACACAGCCGTTTTCGGGGTGGACCATAATCATCTAAAGAGCAGTGCCAGGGCAATAATCTTTCCTGCTGGCAGTGGTGGGAGAGCAAGTGATGATCAGTAGGAAAAAGGAGACAGGGTGTAGAGTGGACAATTGCATCCCGAAGGCAAAGAAGAGAAGCGTTTACTAATTGCATTAAACAGATAAATGAGAAGGAAAGAAAGTGGGCAAAGAAATCATCAAAGTGTAAAGTAAAAATAAAGTTCATAGTCTCCATCCAGGCTGGAGTCATTCAAGCTGGGTGAAACTGGAAAAGAGGTAGACGGAGCATTCCTTTTAAAAAATGCAACACCGTGCAACTTTTATTTGATTAAATGAATGTAGATGACGTAACAAAGTCACTGAAAGTGCTGTAAATTTTGGGATTGGAAGTGGAAGGTAGAGGAAGTCTACTATAATTTAAAATGTGTCATTTGAAACGCCCGCCTGCTTTTAGTGATTTATTTAGCTGTTTTGAGCAGACATAAATATATACCAGCTCAGTGTGTTTACTCAGGCTGGCTTCTGCTGCTTTCAGTGTAGAGACTGGAGCTTACGTCAGCAACTTATCTCGCCTCACTGATGGTGATGTCACTGTAGCTCAGTGAAGCCAGGAAGAAGGAGATGCTGATGCTGAGTAAGACCACAGCCAATCAGAGATGTCTTGTACTGGCAGGGCTGTGGAGGAGGAGAGAAAGCTTGTGAATGTTGAGGAACAGAGGACTATTATTCTGAACACCTGGAGAGTGTTAATGAAACAATGAAATGTCAAGTTTAACCCTTACATACTTTTCATTTTCTACACCTGTATGTGACCCGGTTTAAAAAATGTTGAAGCACTGATGTGTTTAGAAATCTGACTGATCAATAAATGTGATTAAACCTTGATTCATGTTTCAGAGAGCAGAGAGAGTGTATTTTTTTTACACCACTAAACATCTACTATCACACAATATCATGTCCTATTTAACCTAAGACATGAAAATATAACATAGTAATAATGATGTAAATGTATTTATAACTTTATGGAAGTGTGGGGTTTATTGTATAACCATTAGAGCCATCAGTCTTCACTGCTACATCATAAAAAGAAATCTTATTCAAACTATTAACTATTCATTTAACATAAACACATGTCAATAGATACAGAGATAATTTGACCCAGAACAGCCTCAATGAACAAACATTTGCAGCAGCTATACAAAAGTATAACTTATTATTTTTCTGCATTTTGGGCCACTTTAGGAAAAGTCATCAAATTTCAGAATGAAATACATTTGTGGTGTTTTTACAGCTGTCAAATGTCAAAATGGCTCAAATTTGAGCAGAACAGCATGTAAGGGTTAAAGAGGAACTCTATATTAGATTGAACATGTCCCCATCTCAAATCCCCATTGGTTGCATGTCTGGATGCACATCATTGTATTGTATAATGTTTTCTATATGTTTTTGCCATTTCCACAAAATGAGATTTAGTCGTTGACAAATCCATGATAAATAGGCAGATTCTTATGGAAAAGTATTGGTGTCATTAGTTTCCCAAGTATTTGGTCATAAACAAAGTACATTGACAAATACATTTCTGTACATAACTGACTGAATATGTATTGTTATAATTGTATTGTCCAATTACATGACAGCATGGTGTAATGATGATGGACAGTAGTTCATGTAATTGAATTTTAAGTGATGGCCTGAAAGCACACACACTGATTTGTGTTTGTGATACTCAGAACAAAGTACCATAAGCTGTGGAATGATACAGTATCTGTGCTGCTGGATGCATGATTAAAACATACTTCTATGAGAAAGAGAGAGATCAGTCTAATGATAAGTTCATCTCTCACACAGTAAGTACAATATTATGCCTGAGCAGGCAACGTTATAGGTAATATTCATTTACTTTATTCATGAGTTTCATCAACTGTGAAGCTCAAATTACTGCATCACACTGCATTTTTAATCATGCTACATACTGCAGCAGAAACTGTGCTGTCATTACCACAACGCCAAGACTCAATGTACACTTTCATCTGGACCTCCTTCTTTCATCATGTAAACATCAACATGTCTTTGTTTTATCTGAACAACCCTCTGATATTCACATTCCCTCCCTCATGTATATATATATATATATATATATGTGTGTGTGTGTGTGTGTGTGTGTGTGTGTGTAGTATATATATATATATATATTTAGGTATCTTTTTCTAAAACTAAGACCTTTATTTAAGAAGCACAATCAAAAGCTTTCTGTAATGCACTTTATTTTAAAATGCCAACTTTTTTTGATATAAGAAAAGAGAAAGTATTTATCTCATTCTTTTTTTATTCTTATTTTTTATTTTATTATTTATTTGAATCCCACAAGTTCAGTGTAAATACTAAGAAATGAATTCATGAATTCAACTGTATGTATTTGACAGTGTACTATACCGTTAACCATCATAGCTAAAACCTTAACCATAAACTGAACCTAAATCAAATGTTAACCTGAAGTTTGAAAGCTTAGACAGTCCTCTGAGCTACTGACCATCCAAAACCAGAGCTGGGCTACTTGAACATTACTGGTTATGCATTACTGTATGTAAAATAATCACATTACTTATTACTAAAAAGAAAAAAAAGCACATTACATTAACTGTCAGTTTAGTTTTGTGACTCAGCTCAGAATCATTCACACACACAAGCTGCTTCTAGAAAATGAAACTTCTGTGGCTCAACAAACAGGCAGGATACAGTTTACTGATCATCCAGCAGCTGCTGTAAGTGTAGTAAGTGTAGTCTCAGAGACAACACACACCTTCTAACTGGTAACTGTACTAGTGTCACATGACTCCTGAATGTAGGCGTACCTGTGGCTAACATTAGAAGCTAAGCTAAGAACACATGACACATGAAGAAGACAACATTTCTCATCAACCATCATTAACCTAGCTGTTATAGCTGTTATGTACACACACACACACACACACACACACATACACAAACACACACACACACACACACACACACACAAACACACACACACACACAAACACACACACACACACATAATTGTACTATGCTATTAACTTGGATCCCTTTATTATTATTTTTTATGATCTTAACTGTGTTTTAATGAGCACAGAGAATTAAACTGATTACAACAATCATTCATAGACAGACCTGAACAAGCATCATTTGTATTATTATTATTATGTTTATCATTATTATTATCATTATATCTTACTGTCTTTAATGAGCACTGAAGGTTGTCAGTGTTTTTGTTTTTTTTGTTTTTTACTGGGAGGCCAGTACAAAGTACATTATAAGTACATCAAGTCAGCTTGCAACAAAGGCATTTATCAACTTTTCAGCATCTTTTTGATTCATAAATCAAAAAGAGTTTGTGTCACCTTGTTAATGTTGGACCTGAAGCTTAGATCTGAATAACAGCAATACTTATAAAACCTCAGATTGAATGCAGGGAGCATTTCTCCTTCTGACTAGTAAGATTTCACTTTTGTTCTCAACTTAAAAAAAAAAAGAAGTGCATTTCGTTCCGTTCATTTTTTTTCTACCTGCAGCATTGTTCAGTTCAGCAGAGATATACAGCTGTGTGTCATCTGCATAACCATGGCAACATACACGCTCGCCCATAAAGTTGGAATAATTCTGTTTTCAGACACATTTTTTTATTTTCTATTTAATTAATCGCCTTTGACCAGGTGCAATGAGATCGATCAATACAATATTGAGAATCTATCAATAATAAATCACATTTTCACAATCATTTCATGGAAAGAGGTAAAAAGTATTTGATTCCAACTTTATGGGCGAGCGTGTACATTGTGCTGTGTGATTATGTCACAGAGTTGCAGCATGTATAGTGAGAATAATAATGGACTATGGCAGCTCCCTCTGCTGCCCTCAAGCAGTTGTCATGTTTCTCAGACACATGATTTCCTAAGACTGACATAAAACTTTCTCCCTATCTCACTTTGATGAATGTTTCCTTTCTCACTAGACATATTGCTTCATTACAGACAGTCATGTCTTCTTTAAATATATATTACAGTGAATTGCGAGTCTAGTTTTCTTCCATTTTCTTTCAGCTGCCTGACAGATTTTCTTGATGTCATCATAACGCTGTGACTGTTTAAGCATGGGGAGACTCTGCCGGTCCACCTCTCTTCAAGCAGATGTCATTTCCCAGCAGTCACAACTGTATGGCTCAAATGATCTCATAATGTAGAAGACTTTACAACTCTCTTGAATGATCTTTTAGTCTTTGTTAAGATGAAGTTTGCATCAAAAAACACAATGATGGTCAGAAGCAGGTCATTCAAATACTGAATTTTTATTAATATGATTACTCAGGGGTGCATTCATATTAAACAATACCAAGTGAGATCAACTCAGAGAAATCCTGTAGAAATACTGATGAATATTTTTGTGGCTGATAAGATGTAATGATGAGCACTGATAATTCTGCTTTGTGCCAAATATTATAAAAAATCATCCAGGTTAATGTCTACATTTATCCTACAGCAATTACTACACTCAATACTGCTAATTAATTATGAAGTAATACTGTTTATAACTGACTGTGAAATAGGGATGTGCAAATGACAAAATGTAACCTTATGTGGGTATGTGGGTATACTTGGGCTGTTTTATACAGTTTATAGTATTTATTGATTGATATTGATTGATTCATTGATTGACAATGACAATAAAGGATCTATCTATCTATCTATCTATCTACAAACTGTGTAGAGAAATGGTTGCAACCCCTCCTCCTGCTCTCCCGTTGTGTCTGACTGACTGATTAAAGGTAGAGTTTCTATCAGTGTTGCAGGCTGCTTGTTGAGTCCTTGATTGGGACAGAGACATCCTCTAAATGCCTCGGTGCCTCAGCTGGTGTGAAGAAGAGGGACAGGTGAAGGGGGGAGAACTGTCTTGTTTGTGCCCTGAGTGTGTGTGTGTGTGTGTGTGTGTGTGTGTGTGTGGAGGGGGGGGGGGCATACAATCCAATCCAAAAGTTGTGAGAGGACACAGTGATACACTCAGAAGAAAGGGAGAAAGTCTTACTGCATGAGAAAGACTGAGGACTAGTTCTTCAAAATAAGAGTTCCCAACTTCCCTTTTTACCAGCAGGATGACAGTCTCTGTCTAATTATGTAAAATCTATTAATATTTGAAAAAAATGAGTTACCACAAAGTTAAATGAACATAAATCATCAAATCTTTTTTTTTTTTTATTCAAAGAATCAGCTTCATTTTATCCGAATTAACACCTTTAGACAGTTAGGAATGGCATTAAAAAATAACATTTTATGGTCTGGAATACTGGAAAGCTTTTAACATTGTTTGGTTTAATTTACAAATTAATTTCAATCAATCAATCTTTTTTTATGTAACGCCAAATCACAAAAAGAGTCATCTCAAGGCACTTTACACATACAGCAGGTTTAAACCGTACTGTTAAAGTTTGAATTAAAGAGACACAATGTTCCTATATGAGCAGCACTTGGAAAAACTCAGGAGCATGATAGAGTTGCCACAGAGTAGTCTGAATCCACTGATATTTGAGTGAAGACCATCAGCTTTAAATCAGACTTTACAGTTCCAAAAAATACTGAAATTATCAATAAACGTTATACCATGGGTGAAGCATGTCAATGTCAGCCATGAATTCAGTCCAAGCTGTTTGGTAGAATATTTCCTTTCCTCTAAGTTGGAATTGGTCCAGAAATGAGTACATCTTCTGATTTCTAGTCACTCAGTTTTTCCAGTAGCAGGTACAAATCTTCAAAGACTGTCATAGAAAGTTTTCTTAGATATAGGCATAGAAGATAATAATAACATTTATATTACTTGGACGTGTAGTGAAGTGGCAACTAGCTTGTTAGCTCCTGGACAGATGTGTCATCCATGCTTAGATTTCCAGTCTCCTGCCACAACAGTGTCTGGTTCAGGTGAGGAGTTAGCAATGTTTCTCCTGGCGCTCCTTTTAGCTTTCCTGTCTTCAACGTGGTTAGTAAAGTTGTTTTCTGGCCCTCAGACTAGCAGTGGTTTTGGGGCCATTTCTTAGGTTTTGATTAGCTTTAGTGCTAATAGTGTGGTTATCTTCCCTAGGTTAGTAATATCACACATATCATTCAGACTTAGTGGATCAAATATGTTGTGTAATGTGAGTTCAGGTGGTGGAGTGAGGATTTGTCTATGCAGCAGGTCCTTGTATCTTTTTGAGGTATTTGTTTAAAAATATATTTCTATGGTTGCCTGGACAAATTGAAATTGTGTCATGTTAAAATCAGAGCCAGACAGTAACGGAGTACATTTACTTGAGTACAGTACTTGAGTACAATTTTGAGGGATCTGTACTTTACTCGAGTATCATTTTTGGGGAGTACTCATGACTTTACTCAAGTACATTTGAGAGGCAAATATTGTACTCTTTACTCCACTACATTTCTATCCATAACCGTGAGTACCTGTTACTTCTACAAAAAAAAAACACAAAAAAACTCAATTTGTCGTTTCCCTCTCAAACATGATTGGATTGTGCAGGCACCACTGATTGGGACAGCCTATTAGCAATCACCTTCAGCCAAAGTCAACTCCATGGTCAGGTTAGATGAGAGACGAAACCATGGAGGAAACAATGGAAGAAGACACAGCTGGTCCATAAGTAGACATCTGACCGTAGTACTTTTACTTGTACTTGAGTAAAATTTAGCAAGGGGTATCTGTACTTTTACTCAAGTAAGGAAGCTGTGTACTCTGTCCACCTCTGATTAAAATAAACTGTGATGCAGTATGATATAAATAAAACCTTTATGCCCTTTTTTCTAACTTAACCTATTCTCCATGAAAAAAACGTTCTCTTACTCTTATTATACTATCACTGTAAATCTGTCCATTTGGCCAACACATCCATGTTCCCTTTGACTTCGTGGGTTCATTGAAAGACACAGTGGTGACTGCAAAATATCTGAAATAAAGGAAGACAAGGCCTTTTGTTGGTGGAAAGTGGATCTGCTAACAGATAACTGTTGAAATGCAGTGTAAATACACACTGCTGATATAATGTGGATGTTTGTTTCTATAAGAAAAGCTTCACATCTCCTCTCCATGTTATCAGATTGTGTAATAATGACTAGCAGTGTTTTAGAGAGTCGTTTATAACAGATGACCTCAATATGCTGCTTTGTGAATATAGCCTACAGTATCTATGAATTTATTAGTAGTGATCTTAATGATTCACACAGCTAACAGACTGTTCATATCTTACATGTATTATAGAATCAGTGAGCCTAAACTGTGATGTGATACATGCAGGTTTATAGGCGCTGTAGATATGAGAGACGCCAGAAGCTACGGAGCAGTGTTGATTTGTAGACGAGCTGTGATTTATCAAAGGTTATAGGCAAAATGGCACACTCGCAGATTTACAACCAATGACAGAGCTAACCTAGCCAATAAACTTCTATGATTTCTCTTCACCATCCATGTTTATAAGCACTCACATTCAGACCCTTCCAGCATGATCCACACATATAGTTTCAGGCCGACTGTGAATTTTGTAGCCAATGCAATCCTGATGATGTCATCATGGTTAGCTTTAGAGCCTAAGAAGACATAGCAATGCTTTCACAGGCTTCAGTTTAGTCAAATGTAATTATTATCAGTACGTCTTGGAATGTACCATCTAGTTTTTAAGGTGGTATTTAAAACACGTAGTTGCATAAATGACTGATTGTGTGGAGGTGCATGTAAAGCAAAGACAATTAGTGCACAAGCCGTCCATAAAGAATTGTAAATATAACGACTCACCATTAACCAATTAACACTCTCTTCATTGAATTAAAGGCTTTAAATGGTATTGTATTGACTGAGTGCAGATCATGAATAAAGTAAAAAAAAGTACAATTGAGAAACTGCAAAAATGACTTGAATGACTTGTTCAACCCTTAGATACTGTTAATATTCTGACTCCTAATTATTCTACACACAAATTCACATTCATAAATTCCCCATCAGTCATTAATAAATGTTTGATTAATCCTTCTGTTTGATTAATCTTATGGAAAAAAGACAAACACAATCACTTTTTAATGATCCAGGAGAACATTTGATAGAATATGAAGAATACAACATGTTAGAATGCTCATTTATTATTTATTTTTATTAAACACGGGTCCAATTTGTACATTTGCATATGTAAAAATGTGTATCAGCTGCACAAACAAAACAAAAAAAAGCATTTTATTTCCATTCACATTAAGAAAAGTCCAGCTAATAGAAAAGTGTTTTTACTGCTCTCACATGTAAAAATAGGTGTTGCTTTATTTTAATGGTCATTGTGTTGTCTAGGTGGAACTTATAAAGAAGCAAGTGAGTGTATATTATCATGTGAACCTTTACGGCCAATGAGAAAAGACTGTAGTTGGTGTAAGTACAATTTTGAATTTTACCAACATTTATTATCTATTGAAGCCAACTTTGCAAAATAAACTTCATAAAGTTAGTTGAAGCAAATAATACAATATAGTTTATAATAATATTCAATTGTTCAGTTTATTTAAAACTCAGAGAAATTTCAAGTTTTCATTTTTGCAGTGCAATGACCTGATGCTATTGACCAGTTCATAACTTAAACAATTATTAACTGACCCATACAAAGAGGAGGACAGAATAAATACAACACTTGTAATCTGATGCAGTCCAACTCAAAAACCCTGCAATAATCCCTATTTTTGTAAAGTGCAAAACTCCCTTCAAAAGTCTGTAGTAGGCTTCCAGTTTCCTTCAAGTTGCATGCTGAAGTACGATTCAAAACCAGTTGTGACGCTACAAATGATGTTCATCAGTACATTCAGATGTACACACACATAAATGAAGCTCTGTACAGTGAAGCTCAAATACCCAATAAAGTAAGAAGAAGCAAAACACATTTTTGAGTGGAGGGTGACTTTAATTTTTTGTGTTGGTGACCACTCAAAGTAGTTTTACACTACATGTCTCATACACTGATGACAGGGGCTACCATACAGGGTACCAACCTGCATATCAGATAGAGAACATTCACACACATACATACACCACTGGTGCAGCCATCAGGAGCTTTGAATTGTGGAGCTAGGCTTCACGAACTGTGTTTCAAGATTTCTGTGTTCAGGATTTAGTGGGTGGGTTTGATTAGCATAAACCCGCCCCTGCTGTAGAGGTATAAATACATTCAGCGAACACTACTACTACTACAGTCTACAGTTAGCCAGTTAGCTGCCTAGCTAGCCGCCGGGCTAGCCGCCGGGCTAGCGGCAGAAAGCTCTCAGACGTAGCGTCCATGTTTCTGGTAGAGGTGGGGACTTTGATTGACAGGTGACACTTGGTAGGGGGCGGGGTTTCAGCGAACTCGGCGGCCACGCCCACAGCGCCTAATTTCATATATTTGGTGATTTTTTTTTTAGTCATTGAAATTTGGCAGGGTGGTTAACAACACACTTTTCTGTGGTATGTCAAACTCAGAACACATATTTATTCTTACTTTACACAGACTTTAAGGTTAAGTATCTTGGCCAAGGACACATCAACATCTGGACTGGAGAAGCTGGGAATCGAACCATTAATTTTCAGATCGATGGAAGACCACTCAACCTCCTGAGACACAGCCTCCTCTATTGTACTAGTTTATACTACATTATATTATGTGTAAGGTCCTTTTCAAACAAAAACTGCCATATAGAGTTTAAGAAATAGCTTCCTGACATTAGAAATAGCACAAACATGCTCTGTTTTGACTTGCATCATATTGTCTAAGTGTTTATGTTATGTGTTATGTGTCCACCCCTGTGTATAAAAGATGAGGAAGAAGATGAAAGCGCACACACACCCATACACACACAACACACACACACACACACACAACATTAAAAGCCTATCCTCATCTCCACTCTCTCTGAGGTCCCACTTCTTTTAGCCTCTGTCTTAAAGTTTCCAGAGACTAATAGGCTTAGAAGCCACTAGCAGTGGATTAAGGGCAGAAAGAAAGGCGAGCCACCTCGCTGTGTTCTGTTCTCGTTTTCCTCTTAAATGAAAAGAGGCACAGGCTTCATCTGTGGCTGCGTATAGGGAGAGGACACGGGCTCCTTGGCTGTTCATTTGAAGAAGGTGACATGCAGTGATCTAGTTCCTCTTCCCAGGTCTGTCTAATTACCGGCTTGATCACCGGCCTGACCTTTCACATTCAGGCTGGACAGAAGAAAGCGCTGCCACCTTGATAGAGCTGGATAATAAGAAGAGGAGGAGCAGTGGTGGGTAGCATGGTGGCAAAGGAAGAGGCTCTGATAGTGGAGTGAAGAAAGGGTGGGACTATACGAGGCCTTTTTGGTAATTGTGCCTTTTTTATCCTTTGGGGGAGTAATGAAATGACCTGTGTTGCTCTGATCTTTCTTTCTCTTCTTTTCTATTTCCCTCTTTTTCTCTTACTTTCCCCACTGCCAGTCCACTCTTCTTTTTTTGCCTTTCACCCTGTCAATTCATTTTTATCAACCTTTCTCTTCCTCTCTCTCTCACCCTGTCTTTGTCATTCATTATTCCCTTCACTTTCCCCACTTTTTAATTTCTTTCTCCCTGTCTTGATCTTAATGCTGCCTTTGACACTCTTGACCATACAATGGTAGCGGACACATTTGAATTGGCTTGGACTTTCTTACAGTCCTCAAATGTTTCCTGTCCTCAGGAAAAGTTACTACTTAGTCTTAGTTCCAACTGACTGGATGATTCTCTGTTCTGCCTGTGGCCCATCTTGATGTGTGGAATTTAGCTATTTTTATTTCTCTTTTAAACTTTTCCATAATGCTCTGTCATCAAGTGGCAACAGTCACTTAGTCTCCAGTCCATTGAACAAATCATTGATTGATCATAATTGAATATGGTTCAACTATCTGCAGCTAAATACAGATAAGAGAAGAAAAGCTGAGAATTTGCACTCATCTCAACTTTCTGTCAACTCTCTCTGCACCATGCACTCAGAGCTTAAACCTTAACAGTCTCATCAACCAACTATTCCTCTAGCTACCTTTTTACCAAAAGAAAGGAAAATCCACCACAAATGAACACCATTACTACTTTGTGGCAGGCAGACACCTGACTATGATTATATCACTGCGTGCATGTACAGCAGCTCAGAAGAGACAGAATTCACTTTGTAGACATATTCTTGTATCTCATGACTGTCAGAGAATCAGCAAACTCTTTAGAATTGATTATCATAGGACTTTGAATAGCTGTAGCAAATTTACGCGCAGGATTCATCCTCTGGAGATCATGGATGTGTGGTCCAGTCTGAACTATCTAAACAAGTATTGCATGGATTGGCATGGAATGTGTAAAAGTGGTAGGGCGACCCACAGAATGATATTACCATCTTAATAACACTGCAAAACTCTTCATTTCCAGCAGGTTCGGTTCTTCTTAATACAGTCCTAACAAATGAAGCTTAGTGAATGTTCAGTCAGGAAGGCTTTAGTTCTATTTCTCATCCATACAAACTGTTGTGTTGACATGCTGGTTCAACCCAGTGTGTCATGCTCATTCTCAATGCTCATTGAAACAGGTTTATTTTCCCTCACGTCAGACAGAAGCTGACTACTTTAACGCTGGACCCCTATCCTCCATTCCTTCCATTAACCTTCCTTTACAAATCAGACAGCAAATGCAGAGATAACAGGACCCATAGAGTCACAATGACAGCAATTATGGGAAATGTGACAGCCTGAAATATAACAAGGTATTCTTTTAAGTGTACACATTGAGTAGCTTTGATCTGTGCTACGTGTAAGTTCAAACGATGCTTAGTTTGAAAGTGAAGGGTGAAAGTTATAATGCAGAGTAAAGACAACTTAAAAGGAACACCTTTACTAGAACATGTGTAAGTCAACAGTGAGGAAAAATAATGGCAGGGATGTTAGAAGAAGTGAAGGAATATATAAGTCCAGACAACATGCCTTTAAATGTATGATGACACTGACCTGAACCCTCAGTATTGTGCTGTTAATTGGAACACAGTAGTGAACAAGTGTGATTTTATATTGCATTTACTTGAGACCGGAGTTGTCACTGGCATGATGCCAGTGACAACTCCGGTGCCAGTGTCACTCAGTATTCTTGTAACTGTTGGAGTAAATAGAGACTTCAGTGACATATTTATGTTGGCTCTGTTGTTTTGGTGCCTTCAGCAAACTAGGGTACCAAGTGAAGACGTGACTTTAAGGGAACTAACTAACTACTACTACTGCTTCTAATCTATAACTAATATATTTACTGGGTCCCAGCCAGCATGTCCATCTGGGCCCCACATAGGTTAAATGCAGGCTACGTGCTTACTGAGTGGGCATGGGCTTGAACTGGGCAAATTTTGTTGGTCCCACATGGTTTCCGTAACATGGGCCCCCATGTGGGCTGACTGTATGAGCCCCATAAGGGATGTAAGTGGGCATGGGCATACACACAGCAACGTGTATGGGCCCCATTTTGTTTTAGAAACATAAGCCCCACATGTGTAACTCACACAGTTGGGCCCCACCTGAAACCCAGTCAGAACCCACTTGAAGCCTATATGGGCAAACACAGGTGGGGCCACCATGGAAACTGCAGACAAACCCATGTGGGACCCATACTGGAGCCCACATTTAACCCTTATGTAACCCACATTGACATGCTGGCTGAGGTGCTGATGAATGTCAGTCTATTTTCCCCCTCATGCATTGCCTCCCTTTCTATTTCCTATGACAGACTGTCTATTCCACAGTTTGCCAACATCACCTTAACTAGAAACACGTTAAAGAACAACAGAATTGACTGATTAATGATTGCTGAATTATAATAGATGGATGAAGCTGTGTTTTTTCTTTTTCTTTTTGTTTTTTTTTTGGATTCATGGTGGATCAGAGTCATGCTTTACCTCCACATGAACTTAACAATGCATATGGAGCATCTAGAACTGTGGAACTCATTTGTTGGATGTTGTCATGTTTGTGTGTGCTTTAGGAAATTACAAACCAAAAAAAATTCTAGACACACACACACGCACAGAAAGAGAGCGGGAGAAAGAGAGACAGAGAGAGAGAGAGAGAGAGAGAGACAGAGAGACAGAGAGAGAGAGAGAAAGAGAGAAAGAGAGAAAGAGAGAGAGAGAGAGAGAGAGAGAGAGAATCTCAATTCAAGCATTTGAATGCATCTAATGATCTTACCGAGCTAAAAAAGATCATGAAGTGATTGGTTAAAGACATAACATAAAGCATCAGCTGTCTGCAAACACCACACCAAAACTGGTTACAGCATCCAACAAGGTCGAGAGAGGTCAAAGGTCATGGCCCAGAAGTCAATAGACAGACACTTTGGTGTCATGATGACAACTGAACCCTCTGAAAAAAAGACTTTAAAACAGATTGTGTCTGATGAAGCAACATGACACATCCTACTCAAATAGAAGTATTGTTACTTGATTGAAATTGTAATCAACTAAAAACAACTCTCAGTAATAAAGCACTCAAAGTTATTGTGTTACTCCTCAAAGCTACACATGCATACCATACACTGAACTGAAAAAGGAAGACAGATGTGTTAAATGTTTAGCTATTTCTCTGTTAACAGTGTATGAAATAGATTTTTTGCAGTGCTGGCAGCTTTGTTTTGTAACGAAATGTTGATCTGATGCCTGTGATGCGATTGGTGTCTAGCTTGCAATATCCTTGGATCATTTTAAATCACAAATAATTAATTTACTGAGTAAAAATACTTGAGTTTGAAAAATACTTTTTAAAAAAAGCACAAAATAGCTACTCAATTACAGTAACTGAACTAGTAATTCATTACTTTCACCTCTGCAAAACACCATCTCCTTTTTGTTTTTCATGTAATTTTTTTTTTTTTTTTGGGGGGGGGGGGTCCTCTTTTTATTTAGTTTTGGTTTATTTGGTATAATTTGTTTTACAAAATGTTAGTTCCAGTATCCTGTGTGTGTTTGAAGTCTTCAGCAAAAGCTAAAACATGGACTTCAAATATAGATTTACTTTTTCATGACTGCTAAATGACTTCATCTGTTAGCATCTGTACATGTACATGACATAACACTCAATGAATTTCTTCCCGCTCAGGTTGATTGAGATCGTGCCATGTGTTTGTTGGAAAAAAAAAAAAAAAAAAAACCTTTTCATTTTCCACTGAACTGCTGTGATGCCAATAAAGTGAGAACAGGACTTGATTTACTTTACTTTGTTAAGAGGTCAGACTTTCACAAATAAGTGGCTGTCTCTCTCATGCAGCTTTTTGAAATCATTTTCAAAGTCCTTCTCATAGGATTCCTTGAAGCGCAGTCTGAAACCTGTTTAGTTAGCCTGTTAGTGTTTGTAAAAATCTCCATCCTGATGATGAGAACACAGCGGCGGCCTGGGTCAAAGGCACCGAATCAAACACACAGACACACACACACACACCAGTACACACGCCACCATACAAAACACACGCACCACATTTGACATTTTCATTTAATTAGCATTTACTATGCGACTAAGTGAAGCTCACAAGCACTCTGGCAGGAAGCCGTACCCTGATTATCTCTTTAAGCCGTATTGTGAGGGACCCACAAACACACACACACACACACACACACACACACACACACACACACACACACGCACGCATCATTATCATTCAACATGGCGATCAGAAATAAAAAATCGGCAGATGATCAAACAAATGCAGCATGGAGCAGTTCAAAAACATGTAGCCTGACACTAAGAAGCTGCCATCAGTGATAACCGTCATGGCACATGAAGGACAGTCGCTTGGAAGTGTGCAGATTCTCTCTGATACCAACGTTCCACAGGGAAAAGAAAAAACGCTGTCTCTTTCAAGTGTGCTTTTGGCCCTGCACCCCCTCTCCTCACCCCCTCCTCACCCCTCCCCCAGATTCTCCCCTTCCACCTCTCCTTTCCACAAGAACAACAAGGACTATGGTTGCACCATTAGCTTGTGTTTTTCCCGGATCAAACGCTCCCTCCCTGTGTTTTCCTCAGCATCGTCATCCAGGAGTAAATCATGGCTTGACACTATTCATTATCACTGACATCTGGAGTAAGTTACCATCTCGCTGCTGTTTGTCTTGGGCTGGGAGGAAGAGCGCAGTGGCATTTTTTGGTGATAAACAAGAAGAGAAGGATGAGTTTAATGGCTACGGGTGACAGACGCCTCACCCTGACCTGCACCTATACCACAACACAGGCTCCGTAGCAACATCAATACCTAACCAGTACAGCCGCACACCACTCCATCACCAGTTATGGCTGTGAGATAAGCGATGGATGTAATGCTCACACTGTGGCAAAGCAGGGATAAAAACACATAGCTCAATACACTCCTAGAGGAGACTTTAACTCTGACATGTAAACCGTTGTAAACCACTTAAGGGTCCAAAAGACACCATTAACCCTTCCATACTGTTCATATTCTACACCTATTTTTTAGGTTTTAAGACATGAAAATATAACATAGCAATAATGATGTAAATGTATTTATAACTTTATGGAAGTGTGGGGTTTATTGTATAACCATTAGAGCCATTAGTCTTCACTGCTACATCATAAAAAGAAATCCTCATAACTACAGTATTATCTACTATTCATTTAACTAAAAGGCATGTCAACAGATATGATATGATATATATATATATATATATATAATAATAATAAACCTCAGTAGGGAAACCAGAAAATGCCCTCCTCCTGTTATAATCAGGTGATCATGGTGGATGATCACCTGATTTTATTTTATTTTTTATGGAAGGTTAACAAAGTTTAGTTTAGTTTTATTTATTTATTTAAAAAGGGACACATTCATGAACTTTTCAAATTAAAATGTAAATGCACCGGAATTAGCTAAGATAGCTAGTTTTCATCCGTTGTCCCTTGGCAGGTCAGGACAGAAAGAAAGAAAGAATAATACATAAAAATAAAAGTCAAAAAAAAGAAAAGAAAAAATGAGCATGTGAAGATAACACAGGAGGACATTGTTTATTTCATGTTAGCAACCAACTGGTCAGATATTGCTCTTACCTTAAAAAAAACCTTAAAAAAGGAAAAGAATGAATAAAAACATACTAAAACGTGTTTGACGCTTGGAAATGAGATTATAGAAGCATGTTACATTTAAAACATACAGTACAACTATAACCCAATGCTGTTTGATTCAATGTGTACACAACATAAACATTTATAACTATTATAAGATACTGGTTATACTGGCTATACTGGTTATACTGGTTATATAAGTGGGAAATTAGCTTATTAACTTTCTTTGGCATTCATATCAATGTGTGATAAATACTGAGCTGAAACAAGATGTTATGCATGTGCTCAGTCTGATACACTTCAATATAGCATCAATACAACATCAAGTTAAGTTGCATATGACATTATTGATTATTAATAAACATATATGTTATTAAGAATCAACAATAAACTGTGACTGAGTTTAAAAAGAGTAGAGGAGCTTTAACCTAGCTGTGAAATACAAAATAACATTCAAAGTGGGTCAGATACCTCCTTGTCTTGAGTGTTTGTGCTACACTGACTCATACTGGATATCATTTGAATCCAGTGATTTGTATTATGTAGGTTTTAATGAGCACAGACGTCGGTCACGACAGGCACCAAACCTGACAACCTCACTGTGAAAACAACACTTCAATAAAGATTCACTGCTGAGCGTTAAAGAGTTTTTAACTGTGGACAGAGCCAGACTCTCTTCTTCCCTCCTGCTTTCTGTCTATGAAACTAGGTTAACCATTACCTGGCTCCATCTCTCAACTTCAACTCTGTCTTTGCAAATAAGTGTATAACTATATACTAAATAATAATAGAACTATATTTGTATGGCACCTTTCGGCTCGATTTGCTTCACAACTAAAGACATAACTATACTCTATATATGTACTTTATTTTTCTAAAATGTTGTACAAACAGAATATAGACAGTGTCAATGCAATGGATAGGCACGCCAGTAGAAATGACACTGTGGAAAAAAGTGTGGTTGTATACAGTATGTTAAAATAACTCAAATACAGTTTATACAGTGTCTGTGTTAAGATCATAGGCTTGGCCACTGAGTTAACCATGGAGCTTGGTCCTAGCCCATTAACCCTTTCATACTGTTCAGAGTCAAATTTGATACATTTATACATTTGAGAGCAGTAAAAACACCATGTACACATTTATTTTAGCTGGACGTTTCCTAATGTGACCCACAGTATACACACATGGAAATAAAATGCATCTTTCTTTTTTTGTGTGTGTGTGCAGCTGATACACAAAAATAATGATTGTGAATGTCTTTTTTCCACAAGATCAATCAAACAGAAGGATTAATCAAACACTTATTAATGACTGAAGGGCAAGGGGACTAATTATGAGTCAGAATATGAACAAATATATAAAGGTTAAGATCTTTGTATGTAAGGATGACCTTACAGTTCATTTTAAATGTTACAGGAAGTCAGTGCAGAGCTGTTAAAAAAACGTGTTCAAAAATGGTTTGTTTGACAATGAAAAGTCACTTTCTCAGTAAGGCAGCATTAAGGAAAAGAAAAAGGTTAACAATAGTGCTGTGTAGGAGTGAGTGAGAGAGAGAGAGAGAGAGAGAGAGAGAGAGAGAGAAAGAAAGAAAGAAAGAAAGAGAGCACATATACAGAATGTATACTTTCATGAAGTTAATTCTTGCCTAAAAGACATTTTACATTCTAGTACTTGTACTGGCCTTCACTTGTAGCCTGTGGTGAGGTTTGAAGGTGAAGGTCTCATACAGCTCAGTAGTGTAGCATCTCCAGCCTGTTTAACTACACAATGAGAGAGACTGCATTCTGATTCAATAAATCTCTGCAGAAATACATAGAATGATAAATCCTGCAGCATTATTGAGCTACAATGATTTCTTTGCTTAAAGGACACAAATATATATGCACATTTTCAGCTGGGAAATAAGATAGGAATGAATCCACAACTGTTATTAAAGTGAAATAAAGTTAATCCAGCGACGCTGCAGAGAATTATCTTTGCCTGAGAATCCGATCCAACATTTCCCTCTAATATGGTAGTTATATCAAATATCAGATGAAGCACTCTCAATTGAAATCTTCCTTATGTGGACGATAATGACTTTCCTGCTTGAATCCAATTTAAGAGCCTCTAATGGCCCCATAATGTTTCCCCGCACAGCAAATTAACAGCCATGCATGAGGCTGAGGCACAGAAAAGAGACATTTTTACTCACTTTTAAACTCAGTGATTTGCTTTTTCTCCCCAGAAGAAATAACACATGGGGGAGGTGAACGTGTCTGAGAAAAAAAAAGAGCGAGACACTGAAGAACCGAGGTGCAATTATTATTAATATTTCTCCACACGCTGCTGGGTTTATTGCATACATACACTATTTAAATATTGTCTTTCACAAACAATATTGGATGGTTATAGTGCATTAATGAAACACAGGCAGAAAGCCTTGATCAGAAAAGCAGACAGAGGCTTCTTTATGTGTTTTCCACAGTATGTAATAATACAGTCATAAGTGACTTCTTTGGAGCGCTTTCATCTGTATGGCAGATGAAATGACTGATCCTATCTGCTCATATTGATGTCTATCACACCCAATAACAGTCCAGCAGCAATGTGTTATCAGGCTTCATGTCCCATCCTCTGCTTTCATTTCTACAAGATGTCACAGTGTACAGCTCAGCATGCTGACTCACAGAGCTAGGAGCATCAGAGAGGGTCAAAGGTTTTATTCCTGCAGTATTATCCTTACAAAGGCTTTGCTTTTAACCTGCATTCAGGACAGAGCATTCTATTACTCTACAGATGTTCAAAACAGGGAAAAAATCTTCTTTTCATTTTTTAATGGTTTAATAATAATAATAATACATTTTATTCAAAGGCGCCTTTCTTGGCACTCAAGGATACCGTACAGAGTTACAGAAAAAAAAACACAAAAAGCAGCAACAATACAAATAAAATACAGAAATAAAAGCAATATAAAAGTGACAGTGGGCAGTTTTAAACAGACGTGTTTTGAGTTGTGATTTGAAATGGCGGAATGAATCGATGTTTCGGTTTATATCTTTGCATGAACTTGAAGTATTATTGACAATCTGAGTACAAATGCAATGATTACAATATAGATATAATATTAGACAGGGAAAACAACAATTATACTTCAAGTTATAAAGATATAAACCATTAAAAATGAAAAGAAACAAAAATATATGTCATAAACAGACATAAAGTGAATTGAAGCTATTTGTCCAGCTTGAGCACCTGAACTACATCCATATCACATTTATGATGCATTATAAACATCTAGTTCCACTATTCAGTGCCAGTGCAGGAAGTAGTGAGTCTTTTACATAGCCAGGTGGAAATATGATTGGTTGCAGTGTCTTTTAAAAAAAATTAAAAGCTTAAAGGACAAGTTGATGTTGTCGTTGAAGTTTTACATTTGTCTTTAAAAAATAGTCAGGTGACCAAATGAACACTGAATAAGCGTTTTTCTGACTGTAATGATTCCTCCTGTTCATACTGACCATTAGAAGATCTCTTCATAATGCACCTACAATAGAAGTGATGGAGGACTAAATCTACACTCCTTCTATACAAATGTGTGTTTAAAAGTGTATCTTGTTCCAGTGTTTTGTGTGCTTGTCAGTGGCACCTTTTCCTCTGGTGGCTGAGGAGGTTTGCAATGGACTCCAGGACAGTCACCAATTTCTACAGGTGTTCTATCAAAAGTATCCTGGCCGGCCTGGTATGGCAGTTGCACCACCCTCCACCATAAAGCTCTGCAGAAGCTAGTTAGATATGCACAAAACATCACATCACAAGGACTCTGACTCTTCTAAATGCGAGCTCTGTCCTGAAAATATCTCAATCTAAATGTTTGTTTCTCCTTGACCCACCTAGATGTCCTACTTTCAGAAATCTGACTGAAACCTGGTGAAGTATGTCCCTCTGACACAGAGGTCCAGTGCACTCCCATTGCTACCAATGATTATTTCAGCTTTGAAGTCTTTAAGGACAGAAGCTTATGAACAAAACTTTTAGAAAATGACTTGTCTTGAGATTGCTGCTTGTTTATTTATTCTCATAATTAAACA